>NC_044039.1:24740084-25413604 GCF_901765095.1 Microcaecilia unicolor
TTTCCCCGCCCTTCGCGAGGATGTCCTGCGAGGATGCCCTCAGGAAAATTGGGCGCCCCATTCGATTACGCCCTTCCTTGCTACATTACAGTGTCAATACAATATGCAATAAAACATTTTAATAGACAGCACAGGGTGTAAGCAGAGGTGGAACATATAGGCCCTGTTTACTAAGGTGTGCTAGCGTTTTTTATGTATGGGTATATTTAGCGTTTAGCACACGCTAAAAACGCCAGCGTGTCCTTAGCGGAGTGCCTCAGGGATCGGTGCTGGGGCCGATTCTGTTCAATATATTTGTGAGTGACATTGCCGAAGGGTTAGAAAGGTAAAGTTTGCCTATTTGCGGATGATACTAAGATTTGCAACAGAGTGGACGCCCGGGAGGGAGTGGAAAGCATGAAAAGGGATCTGAGGAAGCTAGAAGAATGGTCTGAGGTTTGGCAATTAAAATTCAATGCGAAGAAATGCAAAGTGATGCGTTTAGGGAGTAGAAACCCACGAGAGACGTATGTGTTAGGCGGGGAGAGTCTGATAGGTACTGAGGGGGAGAGGGATCTTGGGGTGATAGTATCCGAGGATCTGAAGGCGACGAAACAATGTGACAAGGCGGTGGCCGTAGCGAGAAGGTTGCTAGGCTGTATAGAGAGAGGTGTGATCAGCAGAAGAAAGGAAGTGTTGATGCCCCTGTACAAGTCGTTGGTGAGGCCCCACCTGGAGTATTGTGTTCAGTTTTGGAGGCCGTACCTTGCGAAGGATGTTAAAAAAATGGAAGCGGTGCAAAGAAAAGCTATGAGAATGGTATGGGATTTGCGTTCCAAGACGTATGACCAAAGACTTGCTGACCTGAACATGTATACCCTGGAGGAAAGGAGGAACAGGGGTGATATGATACAGACGTTCAAATACTTGAAAGGTATTAATCCGCAAAAAAATCTTTTCCGGAGATGGGAAGGCGGTAGAACGAGAGGACATGAAATGAGATTGAAGGGGGGCAGACTCAAAAAAGATGTCAGGAAGTATTTTTTCACGGAGAGGGTGGTGGATGCTTGGAATGCCCTCCCGCGGGAGGTGGTGGAGATGAAAACGGTAACGGAATTCAAACATGCGTGGGATATGCATAAAGGAATCCTGTGCAGCAGGAATGGATCCTCAGAAGCTTAGCTGAAATTGGGTGGCGGAGCAGGTGGGGGGAAGAGGGGTTGGTGGTTGGGAGGCTAGGATAGGGGAGGGCAGACTTATACGGTCTGTACCAGAGCCGGTGATGGGAGACGGGACTGGTGGTTGGGAGGCGGGAAATACTGCTGGGCAGACTTATATGGTCTGTGCCCTGAAAAAGACAGGTACAAATTCAAGATATGAGTTTATCTTGGGCAGACTAGATGGACCTTGCAGGTCTTTTTCTGCCGTCATCTACTATGTTACTATGTTACTATGTAAACATGACCCATAGATAGATAAGATAGAATAGCAGGAATAAGAAAATAAGTTATTAATTTAAAGAAAGTAGCATATGAGGTCAGAAAGGTGTTTGAATATTATCTTAGCTAGGGTAGGAATGGATAAACTTGCCCTGTTATAGTATGTGCAGCTAGTGTCATTCCTTTTGTGTGTGTGTGTGTGTGTGTGTGTGTGTGTTGTGTGTGTGTGTGTGTGTGTGAGAGAGAGAGAGAGAGAGAGAGAGAGAGAGAGAGATTAGCAAGTTATTTACTTCTTCCATTAAAGGCCTGGTTGAACAGCCAAGCTTTCACCTGCTTCCTGAAGCAGAGATAGTCATATGCAGTATCGTTCCTAGTTAGTTGCACCCATCCTGGTGCGTGACCTCCCTGAGGCGCGCCACCCCCCCCTCAAAGTGCATCATCTAACCTTTCCTCCTAGCAAGGGGGTGCACGGAGCAGGTACACGGCTGTCGGCTCTGCCGGTCCCCTGCCGTGGAACAGGAAGTAACATCAGAGTGGGCATGGCCGACTCTGCGCACTCCCTTGCTGCCTGCACCCGGGGCAACCCGCCCCCACTGCCCTGCTCTTGATACGCCATTGGTCATATGTTAAGCGAAGTGTTTCTGGGAGTTCATTCCAGATTGTGGGGGCTATTCTGGAGAAGGCTCGCTTGCATGTGTCACATCATGTGATGTCCTTTGGAGAGGGTGTGGCTAGGGATACTCCTTGGGAAAACCAAAGGGGTCCTTTTACTAAGCAGCGTAAGTGTCTACATGCACCTAACGCGTGCCAAAATGGAGTTACCGTCCGACTACCACGTGGCTCTTGCGGTAATTTCATTTTTGGCGTGCGTCCGATACGCGTTTCTGAAAAATATTTTTTTATTTTCGGGCTCGACGGATTCTTTACCACTAGGTCAATGGCTGGCGGTAAGGTCTCAGACCCAAAATGGATGCACGGCAATTTTGATTTTGCCACACATCCATTTTCAGCAAAAAAAAGAGGTGCGCTAAAAAATGGATTGGCATGCACCCAAAATCCGTGTGTACACTGCCACAAGCCATTTTTCAGTGCGCCGTTGTAAAAGGATCCCTTAGTGACTTTGCATAATGTCATTAATTTAACATATATATGATACTTAAGTGCTATTTTTAAACTGTGATATTGATGTTGGGGAATCCTACCCTATGGAATGATATCCCTATGCACATACGAACTTAAAATTTAAAGCTATTCTTAAAGCTCACTTTTTCACAAAAGCATTTGCCTCTGCTCCTCAATAACCTCCCCTTTCTTTCTTCGCCATCCCTCGCAACGAGTTTACCCCTGCACGGTCCTGTTAATTGTGTCTTTCACTTCTCCTTCGCTACCTTATCTTCCTCCCTAGATTAATATTAATTAAATTCCACTCCTCTATTGGATTTTATTAAATTTCCCCTGTAACCCAATTTTGTCTATATCCTTTCATCTTAACCCTAATAATTTTGATTTGGAAACCGCTTAGGTATTTTATTATTTTTTTGTGGTATATTAAATAAAGCTGAACTGTGAACTTCACCTTATTTATATTGATTGGCTCATTGGATCTAGTATTGATCTTTGTAATTCAAAAAAAATATTGCTTTATCTTGCAGGTGAAGGAAAAAGTATGAAGTATAAAATGACACATCCTAGCGAATCTACAAAGAAGCATCAGCTTTTTAAACAGGTAACGCTTTAATATATGAAAATAATGATCTTTTTGCCTTCTTTCACCTTGTTTTATTTCTTTAATCTTTTCATGTGACAGACCAAGTAATGCAAACTCCCTTCTTGGCACAGAGACTAGAAATTGCTTTTTTTGGGAGGTTTTCAGGTCCATAGCTGCCATTCCTTTTCTCTTCCCCCCCTCCCATAGGCCACAAGAACTAGACATCCTGGAGTCTAAGGGCATCATTTTTTTTCTAATGAATTGCCTTCTTCATTGCAGGGCTGAATGCTCCTAAAGAGCCACGGGCCAGGCCCCTAGAAAACATTTCAACTTGTGCATAATACCACATTACTTTCTATTATTTTGATTTACAGAACCAGAGCTAATGAATACAAATCACCTCAGAACGATCTATCTAAAGCAATCTTCCTGCTGCAGAAGGCTGCGTTGGACATTTAATCGTGCTTTGATCAATCCTCCTCCAGATCAGCTTATTAAGGTGACCTGAATTCTTGTTTTGCTTGGTCTTTATAATCCCAGAATTGTTTTCCTTAGATTTGCATTTTAAATTTGCCCTGTATTTATCTACAGAAATATTTATTGTGTTACACTCATCCACAAATCCTTGTAAAATCATACATTCATTTTTATGATTCAACAATTTTTATTGATGACACATTCAATATAAACCATACAACAATACAGAGCGCACCCATGTTCAAGATCTGCACGATTGTTCATAAAATTATTTACGGAGAGCCCCCGTCTTACATGCTAGACCTCGTAGACCTCCCTCCCAGAAATGCTAAAAAATCTGCCCGCACATTTCTTAATCTACACTTCCCCAGCTGCAAAGGAGTAAAATACAAACTAACACATGCGTCCAGCTTTTCCTACACGAGCACGCGGCTGTGGAATGACCTACCAACTACATAGTAACATACATAGTAGATGACGGCAGAAAAAGACCTGCACGGTCCATCCAGTCTGCCCAACAAGATAACTCATATGTGCTACCTTTTGTGTATACCCTACTTTGATTTGTACCTGTGCTCTTCAGGGCAAAGACCGTATAAGTCTGCCCAGCACTATCCCCGCCTCCCAACCACCAGTCCCGCCTCCCACCACCGGCTCTGGCACAGACCGTATAAGTCTGCCCAGCACTATCCCCGCCTCCCAACCACCAGCCCCGCCTTCCAACCACTGGCTCTGGCACAGACCGTATAAGTCTGCCCAGCACTATCCTCACCTCCAAACCACCAGCCCTGTCTCCCAACCACCGGCTCTGGCACAGACTGTATAAGTCTGCCCAGCACTATCCCCGCCTCCCAACCACCAGTCCCGCCTCCCCACCACGGCTCTGGCACAGACCGTATAAGTCTGCCCAGCACTATCCCCGCCTCCCAACCACCAGCCCTGCCTTCCAACCACTGGCTCTGGCACAGACCGTATAAGTCTGCCCAGCACTATCCTCACCTCCAAACCACCAGCCCTGCCTCCCAACCACTGGCTCTGGCACAGACCGTACAAGTCTGTCCAACTAGTTTGAAAACAATCAACGAAATAACCAACTTTAGCAAATCTCTGAAAACATACCTCTTCAACAAAGCCTACCTCGAAAGTCCATAACTTAACTATAACACTTCACCACTCCACCCTGCCCTGAAAGCCTTCTTTCTTTAACTATTTGATTAGTTCTTTTTGTTATCCTGAGATTTTGTAACACCAATTGTAACTCTTACCCTGGAATGGCAATGCCATAACAGGTCTGTGTAAGCCACATTGAGACTGCAAATAGGTGGGAAAATGTGGGATACAAGTGCAATAAATAAATAAAACAAATAGTATAGCATTTGAATACATACAATCAATTTGAACAGCTTCAACTGTTATTACCATCTGATGACCATCATCAAGATTTATACCACAAACAATCCCACCCCTCCCAAACCCTCCCACTTCCCTCGTCAGCTCTTCCCCCCCCCCCAAAAAAAAAAAGAAAGGGAAAGGAGGAGGGGATCCAACCAGGACAGGACCCGCGCGACTTCGGTCTCCCACCCGGTATGCTCTACCATATCTGACTATAATGGAGCATCTCAACCCCTCACAAATCAGCCATCAATCTATAAAGAGTTCAAGAGAAGACTCCTGGCCCTATTCGGAAGGGACTCAACGTACACACCCCATACTGCATGAAAAACTTTTAATCTTTTAGGGGTTTGTCTTGCATACTGGCGTTCTAAAAGCATCAAGCCATGCAATCGATTTCTCCATGTCCAAAAAGATGGAGCTTCCTCCCCAACCCAGACCCCAAGGATCACTTTCTTGCCCAGAACCCCAGCCTTTCTAAGAAACAGAGTATTACTACTACTACTACTATTTAGCATTTCTATAGCGCTACAAGGCATACGCAGCGCTGCACAAACATAGAAGAAAGACAGTCCCTGCTCAAAGAGCTTACAGTCTAATAGACAAAAAATAAATAAAGTAATCAAATCAATTAATGTGAACGGGAAGGAAGAGAGGAGGGTAGGTGGAGGCGAGTGGTTACAAGTGGTTACGAGTCAAAAGCAATGTTAAAGAGGTGGGCTTTCAGTCTAGATTTAAAGGTGGCCAAGGATGGGGCAAGACATATCCAGCTCATTTTCGAAAGTGATCGCCGGCCATCTTCCGACATAAATCGGGAGATGGCTGGTGATCTCGGAAAAGCGGCAAAATCGGTATAATCGAAAGCTGCTTTTTTGACAGCATCACCGCTTTCCTGTTGCCTCGCCAGCGAAAGTTCAAAGGGGCGCGTCACTGGTGAAGCGAAGGCTGGACATGGGCGGGCGTGGGCGTGGCTACCAGATGGCCGGTTTTCGCGGATAATGGAAAAAAAAAGCGGCATTAAGCAGTATTTCGCCGGCTTTACTCTGTCCTTTTATTTTCACGACCAAGCCTCAAAAAGGTGCCCCAATTGACCAGATGACCACTGGAAGGAATGGGGGATGACCTCCCCATAGTCCCCCAGTGGTCACCAACCCCCTCCCACACGAAAAAAATAAAAATAAAGCACTTTTTTGTGCCAGCCTGTATGCCAGCCTCAAATGTCATACTCTGGTCCCTGATAGCAGTATGCAAGTCCCTGGAGCAGTTTTTAATGGGTGCAGTGCACTTCAGGCAGGCAGACTCAGGTCCATCCCCCCCTACCTGTTACACTTGTGGTGCTAAGTGTTGAGCCCTCCAAACCCCCCCAACACCCACTGTACCCACATGTAAGTGCCCTCCTTCACCCATAAGGGCTATGGTAATGGAGTAGAGGTGTGGGGAGTGGGTTTGGGGGGATTTGGGGGGCTCAGCACCCAAGGTAAGGGAGCTATGCACCTGGGAGCTTTTTTTGTATTCTTTAAACATTTTTAGAAGTGCCCCCTAGGGTGCCCTGGTATGTGAGGGGGACCAGTGCACTACAAATGCTGGCTCCTCCCACGACCAAATGCCTTGGATTTCGCCTGGTTTGAGATCGCCGGCATTTTTTTCCATTATCGCTGAAAAACAAAACTGGCCATCTCAAACCCGGCGAACTCTGGCATTTGGCCGGGCTAAACCCTATTATCGAAAAAAAAGATGGCCGGCCATCTTTTTCGATAATACGGTTCCGGTCAGCTGTTGCACCACCGCCAAAATAGATCGCCGGCGATGTTCGATTATGCCCCTCTATGTGACCTATTGCGAATGCGAAAGATTTCATAATTATCCAATAATACAGCTGCAGGAGAAAGCGGTATATCGCAGCCCAACAGCCTCTCCAGATAGTTTAAAACAGCTCTCCAAAAAACCTTCACCTTCTGGCATTCCCAAAAGGAATGAAAAAATGAGCTAGTCCCATGCTTACACTTCTGACATACCGGGGTCTCTACTGCCCCTATCTTAAACATTCGATCTTGGGTGAAATGTGCCCTATGTAGAGTTCGAAATTGGCACTCCCTTAACTCAATGCTCACCGAGATCTCAGGGATCCGCCTGATAAGTTTTAGAGGCTCTATAACAGTACCTAATCTCCCTAAATCCCGACCCCCACCTTGCAGTAAGATCATCATATATCCTAGATTGGGAGCTCAGCTGCCAATCATTTTAAGATCAGTGATTAAGCTGGACCCTGGATTCCTGTTATGTATATTCAAACAAATTATTTACTGCAATTTATAGGGCTCCTAGTGCGTGCTTACTGCAGCTTAAAAGGGCTTAATTCAGGTAGTGGGAACTCCAGCTCAACTGTTACTGGACATGCCTGGCTCCTTTAGGGGGAACTTGGCGGAGGGCACCTTGCTATTTCGCAAATTATGCTTATTAGCGAGAAAGTGTATACTGTGTTACTGGACATCGGACGCTGCTCCGGAATATTGGCATTGGTGTAATTTGGTGCACCAGTTGATGATGTGGGAGGCGAGAGAGTCTAGGAGTTCCCAAAAACGTAAAAAATCTTTCTTGAAGGTGTGGGGGGGCCTACATAGATACCTTATCTACTAGAGGCAAGAGCCTAGTACTTAACGTGCTGTGAGGCATATGGTCGAGTGCTGTGTCTACATATACTTTGGAGAGCCAGGAGTTACTCTTGGGGAGGGGGGGGGGGATTGTTGAGGGGAGTGGATTAAAGGAGGCTGTTAGGAGGCGGGATGGTTTAGGGGGGATAGGGGGGAGTGGGCAGGGGATAGTAATAGGATAAGGGAGCATAGGGAGAGGGGGAGGGAGGGGGGTTGGATCTTTTTGGTAGATGAAGGATAGTACAACAAAAGTTGGGAATGGGTGTCCAATTGTACTTAGCATTGATGGTTGTATTTTGGATGTGGTTATTGAGTTAAATGAGTATGTAATTATTGTGCATTCTCAATAAAAATGTTTAAAACTAAAAGGGCTTAATTCGGGATATGCCCGCCGATACATCCCACGGTAATTGTGCAATCTGCACACACAAACTGTGAACTGAAAAATAATTTATGCAGAAGGAGCATATCTGGGAGTGGAGAGTGAGCGTTTCTGCACTAATCAGTTAGCATATCTGCATTACCATGCGCAAACTGTTTAGCACAGGATTGGTGCATTAGTCTTTACCCCCTACAAAACAGATGTCAGTAAGTGCTCCTGTGCTAATTTTTGTTATTGGCTGTGTGCTAGTGGCAACATTGCATGGCCATCTGGAAAATGGAAAATCGGCTAATTTCTGGCTGCTGTAAAAATGGGCTTTAGCATGCAGGAAAGACAGAGTAAGGGTGTGCTACGGCTACGCTGTAGCCACAGCTTAGTAAAAGGAGCCCATACCATAGAGGCCAACCGAATTTCGGTTTCGGTGATGGTGCCGAAACTGGCCAAAAATCCTTTTTCTGTCTGGTTTCGGCCAAAAGGCTACGGCAGTGGTTTCAGTTTCTGCTGAAACTGGCTGTGTGTTTTCAGTGAAAGCTGAAAATTTGTGCTTTGTCCTGTTTGTCTCTTTTCCTCCCCCTCCCCTCCAAAAGTTGCCTTTCCACCATGTCCACCTATAGGTGCCCCTCCCCCTCAGGCCTATCTTACAATCTCTGGCAATCTAGGGGTGTAGTTAGAGCAGGAGTGATCCCCCAGTCACTCCTGCCATGCTGGTTTTGCTCTCAAAGTGGCTGCCATGACCTCTAGGGGCAACCTCGTGAGACTGCTGCAAGAGGTCGGTGGGGGGGGGGGGGGGGGGAAGCACCTCTTTGTTTTTTTTTGTGTGTGTAATGCGATTGTTAGTAATACAGTTATGATCTATCATAGTAATTTATATGCTAAATAGGATGATCCAAATAAATGCTTTTGATACAAAAGTTTAGCAGGAATTTAAATCCATAAATTTGGAATGATGGGTTCCTTAGCAATTTGTCTCTCTGTGAAGATATGACATCAGCTGTCTTTCCAAATGCGGTGCAAAGTCAGCTGTTGTAAAAGCACTGTGGCTTTTAGTTTCAGTTTTCATTAGCTGATAGCCATGTGTGCAGAGGCTATTTTGCTCGGAGGTAAAATATGGTCTTTCATTATTTTAAATTATCATAAATAGTCTGGCTTGGATACTGTTTGGATGATTCTAAAGAATTTCCAGGCTCTGGGTATGATGCAGATGCAGTGTTTTTAATCAAACTTGTGGTGTGCAGAATCCAGATTCTATGAGAAAGGAACCTGATTATTTTCAAGCACAAGTATTGGTCAAAGCTTATAGTGTTAGCAGGAAAATTATATTACAATGAAGTGAAGTTTATTTATTAGAAAATAAATATATTTCTCTTGATTTGTAATTGTTCAGAGCATGTAGTCCTTGCATTCAGTAAAATACAATACAAATTGTATTTATAGACTGCACCATACCTTGAAGTTCATGGTGGTTTTTAACAAGATCAGACTAGGTGGGGCATGATACAAGATTGAAGGGGGGCAGACCCAAGAAAAATGTCAGGAAGTATTTTTTCACGGAGAGAGTGGTGGATGCTTGGAATGCTCTCCCGCGGGAGGTGGTGGAGAGGAAAACGGTAACGGAATTCAAACATGCGTGGTATAAACATAAAGGAATCCTGTTCCGAGGGAATGGATCCTCAGAAGCTTAGCTGAGATTAGGTGGCAGAGCTGGTGGTTGGGAGGCGGGGCTGGTGATTGGGAGGCGGGGCTAGTGCTGGGCAGACTTCTACGGTCTATGCCCTGAAAATGGCAGATACAAAAACAAGGTAAGGTATACACAAAAGTAGCACATATGAGTTTATTTTGTTGAGCAGACTGGATGGACCATACAGGTCTTTTTCTGCCGTCATCTACTATGTTACTATCCACCTTATAATTGAAAGAGAAAAACGCCTAGATTTCGACCCAAATCGGGAGATAGACGTTTATCTCACAAAAACGAATAAATCGGTATAATGGAAAGGCGATTTTGGACGTTTTCAACTGCACTCCATCGCGGAAGCGTACAAAGTTGACGGGGGCGTGTCGGAGGCGTGGCAAAGGTGGAACTGGGGCGTGGTTATCGGCCGAGGAGAGATGGGCGCCTTTCGCCAATAATGGAAAAAAGTATGCGTTTGTAGCTAGAATTTAGGGCACTTTTCCTGGACCCTGTTTTTTCACGAATAAGGCCCCAAAAAGTGCCCTAAATGACCAGATTACCCCCAGAGGGAATCGGGATTGACCTCCCCTGACTCCCCCAGTGGTCACAAACCCCCTCCCACCACAAAAAATGATGTTTCACAACTTTTTATTTTCACCATCAAATGTCATACCCACCTCCCTGGCAGCAGTATGCAGGTCCCTGGAGCAGTTGTTAGGGGGTGCAGTGGACTTCAGGCAGGTGGACCCAGGCCCATCCCCCCCCCACCTGTTACAATTGTGCTGCTTAATGCTTATTAGTCGTCCAACCCCCCAAACCCACTGTACCCACATGTAGGTGCCCCTCTTCACCCCTTAGGGCTATAATAATGGTGTAGACTTGTGGGCAGTGGGTTTTGAGGGGGATTTGGGGGGCTCAACACCCAAGGGAAGGGTGCTATGCACCTGGGAGCTCTTTTACCTTTTTTTTTGTTTTTGTAAAAGTGCCCCCTAGGGTGCCCGGTTGGTGTCCTGGCATGTGAGGGGGACCAGTGCACTACGAATCCTGGCCCCTCCCACGAACAAATGCCTTGGATTTATTCGTTTTTGAGCTAGGCGCTTTCATTTTCCATTATCGCTGAAAAGCAAAAACGCCCAGCTCCCAAATTGTCGAATAAAACATGGACGTCTATTTTTTTCGAAAATACATAGTAACATAGTAGATGACGGCAGAAAAAGACCTGCATGGTCCATCCAGTCTGCCCAAGGCAAACTCATATGTGTATACCTTACCTTGAATTTGTACCTGTCCTTTTCAGGGCACAGACCATATAAGTCTGCCCAGCAGTATTTCCCGCCTCCCAACCACCAGTCCCGCCTCCCATCACCGGCTCTGGTACAGACCGTATAAGTCTGCCCTCCCCTATCCTCGCCTCCCAACCACCACCCCCTCTTCCCCCCAACTGCTCCGCCACCCAATTTCAGCTAAGCTTCTGAGGATCCATACGGTTCGGTCCGCCCCTTCACGGACCCGTTCTCGGAGATAAACGCCCATGGAGATAGACGTTTTCGTTCAATTATGCCCCTCCACGTTACCCAAAGAAATAATAGTGAGATTAGCAGGTCTATTGTGCACTGTTGCCTGTACTTAATTCCTTGTATATTACGGACTTTGCCAAAAGGAGTTTCTCATCATGCTTTGTTATAGGAAGCATTTATGCTAATACAGAAAGCAGAAGCTGAAGAAGCTGCACTATTATCATCTGTCAAACGAACAGACTCTCTACACAGAAAGAAAAGCAGTGTCCCGCCTTCGCCTATATTAATTTCCAGAACAACTTCTTCTATGACATTTAAACCAGCTCTGTTTTCTTCAGATTCGAAGGTAACGTTTGTCTTTGGTCTTTATTCATTTTTCTACAATATGTCTTTCAGGAAAAGTGGTACAGCAAGAGTAGTCGTCATGCCCATCAGTTCTCAATTGTAACACATTAAAAAAAATTTCTTTACCATTTGAGCTGGTGGTTGGGAGGCGGGGCTAGTGCTGGGCAGACTTATACAGTCTGTGCTAGAGCCGGTGGTGGGAGGCAGGGATAGTGCTGGGCAGACTTATACGGTCTGTGCCAGAGCTGGTGGTGGGAGGCGGGGTTGGTGGTTGGGAGGCGGGGATAGGGCTGGACAGACTTATACAGTCTGTGCTAGAGCTGGTGGTGGGAGGCGGGGATAGTGCTGGGCAGACTTATAGGGTCTGTGCCCTGAAGAGGACAGTACAAATAAAAAAGTAGCACATATGAATTTATCTTCTTGGGCAGACTGGATGGACCGTGCAGGTCTTTTTCTGCCGTCATCTACTATGTTACTATGTTATTTTTCAGCAAAAGGCCAAACCACATTATAGATTATGACGTTGGCTTTCAAAGGCTAGGGTGAAAACGGCATCCTGTCTAGCGGTAAAACTGTGTGCATATATTGACAATGCACAACCCCCCAGATTGTATATATAGTGCCGAAAGTTTGATGCAAATCCAAGATGTGCACGCAACTAAATCAGGTAATGAGCCATTAACTATGAATTAATTGGCTTTAATGACCTTATGGATGTGCACCCGTATCTGCTTGCGAACTATTCTATAATCCCGGGTGCCTAAATCCTATATCGCGCAACTCAAAAGGAGGCATGGCCAGAGAAGGGGCATGGCGAGCTGGGGCATTCTCAAAATTTGCACATAGAGTTCTTGAATGGTTCTGTTTATGTGCCAAAATGCCTTGAGCTGGGTACAGTGGTCTTTTATTGCTGGATTTGTATGTTGCTGTACTATCAACTTTCATCTCAAAGTGCAGCTGATAGACCACCTGAAGCAGGCGGTCTTCCACTGAAACACGGTCCCGTGTCAGGTATTTCAAATTTGGATGCTTTGTCAATAAAGAATATAAGAACATAAGAGTAGCCATTATGGGTTAGACCAATGGTCCATCTAGCCTAGTATTCTGTTTCCAACAGTAGCCAATCCAGGTCACAAGTACCTGTCAGAAACCCAATTATTAGCAACATTCCATGCTACCAGTCCTGGGGCAAGCAGTTGCTTCCCATATCTGTCTCAGTAGCAAACTATGGACTTTTCCTCCAGGAACCTGTCCAAACCTTTTTTTAAACCCAGATATACTAACCACCGTTACCACATCCTCCGGCAAAGAGTTCAAGAGTTTAACTTTTTGTTGAGTGAAAAACAAATATTTCCTCCTATTTGTTTTAAAAGTATTTCCATGTCATTTCCCCTAGTCTTTGTAGTTTTGGAACAAGTAAAAAAAAAAATCTATTTACTTCTACTCATTCTACCTCAATCATATCTCCCCTCATCCATCTCTTTTTCAAACTGAAGAGCCCTATCCTCTTTAGCTTTTCCTCCTATGAGAGGAGTTCCATCCCCTTTATCATTTTGGTCGTTCTTCTTTGAACCTTTTCTAATTCTGCCGTATCTTTTTTGAGATACGGCGACCAGAACTGAACGCAGTTCTCAAGGTGTGGTCGCACCATGGAGTGATACAACTACTACTACTTAACATTTCTAGAGCGCTACTAGGGTTACGCAGCGCTGTACAATTTAACAAAGAGAGACAGTCCCTGCTCAAAGAGCTTACAATCTAATAGACAAGTGAACGGTCGGTCCGATAGGGGCAGTCAAATTGGGGCAGTCTGGATTCACTGAACGGTAAGGGTTAGGTGCCGAACGCAGCATTGAAGAGGTGGGCTTTAAGCAAAGACTTGAAGACGGGCAGGGAGGGGGCTTGGCGTAAGGGTTCAGGAAGGTTGTTCCAAGCATAGGGTGAGGCGAGGCAGAATGAGCGGAGCCTGGAGTTGGCGGTGGTGGAGAAGGGTACTGAGAGGAGGGATTTATCCTGTGAACGGAGGTTACGGGCGGGAACGTAAGGGGAGATGAGGGTAGAAAGATAGTGAGGGGCAGCAGACTGAGTGCATTTGTAGGTAAGAAGGAGAAGCTTGAATTGAATCATTCCTAGCATCCTGTTTGCTTTTTTGGCCGCCGCCACACGCTGAGCAGAAGATTTCAGCGTATTATCTACAACAACACCTAGATCGTTTTCTTGAGTGCTGTCCCCCAAGGTGGACCCTAGCATCAGGTAACTGTGATTCGGATTATGCTTTCCAATGTGCATCACTTTGCATTTGTCCACATTGAATTTCATCTGCCATTTGGATGCCCAGTCTTCCAGTTTCCTAAGGTCTTCCTGCAATATTTCACAGTCCACATGTGTTTTAACAACCTTGAATAGTTTTGTATCATCTGCAAATGTAATCACCTCACTCATTGTCCCGATTTCCATATCATTTATAAATATGTTAAATATTGGGTATTTACGCCTGGCTGCTGGAGGTTCTTTGTCCCACCCCCTACTTTCCCTTCAAGATGTTCTTTAGGTAGGGTTTTTTTTTCTTCCTTTTTTTGTTGTTGTTATTTACCGGCATTTACACCAGGTTTCAGCTGGCATAAGTACTGGCACTCAGTTTTAGGCAGAAGAATTAGCTCTACGCAACCTTCTATAAAGGGCACTAATCCTGGTGCACCCGTTATAAAATAGTGCTTAGCATTGAGTTATTTCTGGTATCAAGTTGTGAGCACCATTTATAGAATTTTCCCTCCCCCCCCAATTTTTTATTATTTTTTTGTTGTTACATTTGTACCCCGCGCTTTCCCACTCATGGCAGGCTCAGTGCGGCTTACATATTGTATACAGGTACTTATTTGTACCTGGGGCAATGGAGGGTTAAGTGACTTGCCCAGAGACACAAGGAGCTGCCTGTGCCTGAAGTGGGAATCAAACTCAGTTCCTCAGTTCCCCAGGACCAAAGTCCACCACCCTAACCACTAGGCCACTCCTCCACTGTTGCTACTACTTGAGATTCCACTAGCAACATTCCATGTAGAAGTCGGCCCTTGCAGATCACCAATGTGGCCGCGCAGGCTTCTACATGGAATGTTGCTAGTGGAATATACATCTATAATTACATATAAATTAATATCATGTAATTATAGATGTATATACATATATATTTTATGTCATTTTGTTTTTGATACGACAAATCTATATCTGTTTTTAATGTTATACCTTCCTTTTTAAGTATTTTTTATAATATTATTTATGTTCAAATTATGCAATCTTTATGTTATCATTTTATGCTTTTATTTAGATGTTAAGACGCATAATTTATTATTTATTTATTATTTTCTAGCCCCTGAAGCATCCCAGTAGGGCGAAACACGGCCTGTGTCGGGCTATGATATGTATATGAGTTTCTGTATACATATTTTAATTCTGTTATATTAATAAAATACATCTCAGTTTATCAACTATCTGCTTTGTACAGTTTCCACTTTGGAGTTTGCAGATCGTCTGCCCCTTTGTTTCCTTGGACCCCCACTAAATTCTTGAAATATTCTTTGTTGGAAGGTCTCTTGGTACTGTATACTGGTCGAAAAACTTCAGGATCTTGTACAAACATCAGGATAAATGATTACCACATACCAGGTACAGGAGAAAAGGTGAGATAAGGTTCAAACTTGTGTCTCTATTGATGTTCTATTAGGTTTATTATGGTTGTTCTCTCACATCATTAAACGAACACCTGTCCAAATTTCTTATTGTCACTTTCGTTATCACAACAAGTACTACTCTCTCGCTCTTAGATTTGAAGGCATGAGGTGTAAGCATATACTTTGCTAAGTTTGGTATTTCTCAAGTGCGCTAAACTATCTATAAATTAAAAGCACAAACTGAAGAACTAGATATGACATACTTCATCTCTGAAACTGTTGTATCTGAGGAATGCTAAATGTTTTGTGCTATAAAGTGCTGGTTTGCTATTGGTCATTGTTTCAGAAGGCAAAATTGTATGTGTTTTCCCACATTCAAGAAATCTTAAGATAAAAGGGCTTTAATATACTGTTCTTTTTCTATGCGTATCCATAATTATATACCAGTTAAAATCCATTTTGTGAACAGATCCCAGCTGTTGGAGATAACCTTTTGGAAATCAATGGCCTAGAAGCCAATGAGAAGTACACATTTGCAGTTGCAGCTTATTCGGCAAATGGAAAACTTATTGGTGATGCCGTAGGTGTATCAACAAAACCAATCCTCGCCTATCCACAACTTTCTGTTTCTTGTTAGTTGGGCATACATGATGCAGGTAAAAAAAAAACATTTTTATTAGCAAATGTACATTATTGCTTAATAAGGATTATCTGAAGACAGCTAGGTCACCTTGGTGCTAAATTTTCCAGAGTTTTTTTTTTTTTTTGTTACATTTGTACCCCGTGCTTTTTTCCCCACTCATGGCAGGCTCAATGTGGTAGGCAATGGAGGGTTAAGTGACTTGCCCAGAGTCACAAGGAGCTGCCTGTGCCAGGAATCGAACTCAGTTCCTTAGTTCCCCAGGACCAAAGTCCACCACCCTAACCACTAGGCCACTCCTCCACTGTTGCTACTATTTGAGATTCTACATGGAATGTTGCTATTCCACTAGCAACATTCCATGTAGAAGTCGGCCCTTGCAGATCACAATGTGGCCGCGGCAGGCTTCTACATGGAATGTTGCTAGTGGAATAGCAACATTCCATGTAGAATCTCCAATAGTATCTATTTTATTTTTGTTACATTTGTACCCCGCGCTTTCCCACTCATGGCAGGCTCAATGCGGCTTACATGGGGCAATGGAGGGTTAAGTGACTTGCCCAGAGTCACAAGGAGCTGCCTGTGCCGGGAATCGAACTCAGTTCCTCAGTTCCCCAGGACCAAAGTCCACCACCCTAACCACTAGGCCACTCCTCCACTCTCTGGAGATGTAAAAGCCTTTCACTACTCATGAACAGTACTTCTCATGCCGCAGAGAACCTGTGACTCATTTCAGTTCCTTTTTGATTACTAAGATCTTCGGATGAGTCTTTTGTTCCTGTGGCCTTACAAAATGTGTCAGGATATTTTTGTTGTCCTTTTTCTGGCTTTCCTGCCAAAATTCATTTAGTTTTCTGTAGTTCGGTTTGTGGTACTTTAAAGTTTTATTGTTTTTCATTAATACTGTTGAATTGGTCCATGACCAGCTTTAATGTGGCCATTGCTAATAGACCACCTGGCTAAATTTCTTTTAAATCTTTGGGCTGTCTTCCTGAAGAGGAAAATGTCTTTGTTTTCATTTCAATTTTCCACACCTCTCCAAAAACCAGACTAAGGTTTCTTCCTAAGTGAAAACAGAAGATGTCCATTAGTGCCCATCACAAGGTTTTCTACAAGTGTTAGGATAGGGTCATAACAATTCTGGCTGACATTTACATGAAGATGTCACTCAGAATGGCTTGGACTTGAGACTTCCTTGTCTATAAACTAAAGTCCAGTTTCTTCAAGTTTGGTATCAGTGGCTCAACCTGAGGACTATGAAACTGCACCAAAAGGCTCTCAACCTCTTTGGCTTCTTGGTCAAAGAATAGGCAGGAGTTGATAGAGATCTAATTCCTTCTGTGGCACCGTGAGCAACACTCTGAGCACTTGCACAAGGAACTGAAGAGAGTTAGTGCCAAGCACTGTACATTAATACATGGCGTCAGGAGGTATGAAGCCATTGACATTGACCTGCTCTAGGATGTTGACCCCAGTGATTGTTTTGGCATTCTTTGAGGTAGAGTTGAACAGGAGGATTGTCAAAGTGTTTGCTTTGCATGTTAGGTGCATCAAGCTCCTGGTGTCAAGCACCATGACTTCTTTACTATACTGAGTGATTTTCCTCTTGAGGCCTTTCTTTGATGCTGGGCATTGTAGCATCAACTATGGGCCATCAACCAGAACTGTCTCAATTCCATCTGTGCAGAATGCGAGTTCAATGTATTCAAAGTGGAAAGCCCCTACTGCCCCTTCACCTTCTTTGTTCCAAAGCCCACGAAGCACATTTTAGGACACAGAGGCCCTTAGCTCCAGGGGCAGTGCAGCTTCAGACTTTCATTCCATCAGTTTTCAGTGAATGAAAGTCTAAAGAGTCTTTCAGCCCTGGATACCTTTCAGATATGTACTGATTTGAAGAGGACTATTCAATTGACTATAACTGGCCATGAAGAGGGAGGGAAGTATTGGGGAGGGCTATCACTTCTTAAGAACAGTTTGGAATAAGAACCACATAATGTTATGTGGATTTTCAGTGGAGCTATGCATTCAAGTCTGAAAGTGTCAGCATAACATTATATGGAAAATGTATCTGCATAAAGTTCTCCCTGCAATTTCTACAACCCAGTCTTGCAGACATAATTCTCATGGGGTGCGATATTTAAAAGCTGCGCTCCTAAGTTAGGCTTCTAATTTGTGTCCTATTTTCAACCAAATTCAGGGGCCCTTTTTTCCAAGCTGCGGTAAGCACTAACACGTGCTTACTGCAGCTTAAAACGGCCTACAATGGGGCATGCTGAGGTGTCCCACAGTACTTTTGACATGTGCACATGCAGATTTTATAGAAAATGTCCTCATTAGCATCCATTCAGTGCACTTTGCGGCCATGTCTTCTGCACGAGTTACAACCACGCTTAACCCCATCTCTGCATTGCTCGACCAGTAACATCCCACGGTAACTGCATGGTTAGGCATGTGGTAGCTTTCTGCCTTGGCCCTCAAAACAGCAACATATAGCCCAGTAAATGGAGGCCTTTAGATGGATATATAAATCTAAGCCAACCCAATACTGGAAATATATCATGACAGCAGACTGATAATCAAGCAACCTAACATTAGGAAAAGATGAAAGTTACAGGGGTTCATAGAATATATCAGCAGTTCCCAAACTGTTCGCCGTGACACCCTGGTGCGCCGCAGTGAACATTCAGGGGTGCCGCATAAAATCCTGACCTCCCGCTACCACCTGAACCGCTACTGCTCCCTCTTTATGTCTCTTTTTCTCTTCCCTCCTCCCTGCCCCGCATCTCTCCTCCTCTCATCCACCAGCTCTCCTCCGTAGCTCCAGGCCCCTGTTCCTCTCTGGTAGTGCCGATTGAGATAGTTTTCCAGTAGCGTCGGAGCCTGCCCTCTTCTCTGGAGTGTCCCGCTTACTTTTAATGCAACTTCCTGTTATCCGCCTAGGTGGGACACACATGAGAAAAGGCCCCAATGCTGATGGAAAACTTCCTTAATCATCGCTGCTGCTGGAGAGGTACAGGGGCCTGGGGCTACGGAGGAGAGTGGGCGAGAGGGAGAGATGCAGGGCTCACTGGGAAGGGGGAAGAGAGACTTGATTGGAGGAGGAAGGTTGAAGGGGAGAGAAGTCAGACTGTTCAAGGGGGTGGGCAGGCCCGGAAGAGAGGAAGAGGCGTGGCACTCAAGTGGGGTAGGGTGGACAGGATAGGGTTGGCAGGGCAGGATAGTATGGGAAGAAGGGAAAAAAGAAGGAAGAAGCTGAATATGGGGAGAGTCAAGGACAAAGAAAGATACTGGACAGGGAGGAATATTGGGACAAGAAATGGGGGAGATGGAGACACAGGGGGGCAGAGGAGCCCCCCCAGGGCTGCTCCAGGTGAAGGTGAGCAGTGGAAAAAATGCGGGGGTGGGGGCAGTGGACTAATCGCTGCTGGCTGAATATCGGGCCCGCAGATTTTGGAAGTAACCCTTCTGGTTGGCTACACTAGAACTTACTAGTACCAAAGGGCAAATCAGAAGTTGTTCTTTATTGCTCAATCAGTAGTCGCATAGCATAGTCAGATGATGAGAGATGGATGTTGGTGAAAAAAAATCTGCTTAACATTTCAGGCCTTTTTGCTAGAAATAGTTTCTTCTTCAAAGTTAACAAATCTAGGCCCAAACGCATTCATTTTCTATAAAATCTGCATGTTTATGAACGAAGAACAGTGTTCACTTTCACAGCCCCAGCCTCAGTCTCACTGTAGTATAAGAAGTCCAGAAAATTTTGCTTCAGAGACTTTTTTTTCTTTTTCTGTATACAACTCCATAAAAGATGACATAGGTTGTAGTTTCTACAGAACTTTTGATTAAAGGATCTCTCTGCCTAACTTACGGATTCAAGTGGATAGATCTGGCGTAAATCTTTGGTAAGCTGCTTAGTGGCCAAACCAGCTAAAATTAATTTAAATTCAAGCTAGCCAGCTAGGATGTGATTAAAAGGTTGCCAGCTAGAATAGCCAGATATTTTAGCCGCTAGGCTTTTTTTTCTGAAAATTGGAAACATCCTGTTTAAAAGCATCTGATCATTTAAAATTCCTAATTTTATTTTTTAGGTTGCCTATCAGGTTGGAAATTATACATTGGCCATGAAAGCATTTTCGGTTCTGTGGGAACATTTTGTCTCGGCACCTCCTCCTCCTGCTAATGTTTCTGTTGTTTCTGCAAGCAACATAATGACTGCTTCTCAGAAAAGGTACAGTAGTCATTAGGCAATAATTTGAAACACTAGGAGGGGCATAATCGAACGGGGAGCCCAAGTTGTCATAAGGGCGTCCTCGCAGGACGGCCCCGTAAAGGGGCAGAGCAGCCTGTATTATCGAAACAAGATGGGTGTCCATCTTTCGTGTCGATAATACGGTCGGGGACGCCCAAATCTCCACATTTAGGTTGACCTTAGGTCGTTTTTGAGATGGTCATCCCCGGTTTTTGGCGATAATGGAAACCGAGGACGCCCATCTCAAAAACGACCAAATCAAAGCTATTTGGTTGTGGGAGGAGTCAGCATTCACAGTGCACTGGTCCCCCTCACATGCCAGGACACCAACCGGGCACCCTAGGGGGCACTGCAGTGGACTTCACAAATTGCTCCCAGGTGTATAGCTCCCTTACCTTCAGTGCTGAGCCCCCCCCAACCCCCCCCCCCCCCCCAAACCCACTCCCCACAACTGTACACCACCACCATAGCCCTAAGGGGTGAAGGGGGGCACCTACATGTGGGTACAATGGGTTTTGGGGGGGGTTTGGAGGGCTCAACATTTACCAGCACAAGTGTAACAGGTAGGGGGGGATGGGCCTGGGTCCGCCTGCCTGAAGTGCACTGCACCTACTAAAAACTGCTTCAGGAACGTGCATACTGCTGTGATGGAGCTGGGTATGACATTTGAGGCTGGCATAGAAGCTGGCAAAAAATGTTTAAAAAATTTTTTTTTTGGGTGGGAGGGGGTTGGTGACCACTAGGGGAGTAAGGGGAAGTCATCCCTGATTCCCTCCGGTGGTCATCTAGTCAGTTCAGGCACCTTTTCGAGGCTTGGTCATGAAAAAAAATGGACCAAGTAAAGTTGTCCAAATGCTCATCAGGGACACCCTTCTTTTTCCATTATCGGCCGAGGACGTCCATCTCTAAATCACGCGCCAGTCCCGCCTTCGGTATGGTGCCGACACGACCCCGTGAATTTTGTTCATCCCCGCAACGGAAAGCAGTTGAGGATGCCCAAAATCGGCTTTCCATTATGCCGATTTGGGCGACCCTGAGAGAAGGACGCCCATCTCCCGATTTGTGTTGGAAGATGGGCGTCCTTCTCTTTCGAAAATGAGCCTGTAGGTATTCTTTTATCTTGAAAACTGCACAGTTGAAAAAGGGAGACTTTCTCCTTTTCTTGATCTCCTGCACAGGGCCAGCAGAACGTGGTAAGCAGGGTATGCATGGCAGAGGGGGCGCCAGAAACTGCCGACGCTTACTTGTTGCGCTCCTGGTAGCTTGAAGTGATACTGCGTGGGGTGGCCTATGTGCTTTATTACATATATACCCTAACTCGCTTACACGGAGTGGAGCCACATGCATGCTGGCTTACACACTGCGTAGGATACCGACGTAGCAGAAGATGACGAACACTGCACAGCACCCAAGCAGCTCACATAGCACTTTCTTCTGTAGTGGAACGGGAGCAAAGCCATGAGACAGGAATATAACACTGTTCAGGCTGAACCACCAATCAGAGCCCGTTACCCTGTGCTGCACCGTCCGTGACCCTGACATGACCAATGTGAGGTTAGGGGCGGAGTGTGCGCACAGAGCTGCAGAAGGGTTAGCTGTAAGTGATGGAGCATGGCTTTTTGGCGTGGTTATTTGGAGCTGTGTATGGAGAGAGGGAGAGCAGCAGATGCCAGTTTGGTTCCCGTTCACTGTGAGCCATGGTCAGGCGCTACGGACGAGTATGAAGGTCTGTATGGAGTGGAGGATGACTGAGAGTCAGTTTGAGGCCGAGCTGGAGGTGTTCGCAGAGCTGGAAGGTGAGCGGGATGTCTCTTCCCTTTCCTTTCCCTGCAGACTACAGAAAGACATGGGGACAAAGTTTGTCGCCTTCCCCACCCCCGCAGGTTCTGTCTCCATCCCCACCCCATACCCGCAGGTTCTGTCTCCGTCCCCGCATGTTCTGTCTCCGTCCCTGCCCTGTCCCTGCAAGTTTTGTCCCCATCCCCACTCTGGCCCCATGGGCTCTGACCTCATCTGCAGAAGCCTCAAAAAATTATGATTTTATATTTAAATTTTTTGTTAAAGTATAAAAAGGAACAATATGCTGTGCAACTATTGTGTATAAGTTAGAAATAGAAAACAATAATAACAGCGAGTAGCTATAATAACCCTTCCTCCTCACCACCACTCTCTACCCTTCCAACCCCAACAACAGCTGATTTCTACTACCCCAAGGAATCCTAATCCACCCTGTTAAAATGTCCAGGGGTACAAAATACAACCCGTTCTGTATGCCCTAGTGGGGGAGAAATATGCCCTATGAAGCATTGTTATGATTTTTTAATCTGTGGATGAATAAGAAGTCATCAACTATCTTAGGATTCAGTCTAGCTCTCGTGTCTTCCACAGTCCTTCCTGCAATAGAAGATGTCTTCTTAGAAGATATGCTGGAAGCAGGAATGTACAGGATCCCCCATGCAAATTTTGCTAGGTGTGGCCAGCGTGTTTGCTTGTTTTTTTTCCCCAAAAATCAAAATATCGTTGTCTGCATCCCTCAAACATAAATAACAGTCCAGTTCATTAACAGGCTTCAAAGTAGAAAATGACACGGGGATAAAGTTTGTCCCCGTCCTCGTGGGCCCTGTCCCCATCCCCATCCCTGTGGTTACTGCGGGTCCCCGTCCCCGTGTCATTCTCTACTGCAGACTCAAGCTGAGGTTGCCCCTCTTACCTGTGGTCTCTTGTTTCATTTTGTTGAGGGTTGGGTCAGTCACCCATCTAAGACCGTCTTCTTTTGAAGAGATTTGCAAGGTTACAATATGGACTTCTTGTCATACAACTACTTCCCAATGTTGTTTGCATAATGGCTCCTCAAACAAAAATAGGTTTAATCAGCTTGTCCTTCAGAGTTTCTTTGAGGAATAGAGTTGAGTTCTTCCCCCCCCCCCCAACCCATGGCACATTGTATTATTTGAGTTGTTTTACCCACAAACAGTGTATTTTTTTTTGCCTATTTGTAATGTGTTGCTGTTGTATATTTATTTATTATTACATTTGTATCCCGCGCTTTCCCACTCAAAGCAGGTTCAATGCGGCTTACATAGTAATAGGGAATACAGAATATGGTTAGAGAAAGTAAAAGTTAAATATCTCTCTATATAAAAGGCAACACCAACGTTCTATGAAGCCTCCAGCCGGAAGTGTGAAGGGGGCGAGATATCCGCTTTCCCTATGAGTGTCTGCCCCGCCCTCTCTGTAACACAGTCAGTGAAGGAAAACAGCAGAGCACGAAATCAAATCGCTGGCTCTGTAACAGTGAAGGACTCAGAGGGGGGAGGGGAGAGAGGCCAGAGGGCAGGGACACACACACTCCCACATGCACACAGAAGAAAACATTGCTAGCCCCCGTTTCATTCGCATCAGAAACGGGGCTTTTTTACTAGTACCAGAATAATAGAAGAGATGAGTAGGTAGAGATAGGCAGTGGAGAAGGGAGTAAGGTGGGAGATATAGTCTGGGTCAATGTCGTTGTCACATGGATATGTGTTAGGTAGATGGGTTCATAAGATTAGTCTGGGTCATTTGGATAGGCTTGCTTGAATAAATGGGTTTTTAGTGCTTTCTGGAAGGGTAGATAGTCACAGATTGATCGGATAGGTCTGGGGAGGGCGTTCCAGAGTTGGCTGCCTAGGAAGGAGAAGTTGGATCCATAATAGGTTTTGTACTTGTGTCCTTTGCAAGTTTCTGGTTGGAAGGTCAATCAGATTGAGCATATAGTCATGAGATTAGCCGTGGATAATCTTGTGGATTAATGTGTGGACCTTGAAGTTGAAATTTTACACGAAGAGGAGTTGCCTTTAGCTTGTGATTCTCATTTGTATGACTGATGCATCCTGTTTGTCTGTGGAGGACACAAAATTGTATTAACACGCTCTGTATGGAAAGCAGGATAATCAGTCACATACTAACTCTCCTTCCTTTTTGGAACTGGCTATGCAGTAAGCTATTATATAAGACTAGTAAAAATGGCCCGTTTCTGGCGGCGATGAAACGGGCGCTAGCGGGCAGGGGACTCCCTTCCCCTCCCCTTACGCGTGTCTTCCTGGTAGTCTAGAGGTACCTGTTTGGTGGGGGCAGGAAAGAAAGAGGCCCCCTCTTTCCTGCCCGTAGCGGTGGTGGTAGCATCCTTGCTACATCGTGTGGGAGTCCGGCTCTCGGCGTTTCAAAATGGCCGCCTTGAAGTCTCGCGATGCAGCTTGAACTCTCGGCGGCCATTTTGAAACGCCGAGAGCCGGACTCCCACACGATGTAGCAAGGATGCTACCACCACCGCTACGGGCAGGAAAGAGGGGGCTCTTTCTTTCCTGCCCCCACTGAACAGGTACCTCTAGACCACCAGGGAGACACGCGTAAGGGAAGGGGAGGGGAGGTGACAGGGGGGGAGGGACGTTGCTGAGGGTGAGTGTGGTACCGTGGGCGGGGCGGTAACTTCTAAGGGGCGGGGCTATGTGGGGAAAGGGGCCGGGTTGATGTGGACGTCCTGGGCAGCTGGGAGTTTTTGGAAGGGGAGGAGTAGAGAAACACGCTCCGCGTGTTTCCCTACTGCTCCCCGTGCGTTAATTAGCCTTGTTTTCGTGTTGCGCCCTCGATGTCATCACGTGTGACACGAGGGCGGGGCATGAAGATGTTGTGGCTTCACCACCATGAAACCACGAACCGGTGTGTGAGTGACTTCAGTGACGTCAGTGTCCTCAGAACGTTGAGGGTGCGTTTTATTATAGTAGATTAGTGGTCACAAAGTCCTATGCATGTCAGTTATAGCTTTTTAGACTTTTCTACAGCTTTTAAAGAAATGCTCTGTATTGGCTTTGTTGGATGACACCCCTCATTTGTGTGGTTGATTATCCTCCTATCTTCAGAGAACACATGTTTTATTTCTAGTGTTATATTTTTGTTCTTTACACTGTGAACTGATATGGAAACATGTTGGATGTCTGCACATGGAAGGTCAATCCACCTAGGTGGATGAACAACAAAATCCCACGATATCAACAAACAACAAAATGAAGTGGGAAGTGTATTTTTATTTATGTTTTATTTATTCAATAAATATATTGTTTCACATGCTATTTTATGTTTTTTTTAGACTCCCGAGGCAGGCCTGTGGCCGAAACACAGATCTGTGTCGAGTCTGGAATAAAATCTCTTTGTTTGAGCCTGCTGTTCCAGTCTCTGGAGTCAATGGTCCACTTCCCACGTCATTTTATTGTTTTTTTTTTTTGGATGTCTGCACATGCCATAGTTTCCTCATTTGCTCATTTTCTCTGTTTCTAGATTACGTGCCGAGGCTGTATCACAGGCTTCGCCTGTCCTCTTGGAACTGTTTCTTCTCAGCATTTTTAGCGCATCTGATATCAGTGTAAAGGAAGGATCCCTCTTCTGCGACTCTGTTTCTGCAAATGGGATACCTTACAAGTGGCAAGTATGTAACACCATGTGCTGGATTCTTAATTTTACATGTGTTTTTATCCTCGGTGTGTAGGTTCTCCATCGACAAGTGGGATGAATCAGCCACACATAAGGATGATGTCATCCAAATAGTACTGAGCCCAAAAAGAACCAGAAGTCTAGGCATGCATGGAGGTTCCCCATCTCATTCTTTCCCCGTAGTCTTTTTTTTTAATATATATATTACCACCCTGACATGATCAGGCTCTCTCCTCACTGTGAAAGTGGCAAAGAAGAGGAAAACAAAACCCCTTAAAACTGCACGTATAATTGAAAAACAAAAAAAAAAGAGCACCGAAGAAAAAGGAATTTCATTCTATCACTTTGGCTTTGCTGACACCTCCCATACCCCAAAAGGATAAAAAGGGCTCAGTGCATACAAAAGTTCTGAATGTTCCAGCCATCATGTTTCTGCTTTGATATCACAAATAAAAGAAAATTATAAGCGATGTCCCTCGGCTGCGGACTCTCTAGCTAAAAGGAGCAGAGTTGAGTACCCATGAACTGTTCAGGTATTAATCCAAGGCAGCCACTCCTATGCAGATATCAGAGAAAAGCCAGTTAGCTCAGGACATACTAAAGAAATAGGCCTGACACCAACACCTTACTCTTTTCCCCTTTCCAAAGCCCAACTCTTTCTCCCTATCTCTCTCCCTCCTTACCTGCACATCCCCATTTTATTTATTTACAAAACTTACACACCACAGTATCTACCATTCTGTATGGTATACAAACTAACATACACATTTTCATAAAAACACATAACACAATAATCATCATAAGCAAAGCATTGCCTCCTGTTTAGTTCTTCTAATTTAAAAACAGCCAGATACTGTTACTACCGTACCGTGCCACATGGATAGAAAAGAATAGCCCCCCTCCCCACAGCTATCTCCATAAAGCAGCACTTTTTTCTGTGGCCATCCACAAGCAGCACTCTATCCTATCCCCTACCCCTACCTGACAGCACTTACCTCCAGGGGTGGCTCAAGGCAGTCTGCTTCCTGATGTGAGGAATGAGGTGGCATCCCCCTTCCAAGCCTCCCAAAAGAGAAGGCCCTCCGAAAACTGTGATTAGGAAGGAGATTGAGGAGTGGAGGAGTAGCCTAGTGGTTAGTGCAGTGGACTTTGATCCTGGGGAACTGAGTTTGATTCCCACTGCAGCTCCTTGTGACTCTGGGCAAGTCACTTAACCCTCCATTGCCCCTGGTACAAAATAAGTACCTGTATATATGTAAACTGCTTTGAATGTAGTTGCAAAAACCTCAGAAAGGCGGTATATCAAGTCCCATTCCCTTTCCCTATTTGAGATTCTACATGGAATGTTGCTGTAGCTACTATTTGAGATTCTGGAATGTTGCTACTATTTGAAGATTCTACATGGAATGTTGTTAGTGGAGGAGTAGGCTAGTGGTTAGTGCAGCAGACTTTGAGCCTGCGGAACTGAATTCAATTCCCATTGCAGCTCCTTGTGACTCTGGGCAAATCACTTAACCCTCCATTGCCCCTGGTACAAAATAAGTACCTGAATCTATGTAAACCGCTTTGAATGTAGTTGCAAAAACCTCAGAAAGGCGGTATATCAAGTCCCATTTCCCTTTCCCTTCCCTTAATGGTTGTCCCAAGGAAAAATAAATAATGCAATTTATATGCCCAAGCTTTACTTAAAAAAGTAAACTTTATCAGCAAAAATTGTTTGAGATAAATTATGTTGTCTGGAACTCTAATATAAAAAAATAGAGACCCCTGGCTCTGCATTGACACAGTGTTAAAAGCAAACATACATTCTGCATCCACAGAAGTCTTTCTCACATGCAATGTGTGCAGAGCAGAACTAGGATATGTTCTTATAAGATCTGATTCTAGTTTCATCTCAGTAGCAGCAACATACCCCCACTCCAGCAGCAGAACTATTATGAACGAATACAAAACCCTACAAAAGTCAAATCTACTATTACATATCAGCACCGACAAGGACCTTCCTAGGAAGAGGAAGCATCATCAATATCGTAGTGATCCCTATTGAGATATCTGAACTACTGAAATACTATATCAGAATAACTGACCCCAGTCACACATGCACAACACAAATAGATCCTCTCTAAATACAGAATGTGACCACAAACTAAAAGTAAAAATATATAGACAACATTAATGTGAAACTTCAAAAAGCCAGATTCTGCATGCAGCATAACACCAGAGAAATAGAAAGAGATGCATTTGCTCCTGTAATGTGCGACATAGAAAGATAGCAGATGTCAATTACCAAAACTGACATATTCCACTCAATAAATGGAAACTAAATTATTTTTCTATCTTTTTTTTGGTCTGGTGGTTTTTTTTTTTCTAATCATATTGGTCCTAGTTTCTTTTTCTTCTTTATTCTATCCTCTTAGTGTGCTGTTCAGGCCTCCTGTCCATTTGACATTTCTTTTCTGTATTCCTATCTTCTTCATTTCCTCATTGATTTTTCACACTCACCTTTCTCCAATTTCTTTTCTGCCTCTCAAATTTCATGTCTCCTTCTCATCCTCCAGTCTTCAAGCTCCCTCTTTTTACTGTTTCAATCTAGCTCTCCATCTCTCCCCCACCCTTGTCAAACATCTCTCCTCTCTTCCCTTCTTCTCCAACCATATTAGGCATCTCTCCTGTCTTCCCTTCCCTCATGTCTAATCTCTCCCTTATCTTCCATATCACTTACCTCCATGTTCAGTACGTCCTCCCATCTCCCTTTTCCACTATGTCCAGGATGTCCCCCTTATTTCCCATGTTTCTCTATTTCCAGGATCTTCCCCTGATCTTCCCTTCCACCTTCCTCTTTGTCCAGTACATCCTCCCATCTACTTTTCCACCATGTCCAGTGTCTCCCCCTGATCTCCCCTTCCACTTGGCCTCCTCTCCAGCATCTTCCCCTGATGTCTGTTTTCACATGGCCTCCTCTCCAGCATCTTCCGCCAATCTCTCTTTCCATCCACCTCTCTGTACGTCTTTCTGATCTCTCCTTCTACTTGCCTCCTCTCCAGCGTTTTCCCCCAATCTCTCCTTCCACCCACCTCCTCTCCAGCGTCTTCCGCCTGCTATCCCATTTGGGTAGAGGGTGGGATGGTGGAGGGAAGGAGGTGTTAGCTGCTTGTGTCCCAGATACCGGGGAGGGGTGGAACATGGTGGCAGCTGTAAGTCCAGTGTGGCAAGCATTAGGTGCCCCTACACTTGAGCACTGTGAGCCCATGTCTTGCTGGCCCTGGTTTCCCTATTCTTTCCCCCCTCCCCCACTGTCCAGCACATCCCCTTTCCCAACCCAAGAAGATCTGCCATTTTTCTTCTCCCTCCCTGTTCCTCATGTGTTTCTGCATCTCCCCCTCTCTCTTTCTCTCCTCCTTCCCCATCCAGCATTGTCCCTTCTTGCCCCCTCTTCCCCTGAAAACTACTCTTTGTCTCCCTTTTCCCTTCTTCCTGGTATCCAGCATATCCCCTCGCCCAACACAAAACCGTGTGCCTTCTTTCTTCTTCCTCCCTTGCCCCACATATTCTAGCATCTCCCCTCCCTCTGTCCTTCCATGTCCAGCTTTATCCATTTTTTTCGGTGTCCCCCCCCCCCAATCCACTCACTTCCCTTGAGCCTGTTCTCATTCCGCAGCTGGACTGAGTGCCTTAATGGCCCTCTCCTGCCAGACATGCTCCAGGATCAATATGTTTCTCTCGCTCTTCTTTTTCTTCTTCTTCTTCCCCGTTCTGCTTTGTCCCTTCTTGTCCCCCTCCTCGCATCCACTTCCTCCCCTCAAACCTGTCCTAGTCTTGCGGCTCCTTCCCAGTGAAACGGCAGGCGCTGTAGCACTTCCAGCTGGGTTTGCTCCTTGGGAGCAGGAAGTGCATCAGAGAGAGCAGTCTGGCAGAGCCCCGCTGGAAGCACTGTATAACATAGGACTCTGTTCCAGCTATTTTTAGTTCCTGCTCATCACGGCTCTACTGGGAAGGAACTGCAGGACTAGGATAGGTTTGAAGGGAGGGAGCGGATGCGGGGGGGAGGGGAAAGAAAGGACAAAGCAGAATGGGCAAGAAGAAGGAGAGATACTAGAATGTGTTGAGCAGGGAAGGGAGAGTAAGGCACTTGGTCCAGTGGCATTTGGGGAAGACAGCGTCCCCCCCTCGCCCCGCCCAAACTACACCCATGAGCAAAGCAAAAACATCCATGGCTACAATTGAGATGTTTTGGTCTAGACCTGTTTTTATCACAACTAAGTCACAAAAAGATGTCCTAAAGGACCATTGGAGGGATTAAGGCATGACCCCCCCCCCCAATTATCACTAACTCCCTCCCACCCCCCAAAGATGCGAATGAAACAGTACATACCAGCCTCTATGATAGTTTCAGATGTTATGGCCAAGCCTATTAGAGGAGCAAGCAGGTCCCTGGAGTAACCTAGTGGTCAGTGCAGTGCACTGTGGAGAAGGGGACCCAGACCCATATCCCACTCTAACCATTACACTTGTGATGGAAACGTTGAGCCCTTCAAAACCCACCAAAAACCTACTGTACCTACATATAGGTGACACCTGCAGACATAAGGGCATTGAAATGGTGTACAGTTGGGTACAGAAGGTTTTTGTGGGTTTTGGAGGGCTCCCCATACAATAACAGTGAGATGTGTACCTGAGACCTTTTATATGATATCCTCTGCAGCACCCCCTAGGGTGCCCCACTACTCTGCTGGGATATCTGTGGTGCCAGTTTACTGCTGGCCCCCCAGATGTCCCAATGGCTTGTTTTTGTGTGTTTTTCCCTTGGACTTTTTTTCCCTCCCAAAATGGTTACATGAGTAAAACGCACCGAGCACAAAATGTTTAGGAAATGGCCATTTTTGAAACAAAAAGATAGACGTTTTTCTGGTTTGAAAATGGTCATGTTTGTTACTTGATTTTTGAATGTTTACAGTAAAACGTCCAAAATCAGATTTAGACATCATGTTGAAAATGCCCCTCCACATCACCTGACATATTGACGATTTGTAATGCAGTTTAGTGCTTAGCTGCCTCATAATTACTTTTTTAAAAAACTTTTAAATCATTGGCATAGTCAAGGGTGGGCCCAGGCCCACCCACTTTGGACTCAGGCCACACCTATGATGTGGCTGGCAGGGATCCTCAAGCCCCACCAGCTGAAAACTCCTAACAACTGTCCCTCCTGCATACCTTGTAAATAGCAGATCTTCGCCTGCAGCAAGCAGCGACTGATACATACTGCTCGCACTGGCCCCACAGCCTTCCCTCTGATGTATTAGCACCTAAGCAGAAACAGGAAGTTGCATCAGAGGGAAGGCTGTGGGGCCAACATGAGCTGTGTGTATTAGTTGCTGCTCGCTGCTGGTGAAAATCTGCTATTTAAAAGGTACGCTAGGGGGTGCGGGGACGTTTGAGAGACCATACGGTATGCAGGCGAGAGACGGAGAGACCAAATCACTTGTAGGACAAGGCAGAGTTCTGCCCACCCATCTTGGACCCAGGCCCACCCAAGGTTGTCTGGCTATGCCCCTGTCTTATATCACATGGAGATATCTGCTTGGTTATTTAGATTTGTCTTGTACATGTTAGTGTGGTAATCCATGGGATGACTAATGTCTCTGCAATCATATATATTCTTTTACAGCTTAAAAGAATCGCAGAGTGTGAGCGAATGCTAGTTGCCTTTGAACTCAGCAGTTATTTGAATGATACAAACTATGCCCTGCAAGTTGTTGTTCAATGCTATGGTCTTCTTGCTCCTATCATATATCACAGAATAGCATCGGTGCCAGTAGTGCAGGTAAGATAACACCTAAAAGTGAATATTAGTTGGTCCGGCGTGCTCTGTAGATCTCCAGAGAGACGTGACTGGGAGGCAAGAGCAAAGGCTTATCGGTGTCTATTATATTAGAGTTCTTGCAGATGTTTCAAGTTCTAGCGTCTCTTTCATTAAACCTTTAGCGTTCGTTTGTCATCTAAACCAAAATCTTCTGCGTAAAGGTCTGTGGAACATTTTCATGATTCTTAATATAACTCTTAGTTCACCTCTTCCGGGGAAGTAGAGGTAGGCCTGGTGGGGGGGTAGGTGGGGCAGGCCTAGAGGTGAGTGGAGGGGGGGGGGGAGGCTGGAAGAAAGGTCTGTTCTGGGGGGGGGGGGGATGTTTGCACCTAGAGTAACCTAATGGTTAATGCAGTGGCCTGAGAACCAGGGGAACTGGGCTCGATTCCCACTGCAGCTCCTTGTGACTCTTGGCAAGTCACTTAACCCTCCATTGCCACAGGTACAAAATAAGTATCTATATATAATATGTAAGCCACTTTGATTGTAACCACAGAAAAGTGGTATTTCAAGTCCCATCCTCATCCCCCTTTATTGTTGGAAGGTGCCAGGAGGGAGGGTCTGGCATTGGTGAGGGAGGAGTTTGCTAGATGAGACTGGAATCAGGACGGGAGGGGAGGAAAAGGACTGAACCTCTTATGTGGGTCCCAAGCAATATTCAGCTGTGACGCGTATAATAAACTTATGCAATTCCTTGGTGAGTATCAGCTAGGTCCCGTATAGGTTTTGTCGTCAATCAAATGTCTGGAGAGATATCTGGAATGAACTTAGCTGGTGATAGTCAGTGTTTAAAAAAAAAACGCTGACTGTCACCAGCTAAATATCAGCTGGAACATTTTTAAGCACAACTCCCATACCATATTTTTCAGGTATAACATTTTGCTGTTGATTTTTGTTTTTTCTCCTTTCCTTGGGCTGCAAGAAATTAATTCCTTAGTCAAAAGATGCTGCCGGTTAAGTAATTGCTGACCTCTCTAGCTTTATCTTGGTACAATTCTTTTTGATGTTTTTTTAATTTCTAAATTGACTTTTTAATGGTAGGACTGATGATTAAATTTTACAAAAGACAGCCCTATCATCCTATATAATAAATCGCACCTCCAACATTCTGAAGCCAAGAAAGTGAAGCCTTCAAGCCTTGAAGCATTCCTGCAACGTTCCGGAACTACGTGTGGTCAATTGAGGAGATGGAGCCTTACAGAGCGCACGAATGCTTCAAGGCTTGAAGGCTTCACTTTCTCACACACACACACTCACTCTCTGTCTCTCACATACACTCTCTCTCTCACACACAGACTCACACACACACTCTGTCTCTCACACTCTCTCTCTCTCTCTCTCTCTCTGACACAAACACACACACACACACACACACTCTGTCTCTCTCTCTCTCTCTCTCTCTCAGATACACACTCCATCTCTCACCCAAACACTCTCTCTCAAACATACACACTCCGAGGAAAGGGGGGCATGGAACACGCTGGGGAGGAGAGGGAGGGGGGCATGGAACTCAGAGGGAAGGGGGGACCAAGAACTCAGAGGGGAGGAGAGAAAGGAAGGAGAGGAGGGAGGGGGGTCTGCACCTCGGACGGAAGGGGGGCCTGGAACTCGGAGGGGAGGAGAGAGAGGGAAGGAAGGAGGGGGTCATGGAACTCAGAGCCCCCCCCCCCACACACACACACTCACTCTGTCTCTCACATACACTCTATCTCTCTCTCTCACACACACATACACTCTGTCTCTCAAACACTCTCTCTCTCTCTAACACAAACACATACACACTCTGTCTCTCTCTCACTCATACAAACACTCCATCTCTCATACACACTCTCTCAAACATACACACTCCGAGGAAAACCTTGCTAGCACCCGTTTCATTTGTGTCAGAAACGGGCCTGTTTTACTAGTGTTGTATACATGAGGAAGAGTAAGCCTCTGTTATGAGGGTCTCACTCATATACTAAGTCATTATCTAGCCAATTTTCAAAGCTATTTAACTGGCCAGAAACAGCCGCTGACCAGTTAACATGTTTGGTCGCAGCTCTCTAGTTTTCAGTGGCACTTAACCAGTTGTCCTCGATAAAAATGACTGGTTAGTACCTAACTTAAAGCCAACTATGTCAAGGGCGTTCCACTGGTGGAGTCCAGTTAGGTCCCAAAATTCAAACCTAACCGACCAGGTTTAATGCATAAATAGCTGTCCTATCCTCATTCGCTAACCCACAGCCAGTTTTAAGTCTGAATATTAAATGAGGGGCCCTTTTACTAAGCTGCGGTAAGAAGTGGCCTGCCGTAGTCTGGATGCGTGAAATTGGCGTGCAGTGAGCCATTTTTTTTACCACAGCTGGGAAAAAAAATGAAAAGTAGCATACGGCTATTTGCTGCCTGAGCCCTTACCTCCACCCATTGACCTAGCGGTAAGGGCTCATGTGCTACTTGCGCGGTAATCATTTAATGCACGCTAATGTGGCCATGCTGCTGATTACCACCGGGAACATCCCCCCCCCCCCCCTGTGGTAGAAATTAGAAAAAACTTTTCTACTGCAGGAAACAGTGCGCGCTAAGTTCGAAATTACTACTGGATGGCCGTGCTACCCATAGCCGCCGAGAGGGGGGGGGGCAGGGGGGACAAAATTCCCCGGGCCTCCAAGGTGGGCCCAGCGCTGCAGTCCCACCCACCCTCCATCTTCAACCGTCTGCCCCCTGCATTGAAATCGCAGTCTCACCTCCATGAAAGCAGCGTTGCAGGCAGCATAACGCCTCTCTTCGGGCCTCCTTCCCTCCCTGTGTCCCGCCCTCGTCTGACATAACTTCCGCGAGGGCAGGACACAAGGAGGGCTGACGGGAGGCGTTCTGCTGCCTGCAGCGCTGCTTTCACGGAGGTGAGACTGCGATTTCAATGCAGGGGGCCTGGCCCGGTGGCGGACGGAAAGGGGGAGCGGCGGCGACTTCGGGGGGGGGGGGGGGGGAGGGAGCGGCAGTGACCTCAGGGGGGTTGGAGGGGGGAGCAGTGGCTGCGATGATCTTGGGGGGGGTGGAGGGCGGGAGCGGCGGCGGTGACTTTGGGGGGTGGGCGGGGCAGCGAGGGCAGGGCTCAGCCCAGTCTCTCGGCGGTCCTGGTGCTACCCGGGCGGTAGTGTCGATTTGGCCCCTAAACTGGCAAGTGCTATCCAGCTTTATAAAATTGGAATTGAATGTCGAAACCCGCACAGGGCTCAGCATTGAATATTCAGCTTTAGCATCAGCGGCAGACAAAAAATGCTGTCCACTGCCAACTAATTATTGGCCAGTATATATATTTTTTAACTAATTAGAGGATTGTTGTTAAAAGTTATATTTGTTTATGTGAACAAGATTTGGACGTCTAAAACCATAGTACGTCCATATGGCAAGAGGCATGGTCTGGGCATCTTTTGGCCAGGACTAGGGAGAAGTCAAAATATGGATGTCCAATTCCAACTGCAAAAGGGGAAAAGACATCCTTGTCCAAAAAGACGGACATCTGTATTTAGACATGGAATTTGGCATGTTCATGGTACAGAAAGGTGCTCCAGTTGAGTAATTCTCCACTGGATGGAGTAGGGGAAGTCACAGTGAGCATTTTTCTGTCCCTGGGAAAGGGGGTGGGCTCACAATTAAAAATGAAAAAAAGGAAAACGAGAATTAAAAATAGCAACAATGGGATTTGAACCAGCAAACTCTGGTTCTCTGGTGGCTGCTGTAACCATCAGACTATTCCTCTATGGGGATGTCTGTGTTCCCATTTTATAAAATCGACGTTCCTCTGCTGCCCCAAAGACATCCACGTCCCTTGTTTTGCCCTGTTCATAGTTCGGATGTTTCAGTTTATAAAGTGGATGTTCATGCAGGACCCAGCCTGCACTTGGCTGTCCATTTCTCAAGTATTTTAAAACAGGCTGTAGGTCACAGATCCTGTTCTAAAATGCATGAGATATGGACATCCATATTCTGAGCTGGATGTCCTTTTAAAGTGCCCTTCCACATCTGTTGGATTTTCTTGTCCATTTGTTGGGGGAAATTTTCTGTTCTTTAATACTTTATAACTTGCATGAAAAACTTAAGTTTTGAGAAAGTTTTACTGCAGTGAATATTGTAATTGAATTACCATTGAGATGTAATTTATTGCAGAAGTTTGATACTTTTAAGAAACAGTTTAAGGCACTCCTGTTTGCACAGGCATATTTAGGGTTTTAACTCAGTTCTTTGTTTTTTTGTGAAGATGAAAGAGTAATAAATAAATAATCAAACATATAAATGGCAAGTGACCGACTCACCTGCAAATGCGCAGTAGAGACTTCCCTCTCTGTCCCGCCCTCGCGTCAAGACGTGATGACGTCAGAGGGCGGAACAGAGAGGGAAACGGAGTCGGACTGTCGGACGCTGCCGCTGGAGCCTGGAAACTAACATCGCGCGCACGAACCTCCACCCTCCCCCCCCATCCCCGCCGCCTCTCCCCCCCCCTCCGTGCCGGGCCCCCTGCACTGACCTGACAGCGCCTCTCACCTCCGTGTGGAAGCGCTGCAGGCAGCAGCAGAGCGATCTGCTGCTGCCTGCAGTGCTTTCACTCGGAGGTGAGAGGCGCTGTCAGGTCAGTGCAGGGGGCCCGGCACAGAGGGAGGAGGAAGGGGCGGCGAGGAGGGTACCTGGAAATCTCACCAGTTTTAACGGGCTTAACGACTAATGTATATATATATTAATAATGTCTTTTGCATGTGATTTTGTTGCATCCTGTAACCTTCCTAGTTGATAGGCGGGCTAGAAATATTTTAAATAAATAACTAAAATAAATGGTCCTTCTATTTTCAGATTCTAATTAAATGTTTGGCTGTTCTGCAAGAAATTCCGAGCAGTGTTTGGCAAAAGAGGTCGTCGGGATGTACTGAGAGCGTAGTGCATATGATAGCTTGTACAGTTTGCTTCCTGGCAAAGGTGATTTCTATATTATCAAACATATAAACGGCGAGTGACCGTACTCACTGCAAATGCGCAGAAGAGACTTCCCTCTCTGTCCCGCCCCCGCGTCAATACGTGATGACGGGGGGGGGGGGGGCGGGACAGAGAGGGAAACTGCGCCGCCGACGTTGCTACCGCTCCCCCCCCCACTCGGAGTCGCCGCCGCCACCCCTCCACCCGGCCCGGGCCCTCTCTTCCCTTCTGAACTTACAGATCCATTCGCCGAACGCAGCAACGCACATCAGCTGAGCTGCAGTGAGCCCTTCCTTCTTTGCCTGTGGCCCCGCCCTCCTGTGACGTAACGTCAGCGAGGGCGGGACACACACAGGCAGAGAAGGAAGGGGCAGCTCAGCTGATGTGCGTTGCTGCGTTCGGCGAATGGATCTGTAAGTTCAGAAGTGAAGAGAGGGCCCGGACCAGGTGGAGGGGTGGCGGCGGCGACGACTTCGAGGGGGTGGGGAGCGGTGGTGACCGCGGGGGGAGGAAAACCTCTATACCAGCCCGTTTTTACGGGCTCAACGGCTAGTACTGTTAAGATTCTAACACTTGCTAACATCCTTTGTCACAGAGACGCAAAGCATTCATTATGTGAGCCACCTGAAATATATTTTTACTTTAATAATATACAATCAACACTCACTGCAGTGTTTCACTTATAAAAAGATGGTTGCATTTAGCTTGGAACAGATATCATTAGGATGCATTTTTTTGCAATTTACTTAATTGTCGGAGAAGATGTGTAAGCCTTTAATATAATACAGAGATACTTCATTATGAATGCCTGTACAGGTGCTGCGTTCATGGAAAGAAAATAATCTGGCAGTCCTTATTATTGATATTGGGAAAAAGTTGCTGCTTTCAGAAAGGTCATCTATTATAATCCTAACAGGGAAGTCTAGATCCTCTACCAATGAAGTATCGCCATATGCAGTACAGGAAACAGGAGGTGATGGACAGGTAACCTCTTTCTTCTTTCCTTATTGCGCATATTTTGAAAGGGAAAGTTGGTTAGATTTAATATACCATCTTTCTGTGGTTACATCAAAGCAGTTTCCACGAACGGGGGAAGGGCTAAAGCTAAGGACAACCAGGGTGGAACAAGCAGGCAGGGAACTATAGCAGAAGACAGACAGATCAGGGAAACAATAAGGAACTGGAGCTAGGCAGAGCAGATACAGCAGCAGGAAACTAAAGTTAAAGACACACAGGGCTGAAACAGCAGGGGGGGAAACTAGAACTGAGAATGAGCAAAACAGCAACAAACAGTAAGGAACTGAAACTAGGCAGAGCAGATACAGCAGCAAGGAACTAAAGTAAAAGGCACACAAGGCAAAACAAACAGAATAAACTAAAGCTAAGGACACACAAAGCAGATACTAGCAGAGCTAGAGCAGCAACAAACACTCTCAGACAAAAGCACATCTGAAGACCTCTGTAGCAAAGGCAAAAGCCTGAAAGTTCCCAGGTGCTTAATAAAGGCAATTACAGGTGATGTTGAAGTTTCCATGTTGGGATAAAGCTAAGTATAAGAATTTTTTTCTTTTTGGATGCTTGGCCACGGGGGGCTTCTAAGTTTTCCTAACAGTGGGCAGGTTCGGGTTTTTTCCCCTACTGCTCTAGTGCTTGAGTTAGTTTGCTTGGGGCTCTCTTCTCCCGAGGGGTCTCCTAATAGGTAGTCTGGTTCTGGGTTGGGGTTAGCGTAGGTAGGTGAGGTTTTGGTGTTCCTTTTACAGTGTCTTTATATACAAGAGGGGAGGACAGTTTTTTAACCCATACGGTTTTCTCATTTAGGATGAGTTTTTTCGTTTGGGCTTATTTTCTCTTCTCCTTTCTTAGTAGGAACCTATGATAGTAATTTACTCCAGTATATACAAGGTGTTACAAGTACTTTGGTATGGTCCCTTGTTGGAGGTTTGAGGTTCCATTTGTTAGATAAAGTTTGTAAAGGTTGGATGTTTCCTCCTGTTTAAGGGACACTTTAAAACTTGCTACATTTCTACTTCAAGCTCCACTGATCAGTTTGTAATAATTTATTTTGAGCTTGGGTTCTCCAGTAATTGTTAGACTGTTCTATAATGACATATGTGTGCAAATGTGCCATTATAGAATTCTGTATTAGCACGAAATTCTTTAGCTCCAAATTTTTAGCATCCTTTGTAGAATTGATCCCTAAATTTAGGAGCCCAGCTTTTTATGAATATTGTGCCCTTTAATAAATAACTTATTTTCAAGAGTGGAAAGATATATATATTTTAAGCAAGACTTTTCTATGTTGATATACTTATTTTTAGATTAGTTCTGGAAAGAAAGGTTTGAAGAAGAAAGTGGCTTCAATTGTAATTGAGAAAGTGAGTGAACAGCTGGCAGCCCTGGAGGCACACTTACTCAAACTGACCACACCACGTAAGTGATTTAAAAATATTCAATTGTATTTTATCAGAACATCATGAATTTTCAGTTTCTTTTCTCAGAAATGTTTCTGTCGCAGAGACTGAATTATCAACAGCTGTTAACATTTTATTTTATTGCTTATACACCTCCTGAAAGGTATAGAAGTGGTGTACATTCAAGTACAGTAGGTATTTTTCTGTCCCTGGGGGTCTCACAATCTATGGACGCATTAATGTTTAATGCGCGTCAACCATTAACGTGTATTAAAAACACTAATGTGCCTATAGTGCGCCTTAGTGAAAATACCCCTGGATTTGTCCCTTAGGCAGTGGAGGGTTAAGTGACTTACCCAAAATCATAAGGAGCTGCAGTGGGATATGAAATGGGTTCCCCTAGTTTTCAGTCTGTTGCATTAACCATTCTGCACTCCTCCATTCCGGTAGTTTCAAAAGTTCATTAGCAATAGGCATAACTGATTAAACATGGAAATATTGGGTTGGCCTGTTGACGTAAAGGCTCATTTTCAAAGCGCATAGACTTACAAAGCTACATATGTTACTATCAGGCTCATTTTCGAAAGAGAAGGACGTCCATCTTTCGACATAAATCGGAAGATGGACGTTCATCTCCCAGATACGTTCAAATCGGTATAATCGAAACCCGATTTTGGACGTCTCAAACTGCAGTCCGTTGCAAGGACGTCCAAATTTCAAAGGGGTGTGTCGGAGGCATATTGAAGGCGGGACTTCGGCGTGCCTAACACTTGGACGTCTTTGACCCATAATCGAAAAAAGCAAGGACGTCCCTGACGAACACTTGGACGTTTTCACTCGGGCGTGTTTCTTTTTACGAATAAGTCACAAAAATGTGCCCGAAATGACCAGATGACCACCAGATAGAATCGGGGATGACCTCCCGTTACTCCCCCAGTGGTCACTAACCCCCTCCCACCCTCAAAAAACATCTTTAAAAATATTTCGTGCCAGCCTCTATGCCAGCCTCAGATGTCATACTCAGGTCCATGACAGCGCATGAAGGTCCCAGGGAATCATAGCAGTCGTAATGGTAACACCTAAAGGCTAGATTTAGGGAAATGATTACAGGATTCCTGGCCAAAAAAAATAAAAAGAATGTAGGGGTATCTTTATTAGACAAACAATGTGTTTTTGAATAGCTTCCCAGAGTTAAAACCCCCCTCCTCAAGTCAGGGCAGAATGAGCAGAAAATGACCATGTTAGAATATATAACTGGATCATAAAAACAGCTCAGTGATAGTCTAGAGGGGAGAAGAGGGAGGAATGAATGCGTGACAGGTAGATGACAAAGTAGAAAAATTTTATAATTACCGTATTTTTCGGACTATAAGACGCACTTTTTCCCCCCAAATTTGGGAGGAAAATGGGGGGGTGCGTCTTATAGTCCGAAGGTAGAGATTTAGCAGGCCGCCCGCCCTCCAAGTTCGAGATCGCCCTCCCTAGGGTTACCTCCCCTCCCCCCGGCCCTGTCACCACCTCTCCCCTTACTCACGCGATCTTCCCTGGTGGTCTAGTGACATTGGGGCAGGAAAGAGCCCCCTCTTTCCTGCCCAGCATGCTGCTCTGCATCCTCCTGTATGCTGCCTGTGACGGTCTCGGCGAGATTCAAAATGGCCGCCGAGAATTGAAGTCTCGCGAGGCCGGGGGGAGGGGAGGTAACCCTAGGGAGGGCGATCCCGAACTCGGAGGGAGGGATTCGGACAAGACGCACCGGAGCACCTAGGTTTTAGAGGAGGGAAAAAGTGTGTCTTATAAGTCCGAATTTTTTTTTTTCCTATTTCCCTCCTCTAAAACCTAGGTGCGTCTTATGGTCCGGTGCGTCTTATAGTCCGAAAAATATGTTCTTATTTTTGTTTTATTTATTAACCTCTAAAGTGGACTCACACAGGAACCAAGCTACTTTATTCAGGATTCTAGACGGAACCCTGGGGCCAGGACTTAAGCTTGGCAACATCAAGCCATGAAGCTATAGCTTCAGCTGTCAATTTCTCCAGGTTTTTGACTGTTTGCCTCTTGGCTGCTGATAGGCTGGGCCTTTGCAGAATAGATGCTCACCTCAGCCTGGCCATTCTCATAACTCTGGATTCACCTTGCAGGCCATGATATGCTGACCTTATCAGACTTCTGTTGGGGACCACTTTACCACTGCCTTGGGGACATAGAGGGGAATAATCGAACGGCGGCGATCTATTCTGGCGGCGGTGCAATAGCTGGCCGGAATCGTATTTTCGAAAAAGATGGCCGGCCATCTTTTTTTTTGATAATACGGTTTGGGCCAGCGAAATGCCTTGGATTTCGCTGGGTTTGACATCGCCGGGTGTGTTTTTCCGCGATAATGGAAAAAACTGCCGGCGATCTCAAACCCGACAAAATCCAAGGCATTTGGCCGTGGGAGGAGCCAGCATTTGTAGTGCACTGGTCCCCCTCACATGCCAGGACACCAACTGGGCACCCTAGGGGGCACTGCAGTGGACTTCAAAAATTGCTCCCAGGTGCATAGCTCCCTTATCTTGTGTGCTGAGCTCCGCAAATCCCCCCCAAAACCCACTCCCCACAACTATACACCACTACCATAGCCCTTAGGGATGAAGGGGGGCACCTACATGTGGGTACAGTGGGTTTTGGGGGGGGGTTTGGAGGACACCCATTTACCACCACAAGTGTAACAGGTAGGGGGGATGGACCTGGGTCCGCCTGCCTGAAGTGCACTGCACCCACCAAACACTGTTCTAGGGACCTGCATACTGTTGTCAGGGTGATGGGTATAACATTTGAGGCTGGCATACAGGCTGGCAAAAAAGGTGTTTCTTTTTATTTTTTTTTGTGTGGGAGGGGTTTGGTGACCACTAGGGGAGTACAGGGAGGTCATTCCCTATTCCCTCCGGTGGTCATCTGGTCAGTTGGGGCACCTTTTTGAGGCTAGGTCGTGAAAATAAAAGGACCAAGTAAACCCGGCGAAATGCTGATTATCGCCGGGTTTTATTTTTCCATTATCCGCGAAAGCCGGCCATCTGGTAGGCACGCCCATGCCCGCCCATGTCCCGCCTTCGCTTCGCCGGTGACATGCCTTGAACTTTCGACTTTCGATTCGAAGGGAAAACGGCGATGCTGTTAAAAATCCAGCTTTCAATTATACGCTTTTCGTTGTTTTTGCGAAATCGCCAGCGATCTCCCAATTTGTGTCGGAAGATCGCCGGCGAAAAGTTTCGATTATAAGCTGGATAGACTACTCCATTAAGGGCCTCATTTTGACGGAGGATCCAGATCACTTCTGTCTTATGGAACCATGATTACCACTTTGCTGAAGGTTGTCCATTTCACTGACATACATGTGTGTCTGGCACATATTCCACTCTTGGTGATGGATGTCTCTTCAGTCTTAACGTTCTTGCAGGTGGGGCTGGATGATGGATTGGCTCTATGTTCTCTCAAGGTACAGATTGCAGTTCTAGCCTGCTACAGGGGATGGGTGAAGGAGGTCTCACTGGCAGTGCACCTGGATATTTCTTGTTTCCTTGAAGGAATCAAGCAAATCCATCCCCCTTATCATCCAGTAATTCCTCAGTGGGATCTCAGTTTGGCCTTGTGTGTCTTAGCGAGCTCCCCTTTTGATTCTTGTTGGTGAGCAACGCTGAAATATCTGACCTGAAGGCGGGTTTTTTTTTGGTGGCAATCTGTTCCACCAGGTGCATTTTGGAACTTTTTGTGCTTTTGTGTAGGAATCCTTTCCTGGACTTTTTGAGTTGGTAACTCAGCGTATGGTTTCAATTCCCAGCACAGGCAGCTCCTTGTGACTCTGGGCAAGTCACTTAACCCTCCATTGCCTGCCGCATTGAGCCTGCCATGAGTGGGAAAAATGTAACAAAAAAAAATAAATCAATAATCTCATGCATGCAGTGGGGTAAAACAGGAAAGACTTTTAGACCTCTGAGTGGAATGTATTCTGATTAATATATCTTTAATGTAAATGCTTATGATTTTTAACATGTTTTTGTTATTTAACTTGTTCATTGTGATTCATTTTTTTATTGGTGTTTTAGTTCCTGGACAAGAACTTACCGGTCAAGAAAGTCCTATATTACTGCTGCCTATAGTTACATGCTGGCCAGTCCAACTAGCTTTAAAGGAAGGTAAGAATATAAGAACCACCATATTTGTTCAGACCAATGTTCATCATTTTATTTCCATAGTGACCAATCTGCATCACTTGGCAGGTCCCTCCTACTCCCAGGAAAAAGAGATTGTGATCTTCACATCTTCCTATTTAATATTTGTTAATAGACCTGTCTTGTACAAATCTTCTTTAAATGTGTCTTTATTTTTAGCCTGGACCTCATCTTCTGTTGATAAATTCCATGGCTTAACTGTGTGTATCCTAAAAACAAACAAACAAAAATACTTTCTTTAATTTATTTTAAATTTGCTGCCATTATTTCAGTGGCGTTCCTAGGCTGGCTGACACCCGGGGCGGATCGTCGATGCGCCCCCCCCCCTGGCGAAATTACACCCCCCCCCCGGGTGCAGCGCGTCAGACTCACAGAAGCAGAAGCCTGCGCGGCCACATTGGTGATCTGCAAGGGCCGACTTCTACATGGAATGTTGCTAGTGGAATAGCAACATTCCATGTAGAATCTCAAATAGTAGCAACAGTGGAGGAGTGGCTGTTGGATTATTTGTAGTAAATAATTAGCAGATTTTTAGTACACACAGCTTCAGCTTTAGAAATGTTAATTTCTTTTCTTCATCTCTCTCATACACCCCAGAATAATTCACTGCTGAGTCACTTTAAAGTTGAAGTAACAAAACATCTGTTTACTCACAGTTTGTAGTTAGATTATAATCAGACAGGCTTATATATACATAATACTATACATTTGGATTATCAGCTCTTTCCATGTGCTTAGATGGTAATGGATGCTCACACCACCATAGATTCTCTCAGCTTAGGAGAGATCATGAGCTCCATGTGCTGTGCCTAACCCCCACAGGAAGTTACATGGGTGTGACCTCTCTAAACAATTCACATCAGAGGTCACAGAGTAATCACAGAGAAATAATAGGTGACAGGCAATGCATGTAAAATACAATACATTCCAACAAACCCCTTCTCATGCATAACTGTCATGCAATTATTTATTCATACAAAGTCCAAGCTTTATACGCAGATTCTCAAAATGTTCTCTGGGTAACGGTTTGGTCATGATGTCAGCTGTCATCTCACTGGTGTGACAATAGTGTAGACTGATGACCCCTTCTTTCGCCAACTCTCGCACGTTGTGGTATTTCGTTGCGATGTGCTTGGTGCGTGACTGAACCTTGTCATTCTGTGACAGTCGGATGCAGCTCTGATTATCTTCCATTATCTGGATTGGTCTCTGTTCAGCTATTCCAAAATCCAGCAAAAGTTTTTCAATCCACATCAGTTCTCTGCACGCTTCTGATACGGCCACATATTCAGCTTCTGTAGAAGACAGACTCACAATACTTTGTTTATGACTGGCCCATGAAATTTGTACATTTCCATACATAAACACATATCCACTTGTGGATTTATAATCAGAATGATCCCCTGCCCAATCTGAATCACAGTAACATATTAGTTTTGGATTACTATTGGCTGAAATCTTTAATTTACAATCAATGGTACCCTTTAAATACCTTACCATCCTTTTAACTGCAGTCCAATCTGATTTGGTAGGTGAGCTGACCCTTCTGCTCAAAATTCCTACTGCATTTGCTATATCAGCCCTGTATGTGGTAGTCAGATATAAAAGCTTACCTATGGCTGATCTATATTGGATGTTATCTGGTAAAGGTTCTCTTACTGTTTCATCCTTCAGAAAATCAGTGATCATGGGAGTGCTTACAACTTGGGCATCTTGCATACCTAAACTTTCAATAAGCTCATTTATTTTCTGCTTCTGGCTTAGAAGATAAGAACCATCATTTTGTTTCTCAATTTCTATACCAAGATAGTATGACACATTTCCAAGTTCTTTTATCTCAACATTCAGGTTTAAATATTTTACAATGTCCTTGTACTCTTGCTCACTTTCGCTTGCAATGAGCAGATCATCAACAAAAGCTAAAATGTATGCATATTGTCCATTTCTGCACCTAGTGTACAAGCATTTATCTGCTTCACCTTGCTTAAATCCTAAATTTGTCAATATTTCATGCAATTTGTCATTCCAACATTTTGCACTTTGCTTTAATCCATAAAGACCTTTGTTTAATTTACACACTAGCTGTCTTTGTTTTGTATTTATGAAACCTGTTGGCTGTTCCATGTACAAGTCTTCAGTTATATCTCCATGAAGAAATGCTGTTTTCACATTAATGTGGTTGACTTGCATGCCTTTTGAGACTGCAATGCTCAGAAGTGTTCTAATTGTCGTGTGTTTCACTACAGGTGCAAACACTTCATCAAAATCTTCTCCATATTTTTGAAGATATCCCTTTGCGACTAATCTTGCTTTATACCTTTCCACTTTTCCTTGTGCATTCCTTTTTAACTTGAATACCCATTTGCATCCTATAGCTTTCTTGCCAGGAGGTAATTTTGTAAGAATCCAAGTATTATTTTTATCCAATGCATCAATTTCTTCTTGTGCTGCTTTATGCCATTCAGCAGCTTCTTCTGCTGGCATTTTCTCAATCTCATCCCATGTTAAGGGCTCTTGAGCTTCTGCTGACTTTGTTAGGTAAGACAGTCTTGGGGGTGGAACACCTTTGTTTTCCCTGGATGAGCGTCTGACAACAGGTTGGTCCGACCTTTCCGCATCCTCTAAATCTGAGAGTCCTTCTCCAATTAATTCCCCTTCTCCAACTGTACTGTCTCCTGCGATGATCCTTTCTGTGTCTGCTTCCTCTGCCTGTTCCTCGTTAGATACAGATGAGTTGCTTTCAGACATCTGCCTTGGTATGGCATTTATATACACTGGCATGTCTATTATGGTTCTAGTTTCATATTCTGGATGATAAGGCTCATCTGGGATAATCCAGCCTTTATCAACCCTTTTGTTTTCATCAAAATATGTAACATGTCTTATGCCAACAATGCCAGTTTTCAGATTCAAAATTCTATATCCTTTGTGTCCTGGAGCATAGCCAACTAAAATGCCCCTTTCTGTTGTGGAATCCAGCTTATGCCTTCTTTGCTTTGGTACATGAGCATATGCTGTACTTCCAAATGTTCTTATGTGTGACAGGTTTGGCTTCCTACCATGTCATGTCTCATGTGGTGTGCGCTCAGCGCCTTTAGTTGGCATTCTGTTTTGTAGGTACACTGCTGTGAGAATGGCTTCCCCCCATAGTCTTTTAGGGAGATTGCTATCTGACAGCATACATCTGGTCATTTCCACAAGTGACCTAAATTTTCTCTCTGCAACAGAATTTTGCTCTGGTGTATAAGCTACTGTTGTGATATGCTGAATGCCTTCTTGTTCTAGAAATGTGCGCATGCTTTGTGAAGTGAACTCACCACCATTGTCGGTCTGAAGAACCTTTTGTTTTCTTTCAAATTTATTGCTCACCATGGCTACGTATTTCTTCAGCATGTCTGTGACTTGACTTTTTTCTTTCAGCAAATAGGCCACACAATATCTAGAGAAATCATCCAAGAATATTAGCACAAATCTGTTATTTCCCAATGATGGGATATTAAACGGTCCACATAAGTCACTGTGTATTAAGTCCAGTACTTTATTACTCCTATTTCCTGTGTATGCAGGAAATGAGGGTCTCACACCTTTTTGAGTAACACAGTCTATGCATTTCTCCATTTTACCAGTATCTGCACTGATTTGAATGCCAGTGGCAAGTTGCTTACTGTAAAGATCCTGGATCACCTTAAAATCACGATGTCCCAGGCGGCGATGCCAGATTTCCAGACTACATTTACCATCATTCTTCCTTACTTGCGCCAGATGTGAGGCTTCACCTGAAATGCTCAGTTTATAAACATCATTATGCATAAAAGCTTCAGCATACACTTCATCATTTTTAGAGATTGTGCACTTACTGTTTTCAAAATGAATCGCAAATCCCTTCTTATCTAATGTAGATACACTAAGCATATTGCAAACTGCTTGGGGAATATACAAGACATCACTTACAGGAATTTCTTTAACTTCATTAGACACTTTGCATTTTAAGAATCCAATGCCTTTTGCTTGGATCTTAGCAGTCCCTGCGTTTGCAGTATTAAGAATACCTTCTTCTGGACTCATTTCCTGAAAGAAATCCTTACAATTGGTTAAATGGCATGTGCTCCCCGAATCCAAAATCCAAGTACTTTCATTTGAATTATTATTTACCATAGTCAAAGATTTTTCTGCCATTAGAAAGCCCTTATGTTTATTATTGTCCTTCATACATTTCCTGGTTTGAAAATTCTTTAGTTCCATTGGCTTAGGTGAGCTAGAGGGAGTGTTTTGTGTTTCCTTACACCATTTAGATACATGTCCCTCCTTTCCACATGAGTAGCAAATCAGCTTGCCCTTGGGTGGAGTTTTCCCATAGCTCCGCCTTCCTCTGTTCTTTGCCAAGAAATTTGTTTCATTTCTCTCTGACTTGCTTTGAGAACACATCTCCTCAGAATCATTTATTATGCATTCCTGCCTTAGTTTTGATGCTGCCTGTTCAAAAGATTGCCCTTCAATGGCTTCATTTACAGACCTAAAAACATCAAACTTCTTTGATAGTGAGGTAAAAAGAAATGCTCTTTTCAATGCATCACACATGGGAATTCCAGAAAGTTCTAGCTTTTGAAATGAAGACATAAGATGCATAATGTGATCATTACACTTACTTTTATCCCTTAATTTGGTTTCATTCAACTCTGCCAACCAAATTGGTTGCTGCTTTGCATATGTAGTTGCATACATAGTTCTCAGTTTATATAAAATGTCCTTTGGTGTATCTTTTCCCTCCACTAATATGGCTTGTTTCTCTGAGAGAGCTTCCAAAAACATGCACTTCACATAATAGTTTGCATTGTCCCATTCAGCCATATTTTCAGCTGTTCTGTTTTGGTCTAAGCATATATTTAGTTTCTTGGCTTGAAGGAGACATATGAATCTTAGTTCCCACTGCTGATAATTAAATTCAGTTAATTTAGGCACCTTGAGAGAGTAGAAAAATGGTGAATTTCCTCCCTCAGCCATTTTCTTAGCCTTGCCTTCTGTGTGGGGGGGAGAGAGAGACAGACTGAATCTTTCTTTTAAAACTTAAGAGAAAAATGTGGCTTTTTTACTGCCTGGTAATATTTCTCTTCTTTTTCAATTCCTGGCCCTGGGCCCATAACCCTTTTGTTGGATTATTTGTAGTAAATAATTAGCAGATTTTTAGTACACACAGCTTCAGCTTTAGAAATGTTAATTTCTTTTCTTCATCTCTCTCATACACCCCAGAATAATTCACTGCTGAGTCACTTTAAAGTTGAAGTAACAAAACATCTGTTTACTCACAGTTTGTAGTTAGATTATAATCAGACAGGCTTATATATACATAATACTATACATTTGGATTATCAGCTCTTTCCATGTGCTTAGATGGTAATGGATGCTCACACCACCATAGATTCTCTCAGCTTAGGAGAGATCATGAGCTCCATGTGCTGTGCCTAACCCCCACAGGAAGTTACATGGGTGTGACCTCTCTAAACAATTCACATCAGAGGTCACAGAGTAATCACAGAGAAATAATAGGTGACAGGCAATGCATGTAAAATACAATACATTCCAACAGTGGCCTAGTGGTTAGGGTGGTGGACTTTGGTCCTGGGGAACTGAGGAACTGAGTTTGATTCCCACTTCAGGCACAGGCAGCTCCTTGTGACTCTGGGCAAGTCAATTAACCCTCCATTGCCCCATGTAAGCCGCATTGAGCCTGCCATGAGTGGGAAAGCACGGGGTACAAATGTAACAAAAATAAATAATACCGTGTTTCCCCGAAAATAAGACACTGTCTTATATTAATTTTTGCCCCCAAAAATGTGCTAGGTCTTATTTTCAGGGGCTGTCTTATTTTTCGTGGAAACATCGGGGTTGGATCGGGGTTGGCCCGCCCGCCCTCCGTCGCTCGCGGAACTAACCTTAAACGCCTCCTTTCACCTTCGCAGCAAGCAGCAGCAGGGCAGGCCACTCCTTCCTTCCGTGTCCTGCCCTCGTCTAACATAACGTCCGCGAGGGCGGGGCACGGAAGGAAGGAGAGGTCTGCCCTGCTGCTGCTTGCTGCGAAGGTGAAAGGAGGCGTTTAAGGTTAGTTCCGGGTGAGTGGAGGGGGGGCCCGGCGACCTCAGGTGGGGGGGCGGCCTTGTCCGGCTCTCGGCGGCCCTGCTTTCAAACAAAAATTTGCTAGGTCTTACTTTTGGGGGAGGCCTTATATCTACCAATTCAGGAAAACCTCTACTAGGTCTTATTTTCGGGGGATGTCTTACTTTCGGGGAAACAGGGTATTACAACTTAGCATTTTCTTCTTTAATGTAGCTTTTCTGTACAGGTGTTTTGCTTGGTTATTATGTAAAAATGCTATAAATATACATTAAAAATATATATTACAACATCCTGGAAAAAGGCCTCTCAGTCGCTGCTGATACAAAGAAAACCACCCAGCTGCCAAGAATTGAAGTATACTTTAGAGGTGTGCAGAGAAGGGCTACTAATTTCTGTCTGGAAAAATGATCTATGTGTGATTTGGAATGTTTTACACAGTGATGAAATTTAAGGGGAAGGTCCGTTTCCTAGAGTTCTTTGTTCGAGTGCTGCACAGAACAGTACACGAAGAGAAGTTTCCACAAGTGCTGGAGTGGTCTAGCAGTACGCAAGACTATTTAAAAAAGTAAGTTTTACAACCAAGAATCGAACTTTAAAATGTTCCTGGCCTTTTCAAACCCTGACATTTTTACGACCCTACATTTGTTAGCCGTTAGCCTACCGTGTTGGTGTCTGCTCTGCTCAAAACTACTAAAGATTGGAAACATAACATCGGATTAACTAGATAAACTAGAGATTTTTTCATAAGCTTAGACCTGGCTTTTTTTGGGTGTGTGTCTTGTGTTCTTCCACATCATCCCCCGGATTCTATGTATGGCGCTCAAAATTGCACGCGCAAATATGGACATGCCTAATTTGCATTTGCAATTTAATTCAGTAATGAGCCAATTAGCACATAATTGGGCACTAACAATCAATACTTGTTGCTAATTGGCAGCAGTTTGGATTTGCACTTGCATCTTGCTAAGTGCTATTCTATAAAAATGCTTGTGCAAATCTTTTAGCGCAAAACTGAAAAGTGGGTGTGGCCATGGGCGGGTCAGGGGAGTTCACTAAAGATGCACGCAGCATTATGGAATTCAGGAGATCCATGCCTAATTTACATGCAAGGATTTACAGAATAGCGTGTGGGGCACATTTTGTTCAGCACCCAAATGTGGGCGCTGTTTATTGAATCTATGGGCAGTGGGAATGAGAGTAAGTGAAAACAGATAAAGACCAAAGCGGTCCATCCATTCTGCTCATTATGGTGCTTTGGTCACAAATGCCATTCTACTCATGTTTAAAGTTGTAACTTTGACTCAAGTAGGTGTATCCCCAATACTTTCTTGGAAGCACAATGCGGTCATTTCACTGCTGTTTTGGACTGAATCACTGTTCTGTACAGATTAAAACCATGCTTCATTACCACAGGTTTCCCCATTTGGGGGAGGGGGGATAATGGTGAGAATAGGGGGAGCAGGGGATGCTATATAGAGGAATAGGGATGCTATGCCGGCACCACCGCCATTGCTGAATGACAGAACACTGTTCCAGAGCTTCCACCATCGAACAAGGGGATGCCAATTTCAGTTTTGCAGTGGGTGCCAGTCAGTTTATCAGTGGCCCTCCTTAAACCAGTCCTGTGAATCCATAAAAATATCAATCAAAGATAAATAAATAAACTAATTTGTATCCAATCTTCAGAAATTCCACTTCAAAGTTCCTGTTCTGACATGATATCATGTTTCAAGAAATACCTGCTTCAGGGATCAACAGTCCTTCTGGTAGTCCAGGTCAATATTCAGCCAGCAGCAGTAACCATTTTTAATGGGACCTGCTGAAGGGAAAGCAGGTCCACTCACTTTCTCTGAGCCCCCCCCTTCCTCCCTCCCTGAACTCCAGACCAGGCTCCTACCCTCACCCCCTGTAGGCTCTCCCCTGGGCCTACCTTTGATATCTCTGGTAGTCTATATCAATGGTTCCCAAACCTGGTCCTGGAGGCACCCCAGCCAGTCAGGTTTTCAGTATATCCACAATGAATATTCATGAGCTATATTTGCATGCAGTGGAGTCAGTACATGTAGATCTCTCTCATGGATATTCATTGTGGGTATCCTGAAAATCTGACTGGCTGTTTTGCCTACAGAACCACTGGTCTAGAGGTTCCTGAGGGCAGGAGCAATGTCCACTCCTGACCACTGTGGCTTTGTTAAAGGGGGCCTAAGTCATTTGCTAATGAGAAGTACTTGTGATAACTTATTAAACTTTCTGAGTGAATGGTGTTCAATGAGAAACTTACCGAATAACCTTTAAACAATGTCCTTGAAACCAGTTAATCTCTTTTCCAAGACGACAGCTTTAAATACATCTTTTTGTTCCTTTATCAAGTCTTTTTTTTTTTTTTTGAAGTGGCAGTATTGTCTATATCCCCTTGCTCCTTCTTGGAGTCTTCCCCCTGGTCCTTCCCCACCATATCCGCCAGATCACTGCTGGAACACTCTGGACCAGTGGCTGCTGGATGTCCAAAGAGAGCTGAGTCAGTCTGGCTTGGCCAGTCTCTGCTGCTAGGCTTTGAGTGCCGATTGCGCTCCCAGAAGCCTCCGCCTTCTCTGTCTTTAAAAATCACTTTGACCAGAGATTTTTCCTCTCTTTTTTTTGTCTCTCAAAAACCCTCCTCCCTTTAGGAGGATTTTACATTAATTCTTGACCTATGCAAATAATTGACTTCTGATGCTTCACTATATTTCAAGTGCACCTTTTGCGCAGTACTAGTTCTATTCTGATTGCTAGTGGTTTGTATTTTATATTTACTATGTTGGTTTGCTACCTGCCTTGGATAAAGGTGGGCTATAAATAAATAAACATAAACAAAATCATAATTGAGGAGCTGAGGAGACTGTTGCAAAAGGGAAGGACTAAGTGGGTGCTGTGGGTGCTTGAGCACCCCCAATATTTTATGCACCGGAAGTTCCCTTCCAGCCCAGCAAGAATTTTAAAAGTCCCTCCCTCCCACCCTCCAAGTTCCAGGGCCGTTGGGCCATCCGTCCGTCTCTCCCTCCCTCCGAGTTCCAGGGCCCACCCTCCGTCCGAATTTTAAAAGCCCTCTTCTTACCTCATCAGTGAAAAGCGTGCACTGCAGGCTCGGCGCTTCAGCCTTCCCTTCTGTCTCTCGGCTCTGGTCCCGCCCTTGCGGAAACAGGAAATGAGGGCGGAACCAGAGCCGAGAGACAGAAGGGAAGGCTGAAGTGCCGAGCCTGCAGTGCACACTTTTCACTGACGAGGTAAGAAGAGGGCTTTTAAAATTCAGATGGACGGAGGGAGGGAGGCCTTGGAACTGGGAGGGAGGGAGGGTGGGGGGCCTTGGAACTTGGAGGGAGGTAGGGAAAGGAGAGAGAGAGGGAGGGGAGCCTTGGAACTCGAAGGGAGGGAGGGAGGGCCTGGAACTGAGAGGGAGAGAGGGAGGGAGGGGGGCCTTGGAACTCGGAGGGAGAGAGGGGGGAGGGAGGGGGGCCTGGAACTCGAAGGGAGGAAAAGGAGAGAGGGGGAGGATGGAGCCTGGAACTGGGAGGGAGGGAGGGCGGGACTAGAATGCGGAGGGAGGGAGGGGGCCTGGAACGCGGAGGGAGGGGGGACGAGAGAGGGAGAGGAGATGGAGGGGGAGAGGGGTAGAGGAGTAGAGGGAGGGTGGAGGGGAGGAGGGAGAGGGGGAGGAGGGGAGGAGGGAGAGGGGGAGGAGGGGAGAGGGGTGGGGGGTGGGGAATGCACCACTTGTAAAAAAAAAATTTCAGCACCCCCAATCATTTTGAAAAGTTGGCTCCTATGGCTCTGAGAGAGATGTTCCATCCTGGTAATGACATCACTCACTTGTGTGCCTGATCAGTCTGCTATCTACTGGCAATCCATGGTAGGGATCAGGAAAATTGCTGTCTCTCCCCTTTACAAGTTTTAACAAATTCAACAAAAACAAATGGGTGTCTGAACTATGAAGTTTCAATTCATAGTAAAACACCTTTATAGGTTTTGGTCAGTACTAACATATGTGTTAAAAATTTTGTTTTTATATAATAGGAGAAATGACATTTTGCTTGGCAAGAAAGTTTCAGGAAAAGAATTTGGAAATATCACTGTTACTGGCGAAGCTTATCGGCGCTACACTGCTGCTTTGATGGAATATCAACAGGTACAATAATCATAACTGCTTCCCATCTCTAGTTTTAAGGGAGAAATGAGAAAGAATTACTAATTATATAAAAAATCATTAAAAATAAATATATTTCTAGTTATTACCGAAATAAAAAACTAAAACAATGTCATAGGGAATTATAAAGAAAGATGTGAGCGGATACTTATTTTATAAAATTAAAATATGATCTCTAATTTAGTCCTATCATGCCATTAGTTTGTAATTAACACAGTCATTAATCATGCCTTTTCATGTACTGATTTTTGCATATTAGTTTTGCTTTCCATATTATCCAATTATCAAAAAAGTAAAAATGAACTACAATTAAAGGCACTGTTCCCTCTAGGCTGAGTGGGAGTCCTCCACCTATGGTCCTGCCAGCAGGTGGTGCTGTTTCACTGTCACATTTACGATAGGAAGGAATAGGCAAGTTCTGCAGGACTCCAAGGAACCCTGCCTGTCCCTAGTGATTGAAAACACAATATTGAAGCAGCAGCCCCCACTGGCAGCAATGCAGTTGGAGGGCTGCCACGCAGCTTAGAGGGAACAGTGAATTCAAAGGGTCTATTTACTAAGCTGCCCTGAAGGTAATTCTGTAACAAGGCACCTAATAAAGAGGCTCTATTATCAAACTGTGGTAAAAAGTGGCCTTAGCGTGTACTTACACAACTCACCAAAAATTCACAATAAATAATTAAACATACCAAATAGAAACACAACTAAAAATACTGGGAATCGTCCGAGATAAACATCTGACGCTGGACAGTCAAATATCAGCGGTAACATCAAAATGTTTCTGAACACTAAGAAGGATAAGAGACTACTTTCCCAGGCAACCATTCAGGATAATGGTACAAAAGAAGATACTATTCTACTTAGACTACTTCAGTGTAGCATATGTAGGGTGCAAGGAAAGCAGACTAAAATCACTACAAACCATCCAAAACACAGCAGTGAGACATATTCAAAAAGTGAAAATACAAAAGAACAACTCCACTACTTGAAAAACTACACTGGCTGCCAATCAAGGCAAGACTAATCTTCAAAGCCAGCACCCTCATTTTCAAGATAATATTTGGATTGGCACCAGAATACATGCAAGACAAGATTAAATTAACTCCAAAAAACGCATGTCTCTTCTCTCCCCTGCCCTCCCTTCCCATGTCCAGTGATTCTCCTCTCTCCTCTTACCTCCCCTCTCATCCATGTCCAACGATTCTCCTCTCTCCCCTGCCCTCCCCTTTCATCCATGTCCAGCAATTCTCCTCTGCTCCCTGTCCTCCCCTGCCATCCATGTCCAGCGATTCTCCTCTCCTCTCACCTGCCCTTCCCTTCCCTCCATGTCCAGCAGTTCTCTCTTCCCTGGAGCAGTTGTTAGGGGGTGCAGTGGACTTCAGGCAGGTGGACCCAGGCCCATCCCCCCCTACCTGTTACAATTGTGCTGCTTAATGCTTATTAGTCGTCCAACCCCCCCCAAACCCACTGTACCCACATGTAGGTGCCCCCCTTCACCCCTTAAGGCTATAGTAATGGTGTGGGCAGTGGGTTTTGAGGGGGATTTGGGGGGGCTCAACACACAACGGAAGGGTGCTATGCACCTGGGAGCTCTTTTATCTTTTTTTTTGTTTTTGTAAAAGTGCCCCCTAGGGTGCCCGGTTGGTGTCCTGGCATGTGAGGGGGACCAGTGCACTACAAATCCTGGCCCCTCCCACGAACAAATGCCTTGGATTTATTCGTTTTTGAGCTGGGCACTTTCATTTTCCATTATCACTGAAAAACAAAAACGCCCAGCTCACAAATTGTCGAATAAACCATGGACGTCTATTTTTTTTGAAAATACGGTTCAGTCCGCCCCTTCACGGACCCGTTCTCGGAGATAAACGCCCATGGAGATAGACGTTTTCGTTCAGTTATGCCCCTCAATATCACCTCCAGATATGAGCAAGATTTTTCATACTTTAGCAGATTCAAATAAAATTGACTGCCTAATTACTCTCTCTGCATCTGACTAGCTTGCTGCACCCCCTGTAACTTAGACCAGTTTCTCATATCTTGTTTAACTATACATAGATTTTACCTTGAGTTTAGCCACCCATCTATTTATTTTTATTTATTTATGCCTCTCTGTTATTCAAAAACAAGTTTCGGTTCAAAGTGGCTTACAGTTTACATTTGGGTGGAGTTACATTAGTGTTTTACATTTGTGACAATGCCAATTACCGCTTGGCTAGCGCCGTGCACCGGAAAATTTCCGGAACACGTAGTGGGTGAGTGTAAAAAATGAAATTAGCACCCAGGCCACGTGGTAGCTGGGCGGTGGTTCCGAATTGGCGCACGTTGGGCGCACATCACCTACGCGCTTAGTAAAATGCCCCCTAAATTAAACCATTTCAGTACTTGAAACAAAAAGGGCCATTTAACGTAATCAAAAGCCTTTTCGGCATCTAAAATTGTTGGAGTTTGGGAAGTGCACAGTTCAAACATACAGACAGCTACATATTGCAGAAGATGTGGATGAGTAGCCTAATGGTTAGTGCAGTGAACTTTGATCCCAACAACTTGGGTTCAAGTCCCTCTATAGCTCCTTGTGACCTCAGGTAAGTCACTTAACCCTCCATTGACCCAGGTACAAAAACAGATTGTGAGCCCTCTAGGGACAGAGAAAGTACCTGCATATAGGGAGATATTCTATATATGGTGCTTGGAAAATCCACACAGAAATCATTTTCGCCTAAGCTTATTCTATAAGATGCTTGGTATATAGAATACGCTTAGTTGATATCCCAGCGCCTAAAACTATTCGCATTCATTTACACCAATGAAAATGTGGCGTAAATCCCTGTGCACAGATTTATGCGGACTGGGCTATATTCTATAACAACGCATGCAACTTTGGGAACGTCCATGATACACCCATTTCCCCACCCATAACCATGCCCGTTTTTGGATGTGCGCATTAGAATTTAGGCACAGTGAGTTACAGCATACGCTTAGCGAGTTATATGTGTAAATTCTAATTATTGCCAATTAGTGCTTATTATTGCTTAAGTGCTGTTAACAATCTTGATTGGCTTGTTAAGCCAATTAAGTTACTTGCATTGTTATGGAATGCGCTTGGATTTAGGCACGGAACACTAGGCATAACATACAGAATCCAGCAGATAATGTATACAGCACTGCGTATGTCTAGTAGCGCTATAGAAATAATTAGTAGTAGTAGTAGTAGGTAGAAAACAGAACCACTGATAAGGAAATTGTGCCAGCAGCAAGTCTTGGGACAAGATTTGGGGTGGGGGGGAGGGGTGGGGGCAGGGGTGTGCTGGTAAATTGTTAACAGGGGGCTCTCTCTCGCCAGCAAAGTAAAAGAGAATTCAGGAGGGGCCCAAGCCCACATTTTGGGATCCATTTGTTAAAGTAGCCATGGAGAACCGGCTCCCAAAATTCTTAAAAACTTAACAAACGGCTCTCGAGAGCCTGTGAGAGCCTGCTCCAGCACAACACTGAGTAGAATTTCAAATTGTAGCAACAGTGGAGGAGTGGCCTAGTGGTTAGGGTGGTGGACTTTGATCCTCAGGAACTGAGTTCGATTCCCACTTCAGGCACAGGCAGCTCCTTGTGACTGGGCAAGTCACTTAACCCTCCATTGCCCCATGTAAGCCGCATTGAGCCTGCCATGAGTGGGAAAGCTCAGGGTACAAATGTAACAAAAATAAAATAGATACTATTGGAGATTCTACATGGAATGTTGCTACTATTGGAGATTCTACATGGAATGTTGCTATTCCATGTAGAAGGCTGCGCAGGCTTCTGTTTCTGTGAGTCTGACGTCCTGCACGTACGTGCAGGACATCAGACTCACAGAAGCAGAAGCCTGCGCGGCCACATTGGTGATCTGCAAGGGCCAACTTCTACATGGAATGTTGCTAGTGGAATAGCAACATTCCATGTGACAGGGGTGTGCTGGTAAATTGTTAACAGGGGGCTCTCTCTCGCCAGCAAAGTAAAAGAGAATTCAGGAGGGGCCCAAGCCCACATTTTGGGATCCATTTGTTAAAGTAGCCATGGAGAACCGGCTCCCAAAATTCTTAAAAACTTAACAAACGGCTCTCGAGAGCCTGTGAGAGCCTGCTCCAGCACAACACTGAGTAGAATTTCAAATTGTAGCAACAGTGGAGGAGTGGCCTAGTGGTTAGGGTGGTGGACTTTGATCCTCAGGAACTGAGTTCGATTCCCACTTCAGGCACAGGCAGCTCCTTGTGACTGGGCAAGTCACTTAACCCTCCATTGCCCCATGTAAGCCGCATTGAGCCTGCCATGAGTGGGAAAGCTCAGGGTACAAATGTAACAAAAATAAAATAGATACTATTGGAGATTCTACATGGAATGTTGCTACTATTGGAGATTCTACATGGAATGTTGCTATTCCATGTAGAAGGCTGCGCAGGCTTCTGTTTCTGTGAGTCTGACGTCCTGCACGTACGTGCAGGACGTCAGACTCACAGAAGCAGAAGCCTGCGCGGCCACATTGGTGATCTGCAAGGGCCAACTTCTACATGGAATGTTGCTAGTGGAATAGCAACATTCCATGTGACAGGGGTGTGCTGGTAAATTGTTAACAGGGGGCTCTCTCTCGCCAGCAAAGTAAAAGAGAATTCAGGAGGGGCCCAAGCCCACATTTTGGGATCCATTTGTTAAAGTAGCCATGGAGAACCGGCTCCCAAAATTCTTAAAAACTTAACAAACGGCTCTCGAGAGCCTGTGAGAGCCTGCTCCAGCACAACACTGGGTGGGGGTGAGTCAGGAGGGTCACATTTAAGGTCAGTGGGGGGCCTCCACTGGCTCCCAGACCTTGCAATGAAAATCACTGGTCTAGGTCTACTGTACTGCTTTTTATTTATCTGCCCTAATGGGTCTGTAGCTTCTTTAGACTTCTGTCATTCTGCTTATTGTTTTAGCTGGTAAGATTTCACATTTCATAATGCTGTTTATGTGTGTAGATATTATAACAGAAGTGCTTGCTTCATTTTGTTTTTAAGCGTCACGAGAAAGGAGGCATGAAGATGGATAAGCCAAAAGAAAAACCTGCTAAAATGAAAGGAAGCAGTAAAAAACAAGAGAAGAAACGATCAGAATCGTCGAAGTACAGTATTTGGAATCTGTTCATAATTATCTTGAAATTACTTGGAAGCTGTACTATTCTTGTTCATCAGGGTTTCATCTATATTTTAAAATTAAAGAACTGGGTATAACCTCGGTGAACGTATACCTTTTGAAGGCGAATATACAGGGGTCAAATTTTAGAATCCTTGTGGGGTTTTCTGGCATGCACTGTAAAGTAGCCGCATGCCTGCAAGAAGCAAACTTCCAGAGGAGCTTCGCTTTGAAAATATGGGGACTGGTAGTACAGCAGATATTTGGTTACCTGTGGACTTTCCACCTGCTTTGGAGGTGCTGTGAATTGAATGCCCTGCACCCCAGCCTTGCCTCTCTGATAAGCAGCAAGTTACTTTAATCAAAGAAGGAATTGGCTGCTTTCAGCTACTGATGCTATACAGATAATAGCTAAATATTTGGAAATACTCTGGCTGATATTCAGGCGGTGGTGAATAACAATTTTCTGCCTGCCGCTGGTTCTAAAACTGGAAATCAATGCTGGGCCCTGTGTGGACCAGCACCTAATTTCCGTTTTGTTTTTTTTTAAATCCAGCTAGTGCATGCCCAGTTAGGTCAATATTTAGACTTAACCAACCATGGACTAGCACATAAAGATATGACAGATATCACCCCTCTCCTCAAGTCGCTTCACTGGCTCCCGATCCGCTACCGTATACAGTTCAAGCTTCTTCTATTGACCTTCAAGTGCACTCAATCTGCAGCCCCCCATTACCTCTCTACCCTCCTCTCCCCGTATGTCCCCACCCGTAACCTCCGCTCTCAGGACAAATCACTCCTATCTGTACCCTTCTCCACCACCGCTAACTCCAGACTCCGCCCATTCTGCCTCGCATCACCTTATGCCTGGAACAGACTTCCCGAGCCCATACGCCATGCGCCCTCCATGCCCATTTTCAAGTCCTTACTCAAAGCCCATCTCTTCTCCCTTGCTTTTGGCGCCTAACCACCTTCCCCATTCATGATACCTACACTGACTACATAGTTTACTACCTTTAGATTGTAAGCTCTCTTGAGCAGGGACTGTCCTTCCCCTTGTTTAAAATTGTACAGCGTTGCGTAACCCTAGCAGCGCTATAGAAATGCTAAGTAGTAGTAGTAGTAGTATTTATGCAGTCCTATGTGGGCACTAAACAGAGCCAGGGCTGCCGAGAGGTGGGGACAGGGGGGGACAAAATTCCCCAGGCCTGGGTCTCTGGGGGGGGGGGGGAACCCGGCGCTGCCGCCACAGTCCGGCCGGCCCGCCCTCCGTCGCTCTGGAACTGACCTGAAGTGCCTCCCTCAACTTCGAAAGCAAGCAGCAGCAGACCACTCCTTCCTTCTGTGTCCCGCCCTCGCCTGACGTAACTTCCGCGAGGGTGGGGCACGGAAGGAAGGAGTGGTCTGCCGCTGCTTGCTTTCGAAGGTGAGGGAGGCGCTTAAGGTCAGTGCAGAGGGCCCGGGGGTGGAGAGAGGGCCCGGCCCGGTGGAGGGGGGGAGGCCCGGTGACCTCGGGTGGGGGGGGGCCCGGGGGGCAGCCTTGTCCCGGGCCTGGCCCAGTCTCTCGGCGGCCCTGAACAGAGCCAGTTAGTTCTGAGTATTAGGAGCTAACCGGACTCCACCTCTGAAACACCCCTGGAACACCCCTAACTTAGCTGGCTACCCCTTCAGTGCTAACCGGTCATTTTCACTAATTTTAGAAGCTCTTACACATTTTTGGAAGTAAAATTCTCTATAATTGTGGTGAAGAGAAGACCTGTTTTTAGAGCATTCTGCTATAAACCTCTTAGAGGCCAATATTCAGTGGCAATGAACTTGCTGACTCATCTGGTTAATTTTAGCCAGTTATTCAAAGAGATGATCAGTTCAATTAGTCCTGCTGAATATACCTGTATAAACATAACAGGATAAGTTATAGGATTATCTTTATACCCCCATTATTTCTGCAGCCTGATTTAACCAAATAGTGCTGAATATTTGTGTTATCTGGTTAAAAATCATAACTTCATCCCAAGTTCCCCACCTGACCCTCCTCCAGGTCATTGGCTAACATCAAAAAGGGTAAGCTTATAAACTGGTGCCTGAAAAGAGATGACAATTGGGTGCATAAGTTCTAGAATAATAACACCTACATGCATGATTGGCACCACAAGTTGGATATATGAGCTTAAGTGCTATAACACCCGTGCCAAAATTGTTTAGCGTGTAAGTTTGAGGGAAGTGCACATGTGTGTGGAGAATAGGCGGGTCATAGGCGTGTCTCTGACTTGCGTGCATAAAGTAAAGCATATTATATTTTACATGCACTTCAGGGCACATGTATGACTTCCATTGACTTGGCGTAACTGTTGTTGCCTAACTTGAGGCTTTCCAGTGTCGACTTTCGCCCGTATTCTATAATGGAAGCTTGGTGTCCAGATGCTGTTATAGACTTGCCTCTAAGTGCTTGGCATTGGGGGTGCCTAATTCATAGAACTGCCCCCCCCCAAGCCTTCTGGACAAAAGTTAACCTGTCAGTGGACCTGAAAGTTTAAAATTGATGATTTATAAATAACTTATCCTTTGAATATTGACCGTCTTTGCTCTTTAATCTACGATTGCACTATGTTCAGCTTCTGTGATCAGCAAGGGACATGGTATTTTTTTTTTATTTGTTACATTTGTACCCCACATTTTCCCACCTATTTGCAGGCTCAATGTGGCTTACATAGTACCGTGAGGCGTTAGCCACCTCCGGTGATGATAACAAATACAGAGTGATGTCATTATCGAAAGAGATTAAGTGTTGCAAAATTAGGAGAATCATAGAGAAGAAGAGTTATATAGTGTTCATTACAGGCTTTGGTTTCGTTGTGTTGCTGGGTTCAGGCACTTAAGTTGGGTCAGTGGGTTATGCCTTTTCGAACAGGTTGGTCTTCAGTGATTTCTGGAAGTTAAGGTGGTTGAACGTTGTTTTTATGGCTTTCGGTAGTGCATTCCACAGTTGCGTGCTCATATAGGAGAAGCTGGATCCGTAAATTGATTTGTACTTGAGTCCTTTGCAGCTAGGGTAGTGAAGATTTAAGTATGTTCGTGATGATCCATTTGTGTTTCTGGTTGTTAGGTCTATAAGGTCGGTCATATATCCCGGGGCTTCGCCATAGATAATTTTGTGGACCAGGGTGCATATTTTGAAAGTTATACGTTCTTTGATTGGGAGCCAATGCAGTTTTTCCAAATATAAGCCTGGCTGCTGTGTTTTGAGCGGTCTGTAGTTTCTTTATGAGATAAAGAAGGAAAAACTAATCAATCAACACCAAAATGCAAAACCATAGTAGAATTTTATGACAGTGTGAACTTTAAAGTTAAGAGGGTAATTTTCAGAGCTGCTATATGTGACCTCACTTCATTGCTTCTAATAAAAGCTCTGACATTCAATCACATATGGTTGATCCATAGCAGACATATCAGTGGCATAGCTACAGGGGGCCATGGGTGCCTGGGCCCCCCAATTTGGCTTTGGGGCCCATGGTTTGGCTGGTAGGGGTCCCCAACCCCCCCCCCCCTAGCTAAAGTGTTTGTTCAGAGCTGGTCTCACGTTGCCTGGCCCCCCCTGGCGCATGCTCAGTTTCATTAAAATGAGCTTGCACAACGATTGAAAACAGAACAGGGTGCCAGGCAATGTGAGACCAGCGCAAGACAAACGCTTTAGCTGGCGGGGTTGGGGACCCCCGCCAGCCAAGGTACCTCCGCAGTGGCGGTGGGGGGGGGGGCAGAAGCGGTGGCGGGAGGGTGCCAGGGAGGCGGTAGCGGTCGTGGGGGGGGGGGGAGTGGCGGCGGGAGGGCGGCAGTGGGGAGGCGTGCCAAAATGTGCTCACCCCATGGGTTCTGGCCCACCCTCCCTGGGGTCTGGCTCCCCCTCCCGTCGAAGTCTGGCTGTGCCCCTGAGACATATGTATGTGATCCTCTGCACAGCATTATTCTTCTAATTCTGAGTCAACCCTTCACTTTTCCTGAATTCCTGTTCTATCAATTCTTATTTTTAGGAATCTACAAAGCGATCGAGAAAGAAGGGCTTTTGGGACTCTAGTGGTACTATTAACGCCACATGCTGCCCGTCGTGTGAGGCGTAAAACATTTTGTAGAGCATTCACAGATGAAATGCCATGGAGGTCACAGATGAATGTACTTTTGGCAATCACATATTTCAGTTTGTTTAAACAGCAGTTGGCTCAGCAATTTGAGGAAAGTGCCGAAAAGATGAGAAGGTACATATCTGAAATTTAAATTATCACTGAAATGTTATATTTCTGATTTATAATTTTTATTATTTTATATATACTTATACAGATATATAATACTGATAAGTGAAATACAGCCATTAAGTATAAAGTCAGTTCTTAAAACAGAAAAACATTCTTCTCCCACATATTTAATTCAATTTGGCTTCCTTAGACCTCAATAAGAAGAGGGGGGGGGAGGGGTTAGGAAATAGTGAAGTATATACACAGTTCAAACAAAATTAAATAAGAAATTACGGCACCGTTATTCCCTTATAACTTCTCTCTAACGTTGTTTTGTGTCTAGAAAAGTGTTAAGCTGATCAGGCATATAGTATATGTATTTTATCTGATTTAACCTGATGACGCATTTACAGGGGTATGCAAGGAGAAAAGAACCCCCTAATTCCAAAACTTTTGACCTCATAGACAGAAACGTTTTTCTCTTTTCTTGTGTGATTTTAGTCACATCAGGGTAAAGCCAAATTTTTTGGCCGCTGCTGGAAAGCAAACGAAACTATCAACGTCCCTCTTTCAGTCACATCTTCAATAGATTGTTCCAAGATGGCTGTGACATTTTGTAGGTCTACTGAGTTTTCTCCCTCTACTTTTTCATTGTGCTTGATATATAGTAAATTTTATTCAATGGAGGAAAAATTTCTTGGGGAAAATTCAAAGTTTCTTTCAAAAATCTACAAAACATATCATTTGGGGAGATACCCAACAATCTAGGAAAATTCAGTATGCGGAGATTTAATCTCCTATTAAAGTTCTCCATTTGTTCTATCTTCCTTCTTATCTCAGTATTGTCTTTAATCACAGCCACTTTAAATTCTTCTATTTGTTTAGTCTCTGTCTGCAAGGCCTCAATCTTGGTGGAAAATTCTTGTTTCACCAAATCCATAGAGTTCTTCACTTCCTGTACATGTAAATTCAAAATCTTTACTTCTTCTGAAGATTGTCTCAGGGTTTTTTCTGTTTTTAGCAATTTCAGCCAGATCTTTCCCAGGTTCACCTCCGTCTCTCCTGCAGCTTCAGATATCCCCGCTGAGTCGAGCTCCCCTCTGGGCTCTTCAGAATCACCCTTTCCGGGTTCCGAAGGAAACCCCGTTCGACTCGCGATGACTGCAGGGCAAGGAGGTGCCGTAGAGCTCAGCGGGGAAAGAGATATTTCTGCGTCCAGCGGGGGAGCCGCTTCACCAGATCCACCCGCTAAGGACTCCGCTCCGCTTTCTCAGGAAACAGCGGGGAAGAACCGCTCCAAGCCCACCCTTACCGGTGTGGACGTCCCGGAAGGTGGGGGAACTCCTCGGATCATCCCCTTTCGTTTTGTGTGTGGCATAATTGCAGGAGAATGCTATTCAGCAATGGGAAGGCAGGAGCCCGCTCCAAACACAACCGCTCACGGCGCCATCTTGACACGCCCCCCGTTGGTTGAAATGTTATATTTCAAACTGTAATATTTACATTCTATACCCACATCCTTCATAAAAATATGAACCCAAAGCAGTTTACAAGAAAAGCCAAAAGTGCATACAATGATCAGTGGTAGATATAACAGTCACAAACAGAAGGCAAATTGCTCCACTGAAGTAAGAATGCCAAACAGGTACAGTAGAGCAAAGGAAAGGAACCTCTCGCAGGTGGTGTTCAGAAATGTCTTTATTTAAAAAAATTCTTCTAAAATATGAGAACATCTCCAAAATCTCCGTCTCCTGTTCTCAATCTAATCCTCCTTGGGCCGACAGCCATGGCAGGGTGTTTCCCCGCTCCTCCCCCGAAGTGCTGTCAGCCCAAGAAGGACTAGATTGAGAACAGGAGATGGAGATTTTTGTCATTTGAGTACCAATCTAGGAATACATATTGAAAGGCGAATTCCTGGACCCCTGATGCAGGCCGGTAAGGCTGAAACACGAGTCGTGTTGGGACTCCCTCATGTTTTAGAAGATTTTTAAATAAAGACATTTCTGAACACCACCTGTGAGAGGTTCCTTTCAGTAGTAGATATAAAACACTGTCCTGTTCCTATGAATAGTCAGACTTTTATATTCTGATAGGCACCTATACAATACCAAAAGTTCTACAGGAAAACTGTCTCCAACCCCAATCCTTCACAGAGGAATAGAAGTACACTAAACTCAGTCCTCCCCACCCAGTAAACTAAAACGAGTTGGATCGTATGCATTCCAGGGACAAAGAAATGCACAGTGTACCTGTACGTATCTTAGGTTGAAGTACTACGAGTTAAAACGACTCCCAGTCATTCCCGAACGAGCTCCCATTGGGCAACTCCCGTTGGTTTGTGCCTGTGGCCTTCTTCTTACGGACGGCCCACAATAATGACGATGATGATGATATATTTTACCTGCCTTGTTGATATCTTTATTCTTGTTTGCCCTTAGCTATTTTGTTTTGAGTATCATATACACTGTAAGTAGATTAGAACAATAAAGGATGTGTATTGTGAAGGATCCCTCCGTTCCTCTCCGGAAAACTCTGGCCTCCGGCCCAGGTTTTCTATATGATATTCCACTTAAGTACAACTCCCTGTAATCCTCCAGGTGTACCCTCCAACCGGAGGTACGTCAGCAGTACTATTCCAGCACAGCTCCCGAGATATCCGCCAGGGAAATTATCCCAGTGGTTTCCAGAATGCAATCCCAAAAATAAACAGTTTAGATAAAGTAGTTTTTAATAATGCAATTCTAAAAGCAAAGCAGTTCAGGAATCTCCACAGCTTCAAAAATGCAGTTCATAAACCAACAGGACATGAATCTCAGCAGTCCCAATGATGCAATTCAAAATAAGTAATCCCAAAAGCAAAAAACGTTCCAGAAAGAAAAACAAGCAGTTCAAAGAAAACAAGCACGTCCCAAACAGGCAGTTCAAACAAGCAGTTTAGAAATCCCATCAGCAGTTCAGAGACAGAGAGCTTTCAGGGGTCCCCTCCCTCCTCTGGCCAGTTCTATCTCCTGGCTTCCTCCCACTTGACCCCGTCGCCCCCTGGCTCCTCCACGATAGCCACTGCCTTCCCTTGTTTACCAAGACCCCACACCAAGTGGTTACCCGCTGTCTGAACCTTTTACTTGTGGATCTTGCCAGAGCTGCAATCTCCATCGGCTCCTCTTGCCTCATTTCTTCCTCCTTTTCTTTCCCCTTCCATTCCATGGGCTCCTCGCCCCACCCATTCCGCAGCTGACCCCCTCCCCCTGATTAGCTCTGCTTAGAGGCTCCCCCTCCATTCCTGGCCTCCCCTCCGTGTCTTGGGTTTCACCTCTACCTGCCTTTCCCTTTGGCTCCACTGGGGGCTGCTGGGATAGGAAGTCTTTGATTCTGTTGTAAGACTTCCTCAAGGGCTGCTGGGAATTGTAGTTTTTACCCTGCCTCCAGCCCTCTGGGGAAAATGATCTATGCTTTCTCCTGACATGTGGAACTCCCCGAGCTAAGAATCTGGGTTGTCTCCTCCTCTGGGCCTTCTCTTCTCCTCTGCCAGTACCCCCCCCCCCTCTCTCTGTTCTCTTATCCCCTTCTTCACAGTATGTACTCAATCAAACAAGACAAGAGACCAAGGAATAGTGGTGTAGCTAGGACTGAATGGACCCCAGGTAGAAAAATTGACATGGCCCTCCTGTAACACCTTCATTTTGCCAGGCTCACTCAATGGTAGCTACAAGAAGCTCAAATTGTTATTTGGTTGGCTATTGCTGTATTAGTTCTCTACAATCTCAATAAATATACAGATACAAAAAAAAAAACCCAGGGACAAAAGGCAAGTGGATATTTTTGAAAAGTCAAACCTATGCTTTGTTTACTATGTTGGACTAGTCAATGATGTCCTCTTTTACAGTCTTTTCCAGGTTCTTAGATGTTAACATATTAGATTTAAAGTGTTTTTGCTACAAATTTATCATTTATGCTCTCCTTCTCTGCTCATATCCAGCAGATCGCCAAGACCTGTCGTTTCTTTCTTTACAACATCCGTAAAATCCGCCCCTTTCTTTCCGAGCACTCTACCAAAACCCTCATCCACACCCTTGTCACCTCTCGTTTAGACTACTGCAATCTGCTTCTTGCTGGCCTCCCACTTAGTCACCTCTCCCCTCTCCAGTCAGTTCAAAACTCTGCTGCCCATCTCATCTTCCGCCAGGGTCGCTTTACTCATACTACCCCTCTCCTCAAGTCGCTTCACTGGCTCCCTATCCATTTTCGCAACCTGTTCAAACTTCTTCTACTAACCTATAAATGTACTCACTCTGCTGCTCCCCAGTATCTCTCCACACTCGTCCTTCCCTACACTCCTTCCCGTGCACTCCGCTCCATGGATAAATCCTTGTTATCTGTTCCCTTCTCCACTACTGCCAACTCCAGACTTCGCGCCTTCTGTCTCGCTGCACCCTACGCCTGGAATAAACTTCCTGAGCCCCTACGTCTTGCCCCATCCTTGGCCACCTTTAAATCTAGACTGAAAGCCCACCTCTTTAACATTGCTTTTGACTCATAACCACTTGTAACCACTCGCCTCCACCTACCCTCCTCTCCTCTTTCCTCTACACATTAATTGATTTGCTTGCTTTATTTTTTGTGTATTAGATTGTAAGCTCTTTGAGCAGGGACTGTCTTTCTTCTATGTTTGTGCAGCGCTGCGTATGCCTTGTAGCGCTATAGAAATGCTAAATAGTAGTAGTAGTAGTAGTAGTAAATTTATCATATGACAGAACATCATTCCAAATGTATGGGAAGAAATTGAGTCGCTAGACTCATAAACTCTATCTATAATTTTCTCCTTAAAGATATGATTTGCATAATTTTACCAGCCATCACAAAGTTTTAGTTATAACATGACAACATAACCTTTGTCAGCCTACTTTCCCGTATTCACCAAGACTCTTATTTTAGAAGTTCTATTTGTGTCTTGGACATCTGAAAACCGGCATTTAGCCATCCATATTGCACGGACATTCAAATCCCGATTTTATAAAGCCAGGATATAAACGTCTAAAACTACAGTATGCCCTTATGGCAAGTGGCATGGTCTGGGTGGGTCTAGGGAGGGGTCAAAATATGGATGTCCAGTTTCAGAAGGAGCAGAGACATCTATGTGTAAAAAGATGGGCGTTGTTAGTTAGACCTGGTACTTGGCACTTCCAGGTTAAAGTAAGATGCTCTGAATGAGCAGCTGTCCACTGGAGGGATTATGACAAATCACCTCCTTAATCTCCCACTGACTGCTGTCCCCTTCCTTCTTATAAGTACATAAATATTGCCACACTGGGACAGACCAAAGGCCCATCAAGCCCAGCATCCTGTTTCCAACAGTGGTCAATCCCGGTCGCATATACCTGGCAGAAACCCAAATAGTAGCAACGTTCCATATAGAACCCCAAAGAGTAGCAAGATTCTAGAATTCTAAATAATAACAAGGTTCCATGCAGAATTTCAAAGTGTAGCAACATTCCATTTAGAATCCCAAGTACATAAGTACATAAGTGTTGCCACACTGGGACAGACCAAAGGCCCATCAAGCCCAGCATCCTGTTTCCAACAGTGGTCAATCCCGGTCACATATACCTGGCAAGATCCCAAAAAAGTTCAATACATTTTATGCTGCTTATTTATTTATTTATTTATTTGTTGCATTTGTATCCCACGTTTTCCCACCTATTTGCAGGCTCAATGTGACTTACGTGGAGGGGCATAATCGAATGGCACCGGCCATCTATATGGGCGGCCATCTCTAAGGCCGGTGCCGTAAAGAGGTCTCACGAACCGTATTATCGAAACAAGATGGCCAGCCATCTTTTGTTTCGATAATACGGTTGGGGCCAGCCAAATGACAGAGATGGCCGGGTTTGAGATGACCGGCATTGGTTTTCGCCGATAATGGAAACTGATGCTGGCCATCTCAAACCCGGCCAAATCCAAGGCATTTGGTCGTGGGAGGAGCCAGCATTTGTAGTGCAGTGGTCCCCCTTACATGCCAGGACACCAACCAGGGGCACTGCAGTGGACTTCAAAAATTGCTCCCAGGTGCATACCTCCCTGTGCTGAGCCCCCCAAATCCTCCCCAAAACCCACTCCCCACAACTGTACACCATTACAGTTACTATTACATTACAGTTACACCATTACATTACTATTACCATAGCCCTTATGGGTAAAGGGGGGCACTTACATGTGGGTACCGTGGGTTTTCGGTGGGGGGGTTTGGAGGGCTCCCATTTACCACCACAAGTGTAACAGGTAGGGGGGGGATGGGCCTGGGTCCATCTACCTGAAGTGCACTGCACCCACTAAAAACTGCTCCAGGGACCTGCATACTGCTGTCATGGAGCTGGGTATGACATTTCAGGCTGGCATAGAGGCTGGCAAAAAATGTTTTTTATGTTTTTTTTTTGGGTGGGAGGGGGTTGGTGACCACTGGAGAGTAAGGGGAGGTGATCCTCGATGCCCTCCGGTGGTCCTTGAGGCACTTTTTGGACGCTCGGTCCTAAAAATAAATGGACCAAGTGATGCCGGTCAAGTGCTCGTCAGAGCTGGCCTTTTTTCCATTATTGCTCTTAACCATGCCCCCGTCCCGCCTTCAGTACACTGCTGACACGCCCCCTTGAACTTTCACCGGCTGCGCGACAGAAAGAAGTTGGCGCCGGCCAAAATCGGCTTTCGATTATACTGATTTGGCCGGGTTTAGGAGATGGCCGGCCATCTTCTGATTTGTGTCGGAAGATGGCCGGCCTTCTCGTTTGAAAATAAGCAGGATAGTAACGTAGTAGATGACGGAAGAGAAAGACCTGTACGGTCCATCCAGTCTGCCCAACAAGATAAACTCATATGTGCTACTTTATGTGTATACCTTACCTTGACTTGTATCTGCCATTTTCAGGGCACAGACTGTAGAAGTCTGCCCAGCACTAGCCCCACCTTCCAACCACTAACCCCGCCTCCCACCACCGGCTCTGCCACCCAATCTCCGCTAGGCTGCTGATATAGTAGGGTGATGGCGATCACCAATTCCGGTATAACAGAATAATATTATGGTAAAAGTTCATAAGTGACAAACACATTAGGGAATCAAGTAGGAAGAGTTAAGTTATGACCAGTTTGAGTATTAATTTCGTTGTGTAGTAGAGTTCAGGCATTTTAAGTTGGATCATTAGGGTGTGCCTTTTTGTACAAGTTGGTTTTTAATGATTTCCAGAAGTTTGATGGGTCGTGCATTGTTATCCCAGAAATAGTGGATTTTCCCCAAGTCCAATTTTCTATGGGCTTTTCCTTTAGGAAGCCGTCCAACCCTTTTTAAAACTGTACTAAGCTAACCGCCTTTACCACATTTTCTGGCAACGACAGAATGTGAAACTGACAAGGGATAACGGGCTTTATGACATCTTCAGGAGCTATGGACTGTATCCTGTTCTAATAATATGAGAAATGGATGTCCATATTCTGAGTTGGTTGTCCATTCTAAAATGCCATTTCAATGTCCTTTCAAGTGAGCCAGTACCATAAAACTGACATACACTGTAATTTTAGTAGCAAATACATGTTGGCTCACAGCTCAAGCTTCCTAAATGAACAGTAACAGACCACGCAATCCAAACCCAAACTTTGGTTGCCATTGAATCATAATGCATTTAGGGCCCCTTTTACAAAGTGGCAGTACCCGTACTGCTGCTTTGCCGCGCACCAATTCAGCACTACTGCCGGGACACCGCAGCAGCCCAGCGGTAGTGCCTGCCCCCAACGCATGCCATTTTCAGTGCTGAAAAAATACTTTTATTTTTTAGCACCAGCGGCTTATCGGGCAGCCCTGCATTTTGCCCGGTTAGCTTGGGAGCCCTTACCGCCTTCTAAATAGGTGGCAGTAAGAGCTTTCACGGAAAATGGCCACTCAGCGAGCGGGGTTCACCTACCACATGGCCATTTCCTTTTTTTTTGTGGTGAAAGGGGGCCTCAGCGAGCCCAAACCCACGCACCAATGTTGACGCAGGCCCCACTGAAGAGGACAGTACAAATAAAAAAAAGTAGCACATATGAATTTATCTTCTTGGGCAGACTGGATGGACCGTGCAGGTCTTTTTCTGCCGTCATCTACTATGTTTACTATGTTTACCACAGCGTGGTAAAAGAGGCCCCTATTGTCGGTTATGAAGCCTTTAAGTTTCCCCCCTTATTATCACAATTTTTCTTTTCAAAGTTCAGCCTTTAGCATATTACTGTAACATATCTGATTTTGCCGGATTTATGATTAATACTCAAGTGTGATGCCTGCAGGCGTTCCAGCTTGTTTGATGGTGGCAGTAACCAGGCAGAAAGAACTTTCAAAGACGTTAAAACCGCTAACATCACCACAGAAATTAAAACCACAACAAAAAGAAGAATCCTAATGTTTTTAAGTACCATCTGAACTATCTATCTGGACATTTTGCCTGTATTGCTACCGTTTCAGAGCTTGAGCCAGACATTTTGCTTGTTACTCCGGGAGGGGTTATTACAGCTAAGTGTCGTAGCTATACCCGGGGTACAAATGTAACAAAATAAAATAAAAATAAAATAATACCCACCACAACATTTCTTCTGTCTTAAAGTAATCCCTGAGGAATGTTTTCATGAGTAACTTTGTTTTATGATCTACAGACCTACAGGTGAGCGAATCTCAAAATGGTTGTGGTCTGAGCGTGGTGCATTGGCACCTTATGATCAATATGGAAAGTTTCTTTTTGACAGCAAATCATTATAGCTTACAAGATATTTAAAATTAAATGTAGAGTAATCAAAATCTTAGGTCAATAATTTCATTTTAGAAAGATATGCTTTGAGAATTGAAGCCCTCAACTGTGACGTATATTAAAAATCTATATTTTGCTTGGTTGCACAGATTTGGAGTTTTGGACCCTGAAGTGTTCTCATTATACCACTCTGGCACTGTAATCATGGAAAAGGAAACAAAAACTTGGGATGAAAATGCTGTGGAGCCAAGTCGTGTTGAATCACCATTGAAAATTGAGCCAAAGAAAAGAATTAAACGTACAGGTGGTAATGACTACTAATACATACTACTTAATATACATAGTAGATGACGGCAGAAAAAGACCTGCACGGTCCATCCAGTCTGCCCAACAAGATAAACTCATATGTGCTACTTTTTGTGTATACCTTACCTTGATTTGTATCTGTCATTTTCAGGGCACAGGCCATATAAGTCTGCCCAGCACTATCCCTGCCTCCCCACCGGCTCTGGGACAGACCATATAAGTCTGCCCTGCAATATCCTCGTCTCCCAACCACCAGCCCCGCCTCCCACCACCGGCTCTGCCACCTAATCTCAGCTAAGCTTCTGAGGATCAATTCCCTGGGAACAGGATTCCTTTATATTTATCCCACGCATGTTTGAATCCCGTTACCGTTTTCCTCTCCCCCACCTCCCGCGAGAGAGCATTCCAAGCATCCACCACTCTCTCCGTGAAAAAAGGAGCAACAGTGGGTTTTGAACCTGGCTTTGCTGATTGTCAGCCTGGTGCCCTAACCACTAGGCTACCTCTTCATGGCATTTGCACAAGTAAATAGTATACATGTGTAAATGCTGAGGGGAGTGTCCTTTTACCAAGCTACGGTAAAAAGGGCCCTTCGCTAGTGACCCTTTTTACCGCAGCGGGTAAAAAATGCTGAAAATAGCCATGGCCATGCGCTAAGATTGCTCTTACCAGGTGGCCACGTGTGTATGTGTGGGGGGAGGCACTTACCACCACCCATTGAGGTAGCGGTAAGGGCTTCCATGCTAACCAGACGGCAACCGAGTAGCACGCGGTGCTGCCTGATTATCGCTGGGTTAGTGCCACGCTAACAAATACGGGCAGACTGAGCTTATTGGACTCCTTTCAAAGTGTCTAAACTAACCAGATCAACGTCTCCAAAATGGTGGTCTTGTTCTGCTCCTGTTGGTCACCTGAAGCATCTACTCTTTGAGTGTTCCCATGTGTCCACCTACTGGAAATTAATATGGAAAAGAATATGTCCAATAATTCCCTTCTCCTCGCTTGTTGGTTTGACATATGATGTGATAATACTTTATTCTTCAACCCCTAAACTTATTGAGGATCTATATCAAAAACTTTTTGATATAATGATGGTTCTAGCCACTCATCTAATAGTATTTCATTGGAAAAATAATTTGCATTTGAACTTTTGTGAATGGTGGAGTCGTCTTTGTACTATTAGAAACTATGAAGAATCTGCAGCTTTTACATTTCATCAGTTGCCTACTTTTAAGAAGCATTGGGCTCCTTTTGATCATTACATCAAAACATCAGCATCTCCTAGATATTAGATTTTTATATTTATACTTAAAGTGTCACACTTATCTATATGTAATGCATTTGGTTTTGTTGTTGTATGTTATATTGGTTTAAAGTTTCTTGAAAACTCAATAAAAATGATTTAAAAAAAAACCCAAAAACAAATACGGGCAGTGGTAGCCCAAGATTAGTGTAAGGGAAGCCTGCGTTGGGCTGACTGCCGCTTTGTAACCCCCCTCCCCCCCCACAGTGTCAATGTAATAATGATATAGGAGGCAATACTATTAATTGGTGCCTCCGTTTAAGTGCGCCAGTGCTGAGTGCTGGGCACCAATTCTGTAATGGCATCTGTGAGCCAAGATGCTGTTATAGAAACTAGCCTAAGTCGGCATAGGTGCACCTAAGTTTAGGCTCAACTGTTTACACCATGTCCTTTGACAATTACATTCCAGCCCCAAGCGATTAAGCAGGCAGGAATTTCAACCTCCCCTTTTTTTAAGTTAATGGTGTTTATCCACTCCTACTCTAGCCGAGATAATATTTAACCATCTCTCTGACCTCATGTGCAACTTTCTTTAAATTAGTCCCTTATTTTCTAACTCCTCTTACTCTCTTACCTATCTTAGGGGGCCTTTTTACTAAGCCGCGTAAGCATCTACGTACGCCCAACGCATGCCAAAATGGAGTTACCGCATGGCTACCGCATGGCTCTTGCAGTAATTTCATTTTTGGTGCGTGTCCGCGGATGCGCACCATAAATGAAATTACCGCAAGAGCCACGAGGCATTTAGCGCTCGTAGGTCATTACCACCCAGTTACTGCGTGAGTCTTTATCGCTAGGTCAACAGCTGGCGGTAAGGTCGACCTGAACATGTATACCTTAGAGGAAAGGAGAGGGGTGACATGATACAGATGTTCAAATATTTGAAAGGTGTTAATCCGCAAACGATCCTTTTCCGGAGACGGGAAGGCGGTAGAACTAGAGAACATGAATTGAGGTTGAAGGGGGGCAGACTCAGGACTAATGTCAGGAAGTATTTTTTCATGGAGAGGGTGGTGGATTTATAGAATGCCCTCCCGTGGGAAGTGGTGGAGATGAAAATGGTAATGGAATTCAAACATGCGTGGGATAAACACAAAGGAATCCTGTTTAGAAGGAATGTGTCCGCGGAATCTTAGTGGAGATTGGGTGGCGACGCCGGTAATTGGGAAACAAAATGGGAACTGGAAAGACTTCTATGGTCTATGCCCTGATTGTGACTGAATAGATAGGGATGGGCTGGAGTGTAAATTTTAAGGGGCTTCGACATTAGCTTCAGAACTTAGTACAAGAACAGTGCTGGGTAAACTGCTACAGTCTGTGCCCTGAGAAAGGCAAGGACAAATCAAACTCGGGTATACATATAAAGTATCACAAACCATGTAAATGAGTTTATCTTGTTGGGCAGACTGGATGGACCGTACAGGTCTTTATCTGCCGTCATTTACTATGTTACTATATGCTACCCAAAATGGACGCGCAGCAATTTTCATTTTGCCGCATGTCCATTTTTGGTAAAAAAAGGCAGTTTTTACAGGTGCGCTGAGAAATGGATTGGCATGTGCCCAAAACCCACGCCTAAACTACTGCAAGCCATTTTTCAGCATGCGTTAAAAGGACCCCTGTATGTTCCATCTTTGCTTATACCCTATGCTGTCAATTAAAATGTTCTACGTATTGTGTTGACATTGTAAGTAGCATACTATCAAACACTATTACAACTGCAAAAGAGTGTAAATATATCAAAAAATCCTAAATATCACTCTTTTATTCACTCAATAGTTGGACGTAGGACTTTGACCTAAACTAAATTATTATATGTAAATGTAAAATAGCCTCAACAGCCCAGGGAACCTCACATTAGGACTCCACTGAAGTGGCCAACATCATAGGCTCCTACCGCCTTCCGAAAAAACTCACAGAAGTAAAAAAAAAAGTTGGCGTGCTATATGAACGTCCGCCATTTTTGAGGCATTGTTCACAATGGATTAAAGAGAAAGAAAAAACATTTTTTGTTTTCGGAATTTCTCCTGATGAAGGTTGCGAAACAGTGGGGTCCCTTGCTGTCTCATTATTTTTCAAGAAAGTTCAGTAATGGATACTGTAGTTTTTCAGATCCATCAATATTCACTGTAGAAGGGTGTGGAGACTTTGATCATTGTTTGATATTGTAAGATACTCCGCTTTCCGTTTTTTGTTCAGAGAATCTTTTTCTCCCGTAAGTGTGCATTGTTTGGGAGTTTTTTTTTACTTCTGTGAGTTTTTTCGGAAGGCTGTAGGAGCCTATGATGTTGGCCACTTCAGTGAAGTCCTAATGTGAGGTTCCCTGGGCTGTTGAGGCTATTTTACATTTACATATAATAATTTAGTTTAGGTCAAAGTCCTACGTCCAACTATTGAGTGAATAAAAGAGTGATATTTAGGATTTTTTGACGTAGCATACTGTGCCATGCTTTGTATTGCTATTTGAATATCTTTACCGTTGTAGTTGCCTATTGCTCAGAATGTCTGATTTATTCTTACTGTACACCGCCTTGAGTGAATTCTTTCAAAAAGGTGGTAAATAAATCCTAATAAATAAATTAAATAAATAAATATATTGTGTTTTGAAACTCATGTATTTTTCATGTTATCTTTTTATGCACTTGTCTTATGAGCTGGGAAAGGTGCTATAGAAATGCAACAAACTATCTGAATTCTGCTCCACAGAAGATTTCTTTAATGATAGCTCTGCGCAATCTCCACTTTCCTAACTGCAGGAACTTAAGATACAAGTTGCTCTTTGCCTCCTCTTATTGTCCCCGTTTCTGGAACGCTCTACCATCAAAGTTAAAAGAGACATCCAATCACAGCCTGTTCAAGAAATCCTTAAAGACCTACCTGTGTGATCGATCTTACTCCTCTACAGCTTGATCTTCTGCATCCCCGCTTTCCTCTCCCCCCTGTTGATTCCCTCTCTACCCCTCATCTACTTTCTACCCCGATTTGCACTTGACTTGTTATGTTGCATTTTTCCTTAGCATTGAAAGCCACATAGAGCCTGCCTTGGTGGGATTATGTGGGATCTAAATGTTCACAATCTCTCTATATAAAAAGCAACACCAACGTTCTATGAAGCCTCCAGCCGGAAGTGTGAAGGGGGCGAGATATCCGGTTTCCCTATGAGTGTCTGCCCCGCCCTCTCTGTAACACAGTCAGTGAAGGAAAACAGCAGAGCACGAAATCAAATCGCTGGCTCTGTAACAGTGAAGGACTCAGAGGGGGGAGGGGGGAGGGGAGAGAGGCCAGAGGGCAGGGACACACACACTCCCACATGCACACAGAAGAAAACATTGCTAGCCCCCGTTTCATTTGCATCAGAAACGGGGCTTTTTTACTAGTAAATAAATAAATAAATACAGGAACGCTTAATCAGTCTGTTTAACGGATGTGAGTCATGCTGAAATAATGATCTGATTGTCTGTTTAAGGTTCTGATGCCTTTTCTGAACGAAGCACAAGAAAAAGTGACATGGATACTCCTCGGACTCAAAGGACAAATGAAACGGGCTACACTCGTTCCCCCTCAGCTGAAGAGGAAAAAGAAAACCCTTTAAATAATCTTTTCGATTATTTCAACAAGACGTACCTTCACCTTAGAAGAGCAGTGGTAATGCAGTTTCATAAATATTAGGAAAATGCATATTATGAGACAGAGTTTCTCTTGGGGGCACTTTTACTAAGCAGCGCTAAAAGTGGACTGCGGTAGCCCCAGCGCAGGACTTTTCTTGCACGCTCAGGACACTTTTAGCACGGCTGTAAAATAGCCCTATTTCCCGTTTCCTCAATTAAAGGCCATGTGTTACTTTCTTCAAAACAGACAAAAATTCCACACGATACAAAATGGCTCTGTATTCAGGGAAAAAGCCTCAAAGAGCTCCGAGATCAATGCTTAATCTCACGGAGCTAAAATGGACCCAATAGTCCTCTCTTCATCATAGCCAAGAAAAACCCCGATACCACAGATCTAAACAACTTGCATTATCTGCGGTCATGAAACTGTGTTCAATACACATCCTGATTTTTTGAAATAAATTAACAGAAACAGTCTGTCATCTGTGCGTAGAGCACTACTGGAGCTTAACGCGCTATCCAATCTACACTACTTCACTTATCTTAATTGAATAGTGTTCGCTGGATGCTGCTGTCTGCTATGCGGTCCTCCACTTGCTGCCCTGAGCCGACGGTGGCCAGCGTAGTACGCTGCCGTGGAGAGCTTGGCGGGTGTTCCATTTGCAGCCTGAGACCCTGAAGAAGCAGCGAAACGCAAGGTGTTTACTAAAGAATGTAGTTTAGGGGCTTTTTCTGTTATCAGGCCTGGAACGTAGATCAATGGTTGCTGGCGAAATGGAACATGCTGATCAGGATGATGTTGCTTTAGCCCTGTCTAATAATCATGATCAGTGTGGTCGAAACGAATAATTACCTACAGTGTGGTCGAAACTAATGCTAACGAACTTAGAGCTGTATAATGGTAGAAGAGTGTAAACTGTGATAGATGACAAGACAAAATTGGAGAAGTACTCAGAGATAGCACTCCTGTGCAGCTTTGTTGTAACTCTCTCATGAGAAAATCATCATAGCCTGTTTTCTTGCTTGGTAAGTAATAAAGGGAATATTTTCTCGTCTCTGCGTGGCCTTCACTTCTTCTCTCCCTAACTGTATGGGCGTGTGGAACATTCTATTGGGTTGGGGAGGGCAGAAGATTAAACAGGGTTCCCGTGCTAATCGTGTTCTAATTGGTTGGCGTACGGCAATATAGCTGGGCTAACTGATAGCGCAGACCACGCGCACTCTCTGCCCCCAAACATGCCCCCCAGTGCTAAAAAATAATTTTTAGCGCGCGGGAAGAGTGCCCCAACCAAAAAACTGTGGTGGGACTCCTGAGCGTGTCCCGCGGTAGTGGTATTTAACCTGCAGTAAGCACGCCATAGTGCTTACCGCAGCTTAGTAAAAGGGCCCCTTGGTTTGTACTTTATTTTGTACGTTTTTGAATCAAAGCTGTGTTCTAAAAATTCTCTGTAGGTGCTTGCTCATCGTGGCAGCCATTGGACGTTGCTTCAGAACGTTTGCCGAGAACTTTGGAACATAACTTTGGAAGCACAGTTGATTTCTAAACATACAGACCTTCCTACTACCCTACATCTACTCAACAGAACCATCTGTCTGCCATTTTATCTAGCCTCAGATATGATCATGGATATGATTATTATGCTTCAATATAGCAACTCCATCCAGGTGAGTACAGTTACATTGTAATTTATGATAACATATTTGCTTGAACCTTTTTACATTTTTTTTTGCCAAGTTTAACTTTATATATTATTTGAAATGAAGTGGCTCTATGGGGAACACACATAATTTTTATAAAATAAATTTGGGTACATAGATATTCTTTATGGACAAGCAGGAAAGTCACTCACAGGGTGAGGTCATCTTGTATCACCAAGAATAAAAGTGCATCCTGTTCAAACTTCTTCTACTAACCTACAAATGTACTCACTCTGCTGCTCCCCAGTATCTCTCCACACTCGTCCTTCCCTACACCCCTTCCCGTGCACTCCGTTCCCTGGATAAATCCTTCTTATCTGTTCCATTCTCCGCTACTGCCAACTCCAGACTTCGCTCCTTCTGTCTTGCTGCGCCCTATGCCTGGAATAGACTTCCTGAGCCCCTTCGTCTTGCCCCATCCTTGACCATCTTTAAATCTAGATTGAAAGCCCACCTCTTTAACATTGCTTTTGACTCGTAACCACTTGTATCAACTCGCCTCCACCTACCCTCCTCTCCTCTTTCCTCTACACATTAATTGATTTGTTTGCTTTATTTTTTGTCTATTAGATTGTAAGCTCTTTGAGCAGGGGCTGTCTTTCGTCTATGTTTGTGCAGCGCTGCGTACGCTTTGTAGCGCTATAGAAATGCTAAATAGTAGTAGTAGTAGTGGTTCTGAAATAAAGCTTTGGCTTCACTGAGCATGTGCAACGTGTTTTATATTCCAATTGATACTGAGGTCCCTTCATTTTTATTTCCATTAAGCCAACAGGATGGGTCCCTGCATTGCTCTGATACATGAGGTCCCTTCAGGAATGCAGGTTTTCTTTTTAAAAACGATCACTTTTCCTTGTTTGGATTTGGATTTTAGACGTATTGTTTTAGCGTTTATAAATCCAAGCTCAAGGTGAGGTAGGTATCCAAGTTACTTCCCTTCTCGAACTGGCTTATAATGGAGGGTGAAGTGATTTGCCCAGTGTCACAAGAGCATCGGTGGGAGATGCAGAATTTGAAGCCTGACTTACTTGGGTCAATATTCAGCTACCGTGGTCAATGTTTTTTTTAAATGTCAGATGTGGAGATACACAGTATTGGTTTATGTTTGGGGTGGGACGGGGGATAGGGGACGGATTTTGTATTGGATGCACTTCTGTATTCATAATGATAGCTGGAAGTGGGTGGGTTGGAAGGGGGAGGGGAAAAAGGATGGACTGGGTTTTCATAGTGTTTTGCTTTTGATATTGTACTGCCTTTGTTGTACTTTCATTTCCCACTGATAAAATCGTTTGTCGTAAAAGGGGGTCTGAAAAGGGGGAGAGGGGAAAAACAATTTGATGACGGACTTTATCTTATTGACTTTTGCATATAAGATCTGATAATTTGGACTTTAGTATATCAAGATTTATAGTTGTATATGTTTTTCTACAAGGTCATTAATAAAAATATTGAAATGTGGTGGCAAGAAATATTTGGATATTCAGCACCACTATCTGGATAGGAGACCTTTTACCTCTCCTACATTGTCAAGATAGGTTATCCGGATAGCAGACTGAATATTGCCTCTACCATGGTTCTGACCATGGTGTGCCTGGCACTATCTGCATGGTGCCCAAGATATTCAGAGATACTGAGACTCTATCCAAACAGTGCCTCTCAATATCCCGGTCAGTAGTACTTATCTGGATAGCAGGTGCTGTTGTCCATGTAAGTGCTTTTGAAAGTGAACCATCTTGTTTTTACTGATGTATTTATTTATTGATAATGCTGCTAATAATCATTGCAGATTGCTTGGCGCTGTCTAGACGGTGCTGGGACAGTCCTAAGGTGGAGTACAGATGGAGCGACAAATTATCTAGATAATGCTGGTTTTCAGCACTGTTATCTGGATAACTGTCCATATAGCTTAATGCGGAAAAAAAGCCATCGTAAATTATCTGTGTACTGGTGCTGAATTTCGCCATTGTCCAGATATTGGCCATCACTGAATATTTGGGTATATGGTTAAACACCAGACACACTGATGAGGGTGTGTAAATATTGGCCCACCTTATTCCAATATCCAGCTTATTTTCGAAACAGAAAAACGCCTATATTGCGACCCAAATCGGGAGATGGGCGTCTTTCTCCCGTGGTCGCCCAAATCGGTATAATCGAAAGCCGATTTTGGGCGTTTCCAACTGCAATCCGTCGCGGAAATGGGTAAAGTTGACAGGGGCGTGTTGGAGGCGTGGTGAAGGCGGAACTGGGGCGTGGTTATCGGCCGAGGAGAGATGGGCGTCTTTAGTTGATAATCGAAAAAAAAAGGCGTTTTTACCGTGATTTTGGGTCACTTTTTTTGGACCCTTTTTTTTCACGAACAGGTCCCAAAAAAGTGCCCCAACTGACCAGATGACCACTGGAGGGAATCGGGGATCACCTCCCCGGACTCCCCCAGTGGTCACTAACCCCCTCCCACAAAAAACCCCACTTTAAAAACTTTTTTTCCAGCCTCTATGCCAGCCTCAAATGCCGTACCCACCTCCATGACAGCAGAATATGTTCTATCCTCTCACAGCCTTTCCCTGGGTCAGATGTGGCTCTCGGGTGCACTACAGGGTCACATCAGCATTGCATTGTGGTGGGTGTAGGGTATTGGGCTCCGTGATTTCATTAGCTTGTGTTACAGTCTCACAATGTTGGTAGTTGGTAGGCTCTTCTCCCATGGTGCTTTTCCCCCTGCCTACTGGGTCATAGTGTGCCCTGTTGTGTTTCCTGTTGTAGTCCATGCGGTAGTGGCCATTTTTGTAAGCCAGTTTTAGTTCCCTTTCCTGTGTTAGCCACGTTACAGAACTTTCCTTGAATGTGGCTGAAAGAGGGCATTGTACAGCATTCTGCCAGCTCGGACCTACTGCTAATCTCAGTACCAGGGAGACTCGTTGCCAGTGGGGCACAACCTCTGATCTGCAGTTAACTGTGAGTAAAGGTGGTTATTCCAATAAAGGACGTTTTCAGAGAGATTAGTCTTCATGTGTGAACTGCTGTGCCAATGTTATACAGCAGCAACAAGTCCTAGAGGCCTGCATGTATGCAGGTCCCTGGAGCACTTTTAGTGGGTACCGCAGTGCACTTCAGGCAGGTGGACCCAGGCCCATCCCCCCTACCTGTAACACTTGTGCTGGTAAATGGGAGGCCTCCAAAACCCACTGTACCCACATGTAGGTGCCCCCTTCACCCCTAAGAGCTTTGGTAGTGTTGTACATTTGTGGGTAGTGGGTTTTGGGGGAGGGGGGTTGGGGGCTCAGCACCCATGGTAAGGGAGCTATGCATGTGGGAGTGTTGTCTGAAGTCCACCGCACTGACCTCTAGGGTGCCCAGTTGGTGTCCTGGCATGTAATGGGGGCGAGTGTACTACGAATCGTGGCCCCTCCCACGACCAAATGGCTCGGATTAGGATGTTTTTGAGCTGGGCGTTTTTAGTTTCCATTATCGCTAAAAAAAACAAACGCCCAACTCAAAAACATTCATTTTTTCGAAAATACGGTTCGGTCCGCCCCTTCACGGACCCGTTCTCGGAGATAAACGCCCATGGAGATAGGCGTTTCCGTTCGATTATGCCCCTCCACATAGCTAATAAAGTCACAGTTCTATCCAGTATGTTTTTTTCTAGAGAAAAAGGTGCTAGTACTCAAATGCCAGGCCAACCTTCAGGGGTGGGGTGATCACTGAGGGACCCACCCCACAATAGCCAGGCCCCCTGCAACCAGTCACAGAATCTATGACAAGGCAGAATTTGTGTGTAGAGCCTGAGCTCTTCCATTAAACCTTGGGGACCATGGGTCAATTTTAGCAAACAATGGAAAAGGTGCCAGTACTCAGTACCCCCAAGTACCCCCTCAAAAAAGCCCTGGTTCTATCTAACCAATTCCAATAAGATCAATCTTAACATGATTAGCCATTTTTCCTATGCTCCTCCATAGATAGCCTATCTCATCAGTCTACCATCTCCAAAACTAAGTATCTGCAAATGCTCACCGCCAAAGCCAAAAGCTTACAAAAATACAGATCATTTTGTTCTCATCAAATACTCTTCAGCAGGCTACTCCGTAAGCTATGAAGGCACAAATGTGAGAGTGTCTAAATTTAGTTCTGAGGCTTTTTCCTCCTTTAAAATATAAGCTTTCCTTTGAGTAGTGATTTGTTTAATTTGGAGGTTTAATATTGTGGAGGGATGTTTTCGATATGACGTCTAAGTCAGGCTTTGGACGTTTTGCGTTAAACATCCAAAATCTGAATAGGAAATATGGCCATCTTTGAAATCACAAAACGTCTTTATTTCTTTTTATTTGTGAAATACAGTTTGTAACAAGGTTTTGCGCTCTGTGAGTTTATTTTTTCAGGCAAAAATGTAGACAATCAAGCCATTGGGATGTAGGAGGAGCTGTAAGATTAATTTTTAAATTTAATAGCTATAGCAGTATCTCACTTTATATTGAGAAATTACATTGGCTCCCTCTTAATGAGAGTTTAAGGCAGTTTGTTTAATTTTTCAAATTCTATATGGGTCCACTTCAGAATTATTGATTAAACTCACTTCACTTTTTATGGGACGTTCTTTGCGTTGTTGAGGTCAACTGATCTTATGCCTAACTTTTTATAAAAATGCCAGGTTCTGAAAAAATAGTTTTGGGAGTAATTCTTTTCCTTCTTATATTAGGATTGTAATCTAACTACGTTGTCTTCAGGAAGAAGCTGAAAACTGCTATTTCCTAAAACTGCCAATGATTAGTAGGACTTTTTTGTTATGTTTGTAATTTGAATTAATTCTGTATTTTAGCTACTTTGTACACCGCATCAAACCCAAAGTGGGGATACTAGTGGTCAACAAGTTAGTATTTGATTTGACTTCTTGTGATGTGTTGGCTGAAATCTTGGGGCCTTGATGTAGTCAGACAGGGTTACAGATTAAATTTTACCAGATTTTCCCCAAACCATACCTCAAAGTGCAATCCTCCGAGTGGCCAAGAAACCATTTTAACAGAGGAAATCATGGTCCTTCTGCAAGTGATGGCTTATAACAGAGAAGTGCAGTGGGTTCCACACCAGGTGTTCCCTTAACCCCCCCCCCCTCCCAAAAAAAAGGGAGGTCTAAGACTTATCCTGGATCTCAGGACATGCAACAAATTCATCCACCGGGGAAAAGTCAAAATGGTCAGAATGGCAATGATCTTACCTTAGTATGATGGTGGTAGGGGTGAGGGGTGGAAATGGCTTTGCATGTTAGACCTTATAGAATCTGTGCCATGTGATCATTCATTGAATCACAGATGATTTCTCAGCTATGTCGTGTATGCCAACATTACTAGTACAAAGAATTGCTCTATGGCCTGTCCTCTGCTTTCAGGGTATTCACCAAATATTTGACTGTGGTGACAGCTCACCTCAGATGCCTGAACATTCATATGTTCTGTACATAGATGATTGTCTGTCTAATCCAGGCTTGTCCAACCCAGAATCTGGTCCACCAAGTGCTTTTTTCTGGCCCTCGGAAGCTTTGCAACTCTTGTGATTCTTATAGCAGGATTCCTGCTTCCCCGCTTCAACTCAGCTCTCTGTAAGCTTGAGCCACATGGGGCCAGAAATTTGGGTTGGTCTTGTGGTTTTAAGTCTCATGAGATGAACCCAAACTTCCAGCACCACGTGGCCCAAGCTTGCAGGGATCTGTGTCGTGCTAGGGAAGCAGGAATCCCGCTATAAACTGTTTCTTCTGCAACTGAAGCCAGATGTGGATAAAGAGACTGGGTGAAGACTAGGGAGGTACCTGAGAGAGAGAGAGAGAGAGACCGGGTGAAGGCTGGGAAGGCGACAATGTACCATTGTAGCTTGTGACTATTTGATGAAACATCCAGTAAAATATGCTGGTGTGTGTTTTGGCCCTCCAAACATATTGTGATAAACACAGTGTCTGCCCTTACTTGAGGAGGCTGCCAGAGGGCGCTCTCCGACTGGAAACCGGGAAAATGCCCATTCTGGTCACTAGAGGGAGCTCCAGTGATCTAGCTGAGTATTGACTTGCATGGGCCAGTAGAGGGAGCTCCAGGGAGATAGCTGGGGGAGTGAGAAGAGACTTCTAGACCCAGATCTTTTTGGAACCAGAGGGGCGAGGTCTCAAGAGATGGGGAGGTTTATTGGACACCTCATAAATAGCTTCCTCTCAGTAGAGGAGGGAGTTTTGCCCGAAGGAGAAGAGATGGGAACCTGGAGTCCCTGAGACCTGGAGGAGGAGAGGGTCCTGAATTGACTGGCAGCCTGAAGACATCAGGGGGAAAGGGCAGGTACTTCCCAGACTCGGGGGGCTATGGTATTGATGGACTTGTGGTGAACTGGGTGTTAAAAGGAGGGTGGACTGTGTGTCCCAAGTACTGAGTAAAGCAGGCTGCAAAGCCTGGGGTTAGAAGTACCCAAAATATTGAAGTTAGTCCTGAGCCCAGGTGTCTGTGTGGGGGAGGCTCAGTGTGAAGACATGTGAAGGATAAAGTATTTAAGCTGGAAGAAGTGTGCCCAAGGGGCTGGAATAAAGAGCTGCCAGAGGAATATGCGGTTGGTGAGAACTGTCTAATTTGTTTATTGAGAACCAGGTCACCCTGAGTGAGAAGGGGATATTACAGTATAAAACATGGTCCCCGATAGAAAAAGGTTGGACAAGCCTGGTCTGATCCAAAGCTTTACCAGGTTGGGACATGCTTCTCCTTTCATAAGTGTTTTATGTGAGCGTATTTTGGAGTTTTGGCAAAAAGAAAGGAGAATTCTCCTTTAACATTTAATTCTCTTATCCGTGATATCTCCTTTTCACAAACACCTGCTCAAAAGGTTGCCCTAGGGAATTAGAATTCATGGGAGAGCCATAGCTTGGATATCTCCAAAGGTATGACTGACTTTTCTATTTATTGGGATTCATTTACTGCCTTTATGAAGAGATTCACCCAAGGCAGTGTACAGCAGGTACAGTTTAACATAAAAACGTACAATTTTATTAACAGCATAACAATAGTAAAAATGATCAGATATAAACATAAATACAAGAACAGCATCAACTAATAACGAGCAAAGATGCATAAAATACTCGTCTTATAATATGTTGTCTGAAAATTCACGTAATATGAGGGCACAGATTTAACTGCTGATCTGACACCACTGCAAGATAAATACAGCTTCTGAATTAGAGAGCTGCACGAGAACGGGGTTTGCGGGAAGGGACGGAAGCAGTTCTGTGGGGTTCCCGCGGGGACGGAAGCAGTTCTATGGAGTTCCTGCTGGGACGGAAGCAGTTCCTGTGGGGCTCCCGCGGGGATGGAAGCAGTTCTGCGGGGTTCCCGTGGAAGTGGAAGCTACACCTGCACCAGCCTCTCATCTACCGAGTACCAAGTTCTTTGAGTGCTGTCTTCTCCTCCTCCTCCTCTTCCTCTTTGCTTTAATAGCACAAATGTGGAACATTTTCCATTAAGGAGGTGGTAGAGACACAAATGATGATGGAATTCAAAAAGGCGTGGGATGAACACAGATGATCTCTAATTAGAAAATGGAAGTTATAAAAAACCTAACCTTAAATGGCTGCATGTGTGTGGATGTGTCAAGTAATGCTTAGATGGCGACTCTAGATGTGATTAACTAGGGCCAATACCGGGCAGACTTGTATGGTCTGTGTCTAATATATGGAAGTCTGGTTTAGGATGGGCTGGAAAGGGCTTAGACAGCAACTTCAGTGGCTGGAACATAAGGACAGTTCTGGACAGATTTTTACGATCTGTGTCCCACAAATGAGAAGATGCATAGACTGGAGTGGGCTTCAACGACAACTCCAACAGTTGGAACATAAGGCTAGGGCCAGATAGACTTCTATGGTCTATGTTCCAGAAACACAAAAGAAAGACCATAATCAAGACAGTATATAATAATATCACACTCATTGATTTAATCATGAATTGATAATGAGTGTGACTATTGGGCAGGCTGGATGGACCATTCAGGTCTTTATTTGCTGTCACTTACTATGTTACAGTTAATCCTCTTTGCTCCCGGGCTGATGAGCAGACCTCAGCTCTGAAACAGGCATGAGCATCAGATGTCACCTGACCTACTGGCGCGTGCATGTGGTGACCTCTCAGCACACAGTGCCAGTAAATCAGAGACAAATCTTACATGTGCACACCAGTGTTCCAAGTTTCAGCTTCCATTCCTTCCTTGCCTACAGTGCTGTGGCTCAAATCCAGAGAGAGACTGAGGGAGCTGACCGGAATTTTCTTTTATGTACCATTAAATTCTTACGGGGATGGGTGGGGATGGGTTAAATTCTTGCGGGGACGGGTGGGGATGGGTTAAATTCTTGCGGTGATGGGTTGAGATGGGTTACATTTTTGCGGGGATGCATGGGGATGGGTAAGATTCCAGTGGGAACGGGTGGGGACGGGTAAGATTCCAGCAGGGACGGCGGGGATGGGTAAGATTTCTGTCCCCGTGCAACTCTCTATTCTGAATTTACTGGAATTATTTATTTATCTGTAGAAAAAATATGTGTTTATCTGTAACTCGTGGGCTCTGTTCTTCGAAAGCTCATGCCCCAGTAAATTGGTCAAGTGCCACCTACCTCTGTCAATTTGGTTTTCTCTATGGACACATATCCCATCTCCCCTCGTAGTTATCAAAACTATGTCAGTTTTCTTTGTTCCTTACATCTAACATAGTAACATGGTAGATGATGGCAGAAAAAGACCTGCACGGTCCACCCAGTCTGCCCAACAAGATAAACTCACATGTGCCATTTTTTGTGTATACCTTACCTTGATTTGTACCTGTCTTTTTCAGGGCACAGACCGTATAAGTCTGCCCAGCACTATCCCCGCCTCCCACCACCGGCTCTGGCACAGACCGTATAAGTCTGCCCAGCACTATCCCCACCTCCCAACCACCAGCCCTGCCTCCCACCACCGGCTAAGCTGATGTACATGATGCTCAGTGTAGCAAAACCTTTTACTTTAGAAGTAGGGCATTTCCGTATTCAGTGCTGTCAAATGATAACTTAGTTGCTGTGTTCAGAGAACACCATTTAAAGGTAAGAAACATAATTTATTGACAATTAAGTTGATCTTTGCACCTTAGCTATGCAATAATTTTATTCTTTAATAACCATTTTTAACATTTGAAGTGTAATATTTAGAATTTTTTTTCTTCATAGATTATTGATTCTGAAGAAAATTTCAGCATTCCAAGCTGTACAGGAGGAATAGCTGATGACGAGGGGGGATCTAACCTCACATTTGAATATCCCCTAGATGATGTGAATGTGGTAGATTTGCGATGGATTTGCAATCTAGTACTCAAAACTATTGAAATTTTGTACCATTTGGGGAAATGGGAAGCATTGGTACATATAGCCATTCAGTTTAATATAATTACACAGTAAGTAACATTGAGTGTATTAATAGAAGAAAACAAACATTTACATATATGTTTTTTAAAAATAAAACTATGCGAATATGGGAGATAGAGGAGGCAGAAGTTCCGAATTCAGGGAGGGGGGGGGGGACACAGAGCCAATGGTAGAGGGCGGTTAGGGGGGAGGGGAGGTTAATACTTAAGGTTGAAATGTATATAGTTGACTATGATATGCCTGTAGAGGTTATATATATAAAGGTGAGTGCTATGACTGAACGTCACTTATAAAACTGTTCAAATTATAATGCACCACCAATACAAGTTAATAAAACAAGAGAAGAATCTACGGGAGAGGGGGAGGAAGCAAATGTTAAATCAGTACATTGTTGAAATGTTAATTGTTTGCTGTATAACAGAGGGAGGGGAGGGGGGAGGGAGGGAACAAAATGAATAAAAATAGAGGACTATATAAATGTTGTAACCCAATGTGAAAATGTTTCTTTGGATTTGTCTTCAATAAAAACGTTAAACCATAAAATAAAACTATGCGGCCCTTTTACTAAGCTGCGTAAGCGTCTATGCACGCCCAACGTGCCCCAAAATGGAGTTACTGCCCGGCTACCGTGTGGCTGTTGGGGTAATTTAATTTTTGGCGCTTGTCCAATAAATAATTTTTATTTTCGGACGTGCGCCAAGTGGCATTAGACATGCGTAGATCGTTACCGCCCGGTTACCGCGTGAGACTTTACCACTAGGTCAATGGCTGGCGGTAAGGTCTCAGACCCAAAATGGACGCATGCCAATTTTGATTTTGCCGCACATCCATTTTCGGCCAAAAGTTTTAAAAAAGCATTTTTTGCAGCTGCGCTAAAAAATGGATCTGCGCACGCCTAAAACACACGCTTACACCAACGCATGCCATTTTTCAGCGTACCTTAGTAAAGGGACCCATATATATCTGAATCAATAATGATGCTTTTCTTTCCCCCCCCTCCCCAGTGAGCGGTATACTGAACAAGTGACCCCTCTACTAGTACACGCACAGAGGAAGCTTATTGACCGAATATCTATGTTTGGTGGTCCTGAAAATCCTCAGCCTCATTTCACTAAGTACACGTTAAAGCATGGCGAAGAGGCAAGTTCTAGCTGATGAAACTGTTAAAAATAAAGATCCAAAGACCATTTGAAAGTATATGGCCCCTAGTTACTAAAGCCACGGTAAACACTTACTGCAGGTTAAAATCCAATACTGCTTGGTACGCTCAGGGGTCCTGTAGTAGTTTTGTATTCAGTTCGCGCTGGCCACATGTGTTTGGGCCACAGAGACCTTTTAAAGTTCACTATCTCTATAAATAAAAGGCACCTCCAATGTTCTAATTGAAGCCTCCAGCCGGAAACTTGAGGTGGCATAGATATCCGGTTTAGCAAGTGCACAAAGGAAAAGAGAGTTGCAAGTAAAGCAATTAACTCCTGCCACAGTTGTTTTCTCAGGCACCTGGAGTGGTTGCCCTGGGTGCTTAACAAGGTCAGCTGGAGTAAAGCAATTAACTCCTCCCAGAGTCTTGCCCTGGGTGACTAACAAGGTCAGCTGCGGTGCACAGGGAGGGGGGAGGGAGTGATGGGCCCTTGGCACACACTCTGATTCTCATACGTACACTATCACTGTCACAGACACACTCGCACCCAGTCACACTCTCTCTATCACACACACACACTCGCACATTCCCTCTCTCTCACACAGTCAATCTCACACACACTCTCTCTCTCAAACATACACACTCCGAGGAAAACCTTGCTAGCGCCCATTTAATTTCTCAGAAACGGGCCTTTTTTACTAGTCTAAAATATAGCAGTTTATCAATAGAATGGTGTGGAGGGGCCATGGTATTTATCTGCATCATATTGGAAGTATTTCAGCGCATATGGTGAATACAGTTTCCTTTTCCTTCAGTAAAACATGTGAGTTCTAGTCCCTACGATTAACAAGCTGTATATATTCTTGTGTTTAGATCCATTGCAGAAACATAATTGGAAAACAGCTTCGTGTTTCCACTGTATACAAAAAACGGACTGATACAGATGGGGAGCACGATGTTTATTCAGGTTTGGACAAAGATTTGCTTGTTTGTCATGCATACAGTAGAGAATTTTCATGTTTTTTTTTGCCTGTGTGCAGTAGCACTTAAATGTAGTTATGTATTCACAACTGGGGTCATTTTATAAAAGTCAACAGATTGAAATACCTGCGACCCTCACCCTTGCTCTCAAGATACAGGAAAAGCAAAAATAAAACCGAGGGAGACACAAAAATGTGTCTTCTTATTTAGTTACAGCTGATATCTGGGTTCTTGACAATCACTATACATTCTAGTTCTTGCTATACTAGTGCGAAGTTATTTCCATGAATAAGTCAACAAGAAAATAAAAAGTTCTTATTACTTATGTTTCTCATTTAACTTGTATATATGCTAGGAAAACTTAGCACAGAGGATATGTATGTAAAAGTGTGTTTACCACACTCGTAAGGGCCCTTTTACTTAATCATGCTAGAATCTGGCCTTAGCACATTTTAATGCAGGACTTGGTTTTCCCTGTGCTAAGGTCAGTTTCTACACAGCATAATTGCAGGCTTTTTAAATATATATATATATATATATATATATATATATATATATATATATATATATATATATATATATATATATATTTCCAGTAGCTTGCTAATTATTGGATTAGCATGTGATACTGGTAAAAAGTTAATGCAGGATTACTTACTATTTAAGGGCGTTAGGTGCTGGTACAAAATAAGTACCTGAATATATGTAAACCGCTTTGAATGTAGTTGCAAAAACTTCAGAAAGGTGGTATATCAAGTCCCATTTCCCTTTCCCCCTTTCCCTTATGACATCACAATATCAGAAGTGAGCCAAGTATTGGGCAATCAAGCCATTGTGACATCACTGATGAGGTTGGCTCTTATTGGTGGAATGAGTGGAGGAGTAGCCTAGTGGTTAGTGCAGTGGACTTTGATCCTGGGGAACTGAGTTTGATTCCCACTGCAGCTCCTTGTGACTCTGGGCAAGTCACTTAAACCTCCATTGCCCCTGGTACAAAATAAGTACCTGAATATATGTAAACCGCTTTGAATGTAGTTGCAAAAACCTCAGAAAGGCAGTATATCAAGTCCCATTTCCCTTTCCCTATTTGAAATTCTACATGGAATGTTGCTGTTGCTGCTATTTGAGATTCTGGAATGTTGCTACTATTTGAAGATTCTACATGGAATGTTGCTAGTGGAGGAGTAGCCTAGTGGTTAGTGCAGTGGACTTTGATCCTGGGGAACTGAGTTCAATTCCTACTGCAGCTCCTTGTGACTCTGGGCAAGTCACTTAACTCCTCCATTGCCCCTGGTACAAAATAAGTACCTGAATATATGTAAACCACTTTGAATGTAGTTGCAAAAACCTCAGAAAGGTGGTATATCACGTCCCATTTCCCTTCCCTTCCCATGTTAACTCCATATTTCAGAAATATCATTGGCTCCCGATCAGACAAAGAATTATTCATAAAGTTTTAACTCTTACTTTTAAAGCTTTCCAGATAGGTCTTCCATTCTTACCATTCCATATTCACCTATGCATTTACTTAGTTCCTTAACTGACTATCGTTTAATGATTCCCAACCCTAAACAAGCTGTTCTTGAATCTACTAGACAGGGTTCATTTTATTTTGTTCCCCCTTTTCACTGGAACTCCTTACCAGAGAATGACACAGGGACAGCATTTGTCCCCGTCCCCACCCCATCCACGTGGGTTCTGTCTCCGTCCCCACAGGTTCTGTGCCTGTCCCCACCCCATCCCCGTGGGCTCTGTCCTCATCTGCATAAGCCTCAAACAGTTATGATTTTATATTTAAATCTTTATTTATTAAAGTATAAAAAGGAATATGCTGTGCAACTGTTGTTTATAAATCACAAACAGAAAGCAATAATAAAAACAAGCAACTTGTCTTCTCAGAAGATGTGCTGGTAGCAGGAATGTACGGGATCCCCCGTGCAAATTTTGCTAATTGTGGCCAGCATGTTTGCTTGTTTCTCCAAAAAATCAAAATATCGTCATCTGTATCACTCAAACATAAATAATAGTCCAGTTCATTAACAGGGTTCAAAGTAGAAAATGACACGGGGACAAAGTTTGTCCCCGCCCCATCCCTGCCCTGTCCCCATCCTCATGTCATTCTGCACTCCTTACTCCGTGAAATTCGAGCCGAGTCTTCATTTAAAAAATTTAAAACCTGCCATAAAAGTTGACTTTTCTGTCAAGCATTTAATGCTACCTAGGATGTTTTGCTGCTATATTTTCAACTTTCAGCTTTTCTCTCCCTTAATTTTTCCCTTCTTCGTTTTTTTTGTTACATATGTACCCTGCACTTTCCCACTCATGGTAGGCTCAATGCGGCTTACATGGGGCAATGGAGGGTTAAGTGACTTGCCCAGAGTCACAAGGAGTTGCTTGTGCCTGAAGTGGGAATCAAACTCAGTTCCCCAGGATCAAAGTCCACCACCCTAACCACTAGGCCACTCCTCCACTGTTGCTACTATTTGAGATTCTACATGGAATGTTGCTATTCCACTAGCAACATTCTATGTAGAAGTCGGCCCTTGCAGATCACCAATGTGGCCGCTCAGGCTTCTGCTTCTGTGAGTCTGACGTCCTGCACTTACGTACGTGCAGGACGTCAAACTCACAGAAACAGAAGCCTGCACAGCCTTCTACATGGACTGTTGCTAGTGGAATAGCAACATTCCATGTAGAATCTCCAATAGTATCTATTTTATTTTTGTTATATTTGTACCCCGCACTATCCCACTCATGGCAGGCTCAATGCGGCTTACATGGGGCAATGGAGGGTTAAATGACTTGCCCAGAGTCACAAGGAGCTGCCTGTGCCTGAAGTGGGAATCGAATTCAGTTCCTCAGGACCAAAGTCCACCACCCTAACCATTAGGCCACTCCTCCACTCTTCTTAATTCTTCCTACTGTTATATTCTAGCCTTTAATCTGAATGAATGCATATTCTTTCATCTCAAAATTATTGGCATTTTTTTCTTCTTTCCTCATTTTTAATTTTTATTGTACACCGCCTAAGGCGGTATATCAAGTTTACCTAAATAAATACATAAAAATAGTGTATGCTAACGCAATGCGCTAGCTGGATATCATTTCCCCACCCATTCCCCACACATGACATTTATTTATTAGCATTTATTTACTGCCTTTTTGAAAGAATTCACTGAAGGCGGTGAATCAAACATAAGCAATAGACAATTACAGCAGTAAAAATATTCAAATAACAACACAAAGTATAGCGTGGAGGGGCATAATGGAATGCAAATGCCTATCTCCATGGGCGTTTATCTCCGAGAACAGGTCCGTGAAGGGGCGGACCGAACCGTTTTTTCGAAAAAATGGATGTTTTTGAGCTGGGCGTTTGGTTTTTTTTTTAGCGATAATGGAAACTAAAAACGCCCAGCTCAAAAACGTCCTAATCCGAGCCATTTGGTCATGGGAGGGGCCAGGATTTGTAGTACACTGGCCCCCCTGATATGCCAGGACACCAACTGGGCACCCTAGGTCAGTGCGATGGACTTCAGAAAAGCTCCCACATGCATAGCTCCCTTACCACGGGTGCTGAGCTCCCAACTCACCTCCCCCAAAACCCACTACCCACAAATGTACAACACTACCATAGCTCTTAGGGGTGAAGGGGGCACCTACATGTGGGTACAGTGGGTTTTGGAGGCCTCCCATTTACCAACACAAGTGTTACAGGTAGGGGGGGGGGATGGGCCTGGGTCCGCCTGGCTGAAGTGCACTGCGGTACCCACTAAAAGTGCTCCAGGGACCTGCATACACGCAGGCCTCTAGGACTTGTTGCTGCTATATAACATTGGCACAGCAGTTGACACCTGAAGACTAATCTCTCCGAAAACGTCCTTTATTGGAATAACCGCATTTACTCACAGTTAACTGCAGAGGTTGTGCCCCACTGGCAATAAGTCTCCCTGGTACTGAGATTAGCAGTAGGTCAGAGCTGGCAGAATGCTGTACAATGCCCTCTTTCAGCCACATTCAAGGTAAGAACTAAGTTGTCTAACGTGGGTAACACAGGAAAGGGAACTAAAACTGGCTTACATTTTTTGTTATTTTTTTGGACGGAATCACTTAAACATGCTGTATAATATGTTCAATTAAAAAAAAATCTCTCTTTTTTTTCAGATGTATGGAGAGCAAAAGCTCTAGTCTCTGTGCCCCTGAATGTGATGGATACACTAAAATGTTTTAGAGAGAGCCTAGAAAAATCAAAGTATCACAGCAGAGCACTCAGGCACAGCCGGAAACTCTACGCCTTATTTCTGGCTCATACACAAGGTATAGTAGCTTTTAGAGTGTCACTGCAGGGTAGTGGTGCTAATAAGATTGATCTTTGTAAGAATCCCTTAGAGCTGCAGTGTCAGATCGTTAAACATGGACCAAATTACTTTTTTTTTATAATGGATCCTACTGTGGTTCAAAGCCTTAAGGAAAATTAATTGAACTGTTAATTCAAAATAAGACTGAAACAAGTATTATGAATAATATCAATAACAATAATAATTTGGCTTCATATACATTTTACTTTCAAATAAGGGGGAAAGAGGATGGCCACAGATCAAGTAAAACCAGGCGGGTAGAAGTGAGCAGTCTGGGTAGACCAAGTAGTGCTTTTCTGTCCTTATCTTTTGTGTTTCTCTCTGAAAGAAATGTTTGGAGGATTCGTTTATTATTGTATGAATTTAAACATGTTTTAAAATACGAAGGCACATGCTTCAGGTATACGTGTTCTTTACGAATAAACTTATGATGAATTAAGAGGGCAATTTTCAAAGCTTTTTCTGTGGGTAACCTTCCAGAAAATTGTTACACTTCCTCCTTAATTGTGGGTAAAAGTGCCCGTGTCAGTCGCAATATGTGACTGGATTTCTGTATCCTATGTGCATATAAATGCAGGGGAAAAGAGCTTTTACATGCTTAAGCATCTTAAGTGCTATTCTATAAGGATGTGTGTGAGTGTTATAGAATGCATATTACAGGGGGAGGATGTACATGTGGGAAGAGCATGGGCGGGACATGCATCTGCCATTACACCAGGTCAAGGGCGGACTGACCATTCAGGCAACCAGTGCAGTTAGGGGCCCAATACCTCTTGGTGTCACATCTAACATCTCTCTCCCCAGATCCAGCACTCTCCCCCTCTCACCCCGCCTCCATCCCCGGGTCTGGCACCCCCCTTCTCTCATCCCTCCCCCGCTTTTCCTCAAAAGTTCCTTTCTGTGTACAGGGTCCTGGGTGTTTGCTGCTGACCAGAACCTTCTCTCTGCCACGCCCTGCCCCTCTCTGACGTAACTTTCTGCTTCCGCAAGGGTGGGCCGCAACAGAGAGGTTCCAGTCAGCAGCAGACAGTCCGGGCCCTGTACAGAGAAAGGGATATTTGAGGTAAACGGGGAGGGGGGTTAGAGGGGGGCGTGCTGAACCTGGGGACGGAGTGGGGGGAGAGATATGGAACCCAGTGGCAGGGGACGGGGCCCAGGACCCTCATTGCCAGGGGGCCCGGATCCCTGTCAGTCCACCCCTTTATCAGATCTATGGCTGGTGGAACTGCAGGTGCATATATTTTAGGTTCTCTGTTGCTGACTATGGTATCTGGGTTCCCAGATGCTACTACTACTACTACTATAAATCATTTCTATAGCGCTACCAGTTGTACGCAGCGCTTTACAATTAAACATGAAGAAAAGACAGTCCCTGCTCTGAAGAGCTTACAATCTAAATCTGGACAGACAGATGCTGTTACAGAATGGGCACTCCCTGTGCAGGATCAGCATGCTTAAAAGGAGGCACCTTTTTATAGAGTTGTCATCAATGAGGCTAATTTTATAAAATAGGTACCCAGCACCAGGCTCAGTATCACACATATGCTCTCGCCCAAATTTATACCTGTTCCGAAGAGGTTGTAGATTTCTATATGTATTCTATGCATGGATATGGGTATATTATAAAATACACAAATCCATCACAGCTCCGCCTCTTCTTTCCATGTGTATTTCCCCATGGAAATTTCTAGAAGTTCTCTTTCACATGCAAAACGTTTTGCAGACAGAAAATGCTTTTTTTTAAATTACTGTATTGCTGTCAAAATAAATAAATAAAATTATTAATGTTAATAAAAGTTTTTCTTTTGGTGACTTGCATTGAAATTAAATCAACAGAGCTTTGCGTTCTGCCATCATATGTAACATTATGGGGTTTGAGACTCTTGGTTAACAATTGGCCATCTTTCAGCCCAAATTTCATTGCACAGTTTTAAATGTTAGAATCATGGGATATCAGAAAATTCTAGAAATATTCATGAAACTTAAAATGTTGCTGTACTGTGCAGTTAATGAGCTCTCAAAAATAAATTCATTTCGTTATAGGCCACGACACCTTAGAAAGAAAGCCCACATCTGGAAAGGTGGGATTTCGAGCCAACATCGCAAAGACACAGGTTCCAGTTCCTCCTGATCTCTTGAAAGAAGATTTTACTTCTCTTACTATGGTTCAAAGCAGTGCAATGCTCCCTTCACAACTTTCTGTCGTTATTTCTTCCTACGACAAAACGATCGGTAAGACACTCGCTCACATTTTCTTCACTCTTAGTAATGCAATGGAACTGAAAATAAATCCTACATCACCTTGAGCTACTACTGAAAAAGGTGTGAGTAAAATCTAAATAAATAATAATAACTGCTGGTTTAACCCCAGCTCTACCTACGGATCGCCCTGGCATTAACTGGACAGTACTGTGACATATTCGGCAACGGTTACCTACACAGTACAACTGAATATGTCACAGCACTCGGGGCCGGTCTTAGCAATTGCGGGGCCCTATGCAAGCAGTGGTGTAGCTATGTGGGGCCACGGGGGCTTGGACCCCCCCCCAATTTCGCTCTGGGTCCCTAATTGGCTGGTGGGGGTCCCCAACCTCCGCCAGCTGAAGACTTCATCCAGCGCTGGTCTGTGGCAGTGCCCCCATATTGCCTGCCCTGCTTTCTCTTTCCCTCACGTCCGGCACGCTCCCTCGTGCCAGACATGAGGGGAAGATAGAACAGGGCAGGCAATGCGCCGGAGACCAAAATGTGCCCTCCCACCTTGGGCTCTGGCCCCCTCCCACATCAAGGTCTGGCTATGCCCCTGTTGTGCAGACCAGTTCAGTGGGACCCCCTGCCCGCGCCCTTCACCACCACCATAAGCCATCATTTATCAGAGTTTAAAAGGAGGTTTCTAGCTCTTGGAACCCCACCTCACCCCATACCTTGATGTGCATCCACCACGTTTCAGTAGAAAGCAGCGGACAGCAGCAGCGATTTTCATATCCTGTCAGCTGCAAAGCCCAGAGCCTCCTGGCTGCTACATCCCACCCTTGCAGAAGCAGGAAGTGACATCAAAAGGGGGTGGGACGCAGCAGCGAGGAGGCTCTGGGCTCGGCAGCTGACGGGATATGAAAATCGCTGCCCCTGATGCTCTCTACTGAAATGTAGATGCACATTAAGGTACGGAGCAGGGAGGTGTTCTGAGACAGGAGGACTGACGTGCCAGAGATGCGGGGCCCCTAGCAGCGCGGGGCCCTGTGCGACCGCCCCTGTCGCCCCTGCCTAAGACCGGCCCTGAGAGCACTGTCCAGTTAATACCAGGGCAGTCTATAGGTAGAGGTTGAGGTTAAACCAGCAGTTATGTAGACAGCAGTGATATTTATGATCTGGAAATTGGAAAGTGAAGTGAGATGATTAAATTTGCAGATGACAGAAAACTATTGAAGGTTGTTAAAACACATGTGGACTGTGAAGGAAATTAGAAGACTGCACATCTGAGAGGCAGATGAAATTTAATGTGGTCAAATGCAAAGTGATAGACATTGGGAAGAATAATCCAAATCATACTTACCTGATGCTAGGGTCCACCTTGGGGGTCGGCACCCAAGAAAAAGATCTAGGTGTCACTGAGGACAATACGCTGAAATCTGCCCAGCTTGTGGTGGCGGTCAAAAAAGCTAACAGGATGCTAGGAATTATTAGAAAGGGATGGTAAATAAGATCAAAAATACTATAATGCCTCTGTATCGCTCCATGGTGCGACCTCACCTTGAGTATTGTGTTCAGTTCTGGTCAACATATCTCAAAAAAGATATAGCAGAATTAGAAAAGGTTCAAAGAAGAGCAAGTAAAATGATAAAGGGGATGGAACTCTTCTCATATGAGAAAAAGATAGAGGTTTGGGCTCTACAGCTTGGAAAAGAGACACATGAAGGGAGATATGATTGAGGTCTACTAAATCCTGAGTGGTACAGAACGAGTAGAAGTGAATTGATTTTTTTTACTCTTTCAAAATGTACAAAGACTAGGGGACACTCAATGAAGTTACATAGAAATACTTTAAAAACAAATAGGAGGAAATGTTTTTTTCACTCAACGAATAGTTGGGTGCTGGAACTCGTTGCCAGAGGATGTAGTAACAGCTGTTAGAGTAAATGGATTTGAAAATGGTATGGACATGTTCATGGAGGAAATGTCCATAGGTTGCTTTTGAGATAGACTTGGGGAAGCCACTGCTTGCCCTGGGTTTGGCAGCATGGAATGTTGCTACTCTTTGAGGTTCTACATGGAATGTTGCTACTCTTTGAAGTTCTACATGGAATGTTACTACTCTTTGAGGTTCTACATGGAATGTTGCTACTATTCGGGTTTTTGCCAGGTACTTGTGACCTGGAATGGCCACTGTTGAAAACAGGATACTGGTCTAGATGGACCATTGGTCTGCCCCAGTGTGTCTATTCTTAAATTCATATTGCCAGTACATGCATAGCTAACTGGACAGAGGGGACCACACAAAAAGTAGACCATTTTTGTCCAGTTAGCTATCTGGGTGCTGGTACTGAATATCGGCCAGCACTGGGTCTGCGGCTGATCCAGATATTCAGTGCCAGTGGCCATATGTGGCTAGACATTGAATATACAGGTCAGAATCAGCCCATGGTGATCAGCAATTAAAAAAAAAAAAGCATTGACCACTGTGGGCTGGATGTTGCTCTCCGTTAGACTTTAGCAAAATTAGATATTTATTTTCATTTATTCTGCACTTAATTGCTTTTATGTTGTAAACACATCATTGTCTGACAGAAACACTCAAGGTAGTGGCGGTTTATTTATTTATTGCATTTGTATCCCACATTATCCCAACTTTTTTGCGGGCTCAATGTGGCTTACAGTTCATCGTGGATATGGGAAATAGAGGGGAACATACATTTATTATTAACAGAGAGTTTTGGATTAAATGATAGTAATAAAGCAAAAGATAGTATAAAGCATTTCTGGATAAGTCAGAGGTTATACAGTTACATGTGTTGCTCTTTGTTGTATATCTTGTCGAAGAGATAGGTTTTCAATAGTTTGCGGAAGTTTGCCAGTTCATAGACAGTTCTCAAGTTGCGTGGCAACGCGTTCCAGAGCTGCGTGCTCATATAGGAGAAGGTAGATGCGTGCATTAATTTGTATTTTAGGCCTTTGCAATTTGGTGGATGAAGGGTGAGGAAAGTGCGAGAAGATTTGCTTCCCTCTGTTGGGGTTAAGGGGCTTATTTTAGAAGTGCAATTTGCATTTTAGATTGCATAAACTGGCATTTAGGTGTTTATATTGCATAAACTCCTAAATCCCGATTTTATGATGTTGAGATGTGGAGGGGCATAATCAAACGGGGCGCCCAAGTTTTCCTGATGGCGTCCTCGCAGGACGTCCCCGCGAAGGGGCGGGGGAAACCCGTATTATCGAAACAAGATGGGCAGCCATCTTTTGTTTTGATAATATGGTCGGGGACGCTCAAATGTCAACATTTAGGTCGACCTTAGAGATGGTTGTCCCTAGAGATGGTCATCCCCAATTTCGGCGATAATGGAAACCGAAGACGCCCATCTCAGAAACGACCAAATCCAAGCCATTTGGTCGTGGGAGGAATCAGCATTTGTAGTGTACTGGTCCCCCTGACGTGCCAGGACACCAACCGGACACCCTAGGGGGCACTGCAGTGGACTTCATAAATTGCTCCCAGGTGCATAGCTCTCTTACCTTGGGTGCTGAGCCCCCCAACCCCCCCTCCAAATCCACTACACACAACTGTACACCACTACCATAGCCCTTAGGGGTGAAGGGGGGCACCGAGATGTGGGTACAGTGGGTTTGTGCGGGTTTTGGAGGGCTCACATTTACCACCACAAGTTTAACAGGTAGGGGGTGATGGGCCTGGGTCCGCCTGCCTGAAGTGCACTGCACCCACTAAAACTGCCCCAGGGACCTGCATACTGCTGTCATGGAGCTGGGTATGATATTTGAGGCTGGCATAGAGGCTGGAAAAAATATTTAAAAAATTTTTTTTGAGGATGGGAAGGGGTTAGTGACCACTGGGGGAGTAGGGGGAGGTCATCCCCGATTCCCTCCAGTGGTCATCTGGTCATTTAGGGCACATTTTTGTGGCTTGGTCATAAAAAAAGGACCTCCAGATTTTGTGTTTGTTGGTGGTGGTGGTGGTGGTGGGGGCTTAGGTTTGACATTCCGGGAGAAAATCCCAGACCTGTCAAACCTCTTTTGTTGTTTGACAGATCCAGGCTTTTGACAGCTCGGACCTGTTAATCAACTTCTGTGGGAGGATTGTGCCTTGGTCGCATGCCCAGGCACAATCCTCCCGCAGAAGTACCCCTATGATCAGAGCTAATAGCGCACATAAATTTGCACGTTATTAGCTTTGATCATAGGGGTGTTATAGCGCCACGCTGTTCAGGCGCTATTTTTAGAGCGCTGTTTGGAGCAGCGCGGGTCTTCTGATCATCGGCCCATCATTGAGGGAGTGTTTCCAGGGATGACTGTTACTATGTCACTCGCTCCCTCACATGGACCTGTTTGAGAGCAAGGATCAAACTTTTACAGTTATGGTCAAGAAGAATATGACTCTATATAGTAATAATTTATTCTAGTAAAAGAAATTATTTCAGAGGGGAACAAACATGAGTTTTAAAATCCGTATTTTAGCAGATTAATGTTCTTATTAAAATTATTTCAAAATTGCTGTAGTTCATATTCTAGAATAAACTGATGATTTGAAAACCTAAATATACCACCATAAAGCAAGTATTTCATTTAAATTTTCTTAGACTGTTGTACCCAGAATTCCCACTTCAGGCCCAGGCAGCTCCTTGTGACTCTGGGCAAGTCACTTCACCCTCCATTGCCCCATGTAAGCCGCATTGAGCCTGCCATGAGTGGGAAAGTGCAGGGTACAAATGTAACAAAAATAATATAGATACTATTGGAGATTCTACATGGAATGTTGCTACTATGGGAGATTCTACATGGAATGTTGCTATTCCACTAGCAACATTCCATGTAGAAGGCTGCGCAGGCTTCTGTTTCTGTGAGTCTGACGTCCTGCACGTACATGCAGGATGTCAGACTCACAGAAGCAGAAGCCTGCGCGGCCACATTGGTGATCTGCAAGGGCCGACTTCTACATGGAATGTTGCTACTAGTGGAATAGCAACATTCCATGTAGAATCTCAAATAGTAGCAACAGTGGAGGAGTGGCCTAGTGGTTAGGGTGGTGGACTTTGGTCCTGAGGAACTGAGTTTGATTCCCACTTCAGGCACAGGCAGCTCCTTGTGACTCTGGGCAAGTCACTTAACCCTCCATTGCCCCATGTAAGCCGCATTGAGCCTGCCATGAGTGAGAAAGCGCAGGGTACAAATGTAACAAAAATAAAATAAATGTAGAAGAACATTTCATAGACTATTATTGGATTTCTAATGATTTGAAGCCAGAATGTTTCTCTCTCTCTTTTTTCTTTTTTAAACTTTGGTGGAAAACAGAAGTTCTTCATGCCAGCAAAAAACAAGGACTTAAAGCTCAGGCACTCCATGAACTTGGCAATCTTCACCTGTATGCCAGACATAAAAGGTATCTTTTTCATTAACTTAACAGAGGATTCTGTTTCACACAAATAGCAACGTTTGTCATAGTCTGCCAGTTTGCAATTAGTTACATTAAATTATTACAAGACTAACCCTCATGGGCTGTGGGGCCCCTCTTAAATGATTGTGGTGTAGTTCCCCTTGGCCGCCTGGGGGGGGGGGGGGAGCCGGGGGCAAGATTCCCCTGGGCCCAGCCTCCAAGGCCGACCAGGCACCGGGGTCTCTCTTTCTCCTGCTGGGACCCATGTGATCACGTCATGACAGGATCAGGAGAGAGAAAAGTCCGGCGCCGGGCTGAGGAGGAGCAGACATTGGACTTCAGGGCCTCTGGTTTGGCTGGCGGGGGTCCCCAGGCCCCGCCAGCAGAAGAAGCCTTCTCCAGCGCTGTTCTTCACTCTGCTGCATTGCCTGGCCTGCCCCTGCGGCTGCTTTTTCCCCTCACATCGCGCATGAAATTCAGCATGTGTGATGTGTGGGGAAAAGCAGCCGCAGGGGCAGGCCAGGCAATGCAGCAGAGCGAAGAACAGCACTAGAGGAAGGCTTCTGCTTGCGGGGCTTGGGGAACCCCGCCAGCCAAGATATGTGGAGTTGCGGCTGGGGGGGGGGGCATGGCAGCATAAGTTTGATCCCCATCCATGTGTCTGTTCCCTTGCGCATACACATGCACCCAGTGGCATAGGAAGGGGGGGGGGGACGGTGGGGCAGTCCGCCATGGGGGCACGCCGCTGGGGGGGTGTCGGCTCCGCTGGTTCACTGCTCTCTCTGCCCCGGAACAGGCTATTTCCTGTTCCGAGGCAGAGAGAGCAGGGAACCAGCGGAGCCAACGCAGCTCCCAGCGACGTGCACTCGGGGCGGAGCGGCCCTCCTGACCGCCCCCTTTGGTAAGAATACGCTCCGGAAGGGGGGTGCGCGCTCCGGGGTGTGTATGTGCGTGCGCACCGAGGGGGGGTGCACCATGCTGCACCCGGGGGGGAGGGTGTGCAGCGGCGAACCGCCCCGGGTGTCAGCCACCCTCGCTACGGCACTGCATGTACCTGAATTAAAGAGCTGCTCCTCTCCTGAAGTCACTTCATTGACTCCCTAACCATTTCCACATACAGTTCAAACTCCTCTTATTGACTTACAAGTGCATTCACTCTGCGGCTCCTCAGTACTTCTCCACTCATCCCCAGGAACTCCGTTCATTGGGTAAATCTCTTTTATCTGTACCTTTCTTCTCCACTGCCTAGACTCCGTTCCTTTTTCCTTGCGGCACCATGTGCCTGGAATAGACTTCCTGAGCCAGTACACAAAGCTCCATCTCTGGCTGTCTTCAAATCTAGGCTAAAAGCCCACCTTGTTGATGCTGCTTTTAACTCCTAACCTTTACTCACTTGTTCAGTACCCATATTTTATCATTCCCACCTTAGTAATTCCCCTTACCTCTTATTTGTCGTCTTTGTCCTAATTAGATTGTAAGCTTTGTCGAGCAGGGACTTTCTCTTTATGTCCAGTGTACAGCGCCGCGTACGTCTAGTAGTGCTATAGAAATGATAAGTAGTAGTAGTAGTATGAGGGAGATGTTTAGATCAGGGAGGAAAAGAGCGCATGCACGTTCGTTTTTCAAATATGTGCATGCTATTTTACTTCCAGTTGACTGTTGTAGAAATAACTGGCGTAGACTATGCATATCTTTTTAACTTGCACTAATTAGTGATAAAGTATCCCCTGGATTCTGTATATGGTGCCAAAAGTTGTCCCACCCAATTTGGGCATGCTTCTGAGATGTGTGCACAAGCAAATTGGATAATGAGCTCTGAATCATCAATAATTGGGTGCTAATCGGCACATTAAAATTTGGGTGTGCATCTGCCTGCGTGCTATTCTATAAGGGGGCATGGCCTTGGGAGTCTTGGAGGCATTCCAAATTACCGAATACCGCGTAACTACATCTAACTTGGGTGCCGACATTTACATCAGGTATCAGCGCGTAAAAGTCCAGCGCCCGAAAGTTAGGCGCAGAATCTACATGAACCCCCCACCCTCAGTTCTATAAAAATCACCAAAAATTGCATGTACAAATTTGCTCACACAATTAATTGAATAATGAGTTAATTAATGCCAATAATTGGCTTTTTAACAAGCAATTATTGGCACTAATTAGATTTAATTAGCATTTATATGTATAAATTTTGGCATGGGATCCGCGCCTAAAATTTATGTGCAATCTAAAAAAAGGGGTGCGGAAACAAAAGGGTCATGGGTGTAATGGGGACATTCCTAAAATGAATGTGCATTGTTATAGAATAACGGAGATATGCACCTAATTTAGGTGCATACATTTGCACCATGTTTCAGGTTGATGCAATGACCATGCCTAGGTTACCATATCTTCCGGATTTACCCGGACATGTCCGCTTTTTGAGGGTATGTCCGGGCAACACGGAACGGGTTTTGGCCAATCTGCCCGTTTGTTCCGGATTCTGGACAAACCAGGCAGGCTGGATGGGGCGGGCAAAAACGGGCAGATTGCTATCCTCCCCTCCCCGTACTTAACTAGTGCCCTGGTGGTCTAGTGACCATCTTCCGCCTTCGGAACAGGAAAGAGGCCCCCTCTTGTCTGCCGCGGAGCAACTTGCTGCCCTGCATGCATCCTTGTCTTGTTGCTGATCCTCGGAGCCGATTCAAAATGGCCACCGAGAGTTGAAGGGGCCCTCAGCGAGACTTCAACTCTCGGCAGCCATTTGGCTTCGGCACCGATGATCCATCAACAGGAAGGAGGCATGCAGGGCAACGCTCCGGACAGGAAGAGGGGGCTCTTCCTAGTCCCAAGAGGTGCACCTAGACCACCAGGGCAGTAGTAAAGTAAGGGGAGGGGGGGTGACGGGGTATGTGAAGGGGGGAGGGGAAAATGTAACAGGGGGCGGAGCGAGGGTGTGACAGGGGGCGGGCAGGGTGTGAAAGGGGCGGGGCATGTGTCCTCCTTTTTTGGGGGACAAAATATGGTAACCCTAGCCATGCTTAAAGTTAGGCACGATTTCTGAGTGTAAGCGATATTCTTTAAACCTTATGTATCTTTAAGCGCTTTTTCTGGGACCGATTTTTTTTGTCGCCATATATAGAATCTAGCCCTGAATGTTATTCTATATAAAGTGCATGCCCTTTATAGACTAGCATTTCAACACCCAAGTTTCGGCACCATTTACTGAATTCTCTCCTATGTGCATAAAAAGTGTGCACATATTTTGTATCTGCTCTGGCTAATGAAAAAACCCACTAGAAAGTAGTGCTGTTTAGACATGTACTATCAGACCATTCATGTAATATACTTTAACTCATTCCATTAGTGAAGTGTTTAAGATATGCATTTCCAATTATATTTCAGAGTTCTGGTTGATCGTAGAAACCTTTTTTTTTTTTTTTAGCAGAAGGTGAAAGTAATCTTTGTATCTTTTACTGTGATATAACTAGGCAATATGAGATGACTAGTCTTTGGTTATGTTACAGAGCAACTTTTCAATGTTGGTGTCAAGCCCTTGATGAAATATTTAATATGACTGATGTCCTTAATACTTGGCAAGAACCTGACAGCATCTCAGAATATTCAAATTTGAAATCCCCAGATTACAGTGAACGATTTCTGTATCAAGCTGGAATATGGGGCTGTTTGCAAGCAGCAGTGATAACGGCAAAAATAGCTCAGTAAGTATTCTGAAGTGAAAATCTTTTTAAGCTTAAGGTAGACATTGAAGAATATTCTACCCAATTAAATTGAGTAAAGGGTCAATGCTCAAAATCTTCCACGAGCAGGTAAATTATCTTTACACTGGTATTCAGCTGCACTCACCTGGTCAGTTGTGTAACTTCTCAGTGTTTGAGTGGATAGATTTGGGTCTTCCATTTGCATAATCATAACTAAATTTAGCCACTGCTGAATTTCATGTTACCTAGCTAAATTTAAAATCTCATTCCACACTTTTAGCCCGGTCCCTTTTTTGCAGCATATTTTGCGATTTTAACTAAATAGAGGGGCCACATTTTTATACAGATTTACACAGCTAAAACTTGATTTTACCTGGATAAATCTTTTAAATATTGTCCCATAAGTGTTCTCCCTTTGTAAATTTGTGAATGAATCTACGGAATCTTAGCGGAGATTGGGTGGCGACGCCGGTATTTGGAGAGTAAAACTGGTGCAGGGCGGACTTCTAAGTGACTGAATAGATATGGATGGGCTGGAGTGGTAAATTTAAGGGGCTTCGACGTTAGCTTCAGAACTTAGTACAAGAACAGTACTGGCCAGACTTCTACGGTCTGTGCCCTGAGAAAGGCAAGGACAAATCAAACTCGGGTATACATATAAAGTATCACATACCATGTAAAATGAGTTTATCTTGTTGAGCAGACTGGATGGACCATTCAGGTCTCTATCTGCCATCATTTACTATGTTACTATACATAGTAAACATAGTAGATGACGGCAGAAAAAGACCTGCATGGTCCATCCAGTCTGCCCAAGAAGATAAATTCATATGTGCTACTTTTTTATTTGTACTGTCCTCTTCAGTGCACAGACCGTATAAGTCTGGCCAGCCCTATCCCGCCATCCCAACCACCAACCCCGCCTCCCAACCACCAGCTCGGCACAGACCATATAAGTCTGCCCAGCACAATCCTCGCCTCCCAACTACCAGTCCCGCCTCCCACCACCAGCTCTGGCACAGACCCTATAAGTCTGCCCAGCACTATCCCCGCCTCCCAACTACCAGTCCCGCCTCCCACCACCATCTCTGGCACAGACCGTATAAGTCTGCCCAGCCTATCCCTGCCGCCCACCACCAGCCCCGCACAGAACCAGATAAGTCTGCCCAGCACTAGTAAAAACCAGCCGGGTTTTACTTCCAGTCCTTTCCCTTAAGCCAATGGAAAGTAAAACCGGCTGGCTCAATCCGTCCTCCTTTGTCTGGAGCCATATGGTAACCCTATCCAACTGCAGCGCCACACTGCTCTCTCCCCCCTCTCCTTCGCCTCTCCTCGGGCGTCCTGGCATCTGTCTCGGAACCTCTTCCCTCCCGTGGTGGCGGTACAAGTGTCCTCAGCGCCTGCAGTGATTCATTCTTACTGCTGTGCCAGCCCCACAAGGCTTTCATCTGCTATGTTCTGCCAGACAGAACAGGAAATGAGTCAGAGAGGGCTGGGACATTGCAGATGAAGCCTGCAGGGCTGGGGCATGCAGCGAGACTGAATCTCTGCAGGCCCGCGAATGTCTGTACCGACATCGGGGAGGATAGAGTTCAGAGACAGAGTGCAGATGCCGGGATGCTGGAGAGGGAGAAAGATGTGGGGTAGGTGAAAAAAACACCCCTCTTATGTTCTTAAAAAATATCTCCGGGAAGATATTTGACGTGTGTGGTTGGGTGGGTGAGGAGGGGGCACAAGCGCTTGGAATGGCCCATCTAAAATATCAAGTCTGGCTAGGCCTCTGATGGCCACTCCTGGAGCGTTTGGTGGGTCACTTTCAGAAGTCTTATTTTGTGTATCCAGTATGACGACATTCCTGATGCTGGAGTAATCAGAGACGCATGGAAGAGAATTTATTTTCATAACGATACATTTGTTGCATTTATGCAGATACATTTTGACTTCAAATGTGAAACTGAGGACAGAGTGCTGCATTCTATCTTCTTTTCTCTTCAAGGTAAAGATTGTAGCACATTATAAACTACAGTAAAAGAACCCTTGAAATTAGATTCCAAACCCCAGACTGCCTAATCTGTTACACAAATTTAGGGACCCTTCTAGTAAAGGATGTTAAGCCCTATCATGCGCTTAGCGTGTGAAAAATAGGCTACTGCAAAACAAATTAAAGCGTTTAACAGTATTTCTCCTGTTAGCATTAACTGTTTTCTTTTAATTATTTTTTTTAGAGGGGGTGTGTCATACTACTACTACTTAACATTTCTAAAGCGCTACTAGGGTTACGCAGTGCTGTACCATGGCTGAGAATGGGTCTGGAAGTGTTAACCAGTTAGTGCGTTCGCATTAGCTTGGGCTATTTGGCTAATGCTGAGTTATAACACGGTAGCATGAATTTTCTGCAAGTCCCCGACAGCTAATGGAATAATGAGTGGAGGACCTGCAAAATAATAAAAAAAATGCATCGAGAATTGAGCTTAGGTTGGAGCTGCCTAATTTAGCCACCCAGAACTACATGCTGCTGACGATGGTGATCTCAATCTAGCTGCCTAGACTGTGCCGAAAATGAGCTTAATTTAACTTGTCAAAATTTGGTTATGTAGTAGTATACAGTGAGGGGCATTTTCAGTATGACATCTAAGTCCAACTTTGCACATTTTGCTCAAAACGTCCAAAATTCAAGTGGGGAATATAGCCATTTTCAAAACAGAAAAATATGTGTTTTTTCCCCCCAAAATGGCTATTTGCTATATGTTTTTGTGCTTGTTGCATTTATCTTTTTGGTCTATTTTTGAAAAAAAAAAAAAAGTGCAAGTGAAAAATGCACAAAATCTAAGCCATTGGGATGTAGGATGAGCCCTAAAATACTGGAATGCTCTCCCGCAGCACCTCAAATCGCAAGTGACCACATCCTCTTCAAGAAGTTGCTGAAGACTTACTTCTTTGCCAAAACTTATTCCCCTAGTTACTCTTCTGATTGATACCACCCTTCATGATCCCCACCCTGCTTGGTTTCCCAATGTTAGCTACTGCTCCTTCTGTCTAGTCTTTGTCCCCTTTGCAATATTTCCTTTATTGTAATGTTCTTAATTTTCTGTAAGCCACATTGTGCCTGCATGAGTGGGAAAATGTGGATACAAATGAACCATAAATAAATAAATACATACATACATAAATAGTAGGCTGGCCACACAGACATCCCAGGAGAGCAATGGGGCATCCTAGGGAGCACTGCAGTGGACTTCAAATAAATGCTCTCAGGAACATATCTCACAGTTGCTCCCCTTATCTTGTCTGCTGAGCCCCACAAAACCTACCCAAAACCCACTCCCCCCAACTGTACACTACTACAATAGCCCTTATGGTGAAGGGGGCACTTATAACTTCTGCGGAGGCGGGACACAGGGAGGAAGGCCCGAAGGGAGGCGAATCCGATCTGCCACTGCTGCGCTTTCAGTCACGGAGGTGACAGGTGAGGCGCTGTGATGATTTCAATGCAGGGGGCCCGGTCCGGTGGCGGACGGAAGGGGGCCGGGTGTGGGACTGTGGTGCGGCGGACTTTGGGGGCGGGCTGAGGGCAGGTGAGATCGGGGACTGCGGCACCAGGCCCTTCTTGGAGGCCCGGGCCTGGGGAATTTTGTCCCCCCCCCCGCCCCCCTCTCAGTGGCCCTGTTTCCACCACAAGTGTAACAGGTAGGGGGAGGTATGGGCCTTGGCCTACCTGTTTGCAGTGCACTGCACCCACCACTAGACTATTCCAGGGACCTGCATGCTGCTCTAATGGACCTGAGTGTTACATCTGAGGCTGGCATAGAGGCTGGTAAGTAATGTTTTTAATCACATTTTTGGGGGGTGTGAGGGGGTCAGTGACCATTGGGGAAGTAGGGGAGATCTTCCCTGATTTCCTTCAGTGGTCATCTGGTCATTAAGGGCAACCTTTTTGTGCCTTATTCATTATAAACCAGCACTTACTCAAAATGTCTTAGTTTTAGTACCTGCACGGTTTTGTTTTGTTCCATTATGGCTGAAAAAGTTCATTTCATTTCAATTCTGTATACCGCTAATATCCTCTTTTATGGTTCAGTGGGTTTACATTCTACGTGAGACAAAGCAGATAGTGTGAGGTATGAGAAACATAGACCAGTGTTAGGAATGCCCAGATCCCGCCCTTAACACGCCACTGACACGCCCCTTTGTGATTTGAACGTATTTCCCATGGACTTCGTAGACCATCTAAAATTGGTGTCAAAAATACCACTTTGGACGTTTTTGTGAGAAAAACGTCCACATGCAGATTTATGCTACTTTTTGGACATTTTCTCTTGAAAATAAGCCTAGAGGGGCATAATCGAACGGGGCGCCCAAGTTTTCATGAGGGCGTCCTAGCAGGATGGCCCTGTAAAGGGGTGGAGCAACCCGTATTATCGAAACAAGATGGTCGTCCATCTTTCGTTTCGATAATACGGTCAGGGATGCCCAAATCATGAAATTTAGGTAGACCTTAGAGATGCTCGTCCTTAGGTTGTTTTTGAGATGGTCGTGTCCGGTTTTCAGCGATAATGGAAACCGAGGACGCCCATCTCAAAACCGATCAAATCCAAGCTATTTGGTCATGGGAGGAGCCAGCATTCGCAGTACACTGGTCCCCCTGACATGCCAGGACACCACCGGGCACCCTAGGGGGCACTGCAGTGGACTTCAGAAAAAGGTCCCAGGTGCATAGCTCCCTTACCTTGGGTGCTGAGCCCCCAAAAACCCAAATCCACAACACTACCATAGCCTTAGGGATGAAGGGGGGCACCTACATGTGGGTAGAGTGGGTTTGTGGTGGGTTTTGGAGGGCTCACATTTACCACCACAAATGTAACAGGTAGGGGGGGGCCTGGGTCTGCCTGCCTGAAGTACACTGCACCCACTACAACTTCTCCAGTACCTGCATACTGCTGCGATGGACCTGAGTATGACATTTGAGGCTGGCAAAAAAGTATTTTAAAGATTTTTTTTGAGGGTGGGAGGGGGGTAGTGACCACTGCGGGAGTAAGGGGAGGTCATCCCTGATTCCCTCCGGTGGTCATCTGGTCAGTTCGGGTACCGTTTCAAGGCTTGGTCATGAAAAAAAATGGACCAAGTAAAGTCGCCCAAGTGTTCGTCAGGGACGCCCTTCTTTTTTCCATTATCAGTCGAGGACGCCCATCTCCTAAGCACGCCCCAGTCCCTCCTTCGCTACACTGCCGACACGCCCCCGTGAACTTTGGTCGTCCCCATATATGGAAAGCAGTTGAAGGCGCCCCAAATCGGCTTTCGATTATGCCGATTTGGGTGACCTTGCGAGAAGGACGCCCATCTCCCGATTTGAGTCGGAAGGTGGGCGCCCTTCTCTTTTGAAAATTCACCTGCTAGTGTATACTTGGATTAATTGCAGATTGTTTTCATTATTTTCAGGCCCTGCTGAGAGCATCTCTTTCTCATCCTAGAGATGACTGTGACTATGCACTGTATGAATAGATGAAGAATTTGACATAAAGGAACTTATTCCTGGTATAGATCTGGTTCTCTGATCGACACAGAGCTGATGTTTCTACAGTTGTTTTCCTGTCTGAATTTTATCATAATGGAGCTCTATGGTGCTGGGCAAAACCTATTGGTAAGTTCACATTGAAAATTGGCATATTCAGAAGGAATATCAAAAAGACTTGGGTATCAACTAAAATCATTACTGTAATCTAAGAGTCAGATAAAAAAAATCTGCAGGTTTTATACTCCGAAATGGCGATCAGTATACTAAACCAGAGGTGTTTAAAACAATATTGGCCTGATACTCAAGGTGATTTAGCTGGCCAGGAAAAGCTCCTAACCTGGTCAAAAAAAAGACATAGCGGAGTCAGAAAAGGTTCAAAGAAGTGCAACCAAAATGATAAAGGGATAAACTCCTTTCATATGAGGAAAGGCTAACGAGGTTAGGCTCTTCAGCTTGGAAAAGAGACAGATGAGGGGAGAAATGATTGAGGTCTACAAAATCCTGAGTGGTGTGGAGCGGGTGGAGGTGAATCGATTTTTTTTTTTTAAAAGTACAACGACTTGGGGACACTCAAGGAAGTTACATGGAAATACTTTTCAAACAAAATAGGAGGAAATATTTTTTCACTCAAAGATCGTTGCCGGAGATGTTGGTAACAGCGCTTAGCGTATCTGGTTTAAAAAAGGTCAGGACAAGTTCCTGGAGGAAAAATACACTAGTCTGCTATTGAAACAGACTCGGGGAAAGCTTTTCCCTAGGATGGATAGTATGGAATGTTGCTACTCTTTGAGGTTTTACATGGAACGTTGCTACTATTTGGGCTGCTGCCAGGTACTTGTGATCTGGATTGGCCACTGTTGGAAACAGGATACTGGGCTAGATGGACCATTGGTCTGCCACAGTGTGGCTATTCCTGTGTTCTAATTGTGATGTCTGGCCCAATCACTAATATTTAATTGCTCTTAACTAGCCAGTACCGCTGAATATGAACACTGACCGAGGTGCACTATCCTGTTAGTGCTGGGGTGGAGTAGTGGTGGACCCAGGAGTTATTTGGGCACTGCAGATATTCAATACTGATGCCCAGATAGCTAATCGGGCATATAATACAGTCCTACCCATGCCCAGTTAGCTGTCTGACTACAGCACTGGCCATACCTGGATAGCTTGTGGGCACAAGAAAACACTTGGATATTCAGTTCCAGTACCTGTAAAGATACTGGCACCAGATATCTGGACCTAATTCTGTCCGCAGCAGTCATCTCTGTCAGTAGTGGGCTGAATATTGGTCAGCACATATATTTAGCACTGATAACATAAGTAATGCCATACTGAAAAAAGACCAAGGGTCCATTGAGCCCAGCATCTTGTCCACAACAGCGGCCAATCCAGGCCAAGGGCACCTGGCAAGCTTCCCAAACGTACAAACATTCTATATATGTTATTCCTGGGATTTGGGATTTTTCCAAGTCCGTTTAGTAGCGGTTTATGGACTTGTCCTTTAGGAAACCGTCCAACCCCTTTTTAAACTCTGCTAAGCTAACCGCCTTCACCACATTTTCCGGCAATGAATTCCAGAGTTTAATTACACGTGGGTGAAGAAACATTTTCTCCGATTTGTTTTAAATTTACTACACTGTAGTTTAATCGCATGCCCCCTAGTCCTAGTATTTTTGGAAAGCGTGAACAGACGCTTCACATCCACCTGTTCCACTCCACTCATTATTTTATATACCTCTATCATGTCTCCCCTCAGCCGTCTCTTCTCCAAGCTGAATAGCCCTAGCCTCCTTAGTCTTTCTTCATAGGGAAGGCGTCCCATCCCCGCTATCATTTTAGTCGCCCTTCGCTGCACTTTTTCCAATTCTACTATATCTTTCTTGAGATGGCGGCGACCAGAATTGAACACAATACTCAAGTGTAGTCGCACCATGGAGCGATACAACGGCATTATAACATCCTCACACCTGTTTTCCATACCTTTCCTAATAATACCCAACATTCTATTCGCTTTCCTAGCCGCAGCAGCACACTGAGCAGAAGGTTTCAGTGTGTTATCGACGACGACACCCAGATCCCTTTCTTGGTCCGTACTCCTAACGTGGAACCTTGCATGACGTAGCTATAATTCGGGTTCTTTTTTCCCACATGCATCACCTTGCACTTGCGCACATTAAACGTCATCTGCCATTTAGCCGCCCAGTCTCCCAGTCTCGTAAGGTCCTCTTGTAATTTTTCACAATCCTGTCGTGAGTTAACGACTTTGAATAACTTTGTGTCATCAGCAAATTTAATTACCTCGCTAGTTACTCCCATCTCTAAATCATTTATAAATATATTAAAAAGCAGCGGTCCTAGCACAGACCCCTGAGGAACCCCACTAACTACCCTTCTCCATTGTGAATACTGCCATTTAACCCCACTCTCTGTTTCCTATCCTTCAACCAGTTTTTAATCCACAATAGGACATTTCCTCCTATCCCATGATCCTCCAATTTCCTCTGTAGCCTTTCATGAGGTACCCTTGTCAAACGCCTTTTGAAAATCCAGATACACAATATCAACCGGCTCCCCTTTGTCCACATGTTTGTTTATTCCTTCAAAGAATTGAAGTAAATTGGTCAGGCAAGATTTCCCCACACAAAAGCCGTGCTGACTCGGTCTCAGTAATCCATGTCCTCGGATGTGCTCTGTAATTTTGTTTTTAATAATAGCCTCTACCATTTTCCCCCGGCACCAACGTCAGACTCACCGGTCTATAATTCCCGGATCTCCCCTGGAGCCTTTTTTAAAAATGGGCGTTACATTGGCCACCCTCCAATCTTCCGGTACCACACTCGATTTTAAGGATAAGTTGCATATCACTAGCAGTAGCTCCGCAAGCTCATTTTTTCAGTTCTATCAGTACTCTAGGATGAATACCATCCGGTCCAGGAGATTTGCTACTCTTCAGTTTGCCGAACTGCCCCATTACGTCCTCCAGGTTTACCGTGAAGTCAGTAAGTACTGTATAGTCAGTTGTACTAAATATATATGCAATACATTGATTGCTGGTGACGATACATCAAGTGGTGATATTCAGCTTTATAGTGATAATTCTGTAAAGTGGGAAGAAATATTTATGCACCAGACATGCACACAAATGTTTAGAGTAATGGCATATATTTGTGAATGACTAGGTTCACTTTGGCCAGTTTTCATGGAACTGCTCTTTTTCTTCACTGATCTAGTGAAGGAAGCATAGCTTTGCAGCGACTCCCAAGTGAAGTTTTACAAAACTATCTGCTCAATGTGCTGGTTAAAGTATGCACATACAACCTGCTTGCATGTATTTTTTTTTTCCCACAATAAGCTGTAGAATTACCAGGGTACAGGTGAGAAGAAGTTTGCACTTTGCAGATAGGTTTGAATTTTGAAAGCTATGCATACATTTTCATGGAAAAAAAAAAACCATGCACACCAAGCCGCAAGTGTCAATGTGTGTGCGTAGTATTCCCAGGGTACATTTTAAGTGAAAGTGTGTGCAGATTTTGCCTTAAAAATCCAGCAAAGACAAAGGGGGGAGGGAGGTTACAGGGGAGAGGAATATTGGAGGGGTAAGGAAGGGCAGATAGGGGGGGGGGGGTAGCTGGGAGTAGGGAGGGAGGAAGCTAAAGAGAAAAGTGATGGCTACCTCTATGTTATGATTACAAGTTGTTCATTTGTTTCCTGATGTATCTTGAACATAGCGTATGAATATTGTATTGTTTGTGATAGGTCATCAATAAACAATAAAATTGTTTAAAACTAAAAATCCAGCAAAGTCTGCATAGAGAGATGAACATGCATATTTTCCACTAACATGGACAGCTATAAAATTAGCCCCTTACCCACGGATTCTATATAGTGAGCCAAGAGATCTGCGCTGAAATCAGTGTGGATTCTATAACGTTGCGCATAACTTAATAAGCTTAGTGAGTGCTGATAACGGCAGTTAACAAGCAATGATGAGCATTAATTGGCACTGATTAGAATTTAGGCGCACAACTCGCTAAACATATTTTGCAACGATGTGTGCTGAACCTTTAACGCACGCAGGCAAAAAGGGGACATAGTTATGGGCAGGGAAATGGGCGTTTCATGGGTGTTCCAAACTTTAGGCGCCTAGTTATAGAATATGGCCTAGTGCACCTAAATCTCCAATTTTTCGTTGTTGTAAATGGATGTGCGCAGATTTAGGTACTGAAATATGAATTAAGTGTATTGTATAATTGGCGCCTAAATCTAGGCACTGCTTATAGAATATGCTTAGCACTGATTTCAGTACCGATTTTTTTAGCTGCCGTATATAGAATCTCCTCCTTAATGATCTGATGATATCTTGAGATGTTTTGTAGTTACTAAAGTTTCCACTTTTCTGTGAGTTTCATACCTCACACTCTTCTATTCAAATTACTCTTGCCACAGGTGCATCCAAACCAGGGGCATAGCTAGGTGGGGCCATGGGGGCATGGGCCCCCACAGATTTAGCCCTGGCCCCCTGTATTTTTGACCCCCCACCACCACCGCCGACCCTCCCCTGCCACTTTCAATCCCCCCTCCCGCCGCCACTGCTGCCTGGTACCTTTTGCTAGCGGGGGTCCCCAACCCCCGCCAGCCGAGGTCTCCGGCGCCTTCGCTGATCTGTTTCTGTGAGTCCTGACTCCTGACGTCCTGCGTGTGCACAGAAACAGATCAGCGAAGGTGACGGAGACCGGCGCTGAAGAAGACTTCGGCTGGCGGGGGTTGGGGACCCCTTCCAGCAAAGGTACCTGGTGGCAACAGGGGAGGGTTGGCGGCGGGAGGGGGGTCGAGGATGGCAGGGGGGGTTGAAAGTGGCGGGGGGGGGGGGGTAAACTGTGCACCCCCATCTTGGGCTCTGGACCCCCCTCCTGCCGAGGTTTGGCTACACCCCTAACCATTGTGGATGAACTTCACTCTTTGGGTCTTTGATCTGCTGAGGAAAACCTTCAACAGATACATTTCCTGGAGCTAAGAGTGATTTGGATTATTCTTTCAGAGATCAAATGGCCAACAAAATTAGTCTAATCCAGGCAGGCAACCAAGCATACCTCCTGTATTGGAAAACTGTCAGAATTAGGGACTGGGCCATCTCTCATAGCATGATACTTGGAGTCATGTATCTGGCAGAGAAAGGCAACGCCCTGGCAGAACTTTGGTCCTGGGGAACTGAGGAACTGAGTTCGATTCCCAGCACAGGCAGCTCCTTGTGACTCTGGGCAAGTCACTTAACCCTCCATTGCCCCATGTAAGCTGCATTGAGCCTGCCATGAGTGGGAAAGTGCAGGGTACAAATGTAATAAAAATAAAATAGATACTATTGGAGATTCTACATGGAATGTTGCTACTATTGGAGATTCTACATGGAATGTTGCTATTCCACTAGCAACATTCCATGTAGAAGCCTGCGCGGCCACATTGGTGATCTGCAAGGGCCGACTTCTACACTAGTGGAATAGCAACATTCCATGTAGAATCTCAAATAGTAGCAACAGTGGAGAAGTGGCCTAGTGCTTAGGGTGGTGGACTTTGGTCCTGAGGAACTGAGTTTGAGTCCCACTTCAGGCAGAGGCAGCTCCTTGTGACTCTGGGCAAGTCACTTAACCCTCCATTGCCCCATGTAAGCTGCATTGAGCCTGCCATGAGTGGGAAAGCACGGGGTACAAATGTAACAAAAATAAAATAGATACTATTGGAGATTCTACATGGAATGTTGCTACTATTGGAAATTCTACATGGAATGTTGTTATTCCACTAGCAACATTCCATGTAGAAGGCTGCACAGGCTTTTGTTTCTGTGAGTCTGACGTCCTGCACGTACGTGCAGGACGTCAGACTCACAGAAGCAGAAGCCTGCGCGGCCACATTGGTGATCTGCAAGGGCCGACTTCTACATGGAATGTTGCTAGTGGAATAGCAACATTCCATGTAGAATCTCAAATAGTAGCAAGAGTGGAGGAGTGGCCTAGTGGTTAGGGTGGTGGACTTTGGTCCTAGGGAACTGAGGAACTTTTTGATTCCCACTTCAGGCACAGGCAGCTCCTTGTGACTCTGGGCAAGTCACTTAACCCTCCATTGCCCCATGTAAGCTGCATTGAGCCTGCCATGAGTGGGAAAGCGCGGGATACAAATGTAACGAAAAAAAAAAGAAGTAGATCCAAGTACTTCACTCTCTTCAGTAACTGTGTAGCCCTCTTCGATAACTTCCTTTCTTAATGTTCACTCACTGTATTCCCAAATGCACATTGAAACAAGACTCAAAACCATTAAAAAACAAAAAATTTCAGATACTACATTTCAATCATCATTAGCCTGATGCCAAAGACTTTTGAATATCTGACTTTTTCAAAATCTCAATGTTTCCTGTTCGCAGATTCTGCCACTATTGACATTGTACCAGTACTTTGTATCTACAGTTTGCCATGAACCTCTTAAATCCATTGAAGGAAGAATCCTTAAGGTAATTATGATATAGCGCTGTTCTATGAAAATGTGTGGAACTTTTCAGAATGCCCCTGGCTCCTTCCCGGGTCATGCCCCATTTGAGTTGTGCATTAGGCCACTTCTCCACTCTGTTTCCTATAATATAATCCAGGCATAAATGTGTTTGGTGCGTTCTGTGGAATAATTTCCAAGCTTTGAAAACTGTTGTGACCTGTTATAAAATTATCCTCTCTCAACACTTTTGAGTTCTTCCCTCTCAATAACTAACCTTGGGTACTACCAATGTCGTTGACCTTTGCAGGAAGAATGAACTTATAATCACTATCTATGATGGAAAAAGCTGACTGTTGTTTTTTTGGTTTTGTGTGTGTGTGTGTGTGTGTGGGGGGGGGGGGGGGGGGGGGGTATTCAGGCCCAAATCCCAATCCATTTGTGGTGGAAATTGTAAGCCCTCCAAAACCACCAAAGTTACTGCAGGATATCTGAGCATGTCCCGCAGTAATGCAATTTTTTTGCTGTGTTAGGCAGTTCCTAATGCAGCTTGGTACTACCAACCACCCCTTTTCCTGTTGAAAAGGAAGCTTCCGATTAAATTTTATTCTGGTATACAGTTGTTAAGGTAAGTACTAATGAAAACTAATTTAAATGCATTACCATCGTTCTTTTAATTTCTACCCCTCATTTATTGTTTTATTTTTTTATTTGAAGGCTAAAGTTCTTACAGATTTAAGGTTTTTTACTGAGGCCTGTTATGAGCTATTTCATCTTAATCAAGGACAAAGAATTCCCAAGAGACTGGGCGAAGGCTTCAGATATGCTACTAATGATATGGTAAAATAACGTAAATGTTTTAAAATGTTCTTCTCCCTAAAAATTGGTCAGAAAATTTCAGCATATTTTATTTGCAAGAGTTTAGCAAGTTATTTGAGGGGTAATTTTAAGAAACATTTCCATAGGTACAACAGTGTTTTGCAGGCAAAAATGGACTTTTGCAAAATTACTCTCCAAATATATCTGAAGACTTTATGCACCAACAAACCAAGGGGTGGGAATGGCCCAAGCGACGAATCAAGAAAAATTAATGAGTCTTTATTATATGGAATCGGCACAATTGAAACACTAGGGGATCCTTTTACTAAGGTGCACCTGTTACACTTGTGGTGGTAAATGTGAGCCCTTCAAAACCCACCAGAAACCCACTGTACCCACATCTAGGTGTCCCCCTTTACCCCTTAGGGCTATGGTAGTGTTGTACAGTTGTGGGGAGTGGGATTTGGGGGGGGGTTGGGGGGCTCAGCACACAAGGTATGGGAGCTATGCACCTGGGAGCAATGTATGAAGTCCACTGCAGTGCCCCCTAGGGTGCCCGGTTGGTGTCTTGGCATGTCAGGGGGAACAGTGCACTACGAATGCTGGCTCCTCCCATGACCAAATGGCTATTAAACTTGTGGTGGTAAATGTGAGCCCTCCAAAACCCATCACAAACCCACTGTACCCACATCTAGGTGCCCCCCTTCATCCCTAAGGGCTATGATAGTGGTGTACAGTTGTGGGGAGTGGGTTTTGGGGGGCTCAGCACACAAGGTAAAGGAGCTATGTACCTGGGAGCTTTTTCTGAAGTCCACTGCATTGCCCCCTAGGGTGCCCGGTTGGTGTCCTGGCATGTGAGGGGGACCAGTGCACTACGAATCCTGGCTCCTCCCACTACCAAATGGCTTGCATTTGGTTGTTTCTGAGATGGGCATCCTCGGTTTCCATTATCGTCAAAAATTGGGAACGACCATCTCTAGGGACGACCATCTGTAAGGTCAACCTAAATGTGGAAATTTGGGCATCCCTGACCGTATTATCGAAACGAAAGATGGCCGCCCATCTTGTTTCGATAATATAGGTTTCCCCGCCCCTTCACAGGACGTCCTGCGAGGATGCCCTCAGGAAAACTTGGGCGCCCCGTTCGATTATGCCCCTCCACGGGACTTTGTAAGTCTAAGTGCTTTGAAAATACGCTCCCATGTGTAGCATGTTTCGCCACAAGGCTGAACCAAGGAACTTCTCCACAGCATGCTGACTGTGCCATCTTGACTGGTAATTAACAATGAGGATTGTTAATGGCCAATAAATACTTCTGATACAACTAATCTATGCTTAACTGTGCTTATTGCTGGAAGACTCATTGATAACCACCTCAAAACCAAAAATGATTTACATACAATTTTACAGGTGTTTGCACTATCCCTAATGGGTTCACATTCTAAGTATTATATTGTACCTGGGGCAATGGAGGACTACGGGACTTCCCCAAGGTCACACGGAGCTGCAGAGGGAATTGAACATGGTTCCCTAGGTCCAGAACCTGCTGCACTAACCGTCAGGCCACTCCTCCACTCTGTTTCCTATAATATAAGCCAGGCATTAATGTGTTTGTTACTTTCTGTGGAATAATTTTCAAAGGGAAAGTATCTGTATACTTTTCCCTTGAAAACTGTTGTGTCCTGTTATAAAATTATCCTCTCTAAACACTTTTGAGTTCTTCCCACTGAATAACTAGCTTTGGGTACTACAAATGTTATTGACCTTTCCAGGAAGAATGAACTTGCAATCACTATCTGTTTTAGGCTTTAAAAGATGGAAAATGCTGACAGTTTTTGGGTACCTTCAGAGTGCCAGGCGACTAAGTCCTTGGATTTGTTATTCTTTGCCTTTCTTTTTTTTATTTCATATGGTGTCATGTGATTATTGTTTTTGTTTTGTTTAAAAATCTTTCAGATAATACAGAAATTAGACATGTCAAAATCACTTCTGGTGAATGAAAATTTGCAAGTAAGAAAACTATTATAATACGCTTTGATTATGTATCTTTTCTAGAGACTTCATTTCCATTGCAAAAAGCTTTTGCTGCAACATATATCTTCTCTGTTTCTAAATATATTACTGCTGTAACAGACAACACCCCACTGCCCCGTTCTTCTAAGACAGGGTTCTCAACCGAGTCCTTAGGACACAGTAATGGGTTAAATTTGCATGCACTGCCTCTATTGCATGCAAATCTACCTCATGCATATTCATTGTGTGAATCCTGAAAATCTGACCGAGTGGGTGTGTCCCAAGGAATGGGTTGAGAACCACTGTCCTAAGACCTAGGTTTTGATTTTGTGCAGATTGTTATCAGGACCTTTAATGGAAAGAGTCATTATTAACTGGAACTCTGTTCCCTGGACTATCAGTGCGTGTTCAGTTCTTTCCTCAACAAACCAATTTGTTTTGCCTATGACTTATTCTTGAGCCAATGTTTTCAACAAGCACACTTTATGACCCACGTCTGATCACCAAACTCCCCTCCCCCATATATAGCAATCAATAATGACACTTTCTCATCAATTGGATAAATCAGGCTGCAGTTTTCTTATTAACTTGACAGTCAGTATCTCCCCCTCTACGGGAGTCAAGAAATAGGAACAATGCTACAAGACAGGCTCGCCCCATGCAAGCAAAGCCTGCTTGACTGTTGCCGAAGCCTAGGGCTTATCAGACAACCCACTTTGTCCAAGGATGGTTGCCAGCTTTCCACATCATCTGCCTATACCAAGAGGCAGGAGGGTGGGAAAGCTGCCACAATAGAGTCTTGAGGCTTGGCAGAAATGAGTTCAAATCCATTGTATACTGCATTGTATACAGAATGTTAAGAATTATTAGGAAAGGAATGGAAAACAAAAATAGGAATGTTATAATGCCTTTGTATTGCTCCATGATGCAACTGCATCTCGAATACTGTGTGCAATTCTGGTCACCACATCTCGAAAAAGATACAGCAGAACTAGAAAAAGTACAGAGAAGGGTGACGAAAATGGTAAAGGGGATGGATGACTTTCCTATGAGGAAAGGTTGAAGTGGCTACGGCTTTTCAGCGTGGAAAAAGAAGGCTGAGGGGAGATATGATAGAGGTCTATAAAATACTGAGTGGAGTGGAATGGGTAGATGTGAATCGCTTGTTTACTCTTTCCAAAAGGATTAGGGGACACACAATGAAGCTACTAAGTAGTAAATTTAAAACAAACCAAAGAAAATATTTCTTCACTCAACATGTAATTATACTCTGGAATTTGTTGCCAGAGAATGTGGTAAAAGCAGTTAGCTCAGCAGGGTTTAAAAAAAGGTTTGAATAATTTCCTAAAAGGAAAGTCCATAAGCCATTATTAAGATGGACTTAGGAAAATCTACTACTTATTTCTAGGATAAGCAATGTAAAATCTGCTTTACTGTTCTGGGATCTTGCCTGGATTGGCCACTGTTGAAATCAGGATACTAGGTTTGATGGACCTTTGGTCTGTCCCAGTATGGCAATGCTTATGTTCTTATTTCTCTTTCCACCCATTCTTTGGTTAAGGTATTTGCCTCCAAAGTTGCTACTGATGAGCTGTGATAATATGGGGAGTGTTATATATCCATCATTTTCAATTGCTGCTAGGGTATTTGACATAACAAACAAGAACAACATAACATAAGGAATAATGAGCAGGGAGGGTGATAGGGCTAGACATCCAACCATTTGGGATGAAGGAGAGAAGCAAGAAGCAGAGGAAGAGTTGCAACCTTAGTTTTAAACTTGGATATGCCTTGCCATCAGCCTACAGACAAACATAAGAATATCCATACTGGGCCAGACCAATGGTCCATCTAGCCCAGTATTCTGCTTCCAATAGTAGCCAATAGCTGTCACATGCTCACTCCCATCCCCCAATGGCCATGACTGCTCACTCAATATAATGACAGCAGCCACGAGGGATGATGATCCCTTGACCTATCATACTCAAAGGAAGGTACCTGCCAAAAAGGGAGCCAGTGTTACATCATTGGATATGATGCCCTCCATGACTGTAGGAAATGGGGGGAGGGGGACATGAGTTCAGTGGTGAAATGGGCATGTACTGGAAGTGCCCTACTAGCCATGCTGTACCTTTTTATCCAGTTTTAAAGCCAAGTGGTGAAACATATAGGAGCCAGTGCCCTAATCTGAGGTTGTCTATATAGGAATGGCCTTATAACATGAAGAATTTTTGTCAAAAACCAGGACGTTAATAGTATGAAGGTAATTTTCAATGCCATTTCCTCAGTGCTTTACCACAGAAATAGAATTTTGTAAAACTGCTTGCTTTTAATGCTAGTAAAAGTATATGCAAATGCCATGCTAAGTATGCATTTTTCCCCACTATAAGGGAAGGTATTCTTACAGGTAGGGTTGAACAGTACTTGGAGCTATGTACATACTTGTGAATTAAGCTATAGTGATCTAGGAAGAAAGAAGATAATTATAGCTACTGGACTCTAGCTATCTTTTATATATATATATATATATATATATATATATATATATATATAATACCCTGTAAAGCCTTTTTCATGCACCTTTTATTTATTTATTTTTGCAATTTTCAACACAATGTGCTGCTTCACAGTAGCTCATTAATGTTGAATTTAAATAAACTTTTGTGCATGGCAGACTATACATGAATGTTTACAATTGCAAACAGACAAATGTGATTTTATGACAAAAGTAGATTTTGTGCAAAAGCAGGAAAATATTTCAATTTTTATGCCTTTTGTGGCATTTTATGCAGTTTATAACATAGTTCCTTTTGTAAAAAAAACAAAAAAAAAACAAAAATCATAATTAATACAGTGCCCCATGATTGAGCTACAAAAATAAATCATTTCACAACCAAATATGACTTTGTTACAAAGGGAAGACTGACATTTATTTTATTGTAAATTTAGATGGAATGCAAACATGCTTGTAATTCGAATGCCTTGCCAACAAATATGAGGCAAGAACCAGATTGTTTGACCTTTTTGCAAATTGCTGAAGACCAGATTTCTATCATCTTATTTCTGTTTTTATTGTCCATATATAGGAAGTGTGGTTATCCTAACACGTAAATGAAAATTTTTTTCGAGATTGATTACCTGGGGATAATGTGTCGATTTTATAGTTTTTACGATAATTGAATTTTATGGATGTGATTTAATTTTGTTTTGGTTAATTTAACTTTAGAATTTTATGGGGTTTTTTTTTTTTTAGTACCGATGTTGAAAATTTGCAATCCACCCTGAAACTGTGTTGTTGCAGAATATAAATGTGCCATTAAATTAAATTGTTAATATTTGTTTCAGCTAATACAAGAAATCCTTAATGAAAAGCCGAGTCTTGAATTTACGTCTATTTGCGAGCATCAAATTATGAACAAATTAATCCTTGCAAAAATACATTTCATTATAAGCCTTTGTGCCACAATGAGCATTATCCCTGAAATGCTGACAAAATCTAGCTATACCGTGATCCAAGGATCCATTAAAGGAAAAAAAGATTCCAGTGCACAAGGTAATAAACATTATAGAGGGCAAAAGCTATTCTTTAGTCTTGTGTGTTATTTAATTTATATTTGGGGAGGGGGGGTTACTAAGGGACTAAGGGCCCTGTTTACTAACGTGCGTTAGGGTTTTTAGTGTGCCTACACTTAGCGTGCGCTAACCATGTAGGCACGTACATGGTTAAAACTGTTAACGCACCTATAACGCTGCTTAGTACACAGGGCCCTACAAGAGGTGGGTCCAGGGGTGCCTAGGAGAGGGTGAGAAGCTTTAGAGAAGGCTGTATGAGGAGTGGTGGTCTTTACGGCGAGATGTACGGGGGACTCTTTGGAGGGGTTGTGTTTAGGGGGCCTCTGTGTATGTATGTTGGGGGGGGGGGGTGGATTTGGGTGGGGATGGGGAAGCAAGGTCGCTCCAAACCCTTTAAAAATGCTCCTCAAGGTCATCAAGCCACAGGTTAGCAGCCTGATGCTCCCGGGCAGAAAAAATAATACCAGCCTTGAGCTGGCATTCGTTATCTTGGAGTAATGCAGCTTGAGGTGTTTATTGCAAGCTGCATTATTTGATTTAAAAAAAATAGGTATTTTGCATGCATTTGCGTACTTTGCCTTTCATTATTATGTTTCCCATTGAAACCTAAGCTAATGTGCTTCACGATTAATGTAATAGACATTATTATCATTTAACCCATGATAAGGGGCAAATAATGTGCATTATTGCCTTAACACAGTCTAGTTGACAAACACTCAATCCCAAGTCATAAAGCCATACATAAGCCTGTGAGGGAATCCGTGGGACCATTAGATCATGAAGGAGCAAAAAAAAGGGGCACTCAGGGAGGACAAGGCCATATCAGAGAGACTGAAGAAATTCTTTGCTTCAGGAGCAGGTGGGGGAAGAGAGGTTGGTGATTGGGAGGCGAGGATAGTGGAGGGCAGATTTATACGGTCTGTGCCAGAGCCGGTGATGGGAGGCGGGACTGGTGGTTGGGAGGTGGGAAATACTGCTGGGCAGACTTGTACGGTCTGTGCCCTGAAAAAGGCAGGTACAAATCAAGGTAAGGTATACACATATGAGTTTATCTTGTTGGGCAGACTGGATGGACCATGTAGGTCTTTTTCTGCCATCATATACTATGTTACTATGTATGTATGTAGTTACATTAATTCATCTCTTCTATTTTATGTACCAGCAGTCTTCTTTCACTTTGAAAATTCAAACCTAGGCACATGGGAGCCTTTTACTAAAGTTCATTAATCAGTTCAGGTGGGACGTAGAAAGCAATTAACACCGTGGTTAGATGCTTAGTTGTCCTTTAAAAGCAGCGCAAAAAAAGTGGTCTTTCCTGTGCGCTAAGGCCATTTTTAGTGCAGCAGTAAAATGACTGATTTTCAAATCTTTGTATTAATGGCCATGCGCTAACGTTAAGAGGGATTAGCGCATGATCCCTTACTGACACCTATTTTGTAGGCATTAAGAGCTCACATGCTAAACACGTGCTAATCAGCACGCATCAGTGTAGTTGCGCTAACTGATTACTGCAGAAACTCTGCTTACTGCAGCTTGGTAAAAGGACCTCAGTGCACTAATTCAGCCAGTGGTGTTCCTAGGGGCGCTGACACCCGGGGCGGATCGCCGATGCGCCCCGCCTCCCCCCCGTGCAGCGCGAACCCCCCTGGCGAAAGTACAGCCCCCCACCCCGGCGAAAGAACCCCCACCCCCCCGGTGCACGCCGCTAGGGTGGGGTGCCGCGCACCGGTCAGCGTCGTTCGTTTCCATGCTCCCTCTGCCCCCGAACAGGTTACTTCCTGTTCCGGGGCAGAGGGAGCATGGAAACGAACGATGCTGACCGGCGCACGGCCCCCCCCCCCCCCAGCGGCGTGCACCCGGGGCGGACCGCCCCCACCTTGGTACGCCACTGAATTCAGCAATTAAATCTATTGTGTGGCATGGAGCAGAGAATGGACATAGACTTAGGGTTACCGTATTTGGTCCCCCAAAAAAGAGGACACATGCCCTGCTCCCACCCCGCCCGCCACACCCCGCTCTGCCCCCTGTCACATATCGCCCCACCCCTTTCACTCCCCGTCCCCTCACACCCCCCTAAGGGTGTCCTATCCCCTAGTCCTCTCCCCTTACCTTACTGTACTGCCCTGGTGGTCTAGTGATCTCTTCGGGGCAGGAAAGAGCCCCTTCTTTCCTGCCCGGAGCGCCGCCCTGCGTTCTCTTCTCCTTGCAATGTCGACGGTCCCGGTGCCGATTCAAAATGGCTACCGAGAGTTGAAGTCGCCCAGTTGCCCGGCCATGTCCTGAAAAGAGGACACCTCTGGGTAAAAGCGGACATATGGTCAGTGGCATTCCTGCCATCGATGACACCCGGGGCGGATTGCCGATGCGCCGCCCCCCCCCGGGAGCAGCGCCCCCCCCCCCCCCCCCCCACGAAATGATACCTCCCCCCCCCGCCGGCGAAATGACACCCCCCCCCCCCGGGTGCACGCCGCTGGGGTGAGGGGGGGTGCCGCGGCACGTGCCTGTCAGATCTGAGTTCGCTACTCTTACTTCGCTGGTTCGCTGCAGCTCCCTCTGCCACAGAACAGGAAGTAACCTGTTCCAGGGCAGAGGGAGGGAGCTGCAGCGAACCAGCGAAGTTAGTGTAGCGAGCTCGAAGCCCACAGGCGCGCGCTGCGGCACCCCCCAGCGGCGTGCACCCGGAGTGGACCGCCCCCACGCCCCCCCCCTTGGTACGCCACTGCATATGACCACCTCAGTCAGTACCATTAAGTGCATCCTCATTATCTTTCATGCCCTTGACATGCAATAAGTGTAAACCACCCGATATGCGGCGCTATTTAACCTGCCAGGAACAATTCCTGGCTGGTTAAATAGCCTCAAGCCAGCTAAACACCCAAAAGACATTACACAATGTGTTACCCGCAAGCGAGCCTTCTCCGGAGTAGCCCCCGCACTCTGGAATGCACTCCCTGAGAGGGACGCTTAACACAAGACTATCTCGTGACCCCTGCGGAAGGCTTTGTGCTGAAACACTGCCCATGTAGGGTGTTTGTTTCAGTATATTTTTGGTGAATAAACTCTTGGACACTCGTTGTATGTAATGTTGGTACCTGGATTATAGCCTGCTATTGAGTATCCAGGTCTAAATTTGGTAGTGGTGGCTGACATTTGGGGGTCCTTTTACTAAGCTGCATGAACCAGTTAGCATGTCCATGTTGCTGCGTGCTGATGTGTGCAGGATTAATGTATGAGCCCTTATGGCTGCATGCTAATGGCAATGTTTGTGCATTGCCTTTAATTAATTTATGGACCTCATGGACTCTATTACCCCCCCCCCTTTCCCTCATCCTTTGTAATTACAGTCCTTGCTGTTTACCTTACTATACTTTTGTTTGTTTACCGGATTGGCAATTGCCTTTACAGGTCTGATGTTAGCAGTGCATTTTTTTCTAGCAAAAGAGGTGCCGTTACTCAGATGTTAGGCCACCCTTCAGGGGTGGGGTGATCACTGAGGGACCCACCCCACAATAGCCAGACCTCCTGCAACCAGTGATACAGAATCTATTACAGGACAGAATTGGTGTGTAGAGCCTGAGCTCTTTCACTAAAACTTGGGGTCCATGGATCAATTTTAGCAGACAATGGAAAAGGTGCCGGTACTCAGTACCCCCAAGTACCCCCTCAAAAAAAGCCCTGGATGTTAGCCACATTGAGCCTGCTGGTGGGTGGGGAAAATGTGCGATATAAATGTTATAAAGAAATAAATAAATTTTGAAAATGAAAAATTGGCTGTTTTCTGGCTGTGGTAAAAATGGTCTTAGTGTGCGAGAAAGACCCATGTAAGATTGTGTGAAGGTCAGTTTTTTTTTTTTTTTTTTTTACCACAGCTTAGCTAAAGGGTACCACCTTTCTCTGGCACAACAAAAGCAGTTTACATTTATTATATTTAGGTACTTTCATTGTCTCTAGTGGGCTCCCAGTCTTCTTAAAAAACAATGCTGACTACCCTTGGCCGAATATTAAACCCTACATTTGTGAATATTTTATATCCCCGATAAAAGTTTCAAACTGGAATGGAGGCTCCTACTACAGTTTAACTTGTTCAGTTTTATACTTGCATAATTTTTGAGTTCTCTGTTCTCCTTTTATATCAAAACTAGTAAAAAAGGCCCGTTTCTGACACAATTGAAACGGGCGCTAGCAAGGTTTTCCTCGGAGTGTGTATGTTTGAGAGAGCGTGTGTGACAGAGGGAGTGAGACTGGGTGCGAGTGTGTCTGTGAGAGAGAGTGTGTGCGCCTGGGGCCCCTCCCTCCCACCCAGTTCCAGTGTCCCCCCTTCCTCCGTGTTCCAGGGTTGTCATTCCCCCTCCCTCCCTCCGAGTTCCAGGGTCGTCCCCCCGTTTTTTTTTTTTTTTTAGTTTTTGTACAGGTGGTGCATTCCCCCCTCCTCCCCTCTCGACCCCTCCTCCAAGTTCTAGACCCCCCTCCCTCCGAGTTCTAGACCCCCCTCCGAGTTCCAGACTCCTCCCGCTCTCCGAGTTCCAGACCCCACCTCCCTCCCTCCGATTTGCAGACCCCTCTTCCTCCAGTTTTCCCGACCCCCCCCCCTCGGAGTTCCTGACCCCTGGACCCCCCTGAAGCGACCCTCCTGAGCCCCTCTTCCCGCCGCCAACCCTCGGGGCTTCGAAACCCATCTGTGAAGAAAGTTACGGACACAGGCAGGCAGACGCATGGAATGTTGGAGGTGAGAATTATTATATAGGATATATAACATTTACATGAAATGTCAATGTAGGGCAGGAAAATGTTAGATACAATGTAAAAAATTGTTTCGAATTTATTGCAGCAAGTCTTTGGAAGAAAACTTGAGACTTTGGAATGATCTGTACAGTAACTACAGTATGAAATGTAATAATTTGGTTTTCTCGTTTTCTTATTACTTTACCATACAGCTCAGAAGCAACAGCCAGAAATGACTGCCACTATACAACTTGTCGGTAAACAGAACCTTACAGTAGCTAAGTTAAAGGTACTTTTTTATAGAGCTGGTTACAGTGATCTTTGATATATAGAAATTCATATCAAAATTATAAAATTACCCCTTTGAAGTCAGTTCTATAAAGGAGCATCTACTTTTAGGCACCAAGAAAGTACCTATCTGGATCTGTCTCTATATAGGAAAGTAAGGGGGCTATTTCCTTATAGAATGCTAGTATATAACAGGGGCATAGCCAGACTTCGGTGGGAGGGGGGTCCAGAGCCCGAGGTGAGGGGGCACATTTTAGCCCCCCCTGGCGCCGCCGACCCCCCCCCCGCCATTGCCGACCCCCCCCATTGCCAACCCGCCACCACTTTTCACAACCTCCCGCCCTCTCGACCCCCCGCGAACCCTCCCCCGCCGTCGCCTACCTTCGGTTTTGCTGGCGGGGACCCCAATCCCCGCTAGCCGACGTCCTCTTCGTCCTGCAGTCAAAAAAGTCTTTGTTCTGTTGCATGCTGACGTCCTGCACATTGTACATGCAGGACGTCAGACTCAGAGAACAGAACGAAGGTAGGCGACGGCGGGGGAGGGTTCGTGGGGGGGGGTCGAGAGGGTCATCGGGAGGGGGGTCACGGGGGCCAGGACCCCCATAGATTTGGCCCTGGACCCCCCTGCCAACGACCCTCTCAACCTCAATCCCCGCCAGCCGAAGTCTTCTTGCTTCGTTTGGTTTCTGAGTCTGTCTGACGTCCTGCCCGTACAACAAGGGTTACGCAGCGCTGTACAAAATAAATAAAGAAGGACGGTCCCTGCTCAAAGGAGCTTACAATCTAAAGAACGAAATGTCAAGTTGTGCAGTCTAGATTTCCTGGGTAGAGGTGTAGAGGCTAGGTAGGGTTAAGTGACTTGCCTAGAGTTATAAAGAGCTGCAGTGTGTGTGTTTGGGTGGGTGGGGGGGGGAAGGGGGATTGGACAGAAAAGTGAGGACAGCTCACAGAGGATATCAGGAAGTTTTTAATGTGGATAGCTTAAAAACGACCCGACACGGCCGTGTTTCAGCACCAAAGCCTGCATCAGGGGTCAAATCAATCTCTTGTGTTGTGGCTGGCTGCTTAACCAATATATATATGTCCTGAAATCCTGACTGGCAAGGGATACCAGTGACATAACCAGTGGCGTTCCTAGGGGGGCTGACACCCGGGGCGGATCGCCGATGTGCCCCGCCCCCCGGAACAGCGCGACGCCCCCCCCCGGTGAAAGAACCCCCGATCCCCTGGCGAAAGAACCCTCCTCCCCCGGGTGCACGCCGCTGGGGGGGGGGGGTGCCACGCACCTGCCGGCTCTTCGTTTTCATGCTCCCTCTGCCCCAGAACAGGAAGTAACCTGTTCCGGGGCAAAGGGAGCATGCACCCGGGGCGGACCACCCCCACCGCCCCCCCTTGGTACGCCACTGGACATAACGTAACCAAAGACCGTAACTGTACATATCTTAATCCTTCCTCTCCTCTCTGTTCCCCCCAATGGTCTTTACCATACATGTACCTCAATATCACCTTGTTCATACCGGAATCAGCTAATGCCATTTATGGTACTATGTAAGCCACATTGAGCCTGCAAAAAGTGGGGGAAAATATGGGATACAAATGTAACAAATAAATAAATATAGCGCTATATGGCTTCCTTAAATTGAGAAAACGAAAAAAAAACCTCTCGGCTGTAGAACGCCGCAGCTGCAAAACTCGTCAATTTCATTTTCCTGGGTGGGGGGGAATAACATACCTTTAATCATGCAATTAATCTCAATTAAAATTGTAATCAAAATGCAGCCGTAGTCTTACTTATTAATTCTGAGGTTGTGAGGGGTAGAGTTCATATTATCATTTTTCCTTGCAATGATGTAATCTAATACTGCAATTTTTCCTCTTTTAGGGTATTTTGTTGACAGAGGCTGAAACAGTAGTAACCGCTCTATTAACGGGTTTGGAGAAGTGTTCTGACAGTATGATTCCTCAATGGCCTGCCACAGAGTTAGAGATAGCCATTGAGGGGAGACTTTTACTTCTAGCTGTTGCTCAACAGAAATATCAAACCACTCGCAGGTAAATATCACCCAGAAAGTGGCAGAAAAATGCCAGTGTTAGTACCAAGCAGTTCAACCAGTCAGGCGAAAGTTGTTTTTCCCCTCCTTGTCTTTAATGTATAAGGTAGATTTACACATCACAAAAGAAGCAGGCTAAAAGTTCAGAGGTGCTGAGTTATTTATTCAAACAGTAACCCGAAGTGGCCACGTTTCGCCCTCAGGCTGCATCAAGGATAATAGCTAATAAAAGCAAACAACACAATTAAAATCATACATGAAATCAAGCTCAGCTTGAACATCATGGACTCATGGGAAAATGCATTTCATCTAAAACTCAATAAAGAAAAAAACACATGGTCTCATCCTTTCATCCCAACACAACGCGGACAACCCCACAAGCATCGACACCCCAGATTACACCCTCCCTATCTCAGACAGCCTGAAAATCCTCGGCGTCATATTAGACTGCAATTTAACACTGGAGAGCCAAGTGAAATCCACAACAAAGAAAATGTTCCACTCGATGTGGAAACTCAAACACGTGAAACAATTCTTCCCGAGGGAAACATTTCGCAACCTGATACAATCAATGGTAATAAGCCACGTAGACTACTGCAATGGAATCTGTGCAGGATGCAAAGAACAAACCTTAAGGAAACTTCAGACTGCACAAAACACGGCAGCTAGGCTTATATTTGGAAAAATGCGATTAGATAGCGCAAAACCCCTCCGCGAAAAATTACACTGGCTCCCAATCAAAGAACGCATTGCCTTCAAAATCTGCACCATGGTTCACAAAATTATCTATGGTGAAGCCCCTGGATACATGACAGACCTAATTGACCTACCAACCAGAAGCACATCCGAATCAACACGAACACATCTAAATCTACACTACCCAAGCTGCAAAGGACTTAAATATAAATCTGTCTATGCATGTAGCTTTTCCTACATAAGCACACAACTGTGGAATGCACTACCAAAAGCCTTGAAAATGACGTACCACCACTTAAATTTTCGGAAAATCTTAAAACCAACCTGTTTAAAAAGGCATGCCCTACCGATCCAACGTAAATGCCTGACCTTGGCCACAGAACAAATCTAAAGCACATAATGGACATAACACAACTCTTCCGATTTACGATTCCTAATGTGGCTGTACCACATGAACTTTATCTCACCACAACATCACATTGTATTTGTTCACACCGGAGTCGGCAAACGCCTCTCCGGTACTATGTAAGCCACTTTGAGCCTACAAATAGGTGGGAAAATGTGGGATACAAGTGTAACAAATAAATAAGTAAGAAACAAAATCACAAAGCATAATAAATAACTGAAACAACTTAATAAAACACACGAGTTACTGTTTGGATAAATAACACAGCACCTCTGAACTTTTGGTCAGCTTGTTTTTGTGACGTCTATCCATTGCCTCTTTTTCTGTCTGTACTAGGGTAGATTTAGGCAGTGATGTGCTGGAGCAGGCTCTCACAGGCTCGGAAGAGCCGGTTGTGAAGTTTTTAAGAATTTTGGGAGCCGGTTGTTAAAGTAGGGCCCTCCATGGCTACTTTAACAACTGGCTCCCAAAATGTGGGCTTGGGCCCCCTGCTGAATTCTCTTTTACTTTGCTGGTGGGGATGCTGAGCCCCGCCAGCCAAGTAAATAGACTACTGCTGCTCCCCACTCCTTGTTTCCAGCTCTAGGCAGCAGGCTGGGACTTCTCGAGTATGTGAAAGAAGTTCCAGCATGCTGCTCAGAGCAAGACGTTGGGAGTGGTGGCAGTCCATTTATTGGTTGCCTGCAAAGGTATGCCTAGCGTGCCCGCACGAAGGGATGGAGGAGAGAGAGGCAAGTGTTGCTCCCCCCCCCCCCCCCCCCCCCCCCCGGCCACCCCTGGCCCTTCCAACTGCAGAGCTGGCTACGTCCGGAGAAAGAGCCTGTTGTTAAAAAATTTACCAGCACACCCCTGGATTTAGGCAAGGTCAGCCAAGTGACTAGGAAATGAGACTGAAAGGAAATGCAGATAGAAAAATAGCTTAACATTTAATAATCTGGCCAAGCCGCACAGGTGCAGTTTGGGATCGGCATGGAGGTACGGCGTCCTCCCCCACCCCCAATGTTGCAGGTGCTAATGCTAAGTTGGTCATTCTTCCTCCACTGCCAATATGACTCCGTTACCCGTTCTCACCCTCAAAGTGAGCAGGCAAACTACACCAAAGACAAGGAGAAAAGATATTTAAGTAGATATAAGACAGAAAAGCTTAGCTTTCAAGAGAGCACTGCTGAAGCTTCTTTCTAAATCTGTTCAACGGCAATATTGTGTTTGTTTTTTTTTCCCCAAATCTCCCCTGTCAACAAACGTCTGCACAGAAACTGACAAAGTAACGATGCTGCTACATATATTATTTTGGTGGCGTCATAACTACAAATAAGCACCAAAGTCTCATCTGAGATTGATGAAAAGGAAAAACCTGACATTTTTCAGAGCAATGTTTTCTGCAAGTCCAGCATTATTTATAGAGCACATCATAGTGATATGACAAGGAGGTGTTTATTTGGGCAGTTTCATGCTTCCTACGACTAGTGCTGTCAAAACGAATTCTCAGGATTTAAAGGATATGTCAAGTTGCAATGCCATTATGTTTGTCTTTTTTTTATTTTTATTTTTTTTACATTTTATATCATCTAATACCCTGTAATTTGGACTTTCATAAAATTAAAACAAAAAATCCCCATCTCTAATCCACCTTCTGTCAAACTGAAATGTTCTTGCAAAATGTTTCCTTCCAGTATATTCCCCCCCTCCCCCCTTCATTATCAAAATTGTATGTTTGTCAATCATATCATATCTGAATATTGGTACATTGACTACTGGGTCCTGGGTCTAAAGATTTCTGACAAGATGACGTTTGGTATTTATTGTATCAGTATCTCACTGTAATAATTTTTTGTCTCTAGTGTAGCTGTGGCTGTCTCCATAATTCATCTTCTCCAGGATGCAGACATTTTCAAGATAAAGCATCCAAACCAAAAACAAGTTACTCCTTCTGCATGGAAGCTAGCCAGAAAAACGAAAGAGCTTGTATGTTCAGGTCTCTTAATGCTGAAATACCTTTCTTGTACATAATGACCCTAATAGAAATAGTTCTTAAGCTACAGATTAGTGATTTGTGTGGTAAATTTAATTGTGCCTTGCTGCAAGGGGGGGAATATTTCATATTTCCTTATTGTCCCTCCAGACTGGGCCAGACTAATGGGTTATGCACTCCTGCCAGCAGGTGCAGATTTAGAATTCTATGGGGCCCTTTTACTAAGCTGAATAAGCGTCTGTGCGTACCCAGTGCGCGGCAATTCCGAGTTACCACCCTGCTACTGCATGGCCCGTGCGGTAATTTCAGTTTTTACATGCGCCGGAAAATATTTTGATTTTCTGGCACATGGGTGGTAATCGGAATTTTATACGCATAGACCATTACCACCCAGTTACCGTGTGAGAACTTACCGCTAGATCAATGGCTGGCGGTAAGGTCTCAGACCCAAAATGGACACGCGACAATTTTCATTTTGACGCGTGTCCATTTTCGGCAAAAATTTAAAAAACGCAGTTTTTACAGGTACGCTAGTGGTTAGGGTGGTGGACTTTGGTCCTGGGGAACTGAGGAACTGAGTTCGATTCCCACTTCAGGCACAGGCAGCTCCTTGTGACTCTGGGCAAGTCACTTAACCCTACGTTGCCCCATGTAAGCTGCATTGCACCTGCCATGAGTGGGAAAGCACGGGGTACAAATGTAACAAAAATAAAATAGATACTATTGGAGATTCTACATGGAATGCTGCTACTATTGGAGATTCTACATGGAATGTTGCTATTCCACTAGCAACATTCCATGTAGAAGCCTGCATGGCTGCAAGGGCAGGCTTCTACATGGAATGTTGCTAGTGGAGGAGTCGTCTAGTGGTTAGTGTGGTGGACCTTGGTCCTGCAGAACTGGGTTCGATTCCCACTGCAGGCACAGGCAGCTCCTTGTGACTCTGGGCAAGTCACTTAACCCTCCATTGCCCCAGGTACAAATAAGTACCTGTATACAATATGTAAGCCGCATTGAGCCTGCCATGAGTGGGAAAGCGCGGGGTACAAATGTAACAAAAATAAATAAATGATTCTGCGTGTGCCCAAAGCACGCGTCTACAGTACCGCAGGCCATTTTTCAACACGCCTTAGTAAAAGCACCCCCTAAATGAGCCTATAACTGCCCCTCTTCAGAATCAGTATTTCTCAGCAGGGGGTAGATGGTAAGCCTGTGCAGTCCAGTCGGCCTAGTAGGTCAAAGTGGAATAACCCAGGTTCTTGAACATTCCCTTATTTCCCCTTTATCCTTGGCTTAAAAAAAGACAGACTTTTTCCTCTCATGGCCCCAGAGCAATGCTAGTGTCTGGATAGTGGCTGAGATCTGCGGGGATTTCTTGTCCCCTCGGGAGTGTTACACTCAGGTGGCTGGGTCCCTCCCTCCCCAATTTGTCCTGAAATTTGACTGCTTGTGCCTCGGTTCAGTCTACCTCAGGGGAGCTAAAGGAGCCTTGAGTACCTTTGAAACTACTCGAATAAAAAACTATTAAAAAAAAATGTAGAATTCTATGCCAAAACATCCTCATCTTTTTCCATGAGGACTCATGAATAGGGCGAGCACGGGTGGCATGAATGATCAGCATCTGATCTTCTCTTTATCATCTGATTCTACTCTTTCTACTGGTTTCTTTTAGCTTTTGATTGTTAACCACTTAAGTACATCCGCATTATTTGTCATGCTTTTAACGTGGGGTAAATATGTTTTCTCTGTGTTAACTTCGTGGGCAGATGCTGGGAAATGTCCTTAACACTTAACACAGGCATAAAGGAATCCTGTGCAGAAGGAATGGATCCACAGAAGCTTAGCTGAAATTGGGTGGCGGGGGGGAAGAGGGGTTGGTGGTTGAGAGGCTAGGATAGGGGAGGGCAGACTTATACGGGGTCTGTGCCAGAGCCGGTGATGGGAGGCGGGACTTGTAGTTGGGAGGCGGGAAATACTGCTGGACAGACTCATACGGTCTGTGCCCTGGAAAAGACAGGTATAAATCAAAGTAAGGTATACACATATGAGTTTATCTTGGGCAGACTAGATGGACCGTGCAGGTCTTTTTCTGCCGTCATCTACTATGTTACTATGTAACACTTAACACAGAGGCTTTGCAGTTACTGTATGATGATTTGGGCAATTGCCATAGTTATACTGCTTGCTGGTCTATTTGTTTTATCTTCTTTTTAAATTTATAATAAAAAAAAAAATGTTTCAGATCCAGGAAGGAACTTGTTATTTTGTTATTGTTTTTCTACCACAGCATTATAAAATATTGTGCCTTACTTCTAGAAATCTGCACAGGATATGGATACTGATGATTCGCACTTGCCCTATAACATAGAACTCAGAGACCGTTTGAACATACACCTCTGGTTAAGATGTCGTCACGCACTAATCACTATACTGGTAACAAAAGTGCACGGCATTGGAGCCATACAAGGTAAGGAACTCAGCTGGTGGTGACTGTAGTGTGATATCCTGGGGTAGTGGCATTCCTAGCCTCGATGACACCCGGGGCGGATTGCCGATGCGGCCCCCCCCAGCAAAATGATACCCCCTCCCCCCGGGTGCACGCCACTGGGGGGGGGGGTGCCACAGCGCGCGCCTGTCAGCTGCGAGTTCGCTACGCTAAATTCTGTCGTTCGCTGCAGCTCCCTCCCTCTGCCCCGGAACAGGAAGTAACCTGTTCTGGGGCAGAGGGAGGGAGCTGCAGCGAACGACATAATTTAGCGTAGCGATTCAAACTCGCAGCTGACAGGTGCGTGCCGCGGCACCCCCCAGCAGCGTGCACCCGGGGCGGACCGCCCCCACCGCCCCCCCCTTGGTATGCCACTGTCCTGGGGTCTGGGGCTCTGGTGACACAGCAGACCTTTGTTTATGTTTTTGCTTTGTTGATTTTTTTTCTCTCTTCTTCTCAGTGCTTTTTTTGTAGGAGGAAAGGTGCCGGTACTCATATCGTGCCAACCTTAAGGGCGGGGTCACTATCTATGGCTCTGCTCCCATCGTAGCCACACCCCCACATTAGCCACATCCATTTTACTAGCCATGGAGCATATAAAAATGTAGCATTGAAAATAGTACACAAGTCCCTAGGCCCAAAAGAAAGAACCCTGAAGACTGATTATAAACTAATAAAAATGTAGACAAAAAAAATCAGCTACAACCTATAATTACACTGGGCTCTAAAACACCAGTACACAACCTAGTGAAACAAACAAACAAAAAAACCAAAAAGGGCTGCAAATACTACACGCTAGCCAGTGGCGATCCTAGCCGGCATGACACCCGGGGCGGATCGCCGATGCGCCCCCCCCCCGGGTGCAGCGCGGCTCCCCCCCGGTGAAATGACACCCCCGCGTGCCCCCCCCCGGCGAAATGACACCCCCCCGGGTGCACGTCGCTGGGGGGGGCGGTGCCGCAGCGCGCACCTGTCAGCTGAGTTCGCTGAGTTCGCTAACTTCGCTGCAGCTCCCTCTGCCCCGGCCGGAACAGGAAGTAACCTGTTCCGGGGCAGAGGGAGCTGTAGCGAAGTTAGCGAAGTCAGCGAACTCAGCTGACAGGCGCGCACCACGGCGTGCACCTGGGGCGGACCGCCCAACCGCCCCCCCTTGGTACGCCACTGACGCTAGCAGAATACTGCATCTTGATCACACATGAAAAACACATGACACAACAGATATGAAGGCAAAATACTGAACTGGAAAGTTACCTCAAGAACTCAGACTCAGCATGCAGCACTACTAGAAAAATTGAAACTTACATGCAAAACATCACAGATGCACATTTCTAAAAGCTGACATATTCCAATTAATAAATTCTGAATAAAATACTTTTTTCTACCTTTGTTGTCTGATCATTTAGTTTTTCTATTCGCTTTGGTCCCAGTGTCTTCTGTTTTATGCAGTGTCTTCATTCCATTTGATATTTTTTCTCTCACCATGTCCACCATCCTCCTGTGTCCTTATGCATCCTGTCTACCATCTGTAGCCCTGTCCCTATCCTTTCTCCAGTTTCAACATCTGCCCTCAAAATATTCCATCCAGCCCTTAAATTCAGCTATTTTTCCTCCATCCATATCCAGCATTTCTCCTCACTCCCCTCCCCTCCCCTCCATCCATGTGCATCTACTTCCTCTGTCTTCCCTCCCCTCCATCCATGACCATCATTTCTCCTCTCTCCTTTCCACTCCATCTGTGTGCATCTCCTTCCGTTGTCTTTCCTTCTCTCCATCCTTGTCCAACATTTCTCCTCTCTTCCCTGCCCTCCACTCCATCCATGTCCAGCATTTTTCCTCCCTTCCCTCCCCTCCATCCATGTGCATCTCCTTCCTGACTTCCCTCCCCTTCATCCATCTATCCATGTCCAGCAATTCTCCTCTCTCCCCTGCCCTCCCCTCCATCCATCCATGTCCTGTGATCTCTTCTCTCCCCCTGCCCTCCCCTTCTCGCCCCCTGCCCTCTCCTCCATCCATCCATGGCCAGCAATTCTCCTCTCTCCCCTGCCCACCCCTCCTTCCATCCATGGCCAGCAATTCTCCTCTCTCCCCTGCCCTCCCCTCCTCTCCAGCAATCTCTTTTCTCTCCCCCTGCCCTCCCCTTCTCTCCATGTCCAGCGATCTCTTCTCTCCCCCTGCCCTCCCCTCCTCTCCAGCGATCTCTTTTCTCTCTCCCTGCCCTCCCCTTCTCTCCATGTCCAGCGATCTCTTCTCTCCCCCTGCCCTCCCCTCCTCTCTAGCGATCTGTTTTCAACATGTGTCAATTTGGGATTACTGCTCGGCTACTGCATGGCTCGGCTGGTAATTTCATATTTTACGTGCATCCCCTACACTCGCCAGAAAAATACTTTTTATTTTCTGGTGCACAGCGCTACCGGGCAATAAAAGACCATAGACCATTACTGCCCGGTTAACACGTGAGTCTTTACCACTAGGTCAATGGTTGGTGGTAAGGTCTCAGACCCAAAATGGACATGCACCAATTTTCATTTTGCTGCACATCTATTTTCGGTCACAAAATTTTAAAAATGGCATTTTTACAGTATATAGTACATCACAAACTCTGTGGATAAATAGCACAGAGTTTACGCTGTGTACTATATATTTTATTTTGTTACATTTGTACCCCGCGCTTTCCCACTCATGGCAGGCTCAATGCGGCTTACATGGGGCAATGGAGAGTTAAGTGACTTGCCCAGAGTCATAAGGAGCTGCCTGTGCCGGGAATCGAACTCAGTTCCCCAAGACCAAAGTCCACCACCCTAACCACTAGGCCACTCCTCCATTGTTGCTACTATTTGAGATTCTACATGGAATGTTGCTATTCCACTAGCAACATTCCATGTAGAAGTCGGCCCTTGCAGATCACCAATGTGGCCGCGCAGGCTTCTGCTTCTGTGAGTCTGATGTCCTGCACGTATGTGCAGGACGTCAGTCTCACAGAAACAGAAGCCTGCGCAGCCTTCTACATGGAATGTTGCTAGTGGAATAGCAACATTTCATGTAGAATCTCCAATAGTAGCAACATTCCATGTAGAAGCTCAAATAGTAGCAACAGAACCTCAAATAGTAGCAACATTCCATGTAGAATCTCCAATAGTAGCAACATAGTATCTATTTTATTTTTGTTACATTTGTACCCTGCGCTTTCCCACTCATGGCAGGCTCAATGCGGCTTACATGGGGCAATGGAGGGTTAAGTGACTTACCCAGAGTCACAAGGAGCTGCCTGTGCCTGAAGTGGGAATCGAACTCAGTTCCCCAGGACCAAAGTCCACCACCCTAACCACTAGGCCACTCCTCCACTCCTTCCTGGAGTGATGATCGTGCAGAGTTTTTATCTGTTAATGACCAAACTAGGAACATTTATTGGATGACAGTTTCCTAGACCCCTGATGCAGGCCGGTGAGGCCGAAACACAAATTGTGTTGGGTCACTCTTATAATTTCTAATAAAGACAATTTTGAACACCAGCTGCGAGAGGTTCTATTGCTCTACTCTTTTTTTGTTTGTTTGTTTGGTGCCGTCTTCCAGTGGAGGATTTGGCCTTCCTGTTTGTGACAGAGTAACAGAGCAGACCTTCCATCTGATAAAGAAGGTATGGTAGGAGTGTCTGCCCCATCTGGAAAATGACATGCTGCCCACAAATCAAGACCCAGCTTTTTGACTTGATTAATGTAGGGGTTTCCTGTGGCTGAAACTATTTTGGGCTGAATTAGGCCCCGTATGACGGAGCAATGTTCCTTCTTAGAAACTGAGGGGCCCTTTTACAAAGGCACGCTGAAAAATGGCCTGCGGTAGTGTAGACACGTGTTTTGGGCGCGCGCAGAATCATTTTTCAACACACCTGTAAAAAAAAATGTCTTTTTAAATTTTTGCCGAAAAGGGCCGTGCGGCAAAATGAAAATTGTCGCGCATCCATTTTGGGTCTGAGACCTTACCACCAACCATTGACCTAGCAGTCTCACATGGTAACCGGGCGGTAATGGTGTACGCGCATAAAATGCCGATTACCACCCGTGCGCCAGAAAATAAAAATATTTTCCAGCATACGTAGCGGACCTACGTCAAAAATGAAATTACCACAAAGGCCACATGGTAGTCAGGCGATAACTCAAAATTGACGCATGTTGGGCGTGCATAGGTGTCTACGCAGCTTAGTAAAAGGGACTCTGACTCTACTGGATAAAATATAGAATACTAGTAAAAAAGGCCCGTTTCCGAAACAAATGAAAAGGGCGCTAGCCAGGTTTTCCTCGTAGTGTGTATGTTTGAGTGAGTGTGTGTGTGAGAGTGACTGTGTGAGAGAGAGAGAGTGACTGTGCGATTGTGTGTCAGAGAGAGATTGTGTCTGTGTGGTTGTGTATCTGTGAGTGAGTGTGTGTGTTTCAGAATGACTGTGTGCGAGTGCATATGTGAGACACAGTGAGTGTGAGAGAGTGAGTGTGTTTCCCCCCCCCTACTCCTCTCTTCCCCTTTGCCCCCCCCTTTTTTCCCCCCCTCTTATGATAGCTAAAGTAGCATCCCTTCCCTTACGGGCGAGGGCAGGGCAAACACTCATGGGCAAACTTTGATCTACACCACCACAGATTTAGAATGTTGGGACTTATGGAGGCTTCATTAGAATGTTGGAGGTGCGTTTTATATATAGAGATCTTCGATAGAAAATGGTTATTTAGTAATCAGTCATTTTACCAGTCCCTAAGTGAATATTTTGTATTCTATCACCCTGCAGGATGTCATATACTTTATCAATAGTCCCTTTTCCCTATGTGTCCTATCTGTTTGTCCTACCCTTATCCCTTATTTGTCCTGTCTGTCTGTCCTGATTTAGATTGTAAGCTCTTTTGAGCAGGGACTGTCTTTTCTTCATGTTCAGTTGTGAAGCGTTGCGTACGACTGGTAGCGCTATAGAAATGATTTATAGTAGTAGTAGAAGCTTGCCCTTGCAGATCAGCAACGCGGCCGCGCAGGCTTCTGTTTCTGTGAGTCTGACGTCCTGCACGTCAGACTCACAGAAACAGAAGCCTGCGCGGCCGCGTTGCTGATCTGCAAGGGCAGGCTTCTACATGGAATGTTGCTAGTGGAATAGCAACATTAACATTCCATGTAGAATCTCAAATAGTAGCAACAGAATTTCCAATAGTAGCAACATTCCATTTAGAATCATTCCTATGTGTCCTTCTGTCTGTCCTACCCTTATCCCTTATTTGTCCTGTTTGTCTGTCCTGATTCAGATTGTAAGCTCTTTTGAGCAGGGACTGTCTTTTCTTCATGTTCAGTTGTGAAGCGTTGCGTACGACTGGTAGCGCTATAGAAATGATTTATAGTAGTAGTAGTAGTAGAAGCTTGCCCTTGCAGATCAGCAACGCGGCCGCGCAGGCTTCTGTTTCTGTGAGTCTGACGTCCTGCACGTACATGCAGGACGTCAGACTCACAGAAACAGAAGCCTGCGCGGCCGCGTTGCTGAGCTGCAAGGGCAGGCTTCTACATGGAATGTTGCTAGTGGAATAGCAACATTAACATTCCATGTAGAATCTCAAATAGTAGCAACAGAATTTCCAATAGTAGCAACATTCCATTTAGAATCATTCCTATGTGTCCTATCTGTCTGTCCTACCCTTATCCCTTATTTGTCCTGTCTGTCTGTCCTGATTTAGATTGTAAGCTCTTTTGAGCAGGGACTGTCTGTTCTTCATGTTCAATTGTGAAGCGCTGCGTACGACTGGTAGCGCTATAGAAATGATTTGTAGTAGTAGTATCACAGTTTAGGTGAATTTTAAGCAAAATAACAGTGCTGCATAGATGACACAAATATTGCAAAATTAAAAAAAACAATACTACAAAACCAATTTTCTGTATTTTTATAGAGTGGAACGTCTTGGACTGCTCAAGCTTAATAACAGAAGCAATAGTGGAGGCTGATGCTTTTGGTGATACAGAAACACAAGCTAAATTGATGTTACAAGCTGTTGTACTTGATCTTAAAGAAGGACGTCCGAAGAAGGGCATCAGACGATTTCTCAAGGTGTGTGACTGCAGATAGGAGGTTACCACTGGGCCACCGTAATTCCCCACAACCAGCAATACCACATAACCAATGATCGTACTGGACAATATACAGTCTTCATTCCCTCCGACCGCCCTGGTGCCTGATACACACCGATCTCATTCGACCACAATATAACTTTGCATTTGTTATCAACCAAAATGGCGAACGCCTTCTCAGTACTATGTAAGCCACATTGAGCCTGCAAACAGGTGGGAAAATGTGGGGTACAAATGTAACAAATAAATAAATAGATGTATTCCTATGGGTGTCGCTAGAGTTTAGCGCACGCTAAAAATGCTAGCGCACTTTAGTAAAAGACCCCCTTAATATGATCTACCCTGATGAAGCACCCCGAACAATTGGGTGGTACGAGAATATGATTAAAGCTTTGATCATTTTGCTGTTATATCATGGCAAAAGTGTTTCTCCATAGACAAGCAGGGTAAAATCAGCCACAGAAGTGAGGGCCTGATGCACTAAACTTTAACGAGCCAATAACGACCCTTTAACGAACAAATTTTGAACCGTGGCATGCATTAAAGGCCATTTTCTGATGGCGGATTGCCCCTGGTACAAAATAAGTACCTGAATATATGTAAACCACTTTGATTGTAGTTGCAAAAACCTCAGAAAGGCGGTATATCAAGTCCCATTTCCCTTTCCCTTATGACATCACAATATCAGAAGTGAGCCAAGTATCGGGCAATCAAGCCATTGTGACATCACTGATGAGGTTGGCTCTTATTGGTGGAATGAGTGGAGGCGTAGCCTAGTGGTTAGTGCAGTGGACTTTGATCCTGGGGAACTGAGTTCAATTCCCCCTGCAGCTCCTTGTGACTCTGGGCAAGTCACTTAACCCTCCATTGCCCCCGGTACAAAATAAGTACCTGAATATATGTAAACCGCTTTGATTGTAGTTGCAAAAACCTCAGAAAAGCAGTATATCAAGTCCCATTTCCCTTTCCCTTATGACATCACAATATCAGAAGTGAGCCAAGTATCGGGCAATCAAGCCATTGTGACATCACTGATGAGGTTGGCTCTTATTGGTGGAATGAGTGGAGGCGTAGCCTAGTGGTTAGTGCAGTGGACTTTGATCCTGGGGAACTGAGTTCAATTCCCCCTGCAGCTCCTTGTGACTCTGGGCAAGTCACTTAACCCTCCATTGCCCCCGGTACAAAATAAGTACCTGAATATATGTAAACCGCTTTGATTGTAGTTGCAAAAACCTCAGAAAGGCGGTATATCAAGCCCCATTTCCCTTTCCTTCAGATTCTTTTAAAATAAAGTTTCTTTTGGATTTTCTTTTTCATCACTCCACCATTGATTCTGATTTAGTGGGTCTCCATTCTGCTGCGTGGATAGCAAACTGGGTTCAGACTGAAAATGGTAGTAGCAGACACTCATGATCTGTGACCCTGGTGCATGGGCTGAGACCACAATGTACCAGCATGCGAAAAATGTGCTAGGATGTTACCTGGGTTGAGGTGAATGAGCAGCATTACCCTTTAGGAGTTGCTGGAGATGTGTTATATGATCAATGTGTCTTTGAGAAAAGAAATCTATCTATATCTATTTATTTATACATATAGGAGGGAATTAAAAAATGGTGCTGAAAACTGAGCGCTGAAAAAAATTGAGCGCTAATCCCTGGATTCTGTATAGTGCACCTAGAGATCCGTGCCAATATCCAAGCGTATTCTGTAACAACGCACATAACGTAATTAGCTTAACAAGCCAATCAGTGTTGATAACAGCACTTGACAAACAATAATGAGCACTAATTGGCAATAATTAGAATTTACACGCACAACTCACTAAGCATATTCTGTAATGCAGTGCGCCTAACTTCTAATGCATGCACCCAAATAGGCGCATGGTTATAGGTGTGGAAATGGGCATTCTGTGGGCGTTCCAAAATTTACATGTGTAGTTATAGAATACGCCCCTGTGTGCCTAACTCTATTCACCAGGATTTACGCCACGTTTTTATTGGTGTAAATGGACGCAGATAGTTTTAGGTGCTGGGATATGAATTAAGCATTTCTATATATCGTGCCTAAATCTAGGTGCCATTTATAGAATATGCTTAGGCGAAAAGATTTTCCGTGCAGATTTTTTTAGTCGTCGTATATAGAATCCCCCTTAAGCGCTACTCTATAAAGAGAGCATGCCCTTTATAGAATAGCAATTGGCACAGATCTGGTGCCTAACGTTTGGGCACCATACTTAACGCCTGCTAGAAGCAGGTGTAAATGCTGTCACCCAACTTAGGCACACTGTTTGTGAATTCTGTAAATCCGCGTGCAACCTTTTGGAAAACCCCCAACACACCCCTGGCCACACTCCCTTTTCAGAGGCACGCGATTGAAGTTAGTTAGCGTGCATCATAGAATAACCGAGAGTTCAAGCAGTGACCTTGCAAGACTTCTGTGGAAGTCTCGTGAGGCCGCTGCTTGAACTCTCAGTAGCCATTTTGAATTGGCGCCGTGACTGGAGGCTGCCACTCCGGGCAGGAAAGGGGGGCTCTTTCCTGTCCCAAAGAGGTCACTAGACCACCAGGGCAGTACAGTAAGGGGAGAGGAGGATAGGACACCCCTAGCCTGGCCCACCTGCCCAGCCTGCCCGTTTGTCTGCAAATCTGGACAAGGGCAGGATGGCAAAACCCGCCCGGTTGCCTGGCAGTGCCCTCAAAAAGAGGACATGTCCAGGTAAAACCGGATGTATGGTAACCCTATGCGTAATCCCCCAGTGCTAAAAAAAAAGTACTTTTTCATCAGCGGAAATGGTGTGCGTTGGGGGCAGGCACGACCGCTGGGCTTCTGCATTAGCCTGGTGGTAGTGCCAAATTGGTGCATGGCAAAGTGACAGTATAGGTACCGCTGTTGTGTAAAAGGGGCCCTTAATGAAGTATATATTTCTGTTTATACTGTATTGTTTGTTTTTTCTTTTGGTCGGTATTTTCTTTCTGTATCAAACTCTACTTGAGTCTGAAATCAAATACAAAGAAAGTTTTAGAAAAAAAGCATGCTAAGAGATGCAGGAGCACACAATAAAACCCCACTATGTGGTTACAAACAGAGTTTTCACCCCCCCCCCCCCCCCCCCCAATTAACAGGAAGACTATCCAGGTGAAAGACCCTCTGTGACATCCTCAAAAGCACTGAAAGAAACACAATGTGCAGAGTACAGAGATTGCTGTGCAGAGCAGAAATGACACAGATGTTGATGTACACAAGGAACAGAAAAGCACTCGGTGTCAAATCCAGCATGGACTGGGGCACAGAAAGAGAACATCACAGCACAGCCAAGAAATTACACAGCATAGAACATCAATCTTTCTGTGCAAACAAGGCTGCTGAAAGTGATTCATACAGCACAGAATGTTTGCAGACTTGCCATCACAATACAAAAGAGCACACCAGAGAAGAAAATGAATGTGCCTCACCATCAGAACTGATAGATGGTCTTCAGGAAATGAGCAAATAAGCTCAACCCTGCAACCCATAGTAGACCTCAAGAAAGAAAAGTTCAGGTTGAATTCGCTGAGTACTATTCTTCCATAGCATTGAAAGGTGAATGGCTATGCTTTGTGGATGTAAAAGATGCCTCCATATATAATTTGATACACTCTTGCCACAGAAACGATCTAGGAATATATCCCTACTGAGCCCATCCTTTAGGCTAGCAACAGCTCCAAGAGTTTTCACAAAATGTCTAGCTATAATGGCAGCCTATTTAGGGAAAAGGGGAATCCTTGACTCAATTGGCTAATAGCAGGAAGACAGTTTTTGGAGTCCCTGGGCTAGGTCGTCAACCCATCCAAGAGTCATTTGATGCCTTTGCAGAGCTTAGTATACCTGGGTATCTGGTTTGATATGCTTCTGGGACGAGATTTTCTTCTGATGGAATGGATTCAAAAGTTGCAGAGTCAGGGGTGATCCCTCCTCAGTGTGAGGTGGTCTTGGGGTCGATAGCTGTGATGCTAGAGGTGGTCCAGCGGGCCAGGAATCATATCAATCAACGCACGAGAATGTAAGGAATTCCTCCAATTATGGGATCTCAAATGGCCACAAATGCAAACAACCCACGTCAAAGGGCACACACTTGATCTCATCTCACACAAACTTTCAACAGACCAGAACTTATTAATAACAGATATTAAATGGACAGAAACACCCTGGACTGATCACTACAAACTAAACTTATCCCTACACTGGCAGAAGAAGGGGGTACACCAAATACAAGAACACACATCCTACAGAACAAGAGGTCAAGTAGACATGAAAACATTCTGGCAACAGATATATAACAATGAATGGACAGCACAAACAGACTCCATACACTACCTCATGGAATGGGATAAAAGATGCAAATGCATACTAGATGAAATAGCACCCTTAAGAACAAGATCTTCATGTAAGCATAACTCGATACCATAGTTCAACGATGAACTGGAAAAGCTAAAAACACAATCAGAAAACTTGAACGAGCATGGAAAAAAATAAAAGATGAACACACACTCAACACATGGAAACAATCACAAAGAAAGTACAAATACGCTATAAGACAGACCAAAAGATCATACTATAAAACTAAAATAGGGACAGATTACAAAGACTCGAAGAAATTATACCAACTCGTGAACAAACTCCTAGACACCAACCTGGTCACTACATCGAATACAGACATCCCATCTGCAGATGAACTTGCTAAGTATTTCAATGAAAAAATTGTAAACCTACGCAACACGCTACCTCAGGACAACACTGACATCGAAAACTTCCTTAACGAGTTGGACCTAACCACTGGAGAATACCCGGCTGACAGAACCTGGTTAAATTTTGCCCTCCAAGCAAGCCAAACCACCATGAGGGTGGTGGTACACAAATTCCTACGAAAAGTAGAATCTGAGGAAAGGGGGAGTAGGAGGAGTAGGCTCTTGAACAACACTAGTAGGCGACGTAGGTTAGGAACAATCTCTTTATTCAAATACACACTCGACTCAACACAGCCGTGTTTCAGCGCTACAGACGCCTTCTTCAGGAGTCTTGTGATATATAGATATATGAATATTAAGCTCAAAAAGAATGAAAGCAAGGCTTCTGCTACAATTGTAATCCACTGCCGATGCAGGAAAAACAGCTCAGCGTGAAGTGTAATCGAATACGCTGAGCTGTTTTTCCTGCATCATTCTTTTTGAGCTTAATATATCTATATATCACAAGACTCCTGAAGAAGGCGTCTGTAGCGCCGAAACACGGCTGTGTTGAGTCGAGTGTATATTTAAATAAAGAGATTGTTCCTAATCTACGTCGCCTACTAGTGTTGTTCAAGAGTCTACTCCTCCCACTCCCCCTTTCCTCAGATTAAAGTTTGCCCTCCTCACCGTCGATACAGTTGCACGGGCGATCAGCAGGTTCTCCAGCACTCACTGTAAACTAGATACCTGCCCCAAATACATAATGAAATCTGCCCCTGACCGCTTTGCTGGTTAAAAAATGCATCTTACGTGTATGGGCGTATAGGCAGACTCAACCCCTCCATCTATGTCTCAATGGCATGCTATGATGAAAGAAATGGTGCGTTGGGTGTTTATGCAGGCATTCTGTCCAGGGGCCTGCCGTCACAAGGCATATCGAGAGTTATGGCAAAGGTATGCCAATCTCTATGGGGTGAAAGGTACTGCGGAGACCTAGGGTGGGGTGGAGGGAAAGGGATGTTGGCGGGGAAACAGGTGGGGGTGAGGGTGAGGGGTATGTTAGAGGGAGGGGGAATGCAGGGGGGACATTAGGGAAAAAGGTCGGAGGAGAAGTGTACATATACTTGGTCAAGCTAGGTTTTGAATTGGCCTGTCTTGTATATTGCTGTATGTTAACAGTACCCGAGATTCACTAATTGTTTTTGTTCCTGTACCCTTCTCTGACTTAATAAAAATTATGTTAAAAAAAAAGGAAATGACCTCATTAACATCCATTTGACTATATTACCATGCTATTTTCACTAATCCTCGGCGTGCTTGTTTCCCATGCTAGAATCTCTGAGCATTCTGCGCTCAGTAATACAGGTGCTAGTCTGGCGCTAATGGCCTTTAGCGCCTGTGTTTGCTTCTGAGCATTGGGGACTGAGGGGTCCTTTTACTGAGGTGTGCTGAAAAATGGCCTGTGGTAGTGTAGGTGAAGGTTTTGGGCGCGCGCAGAATTACTTTTCAGTGCACCTGTAAAAAAAGGCAAAATGAAAATTGCCGTGCGTCCACTTTGGGTCTGAGACCTTACCACCAGCCATTGACCTAGCATTAAAGTCTCACGCGGTAACCGAGCGGTAATGACCTACACACACCAAACGCCACTTGGTGCGTGTCTGATACGCGTGGCAGAAATAAAAATTATTTTTTGGCCATGCATATTAGATGCACACCAAAAATGAAATTACCGCAAGAGCCACATGGTAGCCTTGCAGTAACTCCATTTTGGCGCGTGCATAGACACGCAGTTTTATTAAAGGGTCCCTTAGAGAGCTATGTTGACACCATTGATAATGTCACTTGTGTGGCTGAATTATCCTGCTGTTTATGGAGGACATTTATTACAGATAAGCAACTTTGTTTTTTCTACTTCTCGGGTAGCTCTGTCAAATATCTATCACCCGACGCGTAATTAAACTCTGGAATTCGTTGCCGGAGAACGTGGTGAAGGCGGTTAGCTTGGCAGAGTTTAAAAGGGGGTTAGACGGTTTCCTAAAGGACAAGTCCATAAACCGCTACTAAATGGACATGGGAAAAATCCACAATTCCGGGAATAACATGTATAGAATGTTTGTACGTTTGGGAAGCTTGCCAGGTGCCCTTGGCCTGGATTGGCCGCTGTCGTGGACAGGATGCTGGGCTCGATGGACCCTTGGTCTTTTCCCAGTGTGGCATTACGTATGTACTTATGACTTAGTGGGAACTGGAAATTTGTCCTGTTCACTGTTCTGTTTCTCATCCTTATTTAAAACAATAACGTTTTTTATATTCACAAATAGGAGATCATCCATTTGCTGGAGAAAAGGCATCTCATTTCTCCTGAGGCTTCGTTAACACTTGTTCAGGCTCAGACTTTACTGGCTGACATAATGGTCACAGGATTAAAGGATGGCAAAGACCATAAATATTCTGAAAAGGATCAGTTAAATTTACTAATTCAAGCAAACAAATTGATCAATAAGCAGGTAAGTAAATGCTGACTATATCTTAACCTAGAGTATTTAAAATAATCTAATGCATAACATAGCATTTTTCTGCGACAATGTAACAGAAGAAAAACGTCCAGAGCAGAAAAGAAATACAGGCCTGATATGCAAATCAATTTATCTGTTTGCTGACTGGTTACATTTCTTAGTGAGGCTAGCTGCTAATATTCAGCACTGGCTGGGCAGAGTCAGCACTTGCCAATTAAGTGCTGACATTCAGCCCTTAAGTGGCTAGATTTACCTCATAAATATCCTATTTTTGCATGGTAACCCATGGCCACTTAAGTGAGGAATATTGACTTAAGTGGATATTTGTTAGCCAGCTTAAAAATGACTGGATACTCAAAACCGAAGCCCGAACAGGTCCCAGCTTTGAATATCTGGAAATAACGCAAAATATTCACCATCGCAGCCTGAATATTGGACCCTACATTTTTATGTAGAACTGTTTCAGTCTCGACTAAGTCAGAAAAAGGTTTCCTAACTGACCAGCTGACCACTGGAGGGATGAAGGCATGGTCCCCCCTTAATCCTCCAGTGGTCACTGGCTCCCCTCCTACCCCCCTCCAAAGATGACAATGACAGTAGATACCAGGCTGTATGACGGTTCCAGATATTATGGCCATACCTAAGGAACCAGCAAGCTAGTGGTCAGTACAGCAGACATTGGTCAATGGGACCCAGGTTCAATTCCCACTATAGCTCTTTCATTTCAGTACAAATATGTGAGCCCTCCTGGAACATAGAAATACCTCCTGTACCTAAATATATAAGTGACCTGTAAGCCTGAGGGCTATTGTAGTGTTTGACATTTAGGTACAGTAGCTTCTCTCTGTTCCTGGCGGGCTCACCACACAATATGAAAGAGTTTAGGTGGGATTTGTACCTGGGTTCCTTTATGTGAAGTCCATTGCACTGACTACTAGGCTGCCCCTTTGCTCTGCTGGGATGTCTGTGTGACCAGTTCATTAGGGATGCTGCCAGACAGACTTCCCTATGGCTTTTTTTTCTACGTTTTTCCCTGGAATTATTTTTTTTAATGGTCTTTATAGATGGAAGAGTTGAGCCTGAAAATGTCTAGCTCCAAGCAATAGTTGAACCAGAAATTTAGATGTTTTTCTGGTTTGATTATGTCTGTATGCTAGATGTTGGTTTGAGATGTTTTCAGCAAAACGTCTCAATTTGGACTTAGATGTCATGCTGAAAATGCCCCCCTCCGTGTGTCAGAATTTTGCAGTCACTGTGAATGCTCAAAGTGTCCACCTCCCAGCTTTAACACAGGCCTTCAGTTGCTTTGGGAAGTTCTTGACAGCGTTATTGATTGGCGCCCATGGCAGGCCGTGTCAGACCATCTGCAGCAATTGTTTGAGGCTTTGGGTGGAGCTTGTGATAGCTTCCCAGACAAAAGTCTATGTCACTGTGACACCATTAACAGTAAGTTGGTACCCCATTTCTTTTTTAGAATAATGATAGTTTTACAGTGCAAACATTTTTGAACGCTCGAAAATCGCTGGGTGGTCAAGCTAAGAAGACTGTAACTTCGTCATGTTTAAAGATAATCTCATTCCACTCAGCATATAAACGTAGATAGTAAAGCTGTAAAATTTCATGTGAAATTCCAAGTGGTTGCTGACAAAACAGCAAAAAAATCTCTAGGGGGTTACTTTTTTGCCACATCCTGTAGAATAGAACAGAATACCAGAGCACAGACTTTGCAAGGTAAAAAACGTTTCCTAGGAGTACTCTGCAGGCCCACTACTTCCTACTTTGAACTTCTCTGTATTTCCCCAGTCCTAAGCTTTTATTTCCCCTGACTCAGGGCCGTGCCAAGGGTCTGTGGCGCCCCCCTGCAGAAGATCAGTTGGCACCCCCAGCACCCCCCCCCGCAGACGAACAGTTGGCGTACGTGTGCTCCCACCCCCCCGTGAAAATGATCGCTTCCCTCCCATCCACGCTTCTCTCTCCCCTGCCCTCCCGCTCCCATGTCCCAACTGCCCGCCCTCTTCTTCCCCCACAAGATCCCTTTTAAATTTACCTCCGTCCGGCAGCGAAGGCGCAGCGTCAGTGAAGGAGGCGGCGCTCCCGACGTCTCTACTAGTCTTCCCTTCGCTCAATGTCCTGCCTTCTTCTGACGTCATTCCCTTGACGTCAGAAGAAAGCGGAACACTGAGCGAAGGGAAGACTAGTAGAGACGTCGGGAGCGCCGCCTCCTTCACTGATGCTGTGCCTTCGCTGCTGGACGGAGGTAAATTTAAAAGGGATCTTGTTGGGGGGGAGGGCGGGCAGTTGGGACATGGGAGTGGGAGGGCGAGGTAAGCATGGTGCAGCGGGGCGCCCCCCAGAGGACGGCGCCCTCCTGCCGTGCTTACCTCGCTTACCGTTTTGGCACGGCCCTGCCCTGACTGAACCGTGTTCTCCTGGCTAAGGTTCCCAGGCCTAGGCCTAGGCCTCTTAAAGCGACGCTGTGAGGGAGTGTGCTTAAGTAAGATTGCTATCTTCCTATATACACTATGTGTTGAGGTACAACATTAAGACACATTTTCAATTGTACTAATTTATATGAAAAATAAGTTTCAGTGGCTGAATATATTTTGTTGTCATACCTTTGTATATCCTTTTTAGCTTCTTAGTTTTGGGCAAGATGTTGAGCAACATTTAGAAGATAGTGTACATACAAGTCCATTACTGCCTTTGAGAAACATCTACTTACCAGACATCAGTATATTAGCCAAAGTTAAACTACGAATTGGTAAGAACTTTTAATATACAGTTATTGTAAATTATGAAATACAAGTGAAAAGTTATAAAGTGTTAAAATAATTTTACGTTAGTCTTGATAATTATTGAAAAATATATCCTATGAGTAAACTCCAAATTAAAAAAAAACCATATATTATCCTTTAGAAATGGGTCAACTATCTGAAAGAAGCTCTGAAATTCTGTTAAGTATATAAGTACATAAGTGTTGCCATACTGGGGCAGATGGAAGGTTCATCAAGCCCAGCATCCTGTTTCCAACAGTGGCCAATCCAGGTTACAAGAACCTGGCAAGATCCCAAAACAGTACAATACATTTTATGCTGCTTATCCTAGAAATATACTCCACAACAAAATGGTAGAATATAAATTGATTGGTCACAGTATCGCTGTGATAAAGGGGGGGGGGAGGGGGGTCTCATACAGTCACAAAGGCAAAAATATTCTTATTAATAAGATGTGCCTTGCTCATGTGACAAGCATAACCATAGACAACCCCTGACCTCCGTGTCAATTTTTTATCCCTTTTTTTTTACAGTGCTTATTGTGCTTATAGTGTCCTTTTTACTTCTTTCGTATCAAACTTGAAACATCCATTTGTCCATAAGTGTGGCCAATATGCTCACAATCGGAATTTTTTCATTTACTGCAGTGGCGATAACAAACACTTATCTGTATATATGTCCTTCGTAATCCTAGGACTCCTCACAGTCCCGACAGGTGCCTGTTCCGCTCATGTGCTTTGTCAAAGGACAGTCGGTTTGTTCTCCTGCTGCTGTTGATCACTCACTGGCTGACAGGGTCGATCCAGTGCCGGGCTTACCCCAATGCACGCAGGGACTTGTAGCCTAGCTTCTCTTAGGGAATCCAATGGGGAAATCAGAACCACAATGGGGTAAGGCCAGGACTGGCTGAAACTTGTCGGGCGAATCTGGAGCTAGTTGGCAACTCTTCCAGCAGTCTTAGTGTGGTCTACACTGGTACCATTGTATATAACAAAAATTAACAATAGAACTAGCCTAGATCAACCAGTTCACACTGGTGAGCAGAAAAGACCAGCGATTGCATTTGCTCTGAGAAGAGAGAGCAGTAGGTAAAAAGAGCTAGAGGAAACACTGGGGGAGGATCCAGGAGATTTTCCTATTCTTGTTTATGTATGTTTTGTTTGTGGAGGAGTGGCCTAGTGGTTAGGGTGGTGGACTCTAGTCCTGAGGAACTGAGTTCGATTCCCACTTCAGGCACAGGCAGCTCCTTGTGACTCTGGGCAAGTCACTTAACCCTCCATTGCCCCATGTAAGCCGCACTGAGCCTGCCATGAGTGGGAAAGCGCAGGGTACAAATGTAACAAAAATAAAATAGATACTATTGGAGATTCTACATGGAATGTTGCTACTATTGGAGATTCTACATGGAATGTTGCTATTCCACTAGCAACATTCCATGTAGAAGCCTGCGCGGCCATATTGGTGATCTGCAAGGGCCGACTTCTACATGGAATGTTGCTAATGGAATCTCAAATAGTAGCAACAGTGGAGGAGTGGCCTAGTGGTTAGGGTTGTGGACTCTGGTCCTGAGGAACTGAGTTCGATTCCCACTTCAGGCACAGGCAGCTCCTTGTGTCTCTGGGCAAGTCACTTAACCCTCCATTGCCCCAGGTGCAAATAAGTACCTGTATATGTAAGCCGCATTGAGCCTGCCATGAGTGGGAAAGCATGGGGTACCAGTGGAATTCCTAGGCTGTCTGACACCCGGGGCGGATCGCTGATGCGCCCCCCTCCCCGGGTGCAGCACAGCCCCCCCCCCACCGGCAAAATTACACCCCCCACCGGCAAAATTACACTCTCTCTCCCCCCCCTTGTGCATTTTTACCTGCTGGGGGGGGGGGGGGGGGTGCCGCGCGCCTGTTGGCTGAGTCCACTCGTTCCCTCCCTGCTGCTCCCTCTGCCCCGGAATAGGAAGTAACCTGTTCCACACAGAGGGAGCAGCAGGGAGGGAACGAACGGACTCAGCCAATAGGCGCATCACCCCCCCCCCCCAGCAGTGTGCACCTGGGGCAGACCGCCCCCACCGCCCCCCCTTGGTACGCCACTGCGGGGTACAAATGTAACTAATAATAAAAAATTCAGCTGGAGTCAGCCTGTGTTTTTAAAATAAAATAAATGGAAAATTAATTAAATTTCATTTTTTTCTTGTTTTGTTTCATTTTAAAAAAAAATCAAAATGAAACAGGACATTGAGTTAAAATGTCCCATTTTGTTTCAAATGAAAACACATCCTTGCTGTGTCATAAATTTAAAAAAGGAAAGTTAGAAGCCCCTGGCTTTATATTCCTAGTCATGCGTGCTTCAAACTTCGATGCATGAGGTCGTACTACTTAGGAATCTGCACTGATTTTGCACAAGATAACAATTACAGAATACTGTTAACATGCAAATTACTCTATGAAATTGTTTTTTATTTATTCAGTACAGCAACTTTTCAAAACTTGCATATTTTTCTCAAACCAGGAAATGCACTAGCACATAAAGCATCCTGCACTTTGGAGACACAGGATTCATCTCACTGGTTACCGGCTCTCAGACTTTTAAATAATGCACTGACGCTCTGTAGAATGTCTTCAATGAATGAACTTGATTTGGAAGCAGAAATTCTTTTTCAGAAAGGTAAGACAAAGCTCTGGTGAGTTGCAGTGGCGTAGCCACAGGTGGGCCTGGGTGGGCCAGGGCCCACCCACTTTGGACTGAGGCCCACCCAAAATTGTGACACTCTTGCTATGGTTGGTGGGTATTCCCAAACCTTGCCAGCTGAAGATTTTCTGTCCTTGGGCAGCCAGCGCTCTTCCAAATGTCAGCCAGCAGGACTTGCCTTGAGCTGACGCTAAGACCAGCCCTTCTGCACATGCTCAGTTTTCACACATGCAAAAGCACTGAGCATGCATGGCCTGCTGACAGCAGCATCAGTTTGAGGCAAGTGCTGCCGGCTGCCATTTGGAAGAGTGCTGGCTGCTCGAGTAGTAGAAGGAAATCTTCAGCTGGCAGAGTTTAGGGACTCCACCAGCTGAAGTATTTAATATTTAGGGTTTGTGGGCAGGGAGGGGTGGAGAGAAGAGCAAACTGGAGGGGTACTGGGGTGGGGGAGGAAATTCCATGCCCACCCACCTTGGGCTCAGGCCCACCCAAAATTGGCTATCTGGCTACGCCCCTGGTGAGTTGGAACACTTTTTTCAATATGCCTTTGTCCATAATAAACAAGATTTTATGATGCGCTCAGTGTTGGCTGCACTGCTGGGAATCCTCTGTGTTTCAACCTGGTAGGAGGCCTCACCATATTAGTGTGAGACAAGCAAAAATTTCACCAACTGACGACTTCTATAAATCTGAGTCAAAGCACTCCTGGGATTCTGATAAGGAGCCAGGGAGCTTCTTGGAGGAGTGGTCCACTGGTCTTCCTTCAGATCCCTTCCCACCACGTGAGAGATGCAACCCCCCCCCCCCCCCATGCGAGTTGCTGTGGTAACATGTGCATGCGCTTGGGCCTTTAACATACAGCCAGGCAACAAGTCAGAAGCAAACAAAAAGATTTATTCATGTAATCGAAGGTCGTATGTAAAGACACCTTTCTTCCTCACTAGCTTTTCTGGATCATGGTTAACCATCAAAAGGGTGTCTGGTCCCTTTTAGCTCTGGCAAGGTACAACCTTTACCTTGCCCTTCCTTGCAATAGACAGAGCTGCAAACCTCTCTGTAGGTCCTTTACAACCCTCTCCTTATGAACCTGACAACCCTCTCTCTGGGAAGGCAGTAGGTTGTTGCAATCTTGAGGTCAGTCCTGGAGGCTCTTTTTCTATGGGCCTTTCCCAGCTTGTCTCTGTTCTGTAGTTTTTTTCTCTGTTGGTTGAGCTTCATCCTCTCTCTTGAGCTAGACCTCTTAAATCAATGAAAGAGAGCTCCTGTGATGGAGTGCATAGGAAATGGCAAGTCTCTCTTAAGCACACTCCCGCACAGGGTTCCATTACATAAGTACATACGTGTTACTGTACTGGGACAGACAGAAGGTCCATCAAGCCCAGTATCCTGTTTCCAACAGTAGCCAGTCCAGGTCACAAGTACTATTCTGGGATCTTGCCAGGTACTTATGACCTGGATTGGCTACTGTTGGAAACAGGATACTGGGCTTGATGGACCTTCGGTCTGTCCCAGTATGGCAACACTTACGTACTTATGTAATGTGACCTTGTGAAGGAGTGTGCTTAGGAGAGACTTGCCATTTTGAATATCTGGGGTACAATGTTTTTTTTTTTTGTATTGTACTAAATTACCCTGTTGGGGAAAAAAAAGTTCAGTCTGAGAGCCAGGTCTATCTTAGGACAAGACGGCCAGCACCCTGAGCTGGAAGGTTGGGTGCCTTTCCACTGATGAGGCTTATCCAGATTGACTCATGTAACTAAAACAAAGTCTACTTCCCAACACTATCTTCCCCTCAGCCCATCTCCCCAAAACACTTCCCCCCCCCCCCAGACACACCCTCTCCCCCAGCTCTTCCCTCACACTCTTTTCCCCCAGTATACACACTCCTTTAATCCCTCCCAGTCAGTCTGAACCCCTTACCTGTCTCTCACCAATCCACAACCTTTTTGGGAGGCTTACTGCTGGTGCTACTTTCTGAACAACTGTTCTGTTTTCTGCTGTCAGTGAGCTTGAACCTCTTAAGGGGGAAGATATCAATGTGGCCTATCGTTAAGACATTATTTAATGTTAACCCCATTTATTAGGAACTAGGTCTCATTGCGTAAAATAGAATCTGTGCTAAACTACCATGAGTTAGTGATAAAATAACACATCTTAACAATAGCCCATGTTGATAACTTCCCCCCTTAGTGCGAAGAGTTTCAGTCTCTGGTAACCAGAGCTGATATTGTGATGTCATAATGCCTCATTCCACCAATGCCTAAGAGCCAACCTCATCAGTGATGTCACAATGGCCTGATTGTTCTATGGCTCACTTGTATTACATATAGCAGTGATTTTGGAGATATTTCTCTTTAATTAAGGGGGAAGTTATCAACACAAGCTACTGTTAAGATGCGTTAGTTTACTGTTAACCCTAGTTATTAGTAGCTAAGTCTCATTACATAAACTGAGACCTGTGGTAAAATAGCATGAGTTAGTAGTAAAATAACACATCTTAACAATAGTCCATGTTGATAAATATGCCCCGGAGTGCCCATATTCCTGCAGTGTTCTCCAAGTCTCATGAAAATAACAGGGAAATACCATGTGGCTTAGACTTGTTGAGAGGCATGCAATTCCAGAAGAAAGCAGAACAGCTATTCTGGAGGAAGAGCCAGTTTCAAGCCTCCAGAAAATGTGAGGGGAGGGTGTGAATTGGGCAAAGAGGCAGGGAAACACAACAACAGTCAGGGCCACCATTGCCTCCCAAATCTTAAAATGAAGAGTACAGGGGTATTTTATGCATCCCTGTTCTTTCAACCTAATCAGCTATTTAATGATCAGATTGTAACATAGGTGAATAGTCTCACAGTGTAGTGTTATGTAGCACTGCACCCCATTGAGGAGTCCTTTTACCAAGCTGCACTAAAAAGTGGCCTGTGGTGGCCCCAATGCAGGTCTTTCCCGCACTGTGAGGCCACTTTTGGCGCTGCCGGTAAAAGGCAGATTGTGGAGACGAAAACGGTAACGGAGTTCAAAAATGCGTGGGATAAACATAGAGGAATCCTGTTCAGAAGGAGTGGATCCTCAGAATCTTAGCTGAGATTGGGTGGCAGAGCCGGTGGTGGGAGGCGGGGCTGGTGGTTGGGAGGCGGGGGTAGTGCTATGGCCTGTGCCCTGGAAATGACAGATACAAATCAAGGTAAGGTATACACAGAAAGTAGCACATATGAGTTTATCTTGTTGGGCAGACTGGATGGACCGTGCAGGTCTTTTTCTGCCGTCATCTACTATGCTACTATGTTACATGCTAATTTCCCCATTAACACATGGCCATTAGCCCTTACCAGCACCTGTTTTGTAGGTAGTAAGTTTCATACATTAATCCTGAACTAATCAGTTAGTGCACAGCAGTGCCCATGTGCTAACCAATTAGCATAGCCTTACCCACTTTCCACCCCCAAACATGTGGGTAACGCACACCAATCATGAAATTACCACGGGATGCTTGAGCGCACCCCACAGTAGTTCATTTTAACCTGCGGCAAGCATGCTTAGCGCTTACTGCAGTTTAATAAAAGACCACTGAGTAAGGGAATTAGTGTTTCCAGACAGTATTACCGGTTTGTTACTTGAGAAGAAAAAAAAAATTAATCACATTTTTTTTTCAGGTAAAGTAGAACGCCAAATTATGGTAGCTGATCATCTTGAGACAGCACAAGCTGCTGAGACCTTCTTGGATGCCATAAAAACCAGCCAGAGAAATGATCAAAATTTTAGGTATGGAACTTACAATGTAAACAGATTCAATTCGCAAAACAGTCATCTGCTAGAATCTGTTAGGGTTTTTTTTATTTTTTTGTCTTGCTCTGTATTCGTAAGGTACTTTTCAAGATCCGTCTTTTACCTAGTTGACCACTATTTCTATTTCTGATTTTGGACATTTTGTGAAAAACCTCAAGAACTCCAGTAGCAAACATGGCAATTTTCAAACCAGAAAAGCATCCAATATTTTGTTTCGAAAATGGTCATTTGCTAGACGTTTTTGTGTTCATTTTCAAGAAGAAAACAACAACAACAACAACAAAGTCCAAGGGAAAACACACTAAAACAAGTCATTGGGATATATGAGGGGCCAGCATTCTTAGTAGACTGGCCACGCAAACATCCCATCAGAGCAGTGGGGCTCCCTAGGGTGCACTGCAGTAGACTTCACATAGAATGTCCCAGGTACACATCTCACCGTTACCCCCTTATATTGTATGAGGAGCCCTCCCGAACCCATCAAAACCTACTGTCCCCAACTGTACACAATTACAGTAGCCCTTATGCCTACAGGTGTCACCTAAATGTAGGTACAAAAAGTTTTTGTTGGGTTTCGGAGGGCTCACATGTACCAGTTAGAGTGGGGTATGGGTCTGGGTCCCCTTCTGTACAGTCCACTGACCACTAGGCTATTCCTGGGACCTGTCTGCTTCTGTAACAGGAATGACCATTATATATGAAGCTATCATAGAGCCTGGTGTGTACTGTCACATCTTAGGGGGTTGGGAGGGAGCCAGTGACAACTAGGGGAGTAACGGGGTTATGCCTTACTCCTTCTAGTGGTCATTTAGTCATTTGGGGCACCTTTTGGTCACATAGTCATGATTGAAACAGGTCTAGCCAAGAAGTCTTAATTTTGGCCCTAGACATTTTCATTTTGTTCCATTATTACAGAAAAATGTCTGTCTTTTGGTGCTAACCTTGTCCCACCTATGTCCTGCACAAAACATGCCCCCAACATACCCTCTTGAAATTTAGATGAACTGTGGAGAAAACCATCTAAAATCAGGCATTGAAAATCACATCTTGGATGTCTGCGAGAGAAAACTGTCCTGCTGTCAGCTTACGAATTTTTGGGGGGACTTTTTTTGTTTTAAAAATGAGCCCCTAAATCTCAGCTTTAGTACTGCACAGTCAGTATGTAAATTCAGCAACAGAATATTTTAACTAATTGGTTCGTCTAAGATGCCACCAGTCTTTTGTCAAGATTACTGTATAACATTTTGCCATGTGACCTGACCAGCTTTAATCACATCTTTGTCCTGCTCCCTTGCAGTTTTTTTGGTATGTTATACTCTGCTTTAATAAGAGGCTATACTTTTGGTTAGGGCATTGTGTAAAATAATCACTCACATTCTCTTTCTATTTGTAGACTGATAAGGAAGGCATATCTGGAGCTGGCACTGTTATATTTTCATCTAGCTTCTTTAGGTACAAATGAGAATACAGGAGTGGCTCCACCAAAATCGAGAATCATAAAGGAAACGGTAAATCTCCATATATGTAATTAATTAATTAATTAATTTCTTTTTAGTACATTTATATCACACAAGGGCGGGCTCAATGCGGCTTACACAATTACAAATGGTTACATTTCAGGACGGGTACAGGTATAAAGGAACCTATGGAAGGGGTAACAACATGTGGATAAAACAGGGGAGCAAGTCGAGGTAGGTGCAGTCGGGGGTCAGGTGGGTACGGCCGAAGTGAGGATGGCTAGGATGAAGTATTATCAGTTGGATAAGCAATCTTGAATAAATACATCTTTAAGGATGACCTGAAGAGCTGGTGGTCATCTATCTCCTTCAGCTGCCGCGGTAGAACATTCCAAGATTTTGTGCTGACGTATGAGAAGGTGGAAGCGAAAAGGAATTTGTACTTAACATTCTTGCAACTTGGAAAGTGTAAGTGGAGGAAGGATCGAGCGTTTCTAGAAGGAAGATGTTTCAAATGAACAATAAAGTTGATTTTATATATAGGGATTGATATATTTTAACCGTTTTGATATATTTTTTGATTTAGTGGTATATCATAATAGAAAAGATTATGAACATAACATGACATTATTTTAATAGTACTCAGCTTTGAGATATGCCACTTCAAAAACAATTTTTTATTTATGTATCAGACTTTTCTGTACTATCACTCCGAACCAGTACTCATCATGGTTCGTATAAAATTTCACCAAGTTAAAAAAATGAGGGGATTAAGGAGCAGTAAGAATATTTTCTTTGTGTTAATTGCATATGGAGATGTCTGGCCTACCCCCAAGAGATAACACGGAGGCTGTGTAGTTACCAAATGATAATTTGGGAAATTACTGTCTGATAACTGCAAAGTACACCAATGCCTGACTATGGTAAAGTCTAGCTTCCTCATTCTTCAGTAGTAGTTGAATCCCAGACCGTTGGGCCATTTAGGAAAAGCGATATTTCAGGGTAAGATGTCACTAGCTTGGATTGCAGCCAATCAACCAGGGGCGTAGCCAGACACCTAATTTTGGGTGGGCCTGGGCCCAAGATGGGTGGGCAGAAGAACTCCGCCTTGTCCCACAAGTGATTTGGTCTCTCCCTCTCTTGCCTGCATGCCATATGGTCTCTCAAACATCCCCCCTCCCCTGAATAACTTTTTAATAGCAGATTTTCACCAGCAGCGAGCAGCAACTAATACACACAGCTCATGTTGGCCCCACAGCCTTCCCTCTGATGCAACTTCCTGTTTCTGCTTAGATGGTAATACATCAGAGGGAAGGCTGTGGGGCCAGTGCGAGCAGTATGTATCAGTCGCTGCTTGCTGCAGGCGAAGATCTGCTATTTTCAAGGTATGCAGGAGGGACAGTTGTTGGGAGTTTTTGGCTGGTGGGGCTTGGGGATCCCTGCCAGCCACATCATAGATATGCTGCTACTGGGTGGGCCTGAGCCCAGAGTGGATGGGCCTGGGCCCACCTGGGCCTACCCTTGGCTACGCCACTGCAGTCAACTATAAATGGTTCACTATGGCCTTCAGTTTACAATTGAATTTCATACGTGTATAAAAGGCATTTAAAGGTGCATATCCTGGCTTTGTAAGATGGGGACCTAAACGTTTAAATGCTTGCAAATGGCAAGAGTAGGACAAGGGTGTGGTAGACATTTATTTTCCATTTTCCATGGTCGTTCTTTGTGAGGGTTTGTTTGAGAAGGAGCGATTTGAGGATTTTGTGGAATCTAGTATATTCCTGTATATTTCATATTTTGGGTGGTCAGGAGTTCCACCATTTCGTTCCTAGGTAAGTGAAGTCTGCAGAGCGGACAGTTTTGTAAATCACTTTTTTGCAATTTGGGAGGTGTAGTCTGAGATAGTTTCTTGCCTCATATTTAGTGTTTCTTTGAGGTAAGTTTATTAATGGTACCATATAATCTGGAGCTGTGCCATTCAGGATTTGAAAGATAAAGGTACATAATTTGAAGGTGATTCTTGCTTTGATGGGAAACCAGTGTAATTTGATTAATAAAGGGGAGGCACGTTCAAAATGAGAGATTCTATATATGAACCTGGCTGCAGTGTTTTGAGCTGTTTCAAGTTTCTTTAACAGGTACTTCTTACAGCCAGCACATATGGCATTACAATAATCAAATTGGGATAATGTTAATGATTGTACCAATAGTCGGAATGTTTCTGATGAGAAATAGGGTCTGATCCTTTTTAGTTTCCAAAGACACTTGAAAGATTTTGTGATTACTGAGGAAACTTGAGTATCAAATGTTAAATGTTTGTCTATAATTATACCTAGAATTTTCAGATTATTGTCAATGGGGAATGAAGTGTTGTCAATTGTGAAACTGTTGTAGTTGTTTTGGTCAAACAGATTGGTAATGTACACCATCTTCCACTGTGCTGAAGGCTTTTCATCCTGCCTGTTTTCCCAGTCACAGTATGAAGTGGAAACAATTCTTGCAGAGGCAGGCAAGTGAAACACATCTCACACATTCACCATATGATGTATTCGGCATGTCTTTGAGAATCTCATCTTCTGCTATGGCTTCCAGCCAACTTGCATGGTTGCCTTCTTCTGGCTTGTCTGAAGATGTTTATACTAAATTTTGGTGAAGGTTAAGTAGACTATAGACACCATCGAGGATCACGGTTTGATCATGGGTTTCCTTTGTTACGACAGCTGTGTTATAAGAACATAACATAAGAACATAAGAATAGCCATACTGGTCCATCTATCCTAGTATCCTACTTCCAGCAGTAGCCAATCCAGGTCACAAGTACCTGACAGAATTCCTTATAGTAACAACATTCCATGCTACTGATCCCAAGGACAAGCTGTGGCTTTCCCCATGTCTATCTCAATAACAGACTGTGGACTTTTCCTCCAGGAACTTGTCCAAACCTTTTTTTAAACCCAGATATCACATCCTCTGGCAATGAGTTCCAGAGTTTAACTGTTCGTTGAGTGAAATAATATTTCCTCCTGTTCATTTTAAAGGATCTTCCTTGAGTGTCCCCTAGTCTTTGTATTTTTTGAAAGAGTAAAAAAATCGATTTACGTTTCTCCCTTCTACGCCGTTTTGTAGACCTCTTTCATATCCCACTCAGCCGTCTCTTTTCAAAGCTGAAGAGTCCTAACCTCATAAGCCTTTCCTCATATGAGAGGAGTTCCACCCCCTTAATCATTTTGATCGCTCTTCTTCTTATTATTTATTTGTTGCATTTGTATTCCACATTTTCCCACCTATTTGCAGGCTCGATGTGGCTTACATAATGCCGTAATGGCGATTGCCATTTCCGGATTGAGAAATACAAAATGGTTATTAAGTGACAGAGTAGGTTAAGCAATCAGGTGTAGCGAGTTCATTCCTGGAATTAGAAGTAGAGAGGTATAACGATAAAGTTCATTGGTGCCAAAGTACAGTTAAGCAATCCAGTGTCGAGAGTTCGGTTTTGTCCCGTTCTGGTATGGGTTTGGTTGTCTGGTATTTAGGATGGATCATTGTGGTATGCCTTTTCGAACAAGTTGGTTTTTAATAACTTTCGGAAGTTAGTTAGGTCGTGTATTGTTTTGATGGCAGTCGGCAGGGCATTCCATAGTTGCGCGCTTATATAGGAGAAGCTGGATGCATATGTTGATTTATATTTTAGTCCTTTGCAGCTAGGGTAATGAAGATTCAGGAACGTGCATGCTGATCTTTTTGCATTTCTGGTTGGTAAGTCTATGAGGTTTATCATGTAGACCGGGCCTTTGCCATGAATGATTTTATGAACCAGGGTACAGAGTTTGAATGCAATATGCTCTTTTAGTGGGAGCCAGTGTAGTTTTTCTCTTAGGGGTTTGGCGCTTTCGTATTTCATTTTTCCAAATATAAGTCTGACTGCGGTGTTTTGGGCGATTTGGAGTTTCTTAATGATTTGTTCTTTGCATCCGGCATAGATTGCATTGCAGTAGTCTAGGTGGCTTAGCACCGTTGATTGTATCAGGCAGCGGAATAGTTTCCTTGGGAAGAAAGGTTTTACTTTTTTGAGTTTCCACATTGAGTGGAACATTTTCTTTGTTGTATTTTTCGGTTGGCTTTCTAGTGTGAGATTTCGGTCGATTGTGACTCCAAGGATTTTCAGGCTATCTGAAACAGGGAGGGTGTAGTCTGGGGTGTTTATGGTAGTAGGTTTGTTCGTATTATATTGTGACGAGAGGATGAGACACTGTGTTTTTTCTGCGTTGAGTTTTAATTGAAATGCATCCGCCCATGAATTCATGATTTGGAGACTGTTTGATTTCGTTTGTGATTTCAGTTAGATCGTGTTTGAACGGGATGTAAATCATGACATCATCTGCGTAAATGTAAGGGTTGAAGCCATGGATAGATAGAGATTTGGCTAGAGGTGTCATCATTAGGTTGAAGAGGGTCGGTGAGAGCGGTGATCCCTGGGGTACTCCACATTCTGGTTTCCATGGTGGTGTTGTGCTCGAATTTGATATCACTTGGTATGTTCTTGCGGTTAGGAAGCCCTTGATCCAACTAAGTACTCTTCCCCCGATCCCAAAGTATTCTAGGGTGTTTAGTAGTATTTTGTGGTTTACCATGCCGAACACATGGTAACCTTTTCTAATTCTGCTTTATCTATTTTTAAGATACAGCGGCCAGAATTGTATACAGTACTCAGTGTGGTTGCAACATAGAGCGATACAGAGGAATTATAATATTCTTTCTTATTTTCTATCCTTTTCATAGTAATGTAGTTTAGGTCTGCTGAATAGTAAGCCTACATTAAATGTATATTGGAGGCAGTAGACAGTGTTTACCAATGTACATTTAGTGCTGCTGAATATAAGTATTAATTCAAATGCTGCAACCAGCATTTAAAATATTGAGTGTTGCCACTGAATATTACCTGCACAGTAATTCGAGGAAATGGAGATGATGAAAACAGATTTTCTTAATGAATAAAACTTTGCTGGTTTTTGCACAAATAATTTTGTATTTGCAAAGGGCCAAATTCTTTATATGGCGCCTGAAAAATCGGCACAGAAAAACTACACACAGCACTATTCTATAAACTACGCCTAAAGTTAGGCGCACTTTATAGAATATGCACATGTGTCATTCTTGTGCCTGAAATTTAGGCGCACCCATTTAGGCCACCTAAAACCAGGACTAAATACCTGCGCCTGTTAGGTGCAGATCGGGTGTATTCCGTAACAGTGCGCATAGTTTTAGGAATGCCCACAGCCCATCCATTCCACACCTGTGGCCATACCCCCTTTTTGGATGTGCGCATTAGAATTTACATGCACCGTGTTATAGAATATGCCTATAAGGTTGTGCGTGAAAATTTTAAAGACAATTAGTGCTGCTAATTGGTTAACTAACAATTAACGGTTCTGATTGGCTTGTTAATTAAGTTGTGCACGCAATTTGGCGCCATATATAGAATTCAGAGGAAAGTCAATTACAAATATTATGCAAAATTACTAATGAACTGAAGAATTATGTAAATCTGCTCATTGGCAGTTTTGGCACAGAAAAATTACATGCAGAAAATCATGGAAATCGGACTTCACTGTTAAAAAAACTGCAAAACTTTTGAATCCAATACACTATACAGTTTCAGGCAATATACCCAGTAGAGCAACGGAAGTATGAAGCTTTTCCTCTCAGCACCTCAAAAAGATTTGTGAAAGTGATTTCAATGTGTTTTTGATTCATGTCTAGTTCTGTTTCACAACCATATACAGTGAATCATATTCCTATATTTGCACACTAATGGCAACATTAGCTAGGGGTGGCCCAACCATTAGGCCGCCTCAGGCGGCACTCATCAGGAGCGGCAACTCAAAGGGGCGGCATCTCCCCCTTCGCGGTGTTTTTCCTCACGGTGACATTCCAAACCCATCAGCGGCAGCAATTCCCATACGCTGCCCTGCCGCCACCGGCACCCGCCTCTTCCGTTTACTGTGACTGCCTCTCTAATATAACTTCCTGTTTCGTCAGAGGCTCAGGCAGCCGCAGTAAAGGGAAGAGGCGAGTGCTGGGGGTGGCAGGGCAGCGTATGGGAATCGCTGCCAGGTTTGGAACGTCACTATGAGGTAAAACGTCACGAATGGGGGGGGGGGGGGGGGCGCATGTTATCTCCACCTTAGGTGGCATCTTGCCTTGGGCCGGCCCTGACATTATCGCATGGCCATTAATTAAAAAAAAAAAAAAGGAAAATCAGCCACTTTACTGCTGCAGTAAAAATGGCCTTAGTGCATGGGGAAAACCCGTATAAAAACACACTAAGGCCGCTTTTTACCCCTATGCAAATAACTGAGAGATTTAATTAAGCTTTTAAAAATATGTGAATTATGCTTCTAGTGGACTTTATCCTGAATCCAAACTTCTTCACCCATTCCTAATATGTTGTTGCTATTGTTTGTTAAACTATTGTTATAGGTTATGGACAATGATTTTTGTTTTTTCAGACTAATACAATCAATGAAAATGAGGTAACTCTTAGCAAATCAGAAATATGCAGACTGAAGGCCTGGATTGCAATAAGAGCTGCTACACAGGTATGAGTGAAATACCATGTACAGGCTTGTTTTCTAAGCTGTGTTTAATTGCTGTTAATGCACGTTAAATCATGTTAATATGGCTTTTAATGCAAAATAAACCAGGCTCAATATGCAGCAAAAATAAAACATCCATCATATGCAAATTATTTGCATTTGTAGGTAAAAGGGTTAAGGTGACTTACTTTCTGTTGACCCTGAAAAGTTAACTGCATCTCTAGAAGTATAGTGGAGGAGTGGCCTAGTGGTTAGGGTGGTGGACTTTAGTCCTGAGGAACTGAGTTTGATTCCCGGCACAGGCAGCTCCTTGTGACTCTGGGCAAGTCACTTAACCCTCCATTGCCCCATGTAAGCCGCATTGAGCCTGCCATGAGTGGGAAAGCGCAGGGTACAAATGTAACAAAAATAAAATAGATACTATTGGAGATTCTACATGGAATGTTGCTATTCCACTAGCAACATTCCATGTAGAAGGCTGCGCAGGCTTCTGTTTCTGTGAGTCTGACGTCGTGCAGGACGTCAGACTCACAGAAGCAGAAGCCTGCGCGGCCACATTGGTGATCTGCGACTTCTACATGGAATGTTGGTAGTGGAATAGCAACATTCTATGTAGATTCTCAAATAGTAGCAACAGTGGAGGAGTGGCCTAGTGGTTAGGGTGGTGGACTTTGGTCCTGAGGAACTGAGTTCGATTCCCGGCACAGGCAGCTCCTTGTGACTCTGGGCAAGTCACTTAACCCTCCATTGCCCCATGTAAGCCGCATTGAGCCTGCCATGAGTGGGAAAGTGCGGGGGTACAAATGTAACAAAAAAAAAAAATAGTTACTGTTGTCCCATTCGATCCCTTAAGTGGGAGACAGTGTACCTGGGACAATATTAAAGGGTGGCAGCTGAAAACAAATTGCACTCCATTGCCCCCTTCTGATACAAATTGGGCCAATGGCCCTCCATCCTCTGACCCTTTATCAAGGAACTCCCCTTACCCGGGGAGCTCTTAAGTCCCTATTTGGCTGGTGCCCCAAACAGCATCCTCCATAACCTAGTGCAGGGCAAAAGTGTTGATTAGAAGCCCCCCCCCCCCCCCCCCCCCACCAGTAAGGCTCATTCTTCTATGTTCCTAGCCCTGCTCCCTTCACCACAAAGATTCTAAGTCTGTGGCCCAGGATCCAGTCTTCACCTCCACCAAACCCTTGTCCGAACCAAATTAACTCCTATAATCTTTAAGTCCTTAGTGACACTTGCTCCTGTCTGGATGCCCCCATTTTTCAAAAATTGGGTTCAGACACACGAATCATTGTGGCATCCAGGGTAGGAGCAAATGGGGATCACTCCTGCCCACCAAGGATTTTTATAGTCAAATTGGGGTTTGACAGGGGGCTGGATCTTGAATCCTAGACCAGACACTTAGGTTCCTTGTGGGAGGCAGGGCTGGTAAAATGGAGGGGGCGAGCCACTTCTATACTTTTTGCCACACTAGGGGGAGAGGCACTATTTGGCCCGCTGACCCACTAGCCTAATTAATATTTGTATGAGGGGTGGACTTGACAAGGCCAGATCCATTCTAAGAGAACACCAGGGCCATCTACAACAACCCCCTTTTTCTGCTAGTTGAGCTCCTCCAGTATTCATCAGCCCCTAGGACTTGAAGCATGGATGATTCAGGAGAGAGGAATGAACACCAGACTTTGAACAGATGTGGAGGCAGGAGAAGAACTGTGTGTCGAACCAAGTCCAAAAGGCAGGCAAAGACAGCATCTAGGAAAAGGCAGAAGTCGCGGCAGGCAGAACAGGTTCAAGGTCAGGACTCAGGCAGAAGTCAGATGCCAAAAGTCAGTAGCGAATAAGGCAGTCAGAGCTCTCACGGGAGATCTGTCCGAGGACAGAGAGGGTTGGGAGTTTCAGGATTATTTAAGTACAGGGAGCCAGAGTGTGCTTTGTACAGTTAGCCCATAAGATATTCAGAAGACCAATCGGGTATAAAAGACAGGGAGGCCTGAGCTCATTTCATATGAAGGGCCTGGCTCCTAGGGTGTAAGTTTATGTCATAACTAAACTACCGGTATAAGGAGGCGGGCGATTTTGTGTTTAAATGTCACCTGCCCCATTAATGGGAAAAAAATATCATTTTTTAAAATTGTCTTTGAAAAAATACACACACGGATTTGTACCTGCTTATTGTGGGACTGCTTTTTCAGTGAAAACTTAAATGTATTCTTTTAAATATACAGATGTACGCCAGGGGCGGACTGACCATTTGGGCAACTGTACAGTGCCTGAGGGCCCAGAGGCTCCAGGGGGCCCAGAGGCTCTGCCCGGTTGCCTTTGCCCGCCGCTGCCTCTGTCCTGTGCCAACTCTGCGGTTTAAAATGGTGGCCGCAAACTCTCGCGAGACTACCATGAGAGGGCGTAGACATCATTTTAAACTGTGGAGCCACGCGGGCAGCAGCAGCAGGGATGGAAGAAGGTGGGAAGGGAGATCATAAGTACTTAAGCATCGCCATGCTGGGACAGACCAATGGTCCATCGAGCCCAGCACCCTGTCACTGACGACAGCGGCCAAAAGAACAAGCAATTTGTCCCGGCCATCCTAGAAATACTGTATTATTCCCTCATCCATTCAATAACATTCTATGGCTTTTTCCTCCAGGAAGCCGTCCAACGCTTTTTTGAAGTCCGCTAAGTTAACCGCCTTAACCACTTTTTCTGGCAGCGAATCCCAGAGTTTATCTACGCATTGAGTGAAGTAAAATTTCCTCCGATTCGTTTTAAAAATTTACCACACTGCAGCTTCATCGCAGGCCCCCTTGTCCTAGTATTTTTGGAAAGCATAAACAGACGCTCCACATCGACCCGTTCCATTCCACTCATTATCTTAAAGACCTCTATCATATCTCCCCTCAGCCGCCTTTTCTCTAAGCTGAAGAGCCCCAGCCTCTTCAGCCTATCCTGATAGGGAAGTCGTCCCATCCCCTGTATCATCTTTGTCACCCTTCTCTGCACCTTCTCCAATTCCACTATGTCTTTTTTGAGGTGCGGCGACCAGAATTGAACACAATACTCAAGGTGCGGTCGCACCATGGAGCAATACAACAGCAGAATAATATCCTTATTTTTGTTTTCAATCCCTTTCCTAATGATACCCAACATTCTATTTGCTTTCCTAGCTGCTGCAGCACATTGAGCAGAAGTTTTAAACGTATCATCAACGATGACACCTAGATCCCTTTCTCGGTCCGTGACTCCCAATGCTGAATCTTGCATGACATAGTTATAGTTTGGGTTCCTCTTTCCCACATGCATCACTTTGCACTTGTTCACATTAAACGTCATCTGCCATTTAGACGCCCAGACTCCCAGTCTCGTAAGGTCCTCTTGTATTTTTTCACAATCTTCCTGCGATTTGACTACTTTGAATAACTTTGTGTCATCGGCAAATTTGATTACCTCACTAGTTACTTCCATCTCTAGGTCATTTATGAATATGTTAAAAAGCAGAGGTCCCAGCACCGATCCCTGAGGGACCCCGCTAACTACCCTTCTCCATTGCAAATATTGACCTTTTAGTCCTACTCTCTGTTTCCTATCTTTCAACCAGTTTTTAATCCACAGTAAGACACTACCCCCTATCCCATGTCCCTCTAATTTCCTCTGTAGTCTTTCATGAGGGACCTTATCAAACGCCTTCTGAAAATCTAGATACACAATATCAACCAGCTACCTTTGTCCACATGTTTGTTTACCCCGTCAAAGAAATGCAGCAGATTGGTGAGGCAAGACTTCCCTTCGCTAAATCCATGTTGACTTTGTCCCATTAGTCCATGCTTTTGAACGTGCTCTGTAATTTTGTTCTTGATTATAGTCTCTACCATTTTGCCTGGCACCAACGTCAGATTCACCGGTCTATAATTTCCCGGGTCTCCTCTGGAACCTTTTTTAAATATTGGCGTTACATTGGCCACCCTCCAATCTTCCGGTACCACGCTCGATTTTAAGGATAAATTACAAATCAATAACAGTAGCTCTGCCAGCTCATTTTTTTAGTTCTATCAGTACCCTAGGGTGAATACCACCCGGTCCAGGAGATTTGCTACTCTTCAGTTTGCAGAACTGCTCCATTATGTCTTCCAAATTTACAGATATTTCAATATGTTTTCTGACTCTTCAGCTTTGACGAGTCCGGCACCGGTGTCCCACCCAAATCTTCCTCGGTGAAGACCGAAGCAAAGAACTCATTAAGTTTTTCTGCTATTTCTTTGTTTTCCTTGATCGCCCCTTTTACACCCTGGTCATTCAGCGATTCTTTTGCCGGTTTCCTGCTTTTAATGTATCTAAAAAAATTTTTACTATCAGTTTTCGCCTCTATCGCTATCTTTCTTTCAAAATCCCTCTTTGCCTTTCTTATCAGCGCTTTGCATCTGACTTGACATTCCTTATGCCGCTTCTTATTTTCCTCATTTGGTTCCTTCTTCCATTTTCTGAAGGATTCCTTTTTAGCTCCAATAGCCTCCTTTACCTCACTTTTTAACCACGCCGGCTGTTGTTTGGTTTTCCGTCCTCCTTTTCTGATAAGTGGAATATGTTTGGCCTGGGCCACCAGGATGGTGTTTTTGAACAGCATCCATGCTGTTGTAGGACTTTCTGCTGGACATGTAGGAAGGTAAGGGCTGCGGGGACGGTGATAGCATGTGTGTGGGGCAGCGGTAGCGTGTGTGTGGGGGGCAGGGGTGGCACGGGGTGGCAGCGGTGGCGGTGGGAGGGCAGAGTACTCTTGGTGCCCAGAGGTCCAGAGTACTCTGTCTGCCCCTGATGTACACACACAAGAGCACTGCCCCTGGGAACTCCTACCCAAAACACATATAAATTTACACACATATATGCTACATAATTTCATGCACAAATATATGTTTGCCAATTTTCAAAAGCCCATGTCAATAGATTTTTAATAAGATACAGGGTCATTTGATGGCAATTACATAAGTACATAAGCATTGCCATACTGGGAAAGACCAAAGGTCCATCAAGCCCAGCATCCTGTTTACAACAGTGGCCAATCCAGATCCCGAAAAAGTACAAAACATTTTATATTGCTTATCCCAGAAATAGTGGATTTTCACCAAGTCCATTTAATAACAGTCTATGGACTTTTCCTTTAGGAAGCCGGCCAAACCTTTTTTTAAACTCCGCTAAGCTAACCGCTTTTACCACATTCTCTGGCAACAAATTCCAGAGTTTTCAAATAGATTTTCGGCAGCTTCTTTTTCTTTTACCCTGACTGCCCTTTGCCTCCTGTTTTATTTTTGTAAACGTCTTAGATGCCTATGTGCAGGCCTTTGGTGGTAACTCAAATGTATGCAATAAATAAATAATAAATGGTCTTTGCCTTAAAGCGAATGGGGACAGACTTAAAGATCTCAATATGTACCCCTTGGACGAAAGTCGGGAGAGGGGAGATATGATAGAGACTTTTACCTATGTGGCGTAAATGCACAGGAGGCAAGTGTCTTTCATTTGAAATGAAGCTCTGAAGTGAGAGGGCATAGGATGAAGGTGAAAGGGGACAGATTCAGGAGTAACCTGAGGAAATACTTTTTCATGGAAAGAGTGATGAATTCGTGGAATGGCCTCCCAGTGTAAGTGGTGGAGACGAAGACTGCACGAGCAGTGCCGTAGCGAGGGCAGCTGACACCCGGGGTGGGTCGCCGCTGCGCACCCTCCCCCCCCGGAGCGCATGCTTACTTGAAGCGAGGGGTGGGCGAGAGGGCCGATCCGCCCCCGAGTGCACGTCGCTGGGCGCTGCGTCGGCTCCGCTGGTTCCTTGCTGTCTCTGCCCCGGAACAGGAAGTAACCTGTTACGGGGCAGAGAAAGCAGTGAACCAGCAGAGTCAACACCCCCCCCCCCCCCCAGCGGCATGCACCCGGGGCAGACCGCCCCACTGCCCCCCCTTCCTACGCCACTGCACTTGAGTACAAGAAAGTATGGGACAAGCCCATCGGATCTCCAGGGGAGAGAAAGGGATAGTAGATTGGATGGATGGGCAGACTGGAAAGGCCATATGGCCTTTATCTGTCTTCGTTTTTCTCTCCCTTAGCACACAGGCTTTAATCGTGGAGTGGCCTAGTGATTAGAGCATCGGTCTTGCAATCCCGAGGTGGCCGGTTCAAATCCCACTGCTGCTCCTTGTGATCTTGGGCAAGTCACTTAATCCTCCATTGCCTCAGGTACAAACTTAGATTGTGAGCCCTCCTGGGACAGAGAAATATCCAGAGTACCTGAATGTAACTCACCTTGAGCTACTACTGAAAAAGGTGTGAACAAACTCCAAATAAATTATTTGAGCAACTATCTGAGATTTTACATGGAATGTTGCTACTATTTCTATATGGAATGTTGATATTATCTGAGAGTCTATATGGAATGTGCTACTATTTGAGATTCTGCATGGAATGTTGCTATAGTGGAGGAGTGGCCTAGTGGTTAGAGCACCGGTCTTGCAATCCAGAGGTGGCCGGTTCAAATCCCACTGCTGCTCCTGGTGATCTTGGGCAAGTCACTTAATCCTCCATTGTCTCAGGTACAAACTTAGATTGTGAGCTCTCCTGGGACAGAGAAATATCCAGAGTACCTGAATGTAACTCACCTTGAGCTACTACTGAAAAAGGTGTGAGCAAAATCCAAATAAATAAATGTAATTTCTGTAATCTGATGAAAGTGGATATCTAGAAGAATGTTATTCATAGTGAAAGATTATATATTGAAAATGTAATCATGTATTACTTTACTTTTGAAATATTTTATTAGTAAATACATCTGAAAAGTGTAGTAATACTAACATTATTGTATTCCATTATCAAAGACATTTGCCATCTGAACCATTAATATGCACTGTGCATTTTTTATTCTGCTATACACTGCTGTTTACATGGGGAAGGCAATTTTAAAGCAATGTACACAAACGATAATCAGCTCTTTGAAATTTACCCTTCCTCAATACAGTCAAGTTTTGCACTTTGTGAGACAGCATTCCTGGGAGCATTTAGGTTGGAGGAGAATGCATTTTCATATCTTTGCACATAAAATTCTATTTACAGAAAAAGCAGGTGCAAGTGATTATACAGACTTTGCACAGTGGTAAGTTTCAAAGTGAAAGAACATGCTTGCATTTGCTTTCAAAATTGATGCAAAGCTCACAGGTAAGATGTATATGTGATCTTTGACCCAATGCAAACAATTTGAAAATTGTCCTCATTTATACCAGTTCATTCCTCCCTATGATGGTGGCTTCAAATAGAATACCTTATAATTGACTGTCCCTTTCACCTTCCTCTGCCTCAGCTCACTCTGACCATACGTGTGTCATCAATAGGCTGGGGAGCTCACTTGTGCATCTGGAAAATCCAAGGTTTGTAGGACACATATGAACACACTCTGCAAATAAATCTTTTAAAGTTCAAGACCGTTTTCAACACCCTTCTCCTTGCATTTACTCCCAAATTATTCTCATCAGAACAGACAATCAAGTTACCTTGTTCTACATAACCAAACAAGGCGGATCGGACTCCTTACGCTTCTGCCGAGAAGCATTAAAGATCGAGGGACCGATGTTCAGCTTGCGGGAGGCAGCCCACATAAGCGTCACGGTCAGCGCTGACCTCGGATATTCAATGCCGAGCTATTTCCGGTGACCAGCATTGAATATCCAGTTTCATTTTTGGCCATCGGAACTTAACCGGTTAAGCAGATATTCAACGCTAACCAGTTAAGTTCCTAGCGGTTAATGATAGGACTGCTGTTTACGCCGTCCTATTTAACCGCTTAATCCAGCGCTGAATATCAGCATCTTTCGATATAGCTGGTTAGCCACTATGCGCTAACCATGAATATTCAGCAGAGATAAACTGCTGGCTCCCACTGAATATTAGCGGTTAACCGGCTAAATGCTATTAAATCAGCCAGGAGACGGTTAAATAGCACTGACTGTCAGGGGGCTGGGATCTAGAGTTACAAAATGGTATATCTTGTCAAGCCGCTTGCCTTCCTACCAATCAAAATCAAAATTGGACTCCCTGAGCCACAAACTGAACTCAGTTCCACCGTAATAGGGGGCTTCTTCAAACCCATCCAAAATCTTTGCATAATATTTCAGAGTTTCATTTCAACCAAACTATGATTCTCCCTATGTTTCCCCTTCCTCCTCGCTCTATGCAAACAGAGTTTTCCTTTCACACCCTAGACTGCAGTTGTGCATTGCTGTACTACCTGGACCACACAACAGACATCAGGAAGTTTTCACAATTATTCATTACATTTAATCCAAAGAATCCTGGCTATCGTGCTTTTAAGCATCTTTTAGCCAACTGGATATCAGACTACATTTCTACAACCCCTAGATTGCTTAGGCCCACATCAGTTCCACACAAAAGCAGCCTCCGTAGCAAACATCAAAACAGCGTCCATCACTGATATTTGCAAGGCTGTGACTTGGGCTACAGTGTAAGCATTACTGCTTGGACTTGTCATTGTCCCAAGATGCAGCGTTCGACCAAGCAGGCCTCAGAAATCTTTTTTGCTTCATGCTGACCCTTGCATGTTTCTTAACCTCCTCCCATTTAACTAACACCTAGCTACCACAGTACCATCCAAAGGTGGCCCTCAACTTGAGACTCACCTTTGGCTGTGGTTGCGTTTCCTTACTCTGTCAATGGAGAAAGCAAAGTTGCTTTCCTGTAACAGGAGATCTCTGTAGAATGCAGGGGAATGCAACCACACTCGCTCACAACCTATCTTCTAAAAAAAAAAAAAAAAAAGAATCTACATATCATTGGGTACATAAGTAATGCCACACTGGGAAAAGACCAAGGGTCCATCGAGCCCAGCATCCTGTCCACGACAGCGGCCAATCCAGGCCAAGGGCACCTGGCAAGCTTCCCAAATGTACAAACATTCTATACATGTTATTCCTGGAATTGTGGATTTTTCCCAAGTCCATTTAGTAGCGGTTTATTGACTTGTCCTTTAGGAAACCATCCAACCCCTTTTTAAACTCTGCTAAGCTAACCGCCTTCACCACTTTCTGTGGCAACGAATTCCAGAGTTTAATTATACGTTGGGTGAAGAATTTTCTCCAATTTGTTTTAAATTTACTACACTGTAGTTTCATCACATGCCCCCTAGTCCTAGTATTTTTGGAAAGCGTGAACAGACGCTTCACATCCACCTGTTCCACTCCACTCATTAATTTATATACCTCTATCATGTCTCCCCTCAGCCGTCTCTTCTCCAAGCTGAATAGCCCTAGCCTCCTCCATTACTGCTAGCTTTGTAGAACTGAGTGGGAGGAGGGAGTCTGCGGCAGCATGGGAATCCCCGCACATGCTCGGAGATATCAAGTCTTGATGTCTTTGAGCAAGGAAAGCGATCTGCACCAAGGCTCTTTCTGGTGATATCACCTTTGAGCGTGGCTGCATTCCTCTCCTATGTATGGAGAAGAGAACAACCCCTGTTACAGGTCATCAACTTTGCCTTAGGAAACAGAACCCTAGGTTCTTATTTTCTGCATTAGTTGATCTATCATAACTTTTTCTCCTCTGTAATCGTACACAAGAATTTGCTGTCACTGTGTAAAATAATGTGTTCATTTTACAATAGGTGAATGAAGCCATGGCTGAGTATTACCGGTTACTTGGAGAGAGCAGTGTGATATTAAGTACCTTGACACCTACCAGTCAACAGCAAATCCCTACTTTTGCCTCTATGGATCTTCTTGCAAGCTATAAAGATTTTGTATCTGGTACTTATCTCTATGAACTTTACAATATGTGTTATGCATTAAGAAACACAAACTTAGGGCATGATTTACTAAGTTTTCTTTTATTTTGTGAATCAGGCTCTTAGATGTATGGATAAATATATATAGATATATAAAATCATTTTTAAAGCAAGATATTGAGACAAAGGTCCTTATTCAATAAAGCTTTTTATTTTTGTCTCTTTTGACATAGCATGGTGAAAAGCACTTTTAAAATAAAGACCCTTATTTTAATAAAACCAACACAAACAATGATTGACATTAATAAAAGATGGGTAAGCTTAAACATGTCTAAAGAAATAATGCAACACTGTGTTATCAGATTTTTGGTGAGCCCTGAGCAGGGCTAGGTGGGTGGGGCAGGGCAGGACAGATAGGGGTCCTCCTCCTTTCCCCTCATAAAAATGACATTGCTCGCTGCACCTTCTCCAGAATTCTAATACCTCTTCCCCAGTTTCACTGCTTCTCGCCATTCCGCTTCCTCACTTCTCCTCCAGTCAACCCTTTCCTTAGTTCTAGCATTCTCTCCCTCTTTGGTCCCTCCCCCACAACCTGATTTCATTGGCCGTTGCCTTGCACTCTCCCAACTCCAACTTCTTCATAGTTCCAATGCTGCCTTCTTCTGTTCCAATGCAGTTATTCCTCTTTTCCATATTTCCCCTCCCTGTCCTGTTCCATCACCTCTGTCTATCACTATTTTCATCCTCCCATATTTCTGTTCTCCCTTTCTTTGTCCCAGTTCTTTTTCCTCCCAACCCAGGTTCATCCCCCTTCTCCCCAGTTTGGCTGTGCCTTCCTCAGCAAACTTCATTGTCCAGTTCCAATGCCCTTTTTCTTCCTCCTGCTCTGATTGCATTCCAATTCCCCATCTTCCCGTTAATCCTTCCTTCTGTATCCTCTTACCTGCTCAGTCCAGATGTGTGTGCTTATATACCCTTTCCGGTATGTAGAAACAGAAAACATAGCTTTTCCAGTGACATCACCTGTACCAGAGGGAATGATACAGCCCTGAACAAGCAAGTATTCTCTGTCTCCAGCAGATGGTGTTAGGTTCTGGACTGGTGGATCATGCAGGTGAAGAGCTTTGAAGTGCAATGAGCTCTTAAGGTCTTGGATTACCTCCAGCTCCTGGGGTTTATGGCAGCCATTCTTTAACTAGTGCCGTGGGCAGGGGTGCCTTTGAGACCCAGCAGAGGTCCTTGTCTCACTGGTTACCTGAAATGTAGGATTATGAGACACACATTTCTCTTCCTCAGATGATCATGGAGTCCTTGACCTGTTGGTTCTATCCTAAGAATCTTCTAATGAGAATGGATCTAGATTCCCACCTTCCTTGACTGGATAGTAGTCACCTCAGATACCAAGTCTGCTAGGATGGCAGGCTCACTGTCAGGGATGATTGGCTCAGGATTGCTGAGTATCGGTGGTGTCAGTTAACTAACTGGGTATGTTGCAGCAGTCTCCCTGGATTCAGTGGTAGATAACCGAGTAGAAGAGGCTTCTATCCAATTATCTCCACTGAATATTGGCCCCTTTAGTTCTTAGTTTTAGGTATTGGGGCTAGTGTTTGGAATATAATTGTGATCCCTACAGTCAGATTACGAAGGTGGGCAGTCATTTACTCCTAATCTATTACACTGAGCCACTAGGCTCTTTGTCAAAATAACAATAGAACATTAGTATGGCTGTCTTTGAGTAGTCAATGCCTTGTGTCAGCTAAACACCTTCAGATAGGATATAACTATCAACATAACCACTTGCACTTTGCAGTACTGAGATCTAATGGGCTGATTATCAGAAGCAAACACCTACACTAGAGGCTATTAGCGCCATACTAGCGCCTGAGTTTGCTACTGCCCAATGATCAGAGCCCCCAAGTTTGTGAAACAACATGCTCACGGGCTCTGAACGCAACTAGCATGCAAATCTCTTATCACCTCTCACTTAGACTATTGCAACTTGCTTCTCACAGGTCTCCCACTCTGCCATCTCTCTCCTCTTCAATCTATTCAAAATTCTGCTGCATGACTAATATTCTGCCAGTGTCGTTATGCTCTTATTAGCCCTCTCCTCAAGTCACTTCACTGGCTTCCTATCCATTTCAGCATTCAGTTCAAACTCCTCTTATTGACCTATAAGTGCATTCACTCTGCAGCTCCTCAGTACCTCTCCACTCTCATCTCCCCCTACATTCCTCCCCTGGAACTCCGTTCACTGGGTAAATCTCTCTTATCTGCACCCTTCTCCTCCACTGCTAACTCCAGACTCCGTTCCTTTTATCTTGCTGCACCATATGCCTAGAATAGACTTCCTGAGCCGGTACGTCAAGCTCCATCTCTGTCCGTCTTCAAATCTAAGCTAAAAGCCCACCTTTTTGATGCTGCTTTTAACTCCTAACCCTTATTCACTTGTTCAGAACCCTTATTTTATCATCCTCACTTTAATATTCCCTTATCTCTTGTTTGTCCTGTTTGTCTGTCCTAATTAGATTGCAAGCTCTGTCGAGCAGAGACTGTTTCTTCATGTTCAAGTGTACAGCGCTGCGTACGTCTAGTAGCGCTATAGAAATGATAAGTAGTAGTAGTAAAACAGGGCTCTTAGCACAAGTAGCATGCAAATGCATGCTAAACATATTTCTCCCGAATGATCAGCGAGCAGCTGGCGTTAGGGTTTGCAGACCATTGGAGAAGAATGGTGAGCCCTGTCCAGCATGCATTTGTATGCTAGCAGGCCTCCCCCCATTCCCCCCAATACAGCCCCCCCATTAGAGCAGGAACCCCAACCCCCCACCCCAAGCCAGCGCCACAGAGGCTAGAGATCGGACCTCCAGACCCCCGACCCCCCCAACACAAGTTCAGGGGGGCTAGAGATCTAGTAGATCTCCAACCCCCCTAACTCCCCCCTAGCATCCTCTTCCAAAAGCCCTGGTGGCCCAGTGGGCAACAAATCAAGTCCTTCCAACCTGGTGGTCTAGTGGCCCTCTTCCCTTCCTCTCTCATACCTTTGTTGGGGGAGGGAGGTAGTACACTCCCTCCTCTTCCAGCAGCGTCGCTGCCCTGTCCTGCCCAGTGCAGCCCTGTCCAGTGCATTTTCAAGGTGACGCTAAAGGTACGGAGGGCAGGGAAGAGGGCCGCTAGACCACCAGGTTGGGGGGGGGGGGGCTTGATTTGCAGCCCATGGACCACCAGGGCTTTTTTTGGGGGGGATGCAACTTGTGTCAGGGGAGACTGGAGGTCCACCGGACCTCCAGCCCCCGTGTTGCTGGCTTGGGGTGAGTGCTTGGTGGGGGCACTCGGCCACCAGGGCCATGCTGTTTAGGGTCTGATGGTCCTATGGACCTCCAGCCCCTGGGTTTGACAGGTCTGGGTTTTTGACAGCCCAGACCTGTCAAACAAATGCGAGAGGATTGTGCCTGAGTGCACTTTACCCTATGATTATAGATAATAGTGCACATAAATTTGCATGTTATTATCTCTGATCATAGGGGCGGTAAAGCCCCATGCTGTTCCAGCGCTATTTTTAGAGCGCTGTTTGGAGCAGCGCGGGGCTTTCAATCATCTGGGCTTAAGTGAATAGAAAGCCCTAGTACAAAACACATTGAGGGACCAGAGTTTTTTTTTCCTGCACAGGCTGGTGGACCAGACTCAAGAATATATATTTTTACTGCTTAGGAAGATAGGTAGTAACTTCTATGTTGGCTTTGTTTCATCTGACTTCAGAGGGACATATGGGAGGTGTATTTTGCAAATTAATGAAGTCTCTATTGTGGATATTAGTGCTTCTTGAGTTTTTGAAGTTTATTGTAGCATGTTTGGCATTTATTTTGTTTTGCAGATGATTACCAGCTGATCAATAATTTTGATCTACAAGAACCATTTGTAGAGGAAGAGGAAAAACCTACAGATGAAGATGAGGCTGCATCCAGAGATGATGAAAGCAAGAAAATATCATGGTTTCATTTAATTTGCTATCATAATCAGTTAGTGAAACTGGCTGGCATGACATCTAGGACCGGTATGAAATCAGCTTTTTTGACTTTTCATAGAATGATTAAGAATTACAACCAACTTCTAGAAAGGCAGGTTTCACAGTGGTTAATGTATTAGAATTCTACAGTGTTACATTCAAAGTGGATTCAAAGTTTATGAAGAAACAATGTCATTTTAAAGTAGATAAGAAAACAAGGGGCCTGTGTACGGAATATTTTTTTTCCATTTCCCCCTGGATTTCTATATATGGCCCCCAGATTTGGGCACCTAAATTTGGGATTTGATCCTGAGATACACATGCAGCTTAACTGGGTAACGAGCCATTAATGAGCAATAATTGACTTCTAACCAATTATTGAGATAAATTGGCACCGATTAGGATTTGCCTGCGCATCTAGCCGTTAACTATTCTATAATGCTTGGCACCCAAATTTTTATTTATTTATTTGTAGCATTTGTATCCCACGTATTCCCACCAATTTGCAGGATCAATGTGGCTTACATTTGCCGTAGTGGCGATTGCCATTTCCGGTAACAGAATTACATTTGGTATTGCATTAAGGTGCATACATACACAATAAGGAAGAATACATTATGGGGATAGATTGAAATGTAAAGCGAATGCTACATACCTGTAGAAGGTATTCTCCGAGGACAGCAGGCTGATTGTTCTCACTGATGGGTGACGTCCACGGCAGCCCCTCCAATCGGAAACTTCACTAGCAAAGTCCTTTGCTAGCCCTCGCGCGCCCGCGCGCACCGCGCATGCGCGGCCGTCTTCCCGCCCGAAACCGGCTCGAGCCGGCCAGTCCAGTATGTAGCAAGACAATACACTTCAAGGGAAGACACAACTCCAAAGGGGAGGCGGGCGGGTTGGTGAGAACAATCAGCCTGCTGTCCTCGGAGAATACCTTCTACAGGTATGTAGCATTCGCTTTCTCCGAGGACAAGCAGGCTGCTTGTTCTCACTGATGGGGTATCCCTAGCCCCCAGGCTCACTCAAAACAACAACATTGGTCAATTGGGCCTCGCAACGGCGAGGACATAACTGAGATTGACCTAAAAAATTTACCAACTAACTGAGAGTGTAGCCTGGAACAGAACAAACAGGGCCCTCGGGGGGTGGAGTTGGATCCTAAAGCCCAAACAGGTTCTGAAGAACTGACTGCCCGAACCGACTGTCGCGTCGGGTATCCTGCTGCAGGCAGTAATGAGATGTGAATGTGTGGACAGATGACCACGTCGCAGCTTTGCAAATTTCTTCAATGGAGGCTGACTTCAAGTGGGCTACCGACGCAGCCATGGCTCTAACATTATGAGCCGTGACATGACCCTCAAGAGCCAGCCCCGCCTGGGCGTAAGTGAAGGAAATGCAATCTGCTAGCCAATTGGATATGGTGCGTTTCCCTACAGCCACTCCCCTCCTATTGGGATCAAAAGAAACAAACAATTGGGCGGACTGTCTGTGGGGCTGTGTCCGCTCCAGGTAGAAGGCCAATGCTCTCTTGCAGTCCAATGTGTGCAGCTGACGTTCAGCAGGGCAGGAATGAGGACGGGGAAAGAATGTTGGCAAGACAATTGACTGGTTCAGATGGAACTCCGACACGACCTTTGGCAGAAACTTAGGGTGAGTGCGGAGGACTACTCTGTTGTGATGAAATTTGGTGTAAGGGGCCTGGGCTACCAGGGCCTGAAGCTCACTGACTCTACGAGCCGAAGTAACTGCCACCAAGAAAATGACCTTCCAGGTCAAGTACTTCGGATGGCAGGAATTCAGTGGCTCGAAAGGAGGTTTCATCAGCTGGGTGAGAACGACATTGAGATCCCATGACACTGTAGGAGGCTTGACAGGGGGCTTTGACAAAAGCAAACCTCTCATGAAGCGAACAACTAAAGGCTGTCCTGAGATCGGCTTACCTTCCACTTGGTAATGGTATGCACTGATTGCACTAAGGTGAACCCTTACGGAGTTGGTCTTCAGACCAGACTCAGACAAGTGCAGAAGGTATTCAAGCAGGGTCTGTGTAGGACAAGAGCGAGGATCTAGGGCCTTGCTGTCACACCAGACGGCAAACCTCCTCCAATGAAAGAAGTAACTTCTCTTAGTGGAGTCTTTCCTGGAAGCAAGCAAGATGCGGGAGACACCCTCTGGCAGACCCAAAGAGGCAAAGTCTACGCCCTCAACATCCAGGCCGTGAGAGCCAGGGACTGGAGGTTGGGATGCAGAAGAGCCCCTTCGTCCTGCGTGATGAGGGTCGGAAAACACTCCAATCTCCACGGTTCTTCGGAGGATAACTCCAGAAGAAGAGGGAACCAGATCTGACGCGGCCAAAAGGGAGCAATCAGAATCATGGTGCCTCGGTCTTGCTTGAGTTTCAACAAAGTCTTCCCCACCAGAGGTATGGGAGGATAAGCATACAGCAGACCTTCCCCCCAATCCAGGAGGAAGGCATCCGACGCCAGTCTGCCGTGGGCCTGAAGCCTGGAACAGAACTGAGGGACCTTGTGGTTCACTTGAGATGCGAAGAGATCCACCAGGGGGGTGCCCCACGCCTGGAAGATCTGTCGCACCACACGGGAATTGAGCGACCACTCGTGAGGTTGCATAATCCTGCTCAACCTGTCGGCCAGACTGTGTTTACGCCTGCCAGATATGTGGCTTGGAGCACCATGCCTTGACGGCGAGCCCAGAGCCACATGCTGACGGCTTCCTGACACAGGGGGCGAGATCCGGTGCCCCCCTGCTTGTTGACATAGTACATGGCAACCTGATTGTCTGTCTGAATTTGGATAATTTGGTGGGACAGCCGATCTCTGAAAGCCTTCAGAGCGTTCCAGATCGCTCGCAACTCCAGAAGATTGATCTGTAGATCGCTTTCTTGGAGGGACCACCTTCCTTGGGTGTGAAGCCCATCGACATGAGCTCCCCATCCCAGGAGAGACGCATCCGTGGTCAGCACTTTTTGTGGCTGAGGAATTTTGAAGGGACGTCCCAGAGTCAAATTGGAGCAAATCGTCCACCAATACAGGGATTCGAGAAAACTCGTGGACAGGTGGATCACGTCCTCTAGACCCCCAGCGGCCTGATACCACTGGGAAGCTAGGGTCCATTGAGCAGATCTCATGTGAAGGCGGGCCATGGGAGTCACATGAACTGTGGAGGCCATGTGGCCCAGCAATCTCAACATCTGCCGAGCTGTGATCTGCTGGGACGCTCGCACCCGCGAGACGAGGGACAACAAGTTGTTGGCCCTCGCCTCTGGGAGATAGGCGCGAGCCGTCCGAGAATCCAGCAGGGCTCCGATGAATTCGAGTTTCTGCACTGGGAGAAGATGGGACTTTGGGTAATTTATCACAAACCCCAGTAGCTCCAGGAGGCGAATAGTCATCTGCATGGACTGCAGGGCTCCTGCCTCGGATGTGTTCTTCACCAGCCAATCGTCGAGATATGGGAACACGTGCACCCCCAGCCTGCGAAGCGCCGCTGCTACCACAGCTAGGCACTTTGTGAACACCCTGGGCGCAGAGGCGAGCCCAAAGGGTAGCACACAGTACTGGAAGTGGCGTGTGCCCAGCTGAAATCGCAGATACTGTCTGTGAGCTGGCAGTATCGGGATGTGTGTGTAGGCATCCTTCAAGTCCAGAGAGCATAGCCAATCGTTTTGCTGAATCATGGGGAGAAGGGTGCCCAGGGAAAGCATCCTGAACTTTTCTTTTACGAGATATTTGTTCAGGGCCCTTAGGTCTAGGATGGGACGCATCCCCCCTGTTTTCTTTTCCACAAGGAAGTACCTGGAATAGAATCCCAGCCCTTCTTGCCCGGATGGCACGGGCTCGACCGCATTGGCGCTGAGAAGGGCGGAGAGTTCCTCTGCAAGTACCTGCTTGTGCTGGAAGCTGTAGGACTGAGCTCCCGGTGGACAATTTGGAGGTTTTGAGGCCAAATTGAGGGTGTATCCTTGCCGGACTATTTGGAGAACCCACTGATCGGAGGTTATGAGAGGCCACCTTTGGTGAAAAGCTTTCAACCTCCCTCCGACAGGCAGGTCGCCCGGCACTGACACTTGGATGTCGGCTATGCTCTGCTGGAGCCAGTCAAAAGCTCGCCCCTTGCTTTTGCTGGGGAGCCGCGGGGCCTTGCTGAGTCGCACGCTGCTGACGAGAGCGAGCGCGCTGGGGCTTAGCCTGGGCCGCAGGCTGTCGGGAAGGAGGATTGTACCTACGCTTGCCAGAAGTATAGGGAACAGTCTTCCTTCCCCCGAAAAATCGTCTACCTGTAGAGGTAGAAGCTGAAGGCTGCCGGCGGGCGAACTTGTCGAATGCGGTGTCCCGCTGGTGGAGAGACTCTACCACCTGTTCGACTTTTTCGCCAAAAATGTTATCCGCACGGCAAGGCGAGTCCGCAATCCGCTGCTGGAGTCTATTCTCCAGGTCGGCGGCACGCAGCCATGAGAGCCTGCGCATCACCACACCTTGAGCAGCGGCCCTGGACGCAACATCAAAAGTGTCATAAACTCCTCTGGCCAGGAATTTTCTGCACGCCTTCAGCTGCCTGACCACCTCCTGAAAAGGCTTGGCTTGCTCAGGGGGAAGAGCATCAACCAAGCCCGCCAACTGCCGCACATTGTTCCGCATGTGTATGCTCGTGTAGAGCTGGTAAGACTGGATCTTGGACACGAGCATAGAGGAATGGTAGGCCTTCCTCCCAAAGGAGTCTAAGGTTCTAGCGTCCTTGCCCAGGGGCGCCGAAGCATGTTCCCTAGAACTCTTAGCCTTCTTTAGGGCCAAATCCACAACTCCAGAGTCATGAGGCAACTGAGTGCGCATCAGCTCTGGGTCCCCATGGATCCGGTACTGGGACTCGATCTTCTTGGGAATGTGGGGATTAGTTAATGGCTTGGTCCAGTTCGCAAGCAATGTCTTCTTCAGGACATGGTGCAAGGGAACAGTGGACGCTTCCTTAGGTGGAGAAGGATAGTCCAGGAGCTCAAACATTTCAGCCCTGGGCTCGTCCTCCACAACCACCGGGAAGGGGATGGCCGTAGACATCTCCCGGACAAAGGAGGCAAAAGACAGACTCTCGGGAGGAGAAAGCTGTCTCTCAGGAGAGGGAGTGGGATCAGACGGAAGACCCTCAGACTCCTCGTCAGAGAAATATCTGGGATCTTCCTCTTCCTCCCACGAGGCCTCACCCTCGGTGTCAGACACAAGTTCACGGACCTGTGTCTGCAACCTCGCCCTGCTCGACTCCGTGGAACCCCGTCCACGATGGGGGCGTCGAGAGGTAGACTCCCTCGCCCGCATCGGCGAAGCTCCCTCCGCCGACGTAGTCGGGGAGCCTTCCTGGGAGGTGGCCGCGGTCGGTACCGCACGCGGGTACCGACGTCGGGGACCTCAACCTGGGCGATGGGCCAGCCGGCGCCACGCTCGACGGTACCGGTGGCGCAAGCACCGCCGGTACCGGAGGGGTAGGGCGCAACAGCTCTCCCAGAATCTCTGGGAGAACGGCCCGGAGGCTCTCGTTTAGAGCGGCTGCAGAGAAAGGCTGAGAGGTCGATGCAAGCGTCGACGTCAGTACCTGTTCCGGGCGTGGAGGCTGTTCCGGGCTGTCCAGAGTGGAGCGCATCGACACCTCCTGAACAGAGGGTGAGCGGTCCTCTCGGTGCCGATGCCTGCTGGGTGCCGAATCCCTCGGCGACCCAGAGCTCTCGGTGCCGACACGGGGAGGAGACCGGTGTCGATGCTTCTTCGATTTCTTCCGAAGCATGTCACCGGAGCTCCCCGGCACCGACGAGGAGGACGTCGAATCCATCCGTCGCTTCCTCGGGGCCGAGACTGAAGAAGGTCGATCTCGGGGGGGCTGTACCGCAGGAGCCCTCAGGGTAGGAGGAGACCCACCCGAGGGCTCACCGCCACCAGCAGGGGAATGGACAGCCCTCACCTGCACTCCACCCGATGCACCACCGTCCGACGACATCAGCAGACGAGGTCCTGGTACCACCGACGTCGATGCAGCTATCCGATGTCTCGGCGCCGATGCAGAGGCCCGATGCCTCGATGCACTCGATGCAGGGGCGGCCGAGGAAGATGGTCTGGACGCTGACGACGTCGATGCACTCGAAGATCCCGGTGCCGATGCCGACGAAGAGCCTGAGAACAACACGTTCCACTGGGCTAGTCTCGCTACCTTTGAAGCAGGGAACACAGACTGCAGTTCTGAGGGCGGTGCTCGGCCCCCAGACACTGAAGACACGACGAGTGTCGATCAGTGAGCGAGATAACCCGGGCGCACTGGGTGCACTTCTTGAAGCCGCTGGAAGGCTTCGATGTCATGGGCGGAAAAATCACGCCGGCGAAATCAAAAGCCGAAATGGCGAAATTTGAAGCACCAAAATTTAGAGGGAGAAAAAATCTCGACCGAGGCCGAAAAGAGGCCTACCCCGACGACGAAAGAAAACTTACCGGGGCAAAAAAGCTGGAAGTACGGGGAGGATTTACACAAAACCCGGCGGGGGGTTTCCGGAGCACTTCCCGACTAAGGTAAAGCTTTCCCGAAGGAAAAAAACACGCTCAAAACAAATTGGACGCGCGAGGTCGACTTTCCGGGGCTCGACACGGCGAAAACACGACCGTACCGAGTGCGGACAAAAGAAGACTGGCCGGCTCGAGCCGGTTTCGGGCGGGAAGACGGCCGCGCATGCGCGGTGCGCGCGGGCGCGCGAGGGCTAGCAAAGGACTTTGCTAGTGAAGTTTCCGATTGGAGGGGCTGCCGTGGACGTCACCCATCAGTGAGAACAAGCAGCCTGCTTGTCCTCGGAGAACATATGTTAGATCATCAATTATAGAGAAATTGTTTTCGATATAAGGATTTAAGTGGTATTGCATTAAGGTGTGTACATATATGGTAGAGAAAAATACGTTATGGTATTTCACATAGGTTCCAGAGTAATAGTTTAGCTTGTAACATTTGTTAGGTCATCAATTATATAAAAATCATTTTGACGTTAGTATTAAAGTGGTATTACTTGTTCGTTAATAGTAATGAGGTTGGTCAGTCAAGTGATAAAAGTTCGGTTCTGTCTGGTTCACGATCATTCTTATTATTTTAATAGTTAGGATGGATATTTATGGTATGCCTTCTTGAACAGGTCTGTTTTCAGTATCCTTCGGAAGATAGTTAGGTCTTGCTTTGTTTTTATGGCCTTCGGTACTGCATTCCATAGTTTCCTGCAAATGTAGGAGAAGCTGGTTGCGTATGTGGATTTCTATTTTAGTCCTTTACAGTTGGGGTAGTGTAGATTGAGGAATGTGCGTGCTGATCTTTTTGCGTTCCGTGTGTAACTCAAAAGCAGGGCCACCAAGAGACTGAGCCAGGCCTGGGACAGGACCACCGCTGTCACCCTCCGGATGCATTGTAGCCAGACTTAAAAAATTGGGTGGGGGGGGGGGGGCTGGAGCCCAAAGTGTGTGTGTGTGGGGGGGGGGGGGGCACTTTTTGCCCCACCTCCCTGCCCCTGCCGCAAATCCACATACCTTGGCTGGTGAGGATTCCCAAGCCCCGCCAGCAGAAAACTTCCTTCGGCGCTGTTCTCTGCCACATTTTCTGCCCTGTTAAAGGTAATTTAAGCTCCAAATAGCTGCTTATGTTGTAATAATAATTTTAGCACTATTCATAAAAGCGGAACTCTTAAATTTAGGCCCTGTTTTCAGCCAAACTTAGGAGTCTAAAGGGGGGAGGGGCGTTCAGCAAGCAGTGTTATGGCCGTAACATAGTAGATGAGGGCAGATAAAGACCTGTGCAGTCCATCCAGTCTGCCCAACAAGATAAACTCATTGTATGAGCTACTTTCTATGTATAACTGACCTTGATTTGTCTTTGCCATTTTCAGGGTACAGACTGTCTGTAGAAGTCTGCCCAACACTAGCTTTGCTTCCCAGTTACCGGTGTTGGCACCTTTTTTCATCCATTTGGATACAGAAAGTGCCTTGGTGCTTTGTAGCTTTTACTATATGAGACGTGGGATAAGGAATAATATATTGTAGAGGAATACATTCGAGTTATTCCCCAAGTTTTCCACGTCATCACTGTGACCCCTGACGCAGATGCTAGTCACCGAAACACGGCCCTTGTTGGTCTTTTTGTCAAGGCTCATTCATTAAAGAACTGTGTTCCATTTTTAAAGGCCCGTGGTGCTGTTCTTTTTGTTTATCCTTCTGGCTACGGCCATCGCCTTGTCATGCTGTTTCATCACCTTCAGATCCTCAGATACTATCATCCTTTGATCCCTCTCCCTGTCTGTGCATATCAGACTTTCACCGCCTAACACATACGTCTCCCGTGGATTTCTATTCCCTAAGTGCATCACTTTGCATTTCTTCGCATTGAATTTTAATTGCCAAACTTTAGACCATTCTTCTAGCTTCTGCAGATCCTTTTTCATGTTTTCCACTCCCTCTTGGGTGTCCACTCTGTTGCAAATCTTAACACGAGTTAAATGAATTAGCGTGAGCTAAATGATAAAAGACCATTCTATACCTATGGGCTTTTAGCATGTAGCACACACTAATTCCCTTAATGCGCGTTAAGGCCAGCACGCTGCTTGATGAATTCCCCCCCCTCTTAAGTTGTACTTATAAATATAGGCCTGACATTCATAGGGCTAGATTTATGAATCTGTGCTCCTAATTTCTTTTGCTGGCCCTAAATCTGTGTGCCTTTTTCCACCCTCTTTTTATGCTCCTAAATTTAGGAGTTTAGTGAAATTTTGAGCAGAAATTTAGGCACTCAGCCTTCAGTAATGTTTTAAAGGGGCCACTTTAGGAGCATAAATTCTTTGAATGTTAGCCCTTAGTAAATAGGGCTGTAAAATATTTAAAGTGTACAGTAAGAAAGACGTCATTTTAGCAGTATATTACCTCTCTTTCCACCAACACCACTGAATCAACAAAAGGTGCATTTTAGCAGTGCTGGTATGTACTGCCTGACTAAGGGGTCCTTTTACATAGGGCTTGATGTGTGCCAATTCAGAGCTACCGCAGGATCCTGACAGTAATTCCCACCCCAAGTGCCACATTTCCAGCGCTACAAAAATATTTAGTATTTTTGTAGTGCTGGGGCTCACCCGGCGGTAAACGTGCAGCGCCGTGTGCTACCTGGTTACCACCAGGTTAGCGCAGGAGCCCTAAATAGGCGGCGGTAAGGGCTCCCCCTAGAAATGGTCACATGCCAATTCCTGTGATTAGCGCAGGGCCATTTCCTTAAAATAAAAAGCAGCCTTTTACCCGCTGCGGTAAAAGGGGACCTTGGCATATGTCAACAATGTGCGCTGTTGTTAACGCAGGCCCCCTTTTACCGCAGTGTGGTAGAAGGGGCTCTAAATATAGTACTTCTACCAGTTAATAGTGTTGATCTCCACCATCCTCATAAAGATTTGGTAGTGTAAGTCATAGTCGCCGACTCTGTGGGTGCTCGAGCACCCCCAATATTTCACCCACCAGAAGTTCCCTTCCAGCCCAGAATTTTAAAAGTCCCTCCCTCCGAGTTCCAGGGCCCGCCCTCCGTCCGTCCGAATTTTAAAAGCCATCTTCTTACCTCTTCGGGGTTACGGCGGCAGCAGCAGCACGCAGTGAAAAGCGTGCAGGCTCGGCGCTTCAGCCTTCCCTTCTCTGTCTCTCAGCTCTGGTCCCGCCCTTGCGGAAACAGGAAATGAGGGCGGGACCAGAGCTGAGAGACAGAGAAGGGAAGGCTGAAGCGCCGAGCCTGCACACTTTTCACTGCATGCTGCTGCCGCCATAACCCCGACAAGGTAAGGAGATGGCTTTTAAAATTCAGAGAGGGAGACCCTGGAGCTGGGAGGGAGGGAGAGAGGGAGGGGGGCCTTGGACCTCGAAGGGAGGGAGGGGGCCTGGAACTGGGAGGGAGAGAGGGAGGGAGGGGGGCCTTGGAACTCGGAGGGGGGCCTTGGAACTCGAAGGAAGGGAGGGAAAGGATAGAGAGAGGGGAGGGAGGAGGGGCCTGGATCTCAGAGGGAGGGCAGGACTGGAACTCGGAGGGAGGGAGGGGGGCCTGGAACTTGGAGGGAGGGGGAACGAGAGAGAGGGAGGGGAGAATGCACCACCTGTAAAAAAAAATGTCAGCACCCCCAATCGTTTTGAAAAGTTGGCTCCTATGGTGTAAGTCATCCTAATATGTGTGGTGTGATCATTATTAAGATGATCTGGCCTTTTCAATAACCAAGGAGGACGTATATACATTAAAAAGTCTTTATTAAAGAACATCAAGTGACTCACAAATAGTAGCAACAGTGGAGGAGTGGCCTAGTGGTTAGGGTGGTGGACTTTGGTCCTGAGGAACTGAGTTTGATTCCCGCACAGGCTGCTCCTTGCGACTCTGGGCAAGTCACTTAACCCTCCATAGCCGCATTGAGCCTGCCATGAGTGGGAAAGCGCGGGGTACAAATGTAAATTAAATAAATAGAAGCCAGGATTCACATCCCGCTTCTCCTACTGATATTGCTTTTGATTGTAACTAAGTCACTCCACCCTTTGTTGCCTCAGGGTGAAAACTTTATAAGCCCTCTGTGGCAGGAGACCACCTACTGAAACTAAATTGTAACTCACCTTAAGCTCGGCTTCAGAAGCGCGAGTAACAAAATCCAAATCTATCCTGAGCTGAGCTAGGACTGTTGTGCTGGGATATTGTCTGAAACTGTCCCTTCGTATGTTGTTATATATCTAACCTGTGCCCTTATACCCTAGTACTGGGCTTTAAATTCATTCACCACAGAGTGTATCAGAATCTTACAAAAATAACTTTAAAAATGCTATTGCAATATTTCTTAGGATCCCCTTTCACTTCTTCTAAGAAGATCTGAACCCCCTTCCTTACTGTAATAATTGCGTTTCAAAGTTTGAACAGTGACTCCAAATATACATTTGAATAATTTGACACACCTTTATTTCTGCATGTTTCACCTTTATAAAAAGAAACTAAATCTCAAAATATGTTAACTAAGAACTTCTCTTTCCAAAGCTTCTCCAAAGTCATGGAATGAACTAGATTGGAGAGGAGACACACTATATACATCCGTTGTCAACACAGGAGTTATTCAGCGCTTAGCAGAAATTCATCTTTTCTTGAAAAATTATCTTTTTATGTATTCTGTTTGCTGCACTGATGTGTCACCAGAAGAACTTCATCCAAGCACGGAAACTTCAGTCGCTGGAGAGCCCAAGTCATCAAAGGTAGCTTATTTTAATATTTTATTTATTTAAAATACTTCTAATCCACATTTTCTGCAGTTCAAGGCGGGTACAATGTACATACATAATATTTTAGAATATCAACATAAAACGCAAAACATAAAATCTCCTAATCCAAAGTCAAGACTCAGAAACATGGCCACTGAGACTGAGCTGGGCCTGGGGCAGGGCCATCGCCTCCCCCCCCACGATTGCCGCTGCGGGCCCGCCCCCGCTGCAACTACAACTATCTTGGTTGGCGGGGATCCTGAGGCCCTGCCAGCAGAAGTCGTCCCCCTCCTGCTTTCATGTCACGCATGTTTGGTTTCAAAAAAAGATCTGCTTCTCCTGATGTCAAAACCTGGCTACACTTTTGTCCCTTCTGAGTTAGTGCCTTCACTCTCCAGAACTTTATATCTTTCCAGCTGTCAAGAGAAACTCTGTTAGAGAACAGCTAAGCCCTTGAGCCTCTGTTCATCCTGATGTCTGGGTAAACTTCTGTTCAGTCTGAGTTAGTGCCTCCACTCTCCAGGGCTTTATATCTTCCATCTGTCAAGAGAAACTCTGTTAAAGAACAGGACCAAGCTACTCTGATTTCCATTGATAGCCTGGACCTGACTAGATTTTAGGAGAGGTCTAATACAAATATGGCTGGTATGGCAACCTTGCTCATTACACTCACTCCGCACCTAGACCAGCTCGCTGCACACTTTGTAACTTAGAACAGTTCCTCATATCTTGTTTAACTGTACAAAGATTTTGCCTTGGGTTTAACCACCCATTTATTTATCTCACTTGACTCTGTAGTACCCATCTTGTCCCCATACAGTGGTGGAAATAAGTATTTGATCCCTTGCTAATTTTGTAAGTTTGCCCACTGACAAAGACATGAGCAGCCCATAATTGAAGGGTAGGTTATTGGTAACAGTGAGAGATAGCACATCACAAATTAAATCCGGAAAATCACATTGTGGAAAGTATATGAATTTATTTGCATTCTGCAGAGGGAAATAAGTATTTAATCCCTCTGGCAAACAAGACCTAATACTTGGTGGCAAAACCCTTGTTGGCAAGCACAGCGGTCAGACGTCTTCTGTAGTTGATGATGAGGTTTGCACACATGTCAGGAGGAATTTTGGTCCACTCCTCTTTGCAGATCATCTCTAAATCATTAAGAGTTCTGGGCTGTCGCTTGGCAACTCGCAGCTTCAGCTCCCTCCATAAATTTTCAATGGGATTAAGGTCTGGTGACTGGCTAGGCCACTCCATGACCCTAATGTGCTTCTTCCTGAGCCACTCCTTTGTTGCCTTGGCTGTATGTTTTGGGTCATTGTCGTGCTGGAAGACCCAGCCACGACCCATTTTTAAGGCCCTGGTGGAGGGAAGGAGGTTGTCACTCAGAATTGTACGGTACATGGCCCCATCCATTCTCCCATTGATGCGGTGAAGTAGTCCTGTGCCCTTAGCAGAGAAACACCCCCAAAACATAACATTTCCACCTCCATGCTTGACAGTGGGGACGGTGTTCTTTGGGTCATAGGCAGCATTTCTCTTCCTCCAAACACGGCGAGTTGAGTTCATGCCAAAGAGCTCAATTTTTGTCTCATCTGACCACAGCACCTTCTCCCAATCACTCTCGGCATCATCCAGGTGTTCACTGGCAAACTTCAGACGGGCCGTCACATGTGCCTTCCGGAGCAGGGGGACCTTGCGGGCACTGCAGGATTGCAATCTGTTATGTCGTAATGTGTTACCAATGGTTTTCGTGGTGACAGTGGTCCCAGCTGCCTTGAGATCATTGACAAGTTCCCCCCTTGTAGTTGTAGGCTGATTTCTAACCTTCCTCATGATCAAGGATACCCCACGAGGTGAGATTTTGCGTGGAGCCCCAGATCTTTGTCGATTGACAGTCATTTTGTACTTCTTCCATTTTCTTACTATGGCACCAACAGTTGTCTCCTTCTCGCCCAGCGTCTTACTGATGGTTTTGTAGCCCATTCCAGCCTTGTGCAGGTGTATGATCTTGTCCCTGACATCCTTAGACAGCTCCTTGCTCTTGGCCATTTTGTAGAGGTTAGAGTCTGACTGATTCACTGAGTCTGTGGACAGGTGTCTTTCATACAGGTGACCATTGCCGACAGCTGTCTGTCATGCAGGTAACGAGTTGATTTGGAGCATCTACCTGGTCTGTAGGGGCCAGATCTCTTACTGGTTGGTGGGGGATCAAATACTTATTTCCCTCTGCAGAATGCAAATAAATTCATATACTTTCCACAATGTGATTTTCCGGATTTAATTTGTGATGTGCTATCTCTCACTGTTACCAATAACCTACCCTTCAATTATGGGCTGCTCATGTCTTTGTCAGTGGGCAAACTTACAAAATCAGCAAGGGATCAAATACTTATTTCCACCACTGTATATATATCTGCACTTGGCCCCTCAACTACATAGAAACGCATTAGCATCATATCTATATTATTTGAATATTCTATCGTATTGCTTATTGGGAGGGGCATAATCAAACGGGGTGCCCAAGTTTTTCTGAGGGCGTCCTTGGAAAGGGGTGGGGAAACCCGTATTATCAAAACAAGATGAGCGTCCAACTTTCGTTTTGATAATACGATCGGGGATACCCAAGTCTTAACATTTAGGTTGACCTTAGAGATGGTCATCCCCAGTTTTCAGTGATAATGGAAACCAAGGATGCCCATCTCAGAAACAACTAAATCCAAGCCATTTGGTTGTGGGAGGAGCCAGCATTTGTAGTGCACTGGTCCCCCTCACATGCCAGGACACCAACCGGGCACCCTAGGGGGCACTGCAGTGGACTTCACAAATTGCTCCCAGGTGCATAGCTCCCTTACCTTGGGTGCTGAGCCCCCCAAACCCCACTCCCCACAACTGTACAACACTACCACAGCCCTAAGGGGTGAAGGGGGCACCTAGATGTGGGTACAGTGGGTTTCTGGTGGGTGTTGAAGGGCTCACATTTACCACCACAAGTGTAGCAGGTAGGTGGGGGATGGGCCTGGGTCCGCCTGCCTGAAGTGCACTGCACCCACTAACAACTGCTCCAGGGACCTGCATATTTTCTTGGCATTTCATTTGCATTGTGAAGTCAAGGGTATATATTAACATCCTGTGTGCATGTTAATCCATAACATGTACAACCCACAACTACTGTTTAATAAGGTGTTAAAAATCTTATACTTGCAATGTAGTATACAGTAGTATCTATTTGGTCTTGCTAGATTATTTAATAATTTGAGCTGCAGATTCTTGAAATGGTGGTGAGATTTATACAGTTTAATGCAGCCCTAAAACTGGGATGCTACACTTAAGGGGCCCTTTTACTAAGCTTTGTTAGGTGCTAATGCCTGCCTTATGCAGCAAATTAATAGACTACCATGGGACATGCTACAGTGGGTAGTTTTTAAATGTGCATGTGCTAACCGTGCAGTAATAATAATTTTTTGTATTTTTTTTTTTGAGGGGAATGTGTCAGAGGTGGAGAGTGGGCATTCCTGCGCTATCTACATTACCACACACTAACTTGTTAGCACACAGATAACACGGGAGCCCTTACCAGTGGCATAGCAAAGGGGCTGCCACCCGGGGTGGGGCGGTTCGCCGTTGCACCACCCCCCCCGGGTGCAGCACGATGACACACCCCCCTCGGCGCATTGACACCCCCCTCCCCCGACCAGCTCCCGCACCCTACCTTTAAAAAGAATATCGGAATCCGAGGCGAGGCCTCACGCCTGCCCTGCACATAAAAGAAATGTGGACCGTTGGGCCTTGTCTCGCTCTGTCTGTCCCGCCCTTGCGGAAATAGGAAGTTGCGTCAGCGGAGGGCGGGACAGATAGAGCGAGGGAAGGCCCGACGGTCCACATTTCTTTTACGTGCAGGGCAGGCGCAAGGCCTCGCCTCAGATTCCGATATTTTTTTTAAAGGTAGGGTGCGGGAGCTGGTCGGGGGGTGTCGATGCGCAGAGGGGGGGGAGCTGGCAGGGAGCACCCCCCTGAGCTGACACCCGGGGCGGACCGCCCTTCCCGCCCCCCCCTGCTACGCCACTGGCCCTTACCACCTACAAAATATGCATTGCGTCTTTTTCAAGGGCCTGTTCGCATGCGGTTGAGTTAGGACCCTGTTATCTTTAGTGAAGATGTGTCTTTGAAATTTGTAAGTGAGCAAAGTTGAGTCACACATGAAATACATAATCACAATTACATTAAGATGGTTTAACTCTTCTCTGTTGTTTTTTGTGAATAATTAGTGTTCTACTTGTACCTGTCATACAGCTGACAACAGGTGTATGCTGGGCATGTATAATCAGACATTTTCACAGCTAACAAGCTTGAAGGTTTTTTTTAATTTCTTTTAATGAAGGCTAACCTTTCTTGCCTTTTAGAGTAACATTTTAAGGGTTTTAATGACTCAAGATTTCCAATTTCAATATTTTTGCATTTTGACAGCTGAATCTTTTGGGGGAGGGGTGAGGCACTCATCACATGTATGCTCACATGAAATTATTCCTCTTTTGAAATTGGTTGATGGAAAAACAAAGAAGCCAAGTGATCTCCATAAAGCATTTATTAAAAAGTTGTATTTTCAGTTTTGTAAATTAACAAATTATGCACATTTTATTTCTCTTTTCATAACTTTGTGAAATATATGACTTGATTTACCAATTTGTTTCATTTCTGAGAAATAAATTCTTGATAAACATTGACTCTGGGCTTTCGAAAGACTTTGAAACATCCTTATTGAATATCAGTAAATCAGTATCAAAGTAGAAGATACCTGTAAAATATTTCCAGCAGCCCCAACATTTGGCCCTCCCACCCTACCCCATCCCATTCAGGCATTGTCTCTTCTCCTTCCTACCCTGGCACACTCACACTCTCTCTCTCTTTCTATCTTTCGTCTCCATCCCCTCCCCCCCCCATATCCACTTGCCACCTTCCCTTCGCTCCCCCCTCCCAGCACTGTCTCATCCTGTCCCCTTCTCCTCCGTCATACTTTCTCTCTTCCTGTTTCCTTTCTCCCTCAAGCACCCACTGTGTTTCTCTAGCAAATCATTCTCTGTCTCCTCCATTCTGCCCAGCATTCTATCTCACTCTCATCTCCCACCAGCTAGCATGGCATTCTCATTTCTTCCCTTGTTTCTGTCTCAGGCATTATTTTTTCCCCCTTCCTCTCCTGTCCCTTCTCCCCAAGCGTGCTCTCTGTGTCTCCTCTCTCCTTCCCTGTCATTGTCTCCCTCTTCCTTTCTGCCATGCACTCTCACCCATTCCCTTCACCACTTATCAGCTCCCATAGCCTTGCAGTGCCCCAGCACTGTCTCTTCAGAATTTACTGAAGACAGCAAATACATAGCTAGGTCTTGTATTTATGGTAATCTTGCATTCCGTTTCCTGACTGGACCAGGAGGAGCCAGTTCATGGCAGCCTTGAGCATATTCACTCCACCTCTGGGCTTGTTTCCTGTTGCATCAGTGTTTTATTTGTCCAGTTGTGCCCTAAAGAAAACAATTATAAAAACAAAACAAATCAAAATGGAAAAGCCTACAAATGACACAAGAAACCAAAGATATTTTTCGAACCCTGATTCATTCACTGGTCTTAAGCCACATCGACTACTGCAGTGGCATTTTCGCTGGTTGTACACACTATATTGTAAAGAAGCTCCAGACGGTTCAAAACACCGCAGCCAGACTGTTCTTTGGTAAATCACGCTTCGACAGTGCGCAGCCTCTTCGTGTGAGACTTCACTGGCTTCCCATTAAGGACCGTATTGATTTCAAGATCTGTGCCTTAACTCACAAGATCATTTACAGCGAAACACCAGTGTATATGTATGATTTGATTGATTTACCTGCAGGAAATTCCATGGTGTCATCTAGAACTTATCTTAACCTGCACTATCCTTCATGCAGGAATCTGAAATACAAGATGCTCTATGCTTCTTCCTTACGTAAGTACATAAGTAATGCCACACTGGGAAAAGACCAAGGGTCCATTGAGCCCAGCATCCTGTCCACGACAGCGGCCAATTCAGGCCAAGGGCACCTGGCAAGCTTCCCAAATGTACAAACATTCTATACATGTTATTCCCGAAATTGTGGATTTTTCCCAAGTCCATGTAGTAGCGGTTATGGACTTGTCCTTTAGGAAACCGTCTAACCACTTTTTAAATTCTGCCAAGCTAACCGCCTTCACCACGTTCTCCGGCAACGAATTCCAGAGTTTAATTACGCGTTGGGTGAAGAAAACTTTTCTCCAATTTGTTTTAAATTTACTACACTGTAGTTTCATCGCATGCCCCCTAGTCCTTCTCGTTCATCAGCCAACGAACCTGGAATGCTTTGCCGAGACTCTTGAAAGAGTCATCGGATCATCAAACTTTTAAAAAACTGTTAAAAACGTATTTGTTTACTAAAGCCTACCCCGAAGTCAGCAATGTTGTTTAACCTCCTTTTTTCCCGTTTTGGTAGTTTACCTGCTCTTTACCCTCTGTCAGCTTCTCCTCGGTTGCTCCTGTTTTCCCACCCGTATTCTCTTATTTTAGCTCCTCTGTACTTCTTTGTATCCTATTACTGGAACGATTTTCTCCTGTTGTATTATGTAATTTTCTTGTAACTTTGTTAGCCACATTGAGCCCGCATAAGCTGGGAAAATGTGGGATACAAGAAATGTTTTTGCCTGCACATCCCTAATACATTCTATAAAACCGTACTTTATGACACAAACTGCATTGTAAGAAGCTGTTATCTGCACTTTTACACTTCAAGTAGCTGTGTGGTACTATATTATTTCACTGTTTTAGAGGTGATTTTTGTAACAGGACTCCTAAACAAACTTGAAAAAGACACTTGTTTTAGGCCAGATTCTGTAAATGGCGCTCGAAGTTAGGCCCTGTTATGATCACTGCTGAGCGTGAATTCTATAACAGCAGTACTGTATGGTGCTGCCATTATAGAATTTGCGTTGAGCGAGGATTTCCGTGTTTAATCTTGGCACGAGCATTTACGCCAGTCATAAGCTGGTGTAAATGCTCATGCCTAAGTCCTAGTAGTTACACGCGATAAAGTATGTATTCTATAATACTGCGCCTAACTTCCAGCCATACCCCTGACCTACCCATGCCCTTCCTGTGGCCATGCCCATTTTGGAGTTCTGTACAATGAAAGCTGGGCATGGTGTCTCTCGTAAGACATTTCCGTGCATAACAATTAATTGGCTTCAGTTATCACTTGTTAAGGCCAATTAATTGATTCCTAGTGTTGAGTGTCAACTGACCAAATAACACGGAAATGAACACCGCGCATAAACTTCCTCGCTTAACTTTAGGCACTATTTATAGAATCCAGGGGTATACGCTTATTTTATAAAGACAAAATAGACACTGATGAATGCACACAGAAGCAAACATACAAACTTAATGTGTGCATAGACTCGGGGCCAAATTCTATAAATGGTGCCAAAAAATGGTATAAAGAAAAGAGCTTTTCTAAAATTGTGAGAACATAAGAATAGTAATACTGGGTCAGACCAATGGTCCATCTAGCCCAGTACCCTGCTTTTAACAGTGGCCAATCCAGGTCACAGGTACCTGGCAGAAACCCAATTAATAGCAACATTCCATGCAGAGTCGGAAAGAGTAGCAACATTCCATGCTACCAATCCCAGGGCAAGCAGTGACTTCCCCCATGTCTACCTCAATAAGAGACTATGGACTTTTCCTCCAGGAACTTGTCAAACCTTTTTTTAATCCAGATATGCTAACTGCTGTTACCACATCTTCCAGTAATGGGTTCCAGAGCTTAACTATTCTTTTTTTTTTTTTACAGACAACTCTACAAAATAATAAACCTGAAGAAATGTCAAAAGTGAATGAATTAGCCAATGATAACATGGTGGCAACCAATTCTTCGAAGAAAGAACTTTGTATTCAGTGGTACCTTCCATCATTAGAAAGACCACCCAAAGACGAGTTAATGGTATGACTGAACTACATTGGTTTTATGCTAGATAATGAAATCTCATTTGTACTTGCAGCATTTGTAAAGCATATGTTGCATTTAGCCAGTTCCCTCTGAGGCAGCACTCGCCAATATTTCTGCAGCCACAACACCAATTCACACAGTTACAGGAAGTGTGTGACCCTCAGCTGGTGCAGGACAATGATGTCCTATGGAGTACCCACCTAGATTGCAACCCCAAATGCAGGTTTCATGACCCCATTTAAGGTCATGACCAACGGGGGTCCTTTTTACTAAGGCGCATTGATATCAACATCTGAATATTGACCGACAGTCTGAATAAGATTCCATTGTATTTTCTACACTTCACTTGCTGATGGCAGAAATTTCACAGCTGTATTATTATTAAGAGATACTTTTCTTTTTTAGATTATGTTGCTGTATGCTTACAACACGGACTGTGTTGAAATTACGAACTTGAAGACTTGCAGTATAACTGATATGTTTTGTGGCTATTTGTGGATTCCTCTTGCTAGGTATGTTTTGCAAAACCAATACATTATTATTGTTAACAAATATCCTGTCAAAACTTTCAAGTACAAGTTATAGAAATGCTTAAATGTGTTGACAACGTAATGTGGACCTGGGCTATGTGATGGCAGAGGAAAATGAAAATCCCTCCTGAATACTGCAAGGCCTATTTTGGTCATTACTATGTTACTCCAAACTCTTTCTGTTAATTTACAGTTTGATAGTGATATGAAGCAACGACAAAAATAAAGATTTTCTATAAATCCTCTGCCTCTTGTGCCTTTTCCCCCGTAAGGGAATATTTGCTATTTACAAAGAAGGAAGACATGATATCTGCTTAATATACCTTTTATCTGATGTGGAGGTAGATTTTAGAAAGGATGTGTACAGAAGAATTCAAATGTCCAATCAGTAATTCTCACACTGTCTCTTACAAGAGGTCCTGCCAAACATAAAGCCTCTCATAAAATAGGAACAGGGCAAACTGTTCCCTCTAAGTTGAGTGGGAGTCCTCCACCGACAGTTCTGCCAGTAGAGGGTGCTGTTTCACTATTACAATTTTAATAGTAAGAGCCAGGCAAGCTCTGCAGGACTCCAAGGAACCTGCCTGTCCCTAGTGTTTGAAAACACCAGTGGCGTACCAAGGGGGGGGGGGGGGGGGGGGGGGGCAGTCCGCCCCGGGTGCACGCCGCTGGTGGTGGTGGTGGTGGTGGTGGGGGGGTTCCGTGCGTCTGTCGGCAACGGTCGTTCCCTGCTCCCTCTGCCCTGGAACGGGTTACTTCCTGTTCCGGGGCAGAGGGAGCAGGGAATGAGCAAAGCCGACAGGCGCGCGGCACCCCCCCAGCAGCTAAAGATGCACCCGGGGGGGGGGGGGGGGTGTCATTTCGCCGCTGGGGGGGGGGTGCCACACGTCTGTCGGCAACGCTCATTCCCTGCTTCCTCTGCCCCGGAACAGGAAGTAACCCGTTCCGGGGCAGAGGGAGCAGGGAACGAGCGTTGCCGACAGACGCGCGGCACCCCCCCAGCAGGTAAATATGCACCCAGGGGGGTGTCCATCATTTCGCTAGGGGGGTGTCGCATCGGCGATCCGCCCCGGGTGTCAGCCACCCTAGGAACGCCACTGGAAAACACAATTTTGAAGCACCACTCTCCAATGGCAGAAATGCAGTTGGAGGACCCCCGCGCAGCTTAGAGGGAACAGTGAACAGGGCTGCATGATCAAGCCCCTCCACATCCAGAGAGAACAGCAATTTTAGAAAGCTGGATGTGGGGGGCAAAAATTTACTTCCCATCCCCACAAAGTCATGGGAGCAGTATTCTAAAATCACTGTTCCATAATCCCAGCACTGGCACCCCACATCATGTCCCCACTCCAATGCTAATTTCCCCAATCCTCTCCATCATCACAAGGAAGCACCCCCACCCCCACCCCAACATCACAACCAAGCCCCCGCTTGTGGCCACAAGTTCTGCCTGTAAAATAGGTAGAGTTGCGTGATCAAGCCCCTCCACATCCAGAGAGAACAGCAATTTTAGAAAGCAGGACATGGGGGAAAATGTACTTTCCTTCCACCCCCATATAAATGTGGGAGCAGTATTCTAATATCACTAGTCCATGATCCAAGCTTTGCACCCCATCACATCCTCACCCTGATGCCAATTTCCCCAATCCTCCCCAACATCATAAGGAAGCCCCACCCCCAGACATCACTGGACCCCTCCAACATCTCAAGCAAGCCCTCCCAACATCACAAAAAAGGCTCCCCCCTAGAGGCCCCCCCAATTTGTGGCAGCCTCCCCTAGACTTACCTCTTCCTTTCCCTCCAGGGCCCATAATTCTCAAAAATTAACCTTGGGCTCCAATGCCCTTACCAGCACCCTTGACCCAGTTCCTGGGCTTATCAGAGGTCTCTGATGTCTAGTGGGGTGAGAGCGATGCCCACTCACTCCTGTCACTGGGTCTCAAAAGTGGCTGCCAAGACCTCTAGTGCTAATGTTGCAGCAATATTACTCAAATATGGGAAAATGTAGAAAGGGCCTAATATTCAAAAGGCTTTAAGTAGGCAGGAGAGGCTCCTATCCAGTTAAACCCTGTTGAGCTGGTAGTACCACTGGATATTGCCTGTAACTGCTGTGGCACTATCTAGTTGGCGGCCTGGGGAAGGAGTCAAGTTGAAGCCAGGTCTTAACCAGGCAGCAATGATGTTCAGCCCCCTCCCCTCAACTGAAATGCTTCACAACATGTTCTCCTACTCCCATCTCTCTGTAGGCCTTCCGGGCCTACCTTAAGAGTCTCTGGTGGTCTATGTAAAGGAAGATAGGAGCAATCCCTTATTTGCTCCTGCCCATTCTAATGCGATTCAAAATGGCTGCCAGGACTTCTAGCGGCAGTCTTGTGTACTAGTAGTAATACTATGAGACTGCTGCTATAGATTGCGGCAGCCATTTTGAGCCTGGAGCTGGCACTGGCAGGAGCAAGTGGGGATTGCGTCAGCCCTCCTGATACTAAACCACCAGGGCCTTTGGGGGAAGAATTTCTGGGAAGTGGGGTTCGGGAGGGGGGAATATTCTTGATGGGGGATTTGGGAGGACACATAATAAGTAGCCTGATATTTAGCCCACTACCTAGTTAGGCTGAATATCACACCTACCTGGTTGCATTCCAGGCAAACTTAAGAGTCTGGATATTTAGTGCCAGGATTTGAATAGGTGCCAGCTGAATATTGAGTGGAATATATTTTAATATAATATGAAAAGGTCTAAAAAGAATATTCTATCTCAGGGGGCTTGTTAAATGACTAGGAATTTGACAGCTTCTCCTTGTATTTCTTTTCCATGACTACTGCCCTTCCTAGATGAATGCCATATTTGATTGATGGCTATTCATTTGCCCTAATGAAAAGATTATTTCAAAAAAGAAATCTATTTGCGCTGTATGTTTAGTTAGTGTTAAACTAACTTTTTTCCTTGGTTGTTGAGTTTATTTTATAAGTTTAGCGATTCCTAGTTGGTTATGGAAAAGAGCATCTTTTTTTAAATTCTTGTTCCTTGGAATTCCGTTTATGGACGTGTAGGTTTACAAAATCAAATAAAAAAGAATCTCTGTTGAGTTTGGACATTTAGCTGGATCCAGTTCGAACCTTTTTACTGTATAGAGGTCTTTGACAGATGTTCAGATTTGCACTTTGAAATTTAGCTGACTGGGTAAACAAAAAAGGGGGCCACTTAACAATATTTAAACCATATATCCAGTGTTAAGTTATTATTGGGTCAATATTCAAGGTGATTAAATCGCCTGTTGGGGGAGAAACGGTCATTTTCAGCGGCACTTAACCGGTTAGTGCTGCTCTAAACAACTGGTTAGCGCCTATCTCAACACCGACTATTTTGGGGGGTGTTCCAGGGTGGAGACAGCATTGGCTGGTTAAGTGCTGATATTCAGTATAAAAGTCAGTCTTATAGTTATGCATGCCTCACAGCCTGTTAAGTGTTGAATATTGCAGTTAACATGCTATGGTGTAGCCGGCTCTGCAAATCTAGAAATTTAGTACCGAAGCCCGGGCAAGGTCTGGCTGAATATCAGGCCCTAAATGTATAATCCTATATAATAAAACGCATCTCCAACATTCTGAAGCTGACTGCATGGCTGAGGCATTCCTGCTCTCTGTATCCATCTCCTGAATTGACATCACGTACTTCTGGGTTCGTCACAAGCAGAAGTGACCAACCACACGAGGTTTCTCGGCTTCAGAATGCTGGAGGTGCATTCTATTAAATAGGATTGGTCAGTTCCTTGAAGCACAGCCAGAGCTCAGCGTCCTGCACAGTAACGCTCAGACACCAGAGAGAGAGAGGGGGGGGGGGGGGGGCTGACACCAGAGAGAGGGAGGGAGGGGGGCCTGACACCAGAGGGGGGGGGGAGGTATCTCTGTCACACACACACTCTCTCTCTCACACACTGTCTCTCACACACTCTATGTCTCACACTGTATCACATTCACTCTCTATGTGTCACACACTCACACACACTCTCTCTCGCACACAGTGTATCTATGTGAAACACACTCTCTCTCTCTCTCTCACACTGTGTTTCACATACGCACTTGCACACACTCTCATTCTTACACACACTCTCTCTCACAGAAACACTTGCACCCAGACTCTCTCTCTCACATACACAGCCCCGCACATTCACTCTCACTCTCACATACACTCTCTCAAACATACACACTCCGAGGAAAACCTTGCTAGTGCCCGTTTCATTTGTGTCAGAAACGGGCCTTTTTTACTAGTATATTAATATATTCTAAGCCAACAAAGCTATACTTTATTTCAAAGAGAAGATACATTTGATTTATTTATTTTTTTGTTCTTAGAATTATTTCTTTACATGAGAAGCTCAGTGCTCTGAAGCAACAAACTGAACTTTCAGGAGAGCCACCAAAAAGTGCTCCAAGTTCACGGAGTACTAAAAAGAAACGTTTATCACATGGAAAAGCTAAGCCTGAGTCTGAAAAAACACAATCTGGTCCGAAACCAGAGGTCAGTAAAGAGAAATCATGTGCAGTGTTTATGCAACTGTCCCTGTAGTTAAGCTTCCTACTGGGGGAAATGTCTCCAAACGGATTAATTTGTGCATATCATGACAGTGACTGAGTCTCACTCCTAAGCCAGGATATGTACAGTGTGATCTCTGTCTCTCAGATTTTCTGCTTACAGTAGAACTTGCATTGTGCCAAAGAGAGCTTTGTTCTGGAGTTCATAAGATATCACATGTATAGGCAACCTGTCCAGGTATGTTTGGAACAGGGGTGTAGCCAGACCTCAACGGGAGGGGGGGAGTCAGAGCCCAAGGTGGGGAGCACATTATGGCCCACTGCTGCCACTTCTGCCCCCCCGCCGCTTCTGCTTCCCCACTGCCGCCGCTGGAAGGTACCTTGGCTGGCTGGGATCCCCATTCCCCACCAGCTAAAGCATTTGTCCTGCACTGGTCTCACATTGCCTGGTGCCCAGTCCTGTTTTCAGCACCATGTACGCTCGTTTTAATGAAACTGAGCATGCTCAGTTTCATTAAAACGAGCTTGCACGGCGTTGAAAACACCAGTGCAGGACAAACGCCTTAACTGGCGGGGGTTGGGACCCCTGCCACCCAAACCGGGGGCTTTGGAGCCAATTTGAGGGGGCCCAGGCCCCCGTGGCCCCCCATAGCTATGCCACTGGTTTTGAAATTATTTATAATCAAGCCTCTGGCATCTAATATGATGGGAAATATTTCTCTTTCTGCCACATTTTCTTGGTCTCACATAGCATTTGTTGGTACTTGAAAATCTTCTCTCTCTCTCTCTCTCTCCAAAGTCAGTGTTCAATCAGCTGAGTTTTAAATAACCAAGACGTTTGACCTACAGTGGGGGAAATAAGTATTTGATCCCTTGCTGATTTTGTAAGTGTGCCCACTGACAAAGACATGAGCAGCCCATAATTGAAGGGTAGGTTATTGGTAACAGTGAGAGATAGCACATCACAAATTAAATCCGGAAAATCACATTGTGGAAAGTATATGAATTTATTTGCATTCTGCAGAGGGAAATAAGTATTTGATCCCTCTGGCAAACAAGACCTAATACTTGGTGGCAAAACCCTTGTTGGCAAGCACAGCGGTCAGACGTCTTCTGTAGTTGATGATGAGGTTTGCACACATGTCAGGAGGAATTTTGGTCCACTCCTCTTTGCAGATCATCTCTAAATCATTAAGAGTTCTGGGCTGTCGCTTGGCAACTCGCAGCTTCAGCTCCCTCCATAAGTTTTCAATGGGATTAAGGTCTGGTGACTGGCTAGGCCACTCCATGACCCTAATGTGCTTCTTCCTGAGCCACTCCTTTGTTGCCTTGGCTGTATGTTTTGGGTCATTGTCGTGCTGGAAGACCCAGCCACGACCCATTTTTAAGGCCCTGGCGGAGGGAAGGAGGTTGTCACTCAGAATTGTACGGTACATGGCCCCATCCATTCTCCCATTGATGCGGTGAAGTAGTCCTGTGCCCTTAGCAGAGAAACACCCCCAAAACATAACATTTCCACCTCCATGCTTGACAGTGGGGACGGTGTTCTTTGGGTCATAGGCAGCATTTCTCTTCCTCCAAACACGGCGAGTTGAGTTCATGCCAAAGAGCTCAATTTTTGTCTCATCTGACCACAGCACCTTCTCCCAATCACTCTCGGCATCATCCAGGTGTTCACTGGCAAACTTCAGACGGGCCGTCACATGTGCCTTCCGGAGCAGGGGGACCTTGCGGGCACTGCAGGATTGCAATCCGTTATGTCGTAATGTGTTACCAATGGTTTTCGTGGTGACAGTGGTCCCAGCTGCCTTGAGATCATTGACAAGTTCCCCCCTTGTAGTTGTAGGCTGATTTCTAACCTTCCTCATGATCAAGGATACCCCACGAGGTGAGATTTTGCGTGGAGCCCCAGATCTTTGTCGATTGACAGTCATTTTGTACTTCTTCCATTTTCTTACTATGGCACCAACAGTTGTCTCCTTCTCGCCCAGCGTCTTACTGATGGTTTTGTAGCCCATTCCAGCCTTGTGCAGGTGTATGATCTTGTCCCTGACATCCTTAGACAGCTCCTTGCTCTTGGCCATTTTGTAGAGGTTAGAGTCTGACTGATTCACTGAGTCTGTGGACAGGTGTCTTTCATACAGGTGACCATTGCCGACAGCTGTCTGTCATGCAGGTAACGAGTTGATTTGGAGCATCTACCTGGTCTGTAGGGGCCAGATCTCTTACTGGTTGGTGGGGGATCAAATACTTATTTCCCTCTGCAGAATGCAAATAAATTCATATACTTTCCACAATGTGATTTTCCGGATTTAATTTGTGATGTGCTATCTCTCACTGTTACCAATAACCTACCCTTCAATTATGGGCTGCTCATGTCTTTGTCAGTGGGCACACTTACAAAATCAGCAAGGGATCAAATACTTATTTCCCCCACTGTATGTAAATGAGATCACATGGATATCTAATCACATACACAACATTCATAGATATACAAAACGTTGAGACTTTTAAAATGAATTTCTGACTTGTCTTCAGATCTTCAAATACAGATCCTTCAAAGTGTGAATGAACAAATAGAACTGTGGACAAATTAACATATGGGCAGTATTAACATCATATAAGATGTCTACACATCTGATTTACAAAGTCTGTCCTTTAAATTAGTATTTCTTGAATATGTAATCCCGCATTGTGTATCCACCGAGCAATCATGTACTTGTAAAATACTCCAATATTTTAAAATAACTTTGATATTCTCTAAGACATCCCCATATACTTTGGCTGCAGCCTGACACAAATTGGAAGATGGGTGTCCTTCTCACAGGGTCATCCAAATCGGTATAATCGAAAGCCGATTTTGGACGTCTCCAACTGCTTTCCGTTGCAGGGATGGCCAAAGTTCAAGGGGGCATATCAGAGGCGTAGCGAAGGCGGGACTTGGGCGTGCCTAACACATGGACGTCCTCGACCCGTAATGGAAAAAAAGGGCGTCCCTGACGAGCTCTTGGACGACTTTACCTGGTCCTGTTTTTCTTACGACCAAGGCACAAAAAGATGGCCGAAATAACCAGTTGACCACCAGAGAGAATCGAGGATGACCTCCCCTTACTCCCACAGTGGTCACTAACCCCCTCCCACCCTCAAGAAACATCTTTCAAAATATTTTTTGCCAGCCTCAGATGTCATACTCAGGTCCATGGCAGCAGTATGCAGGTCTCTGGAGCAGTTTTAGTGGGTGTAGTGCAATTCAGGCAGGCGGACCCAGGCCCATCCCCCTCCCTACCTGTTATGTTTGTGGAGAAAAAAGCGAGCCCTCCAAAACCCACCACAAACCCACTGTACCCACATCTAGGTGCCCCCCTTCACCTGTAAGGGCTATGGTAGTGGTGTACAGTTGTGGGTAGTGGGTTTTAGGGGGGGTTTGGGGGGCTCAGCAGACAAGGTAAAGGAGTTATGTTCCTGGGAGCATTTTATGAAGTCCACTGCAGTGCCCCCTAGGATGCCCGGCTGGTGTCCTGGCATGTCAGAGGGGACCAGTGCACTACAAATGCTGGCTCCTCCCATGACCAAATGGCTTGGATTTGGTCGTTTCTGAGATGGGCGTCCTTGGTTTCCATTATCGCCAAAAATTGGGGACAACCATCTCTAAGTTCGTCCATCTCTAAGGTCGACCTAAATTTCACGATTTGGGCGTCCCCGACTGTATTATCGAAACGAAAGATGGACGTCCATCTTGTTTCAATAATAAGGGTATCCCCGCCCCTCCACCAGGATGTTTTGCGAGGTACGTATGTCCTCAACAAAACTTGGGCGTCCCTTTCGATTATGTCCCTCCTAGTGTACTCTCTCTTTAAAAGCTTGAGGCAGCGTTCCCATCGTGCATGTAGGGCGTCTTTCTGCCCGACTTGCGAGCGTGAGACCTGCAGTCTTTCATCATCCACGGTTCAGGTTTCTGTGGTTCTCTCTGCAAAGCATTTGTTTTTTTCTGTGCATTTAGGTGCCTTCCCTCGCTAGTTTTTTCCCCTTAGCCTTCTTTATTTCTACTTTTTTGTCGAGTTCTACTCCCTTCATTTCCTTAGTGGTCTTTTTCCCATTTTTCAGGTGAACTGTGCCCATTTTTCCCTCATCATTGAGCCGTTTGATTTTGCGTCATCCATATTCTCTTCCATGTACTCTAAAGTTCCCAGTGGCTTCATTGCAATTGGATCATCTCTGGGGCTGATACCCATTTCTGGTGTATCCATAGTTTGGGTCCATACTATAACCATCTTAACTATGCTTTTTGCGTATGCAGAAAGGAGTCCAGAGAGGCTCAGAAAGAGAACATTTTTGAAGCCAGGTCTGAACCATTGACGTTGGCATCAGTATCTACCTCAGCATCTACACCAGGATCAGTTCCTATGGCTACCAGGCCTGTATCTGACACCAGGAGTGGGCGTGTACTGAATGGGTCTCTACCTGCCTCGGTGCCAACCGCTGTGCAGGGCCCCTGGAACCAGTCAGCATTGGACCCGACTTCACTGGCACCGATGGACCTTGATGCTCGGCATCAGGCAAAGAAGCACAATCATTATTCCCCCTCAACGCATGGGGCTGGGAGCGTCAGGGGCATTGAGACTTCATTATCCAAGAAGCGTCAGTGCTGGGATCAGTGCTTACCAGTTTTTGCTTTGGCACCGTCAGCTCTGCAGGTTGTCTCCAAATTGACACCCCCACTTTTACTGATGTTGGCCCTTGATGAATGGATCTGGGCCATGTTCCGAGAGCACTTGGCAGGGCTACTTCAGATGCAGAGTCCATTGGCACTGAGGGTGTTTGCGCCAGCCATGATTCCATCTCTGCCTGCTCTGCAGACCTCTCAGCCTGTAACATAGTAACATAGTAGACGACGGCAGAAAAAGACCTGCACGGTCCATCCAGTCTGCCCAAGATAAATTCATATGTGCTACTTTTTTTTATTTGTACTGTCCTCTTCAGTGCACAGACCGTATAAGTCTGGCCAGCCCTATCCCCGCCTCCCAACCACCAACCCCGCCTCCAAACCACCAGCTCTGGCACAGACCGTATAAGTCTGCCCAGCACTATCCCTGCCACCCACCACCGGCTCTGGCACAGACCGTATAAGTCTGCCCAGCACTATCCCCGCCGCCCAACCACCAGCCCCGGCACAGACCGTATAAGTCTGCCCAGCACTAGTCCCGCCTACCAACCAGCAGCCCCAGCACAGACCGTATATGTCTGCCCAGCACTAGTCCCGCCTACCAACCACCAGCCCCAGCACAGACCGTATATGTCTGCCCACACTAGCCCCGCCTCCCAACCACCAGCTCTGCCACCCATTCTAGGCTAAGCTCCTGAGGATCCCTTTCTTCTGCACAGGATTCCTTTATGTATATCCCACGCATGTTTGAATTCCATTATCGTTTTCATCTCCACCACCTCCCGCGGGAGGGCATTCCAAGCATCCACCACCCTCTCCATGAAAAAATACTTCCTGACATTCTTCTTGAGTCTTCCCCCCTTCAATCTCATTTCATGCCCTCTCGTTCTACTGCCTTCCCATCTCCGGAAAAGGTTCGTTTGCGGATTAATACCTTTCAAATATTTGAACGTCTGTATCATATCACCCCTGTTCCTCCTTTCCTCCAGGGTATACATGTTCAGGTCCGCAAGTCTCTCCTCATACGTCTTGTAACGCAAATCCCATACCATCCTCGTAGCTTTTCTTTGCACCGCTTCAATTCTTTTTACATCCTTAGCAAGATGCGGCCTCCAAAACTGAACACAGTACTCCAGGTGGGGCCTCACCAACGACTTGTACAGGGTGCCTCATGGAGAATCAGTGTCAACACCTGTCCATGCGGGTATGCCCTCGACCTCTGTGGAGGAAGCTTTGCCAGAGTCTAGAGGCAAACCTGCATCTTGGTGCCATTCCAGGCATGGACAGGGTTCCTCTTGTCCTAGGCAGGTGCGGACTCAGCCCTCCCATGCGTAGTGTTTTGCTGATGATCCATGGTACTTCTAGGAAGAGTCCTATGGAATTCTATCAGACCCCTCTCCTCCTGAGGACAGACGTAAGTCTCCACCTGAGAGTCTCTCCTTCCCAGCTTTTGTTAAGGAGATGGCAGTTGCCCTCCCCATTAAGTTGGAAATGGAGGATGATCTCAGAGCTGAGATGTTTGAGATTCTGGACTACGACTCTCCACCTAGGTAGGCTGTGACTGTTCCTCTTCACAGGATTCTTCGTCATTCAGGTGAAGAATTGTGAATCCCTCTGTTCCAGTTCTCTACAAGAAAATTGACACCATGTATCGGATTCAATGTACACCTCTATAGGCCACAGTTGCCTCATCACTTCTTGATGAAAAAAAGGGAAAAAAAACGCAAACAATTCCTTGCGTGTATGGCAAACTTTTTTTTCTGTTTCCACTATTGCACTGAGAGTACACACCTCACAATGCTTGACTGCATCAGAGCTCATCTTGATAAAGGAGAAAAAAAAGTAGGCCATTACTCTTGCTTGACTTCTCAGCTGCATTCAGTCTGGTGAATCACTTTTTTTTTTTTTTTTGGGACTAGTTTCGCAGACCTTAAGGTTTTGGTACAGCACTCTCTTGCTTCCACTACTGTTTGAATGGTAGATCCTTTAAAGGTTCACTGGTACCAGTTCACCTTTGCTTCACATCACTTATCTTGTGGCGTGTCACAGGGCTGTTTCCTGGGCCCCATCCCCCCTTATTTTCCTGATCCCACTGCCACTATTAATACAATCCCTTAGGGTTCACTTTATTCATTTATGCTGATGACATTCAGTGCCTCAATATGGTTTACCTAGCTTTCATCAATGTCTCTCCCTGTGTTTCCAGTAAATTAGAGATAATTATTGACTGGCTTAGTAGTAATGGCCTTAATCTGAATCCATCAAAGACTGAGACCATGTTGCTTTCCTGGCATGATTCCCCCTTTTGTTCTTCTCTTAATAACAGTCAGGGGTACTTCACTTATGTCCAGGATTCTGTTAAAATCTTGAACGTTACCCTAGATCATTGTTTATCTTTTGACCCTACATATCGTCGTCTTTTTTTTTTTTTGTATTCTGAAACAACTGCAGGCTATTTGTTCTCTCCTTGAACAAAGAGCTTTGTGCTTTCTTCTGCAATCTCTGGTTCTTTCATGTCTTGATTACTGTAACTCTCTGTATCAAGAGGTGAAATTATCCCTTTTTAGACGAATAGAGCTAATCCAGTACACCTTTACATCCTGACAAACTACTACATTATTTTGCTCAATAAATTCACAGAGTCATCACTATAAAGCTTTTAACAAAACAAGCCTCATCTGTCCCTGGAAAGTCATAGATTTTTACTATAAAAAAAAATCGACAAGGGCTCTCGCTCATTGGCTTGAAAATTGACTGGTATGCTGCAAAAACTGCAGTGGGAAACATTTAGAGAAAAGACCACTGCAGAGAAAGGCAGTCAGTCACCATGCCTCAAAATATTAATAACCTTTAACTTTGACTCTACTCAATTTACTATCAATAAACATCTTCATTCCAAGGAATAGGGTTTAGCCTGCCAAAAATAGTTCCACTTCTCGTCAATAAAATGTCACTGTCCACATATCAAAAGATCATTGATGAGCTCAAAAAGTGCAGACCATTTCTCACCTAAATTCAGAGAATTGTGTTGGGTCTCTGAGTGCTTTCTGGGAACTGTGGGATCCATGGAGCGTGGCCCCCCAGTAACCTAGAAATCACTGGGGATAATTTGAGAGTGGGAGACTCACCTAGAGATGGTTAGGACCCGGCTGGTGGGAGGAGGGTGCTAGTGTAGTGCACAAGCGGCAGGTGGACCTGACCCTCTTAAGTGGCCATGGGGTAGCCCCAGGCGGGTGGCTAGGTGTTTCGTGACAGGTACATATAGTGATGACTCTCTCAGTTTATTGAGCAAAATAATAAGTAGTTTGTTGTGAAAATTTTGCTCTCCCATTCTGAATTAACCTTTATATTCTGACCATGTTCTGCCCATCTTTATGCTCCCCTTGCAAATATGCGGTCTACAAGAAAATCATATATTTCTAGACTAGCGCTTAGGCGACATACTAGCATATACCTGTCAATGTACACACATATATGAGAGTATATGCTAGTAATCTAGCTCAAATATTAGCACCTAGTTTGTAGAATTGTCTTTTATGAATCTTTGAGAGGTTACTCCATTGTCCATGGAGTAACAGAGACATCTGAGTTCTGTGCTCTCTAGTACTTCAGAAAGGGGATGAGTATTGGCTTTTCCTTACCAAGTGGATTTTTTTACACCTGTTGAAGTGAGTCCTAGAGAAAAACTGTTCAGAGCAGCGGCGTAGCCATGGGTGCGCATAGGCCCACCCACTTTAGGTTCAGCCCTACTCAGCAGTGGAATGTGGCTGGCAGGGCTTGCCAAGCCACACCAGCTGAAGAAATCGGCAACTCCCTCACCTCTCACTGCCAGCGAGGAACTGAAGCATTTACAAGGGAACAGGGTAGAGGACAGTTTAGAGATGCCGGAACACCTGCGGGGAAGGGGGGGCAGGGTTCTTGTGTCCATCCACTTTGGACTCAGGCCCACCCAAAATTGGGTGTCTGGCTACACCAGTGGTTCAGAACAGTAACTAGAAGGGTAAATATTCCCAGGAGCTTGACTTGCAGGGAACATATTGAATGCATGATCTCCTTAGGGCCTCCCAACTAAGGCTGTTCCCTGGCCAAAAATCTGAGTTAGTAGTCTTTTGACCCTGCACTGTGTCTGAAGGTGAATGTTTTGCCTTTTCAGAAAGTACCCTACAACAAATGGGTTATATTCTGATGTAAAATTATGCAAAACAATTCATCAGCTATGAATACTGTGCTAAAACACCCACAGTAGCTGCTCTGTGAATATACAGTCAAAAAAAAGTTTAATTACATCTCAAATAGGTTGTAGTTAAGGTTTATACAATAAATTCTGTAGGTAAAGAACATGTGTGCTTTACCTACTAGGTTTATTTGCATGTAGCTCTATCATATGGAATTACATGTGCTAAACATGTTACTGTACAGACTAAATGAAGTTTAATTTATGGGCCTCCTGATCTATATGCGTATTATTCTATGCAGTTTAAATCTAACCTTAATTTGAAATATGCAGTGCCTGCTTTCCTGTCAGCAGATAGATTGTATTTCTGGGTTTTTAACTGGGATATTAAAGATTGCATCGATATTAAAGTATATATTTCTGCTAAACTACAGGGGACTATCCATGTTGTGAATTATTTTCTGTCTTATTTTAGGAACTGTTTAAGGAATGCTGCTCTGAAGCTAAAGATTTGTTGTCTACCGTTTCATATCAAAAAACAATAACTAAGGTTGGTTTGTGATAAAAAATATTTAAGCTTTTAATTTTCTTCTGTGATAGAATTATCAACTACTGTAAAATATGTCTTTTTTGAATCTTCTCAACTCACTGTTTTTCTTGCAGGCAAACGAATTGTGGGAGTGTGATTGTACCCTCAAGATAGCTCTAATTAAGTATGGGATTTCTTAGAGGCATATTTTCAAAGCACTTAGCCTTCCAAAGTTACTACTACTACTTAACATTTCTAGAGCGCTACTAGGGTTACGCAGCGCTGTACAGTTTAACAAAGAAGGACAATCCCTGCTCAAAGGAGCTTAGAATCTAAAGAAACCTATGGAACTTTGGAAGGCTAAGTGCTTTGAAAATATGCTATGTATCTCAGGTGTTAAATCTTCTAATTTAAAATTTCCTTGGTAAATACTCTACCATATGTAATCTTGGATCCAGAGTTGTGGACTTGAGTTAAGCTACCTTAATTTTATTTATTTATTTATTGCATTTGTATCCCACATTTTCCCACCTATTTGCGGGCTCAGTGTGGCTTACAATACATTGTGAATGATGGAAATACAGTGTGTTACAGTACAATTATGGGTTACATTGTGAGGAGTTATGGGAAGACAAAGTCAAGTCAAAAATCGTTAGGGCGTAGAAACCATGGGATGTTACAATGGGGAAAAGATAAGGCGTTAGAACAATATCAAGAGAACATAGGGTATAACAATTTATCTGTGGGAGGAGATTGAAGTGTGGTGAAAATATGGGGTAAGAGAAATTCAGAAGGGAGTGTATTGATGCTTTTCTATTAGTGTGTGCGGACTTCATGTGTTTTGATCCTTGCAATAAATTTTCTCAAAGAGATGAGTCTTCAATTGTTTGCAGAAGTCAGTTAATTCGTAGATCATTTTCAGGTTGCGTGGTAGTGTATTCCAGAATTGCGTGCTCATATAGGAGAAGGTTGATGCATGCAGTACTTTGTATTTTATGCCTTTGCAATTAGGGAAGTGGAGATTGAGGAAAGTTCTGGATGATCTTTTAGCGTTTCTGGGTGGCAGGTCTATTAAATCAGACATGTATGCAGGGGCTTCACCGTGGATGATTTTGTGGACTAAGGTGCATACCTTAAAGGTGATACGTTCCTTGAGTGGGAGCCAGTGTAGTTTCTCACGCAAGGGTTTTGCGCTTTTGTATTTTCGTTTTCCGAAAATGAGTCTGGCTGCTGTATTCTGGGCTGTTTGAAGTTTCCTCAGTATTTGTTCTTTGCAGCCTGCGTATAGTGAGTTGCAATAGTCCAGGTGGCTGAGTACGAGTGATTGCACTAGGCTGCGGAAGACGGATCTTGGAAAGAATGGTCTTATTCTTTTCAGTTTTCACATGGAGTAGAACATCTTTTTGGTTGTGTTATTCGCGTGAGTCTCTAGTGTTAGGTGGTGGTCAATAGTGACTCAAAGGATTTTTAAAGTTTCAGAGACTGGCAGATTTAGTTTAGGTGTGTTGATAGCGGTAAATTTATTTGTGTTGTATTAGGAGGTAAGTACGAGGCATTGAGTTTTTTCTGCGTTCAGTTTTAGTCGGAATGCATCTGCCCAGGTATTCATGATGTATAGACTTTGGTTGATTTCATTAATGTCCTGTTTGAAAGGAATATATATCGTTACATCATCTGCATATATGTAAGGGTTAAGGTTGTGATTTGATAGAAGTTTTGCCAAGGGGATCATCATTAGGTTGAAGATAGTTGGCGAGAGGGGGGATCCCTGCGGTACTCCACATTCAGGTGTCCATGCGGTAGATGTAGTTGAATTTGATGTGACTTGGTATGAGTGCAAGGTTAGGAACCCCTTGAACCAGTTTAGGACATTGCCTCCAATGCCAAAATATTCAAGTATGTGTAATAGGATTCCGTGGTCAACCATATCAAAGGCACTTGACATGTCAAATTGTAAGAGGTGTATATTGGTGCTGGTAGCAATCATTTGTTTGAATTTGGTCATTAGGGTAATTAGTACTGTTTCTGTGCTGTGATTTGACCGGAATCCTGATTGGGCATCATGCAGTATTGAGCACTTGTTGAGATAATTCGTGAGTTGTTTGGTTACCATTCCTTTGGTTATTTTGGTTATTAATGGTATAGATGCTACTGGTCTGTAGTTAGTTATTTCGCTTGCGTTTTTCTTTGTGTCTGTGGGTATTGGGGTGAGTAGAATTTTTCCTTTTTCCTTTGGGAAAAGTCCATTTTGTAGCATGAAATTCACGTGGTTCGTTAGGTCTGTTATGAATTGTTGAGGAGCTGTTTTCATGAGGTTGTTTGGACATCTGCAGTGATAGTGAAATGTTTTCTTCTTCTTTTTTCTTTTCCTTATAACTATGTTGGATAGCTATACTTTTCTGTACAAGAGATTTCTTGGTTGGAAAAATTTTAAATGATGAACAAAAACAAAAAGCATTATTGACTAATAGTAACTTGCATCCAGAGCAGGGTTGTCCAACCTTGGTCCTCAAGGGCCGCAAACCAGTCGGGTATTCAGGATTTCTCCAATGAATATGCATGGGATCTATTTGCATGCACTGCCTTCATTGTATGCAAATAGATTCATGCATAATCATTGGGGAAATCCTGAAAACCCAACCTGGTAAGGGCCCGAGGTTGGGCACCCCTGATCTAGAGGAAGGTTTAACCTAATCATACACTATACACAAACCCTCTCATTCTATAAATTTGCACTTGCAGGTTACAGAATACTGCTAGTTAAGTGCCTAACTTGTTAAATTAGGTGCTAATTGGATAAATTCTAATGGCCCTTATTTGGCATCGGCACTGATTTGCAGTTATGTGCGTACATGCAGTTAGGCGCTATTGTATAAACATAGGACTAGATTTTATATATGGCGCCTGAAAAATCAGCGACGAAAATGTTTCCGCCAAGGCGTATTCTGTAAACCTAGCTTTAGGTGCAGTTTATAGAATGCACCTAGCAGCCATACCTGCGCCTAACTCTAGGCACATCCATTTATGCCAAGTAAAACTTGGTGTAAATACTGGCGTCTAAGTTAGCACGGAGCAGGTGTATTCTAGAACCGTGCACGTACATTTTTGGCAGCACACATTGGAATTTACGCACACCACTTTACACAATACACCTAGCTAATTGTGCATGTAAATTCTAATGAATGCTAATTAGTATCACTATTTGCTTGTTAATTGACAATTATCAGTTCTGATTGGCTTAAGTAATTAAATTGCAATGGACAAAAAAGTGAGGACAGCTCAAGGAGGATATCAAGAAGTCTTTAATATTAACAGCTAAAAAAAATGACCCCACACTGCCGTGTTTCAGCACCAAGGCCTGCAGCAGGGGTCTATTGAATCTCTTGTGTTGTGGCTGGTAGTTTAACCAAGAGGAGTATAGCTGTGTAGCTGAAACGTGGATTGAGAAAATCTTTGTGCTGCAGTCTGCCGTGGTGGCAAAGCTCGTCCATGACGTCAAAGCATTAAAACTGTGCATGCAAATCCAGAATACAACTGGATTTGTGTGCGCTACATAGAATCCGGGGCATAGTGCCTAAGTGCTCTAATGCCTCTTGGGTACACATTGGTACATATTCATTTTCCTAATCAAAAACAATCAGTGTTTCTCAGACATGATTACATTGTTACTCTTCTGAATTACAACTGTTATTTCTTAGTCCCCCACTTACTCTCCCTCACTTATAGGATGCTAATAAGATTCTGGGGTGTAAATAGAATAAACTAATCTACCATAAGTACATAAGTAATGCCACACTGGGAAAAGACCAAGGGTCCATTGAGCCCAGCATCCTGTCCACGACAGCGGCCAATCTAGGCCAAGGGCACCTGGCAAGCTTCCCAAACGTACAAACATTCTATACATGTTATTCCTGGAATTGTGGATTTTTCCCAAGTCCATTTAGTAGTGGTTTATGGGCTTGTCCTTTAGGAAACCGTCTAACTCCTTTTTAAACTCTGCCAAGTTAACCGCCTTCACCACGTTCTCCGGCAACGAATTCTAGAGTTTAATTATGCGTTGGGTGAAGAAAAAATTTCTCCGATTTATTTTAAATTTACTACAGTGTAGTTTCATCGCATGCCCCCTAGTCCTAGTATTTTTGGAAAGCGTGAACAGACGCTTCACATCCACCTGTTCCATTCCACTCGTTATTTTATATACCTCTATCATGTCTCCCCTCAGCCGTCTCTTCTCCAAGCTCCTAACTTAAATCTGTTGGAAAAATAGCTTTTAAAAAATTGTAGCTGGAACATATGGCATCAGTTTTGTAGAAATATTCTGCCTTGACTAACTTAACTGTTTATCTTTTGTTTCTCATTAAAACTATTTGAAAAACTGCAACACAAGCACATTCCCCCCCCCCCCCCCCAAATTCTATAAATGGCGCTAAAAACTGTGTTGCAAATGTGGGCGATGTAATTGATTAACAAGTCAATTAGCACCAATAATTGGGCCCTAACAATTATCGGTGCTGATTGACATTACATATATGTGCCAATCCACACGTAAAATTTTACATGCGGCTCCAAAAAGGGGACACAGCCATGGGAGGCTCATGGATGGAGTAGGGACATTCCTGCAATTTTCGCATCCTGTTATAGAGTAAGGGGATCAGCGAGGATTTCCACTAGGGGTCAGTTGGGGTAAATCCTCATGCCTAAAGGTAGTTGCGGACCTCAGCGCTAAGTGCTATTCTATAAGCTGCGCCTGACTTTGAGCGCTTACTCCTCACTGGCCTCCCACTTAGCCATCTATCCCCCCTTCAGTCCGTTCAGAACTCTGCTGCACTTATCTTCCGCCTGGGCCGATATACTCGTATCACCCCTCTCCTCGAGTCACTGCACTGGCTTCCGATTAGGTACCGCATACAGTTCAAGCTTCTCCTACTAACCTACAAATGCACTTGATCTGCAGCCCCTCCCTACCCTCATCTCCCCCTACGTTCCTACCCGTAACCTCCGCTCTCAAGACAAATCCCTCCTTTCAGTACCCTTCTCCACCACCGCCAACTCCAGGCTCCGTCCTTTCTGCCTCGTCTCACCCCATGCTTGGAATAAACTCCCTGAGCCCATTCACCAGGCCCCCTCCCTGACCATCTTCAAATCCTTGCTCAAAGCCCACCTCTTCAATGTCGCCTTCAGCACCCAGCCACCATACCTCTATTCAGGAAATCTAGACTGCCCCAACTTGACATTTCGTCCTTTAGATTGTAAGCTCCATTGAGCAGGGACTGTCCTTCTTTGTTAACTGTACAGCGCTGCGTAACCCTAGTAGCGCTCTAGAAATGTTAAGTAGTAGTAGTAGATAGTGCTAAGCGCTATTTTTTTTCAGCACCGATCTTTTGGTGCCATTTATAGAATTTAGGGCTCTGTTTACTAAGGTGCGCTAGCGTTTTTTGAGCATGCACAAAATTAGCACGTGCTGTGCAGGCGTCCATAGGAATATTGTGGGCGCCTACACAGTTAGCGTGCGCTAAAAGCACTAACGCGCCTCTAGCGCGGCTAAGTAAATGGGGCCCTTAGCCCTTTATCTATTAACAACAGTAAATTCATCCTATACCTGCTGTTTATTGATAAGACGTTGGCTGAGTTCAGAGGTTTCAGCTGCTCCAGCCAGGTCATTTATTTTCAATGAATGACCAGCTCATTGGAAATGATTTCCTTTGCAACATACAATAGTATGATGGTAGGAGGAAAACACAGGTTCAACATCTATTTATTTCATCACATTTTGATAGATTAAAAAAGATTTGCAATCATTTAACCTTCTTTTTTTCTATTTGACAGGTCCCTTTTGAACTTTCTATACAGTCATTGACCACTTTACAGAACATATTTGACCCGTCTGGCGGTTGTGTGATAATGGAAGAAAGTTTTTTTGCTTGGATTACTTCTCTTCTCGCCTAGCAATATTTTTGAAAGTAAATGTTGTTATAATTTTTTTTTTAATTGTAAAAGGAATGGAATATTTATAGAGTTTCAGATTGGTTACAATAGGGATAATTTATGATCTGGATTAAGATTCCTAAAATTTTGAACAGCCTAAACTCCTCATGACATTCCATGGGAAAAGTACGAAACCTTTTGGTTGTATTGTTAGTAGAAAGACTTACAACAGAAATAATTATAAACTAGAACGGGCATCTTCCAGATTGAGTGGCTTGATGTAGGGATCCGGTGCTGGGCTTCACCACAAGCACTGCATTACTCAGAGCTCGATGCTCAAAGCAAACTGGGCTTGCAACGTATAACCAGTCTAAATGAAACATTTTTTCCGTGCAATGCACAGAGGCTTTCAGCCACTGCTTTACTTTGCATGGACGCAGCGACCGAATGTCCCACGCTAATTAGCTCACTTGTATTAAAACAAGCTCATTAGCTATTCTGTGCAATTCACAGAAAACTGGCCCGTGGGAACCAGGCAAAAAACGAATGACAGCTTTGAAGTTGTTGCTGGGGTTTCCCGTGCTACTTTCCTGTGAGTGCCTGATTGCTGATTGGCTTAGGCACTGACAGGAAAGTCTGTTGCTGCAGCTGGAGGCTGTAGCAGAGCCAGAACAATATATATATATATTTTTTTTTTTTTGGGGGGGGGGGGGGGGCTCTGGTACGCAATAGGCCACCCCTTTCCTCTTCTCTCCTGTCCCTCTCCCCAAATAAAAATGATCTTACCTACTGGGGATTCTCAGACCCTGCTAGTTGTAGAAGTCTGAACACCGCTCAGATCACCTAAAGCATGGCTTTAAGTGGCTTAAAGTGTCACCATTGCACTGACCTCCGTGAGCATGCTCAGTTCTCATTCTGAAAGGTGGCAGCATATCCCAGAATGTACATGTATAAAAATAGGGGCTAAGAAAACCCAGCATTAATATCGTGGTAATTGTATGGGCGATAAAAGCAAGTAAATGCATGGATTATAGGATACTATAATTTATGCGTGTCATTGCAACAAACATATATATATATACATATTTTTTAATCAGAGGTTTATCTAGAAATTCTCTCAAAGAAACAGAATACATTTCAAAATGATGAACTGAAGTCTGTAATGTAATATAACCCAGCATTGATATATACCCCAAATGGGCATTATCTAAGCATTCATTCATATGCCAATTTTCAAAGAAAGCTGAGTTTTAGTTTTAGGCACCTAAAGTTCAGCAAAATTTCAGCAGAAAATAATGTGCTAAAGTTTCTCAATGAAAAGTCATCTAATTTACAAGCCTATTTTTAAGACCTAATCATTTAAGCCAGCCCTATAGGTGTAAATAATTCCACCTATATTTCTGGCCTACGATTTGCATTATTCGTTCCAAATAAATCAGCACTGTGTGTTTTTTGTAATGGTTTAGTTGCTAAATTTTAGGCTGGTGTGGTTAGAGCAATGGGCTCAAAACCAGAAAAGCCCAAGTTCAAATCCTGTTCTTGCCTTTAATAGCCCTTGTAACCTTGGGCAAGTCAATGTCTCCTGTTGCCTCAGGTACTTCTAGATTGTAACCTCCATAATGAGCACCGCTATGTATGTCCAGTAGTGCTATAAACATAAATACTTTTAGGACTGTTTATAAAGGGATTTCCACCATGAAAATGTAATTGTCTACTGTAGTTGTGTAAAATGTACATTTTGTTCCACACAATGCATGTAATGCATTGGGGGCCCATTGCAAATAAATGAAGCAGAATAGGCATGATGGAGGTGCCCACCCCTCTGTCGACAACTCTCCTCCTGATCCCCTCCCCAATAGTACAGCACCCTCCTGATCCCCCAAACTCCAGTGTGCGATCAAGCCCTGCCTCTCCAGACTCCAACCCTCCCCTAGACTTACTCAGGGGCTTACTGGTAGTTCAAGGAGGTCCATGGCAGCAGCAGCCACCCTCCACTGCTTCCCAGATCAGCACCATCTTGCAAAGTGGTGTTGATGACCCTTAGCAGCAGTCTCACGGTATTACCACCAGGGGCCATCCTTATCAGTGCCATTTTTGAGAAGGCCATTAGATGGTTATATTTTTATGGTTTCTGACTTAGAGTTATTGGTATTTATTGATTGTGCTTGCTTTATAACAGAAAGGATTAGTGGTATGCAAATTTTATACATTAAAAAAAAATTTGTCCAACAGATCCTGGAACTTCTAATTGGATAAGCTGTTCTGAGTTTTGGTAAAAGGATGGCACCTAAATGGTTTCAAACAATCTATAACTCTGTGCAAGGGTGTCACAGTCCAAGACTGGGTGGCTCTGATGAATCCCTCTAGCTCACAGGTGGGCAACCTGTGGCCCGGAAGAAGTATAAGCAGAAAACTACCCGCATAAACATCGTTAATCAGAGTTTGGGTGATTTTTAAATACCGTACTTCACAAATATTTTCAGAATAGCAGCAAAGATCTCATTAAACTTTTAAGGTAATGACAGAAATATACAGTAACAGACCATTCTGATAATAATTTATATTCATTCAGCCATCACACTGAATTTTGGGCGCCATTCGTTAATTTTCTGTGTGTGGCCCGCTAGGGATAGTATTGACATTCATGTGGTCCTTGGTGAATTCAGGTTGCCCACCCCTGCTAATAAGAAGGAAGTTAGCCTATAGTTTTGAAAAGATAACCTGTGAAGAGAACCGAGACCTAGAGGAAATCTTGCTGAGGGACAAAGGTTTTATAGTTTAAGCCTAAAACCTTAGGTAGTGGAACAGTGAGCAGACACAGCAAATCAATGCCAGCAGCACTCGCTGGAATTTTAACTGTATAATCATTACAGTTTGTTTTATTTGGAACTTCAGACACAAATCAGGACACATTAAAACATGTCCAGCAGTCTTGTAATAATTCTTAAGCTACTGTGAACACGCTCCAGTTCAAACAGCAGTTATATGAGTACACATAAAAGGAAACGAGTGATTAGGAGACACACAGAGACAAATGCTGCTGAGGAATCGCCTGCTGTATCCTGTTCCGCTCTCAGAGCTTAGTTTTATAGGTCCCATCAGAGACATTTCGCCACGTTAATACATGAGTATTCAGTTACCAGTATTAGTTGAAAATCCATTACTCGGCAAACCAGATGACAACACTAACTGCTTTTATATTTAATTGAAAAATATTTGTTCTTCTGTTTGTCAAAATACAATGTTCATTGAAAGTGTGCAAGAACTACTGCTATGTATTATGATTAGGGCTGCATTTCTGAAGTTGGCTGTTTATAGCTCTTCTGCCTGCTGTTTTAGATTCTTTAATTTATAATTTTTCGGTTAGTATTTTGTATTTATTATCTTTTCATTAATTTTTATTCTTTTTTTTTTTTTAGGGCTGCATTTTGATTAAAATTTGTACTCACACTTAATCGCACAATTAACGGTATGTTATTTTTTTTATTGTTGTTCCCACTGTGGATCCTTGTGACTCTGAGCAATGGAGGGTTAAGAGACTTGCCCATAATCGCAATGAGCTGCAGTGGGAGCAAAAATAAACATTCCTTTAATCACAATTAAAATGTTAATCAAAATGCAGCCCTAATTATAATACTTCCTTCATTCTCCTGCTCCCTCCTCCTCATTCATTCCTTCTTTTTCTTTTCCCCCTTCCTCTCTTTAGCTGCTTTTCGTTACCTGGCAGGGCAAAGGCACCCCCCCCCCCCCCCACCACCCAAAACCTTGCAATCCTTGCTTTCAGCTATTTCTGAAAAGATAAAAGGGCAGTTACGAGACTAAATTTCTGTCTCTGAATGGTGGTCTTCCTTGTCACCACTTTCACAAGTGCGCTCATCCTGAAAAGGTGAGACATCTGCCCCAAGTCCTCCTATGGTAGTGGGTGTCAACATTTAGGTGTGACCACTTATGCCTATTATATGGTCAGTGGTGCGGCCCTACCATTAGGTCACATGAGGCGGCTCTCTTTTGGAGCTGCATCCACCCCTACGCCCCCTCCTTCCCCAAATTTACTTTCTTTTCTTGCTTTCCAAAAGTCAGGGAAGCAGCGGTTCCCATACGCTGCCCTGCTGCCGACCCCTTCTCTCTTACGATCCTCCTCTCTGATGTACTTCCTGTTTCCTCAGAGGTGGGGCAGGTCGCAGTAGAGAGAAGGGATCGTCAGTAGGGCAGCAAATGGGAACTGCTGCCACCTGAACTTTTGGAAAGCCACAAAAGAAAGTAAATTCGGTGAAGGAAGGAAGAGGGGAGATGTCAGCAGTGGTGTTCCTTGGTCGGCTGCCACCCGGAGCAGATTGCTGCTGTGCACCCCCCTTCCAGATGCAGCATTGTCACTCTCCAACCCCTCCCCAGGTGTACTGCTCTTACATCCTGGGGTGCTGGGAGCAGCGCGTGGCTGTTGGCTCTGCCGGTTCCCTGCTCCCTCTGCCACGGAACAGGAAGTAACAGAGGGAGCAGGGAACTGGCGGAGCCGACAGCCATGTGGCTACTCCCTGCAGCATTTACCCGGGCAGACTGCCCCTACCACCCTACCCTCAGTATGTCATGCCCTTGCCTCAGGCGGCAGACTGTCTTGGGCCACCCCTTTCTATGGTAAAATATGCATGCTCAAATGTTGCTACTTACAAGCAAAGCTTTTACAATATAAATCTACTGTAAATCACTTCTATAGCACTACCAGTCGTACCCAGCGCTTTACAATTAAACATGAAGAAGACAGTCCCTGCTCAAAAAAGCTTACAATCTAAATCAGGACAAACAGACAGGATCAATAAGGAGAAGGGAAGGACAGACAGAAGGACACATAAGGATATGATAAAAGTTACAAGTCAGGAGTCGAAAGTATACAGTATACAATACTGTATGTTCCACATATAAGTGTATGATCCATATGTACACCCCCTCTTGCACTTACAAGCTATAATACTTAGACCTTATAGAATAGCGTGGAACTGCATTTTTAAGCGCCATGTGGTGCATAACTGCATCCATCACACCATTATATTGCATCATAACATAATCTATGAGTTTATCTTATTCGACAGACTGGATAGTAACATAGTAGATGACGGCAGAAAAAGACCTGCACGGTCCATCCAGTCTGCCCAACAAGATAAACTCATATGTGCCACTTTTTGTGTATACCTTACCTTGACTTGTACCTGTCTTTTTCAGGGCACAGACCGTATAAGTCTGCCAAGCACTATCCCCGCCCCCCAACCACCAGCCCCGCCTCCCAACCACCAGCTCTGGCACAGACCGTATAAGTCTGCCCAGCACTATTCCCGCCTCCCAACCACTATCCCCGCCTCCCACTACCGGCTCTGCCACCCAATCTCAGCTAAGCTCCTGAGGATCCCTTCCTTCTGAACAGGATTCCTTTGTTTGTCCCACGGATGGACTGTGAATGTCGTTTTCTACCATCATCTACTATGTTACTACGGGCAGGCCTCATGAACATTGTGCTGCAGCAAACAATACAACCAAAAAGATGTTCTACTGCATGTGGAAACTGAAAAGAATAAGACCATTCTTCCTAAGATCCGTCTTTCGCTGCCTAGTGCAATCCCTCGTATTAAGCCATCTGGATTACTGCAACTCACTATACGCAGGTTGCAAAGAGCAAATACTGAGGAAACTTCAAACAGCCCAGAATACAGCAGCCAGACTCATCTTTGGAAAACCAAAATATGAAAGTGCAAAACCCTTACGAGAGAAGCTACACTGGCTCCCACTTAAGGAACGCATTACTTTTAAAGTATGCACATTAGTCCACAAAATCATTCACGGTGAAGCCCCAGCCTACATGTCTGAGCTAATAGACCTACCACCCAGAAACGCCAAAAGATCATCCCGAACCTTCCTCAACCTCCACTTCCCTAATTGCAAGGGCGTAAAATACAAGACGCTACACGCGTCAACCTTTTCTCACGTGGGCACTCAGTTCTGGAATGCACTGCCGCGCAACCTGAGAACGATCCACGAGCAAACCTCCTTCCGCAAACTATTGAAGACCCATCTTTTTGAAAAAATCTACGGAAAGAAGCAAAACACATAAAGTCCACACTCACTGTTCACTAATGCATCAATACATCCACTTCTGAACTCTCATCCCCCGTAGTCTCACCTCATTCATACCTTTACTCACAGAAATATGTATACCATACATAATGCCCTTTTAACCTCCCGCTGTCTTCTTCCAATGTTTCAAGGTTTGGTTCCAGTGTTTATATTCCTTAACAACACTTTGATTGTCTTGTATAACTCTTCACAATGTAATCCATAACCAAGTTGTAACAAATTGTATTTCCATCATTCATATCGTATTGTAAGCCACACTGAGCCCGCAAAAAGGTGGGAAAATGTGGGATACAAATGCAATAAATAAAATAAAGAACTTGCATTTTCATTTCAACATGTTTATGGTGTTTACCTACAAATTATATACAATGAATCTGTTCCTTAAACAGCTTAGTGTACAAATGATGCATACATTAGTTTGAGTTTGTGATACTATATTAGAGCTGAATTTGATAGGGATGAGATCGCTAATGGTCACTTCAGATATTACAGCAGCATCTGACACCATTCGGCCCACCAAGCACTTTTTTCTGGCCCTCGGAAACTTGGCAATCCCCTTACAGTGGGATTCCTGCTTCCCTGCCGGGACTCTACTCTCTGTAAACATAAGCCATGCGGTGCCAGAAGTCTCAGGAGACGTGAAAATGCGAGACCAATCAGAACTTCTGGCACCGCATGGCTCAAGTCTGCAGAGAGCCAAGTCAAGGTGGAGAAATAGGAATCCCGTTGTTTCTTCTGCAGCTAAAGCCAGGTGAGGGAAAAGAAACTGGGTGAAGGCTTGGGGGGGGGGGGGGGGGGTTGCACGAGACACTGGGTGAAAGCTTGGGGAGGGGAGTTCATGAGCGACAGCAATAGTGGATGAAAGCTAGGGAGGGGATGATGCACTGTCATATTTTGCCACTATTTGACGAAACATCCAGCATGATAGAAACGTTTAAATATCTCAAAGGCATTTATGTACAGGAAAAGAGCCTTTTTCAAATGAAGGAGAGCTCTGGAATGAGGGGGCATATGACAAAGTTAAGAAGGAGCTTAGGAGTAACCTAAGGAAGTATTATTTCACAGAAAGGGTGGTGGAGGCGGTGGAGTCGAGGACTGTTCCAGAATTTAAAAAGGCATGGGATAAGCAAGTGGGATCGCTTAGGAACAGTTAGAATTAGGGGTTACAGAGGATGGGCAGACTGGATGGGTCATATGGCCTTTATCTGCTGTCATGTTTCTATACAAGCTACCTTCCACCGGCTCCGAAGCCTTCTCTTCTCCGGTGTCACACCCCGCTGCTACGTTTTTGCTGTGTCCCTCTAAGCCAGCCAGAAACTTGGAAACAGGAAGCTGCATTGGAAGGGGGAGGGGCGCTCGAGAAGGAAAGTTCTGGGGCCTGTTGCAGGCAATCTGTATGTATTGCTGCTGGAGACTTGAGACAAGTTTGAAGGTAGGATTTGGTTGATGGTGCACAGTTTCAGTATGAAGGAAAGATGCTGGTCCGTGGACGTGGAGTAGAGGGGAAGTATGTTGGACCAGGGAGAGTGGAAGAGAGAAGGAGATATGCCAGACCTCAGGGAAGGGGTCCCAGTCCCTGATGTGTGTGGAGAGGGTGTGAAAGTGGTGAAATTCCTGTGACTTGGTATCTCTGTGTATCATAGAATAGAAATGAAATACAGAGATGCCAAGAGTGGCCCTTCCTGAAGCTGGAGATTTACCACCTGAATGCTAGACATTTAAACCATTGGCTTTAAATCTCAAGCATTGTGGTGGTAAATCTGGGTCACCCTTGGCATCTGTGTCTACCTATAATCTGGATCTGCTGTTTCCTACCACAAACAAAATGGTCTAAAAGATTCTCATTCATTCCAGCTTTCTGCAAAGGTGTGGGAGAAGGAACAAAGCGACCACACTGACTCTTTCAAAGGCAAATTTTAAATACTCTGAGGGTTTTTTTTTGCTGGCACATGAATGAATCAATGGTCATAAATCTCCTTGGTATAAGCCTCACTGCATCAGCCCCGGTAAGAAAGCAAGTGGGTCTGCACTAAATATATCCCATGGAAAAAGCTCTTTGTGATTACAATCACATCAGCACGTGTATTAGTGAGATTCAAGCGCTGGTCCACTACGAGCCATATACTCATACTCCTTCCCAAAATTTCTTCCAACGGTGGTGTTTCCATTTCATTTAAAACAATCCATAATACTTCCAGTATTCTGTCCACCTGCTCATACTGATACTAACCAGTCAATTGCATACTTTAGATAGTGCCCCAGCACTCACCATTTAACTAGCAAAGCAGCTGAAGACCGCCCATCTCAGTTCTTTCTTTCTCTGAGGGTGCGACATCTGCCTCAACCAGTCAGAAAACATACTGTGTAGGTAGATAGTGGCTTGTATCATAGTAGCATAGTAGATGAAGGCAGAAAAAGACCTGCACGGTCCATCCAGTCTGCCTACCAAGATAAACTCATATGTGCTACTTTATGTGTATACCTGACCTCAGGGGAATATCTGGACTTCGCTGGTAGGGGGGTCCAGAGCCGAGGTGAGGGGGCACATTTTAGCCCCCCCCCCCCGCCAGAACCACCTCCGAGGCCCGCCCGACGACCGTCTCAACCGCCGCTGACCCTCCGCCCGCTGTCGCCTACCTTTGCTGGCGGGGGACCCCAATCCCCACCAGCCGAAGCCGTCTTCCTTTGCTGTTTGTTTCTTCTTTCTGAGTCTGACGTCCTGCACGAACACAACATGCAGGACGTCAGAGTCAGACTCAGAAAGAAGAATCAAACAACGAAGGAAGACGGCTTCGGCTGGTGGGGGTTGGGGTCCCCTGCCAGCAAAGGCAGGCGACGGCAGGTTGGCGGCGGGGGGGGGGGGGGGGGTGTGTGCGAGGGACGTCAGTAGGAGGGTCCAGGGCCAAATCTACGGAGGCCCTGGCCCCATTACAGATACGCCCCTGCCTGACCTTGATCTGTATCTGCCATTTTCAGGGCACAGACCGTATAAGTCTGCCCAGCACTATCCCCGCCTCCCAACCACCTGCCCCTCCTCCCAACCACCGGCTCTGGCACAGACCGTATAAGTCTGCCCAGCACTATCCCCACCTCCCAACCACCTGCCCCTCCTCCCAACCACCGGCTCTGGCACAGACCGTATAAGTCTGCCCAGCACCATCCCCACCTCCCAACCACCTGTCCCGCCTCCCACCACCGGCTCTGGCACAGACCGTATAAGTCTGCCCAGCACTATCCCCGCCTCTCAACCACCTGCCCCTCCTCCCAACCACCGGCTCTGGCACAGACCGTATAAGTCTGCCCAGCACTATCCCCACCTCCCAACCACCTGCCCCTCCTCCCAACCACCGGCTCTGGCACAGACCGTATAAGTCTGCCCAGCATTATCCCCGCCACCCAGCCACCAGCCCCGCTTCCCACCACCGGTTCTGGCACAGACCATATAAGTCTGCCCAGCACTATCCCCGCCTCCCAACCACCGGCTCTGGCACAGACTGTATAAGTCTGCCCAGCACCATCCCCGCCTCCCAACCACCGGCTCTGCCACCCAATCTCGGCTAAGCTCCTTAGGATCCATTCCTTCTCAACAGGATTCCTTTATGTTCATCCCACGCATTTTTGAATTCCGTTACCGTTTTCATCTCCACCACAATCTCGTTTCACGTCCTCTCGTTCTATCGCCTTCCCCCATCTTTTTCTACTATGAAAACGCAGAGTCCTCATGACACGCCTCGCTGGCTTCGGATTATGGCTAAATGCACGAAAGCGCATCTTCACAGCGCTCCCCAGTAAGCTATTTGTAATTAGAAAGCGGCTATTTGGCTATCCTTACATACTTTTAGGGAGCACCGGTACTGAATCGACGTCGTCGCCTTCCCTCCACCGACTGCACTTAAGTTCCGGACTGTTGACTTGTTGCTGCGCTCTCCTCTGACGCAACTTCCTGTTTCCGGCTAGGCGCGCCGGGATGGGATGCAGCGGGGAGAGTGAAGTTTGCGTGTGAAGCGTAGGCGAAACGGGGCACTGGAGGAGGACAACTGTGGGCGACCTCAGGTATGAGTTTGACCGGGGGGGGGAGGGGGGTGTTTGAGGGAGAGGTGAGAGTGGAAGCTAGTGGGAGAGATGGCAAGAGCTATAGAAATGATAAGTAGGAGGAGATCGTGGGGAGGGGCGACCGGTCCCCCGATCCCTGAATGAATGCGTGTGAGCAGGGGTTGCTCAAGCGTGTGAAAGTGTGAGCGCAGCCGAATGCGTGCGACTTGAGAGGCGTATTTTCAAAGCACTTAGCCTTCCAAAGTTCCATAGGTTTCTATGGAACTTTGGCTTTGAAAATTGGTATCTTTGGAAAGAATAGCCCAGGTACCTGCAGAAGAAGTCTTCTGGTACTGTAGCTCTGATTGGCACAAATTCCAATTGAAAGTCCGAAGGAAGAGCAGGAAATTGGGGAGCAGCTATAGACTTTAGAGAATACTGCCTGCTTTCAAGTATTGTATGGTGCTTTAAAACATCTCTAATGCGATTTGTGGAATCACTGGAGCGATTATGTTAGTGAAAAGTGACAAATTGCTTTTTGTGGCACTTATAAACATGTTCATCGTTTACAAACACAGATGGTAGCAGGTGTTCATGGGAATTGTATGTTAGTGGTGTAATTATGGTTAAAGTTCATGTACCTGTAAAAATATGGTAGTGTACATTAGGTACACCTTTATTATTTACTTTTTCTTTCTGATTTGATATTTACTGTCAAAGATTTTTCATGAGGTTTTTTTTTTTATTTAAATGTTTAAATGTTTTTATCCAGTAGCTTTGGGATTCCACAGAGTATAAGGTTAAAAAATAAAATAAAACAGATTATACAATGTAGCCATTGTATACCTATGGGCAGCATGACAGGGTGTTGTTTACTAAAGCTTAGCTCGAGTTACCTGCAGCAGGCCCCATAAGAATAAAGTGCGTTCTGCTGCAGATAACGCTCTGCTTTAGTAAATGGGGGGGGGGGGGGGGGGGGGGTTAATGCACACCAACCCATTAATGCACATTAGTAGAAGAACTCCCTAAGTAAGTTAGTGAGGTTCACATAATCCCTGAGACTGTGCAGTAAGTAATGCCTGAATAACTCTTTTTCTTTTCTATAATTTAGTTTAATTTTGTCTTGCTGTTAGATGCTGCACACCCAATTTCGTTTTGTTGACTTCTTGTACCAAATGTTGAGGAAATGTTGTGGGAGTATGTGCCTGCCCAGGGGATGCTATGGAGAAAGAGTGTACTCTTTTGGTGTACTCTAAAATCTGAATCATGCAGAAAGTAACTTTTTTTTCTTTAAATCATTAACTGTTGTGTAGTGTTGGATTTTAGGCAGCATTTCAACCTAGCAGTTTCTTGAAGTATCTAGTCTGCAAAGCCCCTTTTAAAATTGGCTGCTTTTTCAACTAATATGTACCAGACAGAGGAAGAATTGAACCCAAGTTCTAGTCTCTGTAATTTTTCAAGTTCTCTCCCTCCCCACAGATTCAACAGCAAACCTGTTTTTGTTTATAGGTCTAGTTATGCAGGAAAGCACCAGATTTGCCTCATCAGGAGATGATATTAAAATATGGGACCCTTCTTCCATGACAGTGGTGGAACAGTTCAATCCACATAATGCTTCACATGCAGTTACCTCACTATGTTGGAGCAGTAATAGTATCCTTTACTGTGACAGCTAAATAGCACAATTCTGGAGTTTATGGATATTTAATAATGCAATAATTTGATTTGTGAATTGAAATATTTGGTTGTGCTCACAATGTTGACATGCACTTGGGAAAAATCTACATAATTATATAAGAAACAATGCCATCAAATCAAGGGCCCTGTTTACTAGATGCGCTAGCATTTTTAGTCTGCGCTAATGCTAGAGACAGTCATATAAGTACATAAGTATTGCCATACTGGGAAAGACCAAAGGTCCATCAAGCCCAGCTTCCTGTTTCTAACAGTGGCCAATTCAGCTCACAGATACCCGGCAAGATCCCAAAAATGTACAAAACATTTTATACTGCTTATCCCAGAAATAGTGGATTTTCCCCAAGTCCATTTAATAACGGTCTATGGACCTGATTATTGATAGTTAAGGGCTCGTTGCTCAATTAAATTGCATGTATGCACATCTTGGGTGCACACACAGATCTGGGCACCGTGTATAGAATCCAGAGGTTACTTTGTAAAGTACTTCTATGTGCACATATTATTTCTAGCACATACACATACAGACACGTGTAAGTATATGTGCATGTTTCCCCTGAGGTAATGTTATAACGGTTCATAGGCATTTGGGACCCCTTTTACCAAGTGGCGGTAAAAGGGGCCCTCTATAGTCGATGACCTAACTTATGTTAAAACTCACTTTATCACTTAGAAACCTCTATGCAATACCATAATGCATTCCTCTGTACCATGTACAGTGGGGGAAATAAGTATTTGATCCCTTGCTGATTTTGTAAGTTTGCCCACTGACAAAGACATGAGCAGCCCATAATTGAAGGGTAGGTTATTGGTAACAGTGAGAGATAGCACATCACAAATTAAATCCGGAAAATCACATTGTGGAAAGTATATGAATTTATTTGCATTCTGCAGAGGGAAATAAGTATTTGATCCCTCTGGCAAACAAGACCTAATACTTGGTGGCAAAACCCTTGTTGGCAAGCACAGCGGTCAGACGTCTTCTGTAGTTGATGATGAGGTTTGCACACATGTCAGGAGGAATTTTGGTCCACTCCTCTTTGCAGATCATCTCTAAATCATTAAGAGTTCTGGGCTGTCGCTTGGCAACTCGCAGCTTCAGCTCCCTCCATAAGTTTTCAATGGGATTAAGGTCTGGTGACTGGCTAGGCCACTCCATGACCCTAATGTGCTTCTTCCTGAGCCACTCCTTTGTTGCCTTGGCTGTATGTTTTGGGTCATTGTCGTGCTGGAAGACCCAGCCACGACCCATTTTTAAGGCCCTGGCGGAGGGAAGGAGGTTGTCACTCAGAATTGTATGGTACATGGCCCCATCCATTCTCCCATTGATGCGGTGAAGTAGTCCTGTGCCCTTAGCAGAGAAACACCCCCAAAACATAACATTTCCACCTCCATGCTTGACAGTGGGGACGGTGTTCTTTGGGTCATAGGCAGCATTTCTCTTCCTCCAAACACGGCGAGTTGAGTTCATGCCAAAGAGCTCAATTTTTGTCTCATCTGACCACAGCACCTTCTCCCAATCACTCTCGGCATCATCCAGGTGTTCACTGGCAAACTTCAGACGGGCCGTCACATGTGCCTTCCGGAGCAGGGGGACCTTGCGGGCACTGCAGGATTGCAATCCGTTATGTCGTAATGTGTTACCAATGGTTTTCGTGGTGACAGTGGTCCCAGCTGCCTTGAGATCATTGACAAGTTCCCCCCTTGTAGTTGTAGGCTGATTTCTAACCTTCCTCATGATCAAGGATACCCCACGAGGTGAGATTTTGCGTGGAGCCCCAGATCTTTGTCGATTGACAGTCATTTTGTACTTCTTCCATTTTCTTACTATGGCACCAACAGTTGTCTCCTTCTCGCCCAGCGTCTTACTGATGGTTTGTAGCCCATTCCAGCCTTGTGCAGGTGTATGATCTTGTCCCTGACATCCTTAGACAGCTCCTTGCTCTTGGCCATTTTGTAGAGGTTAGAGTCTGACTGATTCACTGAGTCTGTGGACAGGTGTCTTTCATACAGGTGACCATTGCCGACAGCTGTCTGTCATGCAGGTAACGAGTTGATTTGGAGCATCTACCTGGTCTGTAGGGGCCAGATCTCTTACTGGTTGGTGGGGGATCAAATACTTATTTCCCTCTGCAGAATGCAAATAAATTCATATACTTTCCACAATGTGATTTTCCGGATTTAATTTGTGATGTGCTATCTCTCACTGTTACCAATAACCTACCCTTCAATTATGGGCTGCTCATGTCTTTGTCAGTGGGCAAACTTACAAAATCAGCAAGGGATCAAATACTTATTTCCCCCACTGTATGTATGCACCTAAATGTAATACCATTTGAAATCCTGTACCCGGAAATGGCGATCGCCATCACGGCATAATGTAAGCCACATTGAGCCTGCAAATAGGTGGGAAAATGTGGGATACAAATGCTACAAATAAATAAGCCTAGCTGTTGTGTTTTGAGCAGTCTGTAGTTAAGCGTGTTAAATTGTGCACATTGATATAGAAATCAGCATGGATCTTTAATTATTTAAAGCATTTATATCCCACATTTTCCCACTAAAGTGCAGGCTCAGTGTGGCTTACACTAATCTGTAGGGAGGCTACAGTGCATGAAGTACAATTATACAGTTGATAGTAAGATAGTAAATATCATTTAAAACAACAATGTGTTAAAGGTAGTAAAGATAATTAGTGTCCTTGAACCTTGTTAAGACTAAAAGTTGAACAAAATTATGTTGAACCTGGAGAGTAAGCTTTTTTTTTAAACAGTATGGCCTTCAATAATTTTCTGAAATTTAGGTAGATCTGGGTAGAATTTACTGATTTGGGTAAAGCATTCCACAATTGTGTGCCTATCAAAGTAAAGTTGCACACATAACTGATAATCACTGCCATACAGGGGCGTAGCCAGACCTCGCGGTGGGAGGGGGCCAGAGACCAAGGTTGGGGGGGGCAATTTTGGTTTCTCGCCGCCCGCCTTCCGCTCCCCCCCCCCCCCCCCCCCCCCCGTCGCTCCCTTCCCACCCACTGCTTCAGCAAGTACCTTGGCTGGCGGGGATCCCCAACACTCGCCAGATGAAGCCTTCTCCAGCGCCGCCGTGTTGCCTGCCCTGCTCTCTCTTCCCCCTCACGTCCTGTACGTTCCTTTTAGTGCAACTTTTCAATTTCACTAAAAGGAATGTGCAGGACGTGGGGGGGAAGAAAGGGCAGTCAACACGGTGGCACCGGAGACCAGCATTGGACAAGGCTTCAGCTGGTGCATCCAGCTTTTCCTACCTAAGTGCACAACTATGGAACGCATTACCAAAAGCAGTAAAAACTACGCTAGACCACCTAAATTTTCGGAAAGCACTAAAGACAGACCTGTTCAGGAGAGCATACCCCACCGACCCAACATAAAAATACCTGGACACTTGCGACACAATGTAACCAAAGACCTTAATGGACATTACCTGACTCTTCTTCCCTCTTTCCCTCTCTAAGTTCCCTCCAATTGTACCTACCATACATGTACCTCATTCTACCACGATATCACTTTGTATTCATTCATACCATGTATTTGTTCAGACCGGAATCGGCTAACGCCGTTAACGGTTATATGTAAGCCACATTGAGTCTGCAAAAAGGTGGGAAAATGTGGGATACAAATGTAACTAATAATAATAAAAAAACAAATTGAAGCCTAATAACAGGATCAAAAAACATACACATTTAACTGCAGTGGAATTCAGAAACAGAGATATAATATGATGTAAGCATAATAGTGATGGAATATCTAATAAGCACACTATTAGAACAATCAGATAACATTGGTTGCTATGATACTAATGCTTTTCTACAATACAGCTTGCCATATAGCTGGGGTCAAGATGGGTGGTACAGTCAGTTGGCATAAATGGGTGGCTATCTGTCCCCATTACCAACGAGGGCATAAGTTCCTTTACTTCTATTTTTAAACGATAGTGCGGTGACTGATGAGTACCATCTTCAATGCTGCCATTTAAGGAGAGGTAAAATGATCCCCTGAATTATTTTGCATCATCCATAACTCTGGATTCAGATCATTATCTGGTGTCCGCTTCTGGCAGCGGCGATAAAATAGTAGTTTCGAGCTGCAAGTCGAAACCTGTTCCGCTTTTAGAGCTCGCCGAAGGTGTAAGTATAATCACATTTCTGGTTTTCGTTACCTTTTTTTTGTATCTTTCTGTCCTGCTGGGTAGTTTGTGGTCTAATGTGGCTATAGTTAAGAGCAGGCTCGCTGGAATTCTGCTGTATTAGTTATCTTTTGTTCCTATCCCCCCCCCCCCCCCCGATAGCCACATTTGACGGCCAGGATTGGCACCTGGCTGGTTAAGGAGTCCTCTTATTAAGCTGTGGTAAAAAGGGCCTGCAGTAGCGGCGGGGGCTGTTTTTTGCCGTGAGCTGTGGCCCGTTTTACCGCAGCAGGTAAAAAAAGGCTGAAAATGGCCATAGCCATGCGGTAAGATTACTCTTACCGCGTGGCCATGCGAAGGAGAGCACTTACTGCCGGGTAACTGCGGCGCTAGAAAATAGTGCCCAATTTTCCCTAGCGTGCGAAATAGCGAGTACTAGGGCCGGAACTACCCCTGGTGCCCATGTTCGGCCGGCGGTAGCTCCGTATTGTTGTGCAGTAAGCCCATGTTGGGCTTACTGCCACTTTTGTAAAAGGGCTTCTGTATGCAGAATGACTTGCTATCTGCCGATTATTCAGCGGTACATGGCCGGCCATGTATCGCTGAATGTTGCTGATAGCAGCTAGCCAATTATATCAAGAGATATAACCAGCTATCCGCTGATTTCTAAAATCAGACTAGTTAAGTTTGGTGGCCATATTTGGCTGCGTGAAACCCTGGAATATCTTTGGCCAGTCTGGCTTTAACCGGCCAGCACTAAAATATTGGCTTGGCCAGTTAAAATCTGACTGCCCAAAGTTAAACCGGGTATTCAGCACCAGAAACAGCCCAGCATTGAATATTTGCTCTCGGTGCTGACCACAATAGTTAGCCGGTCTAACTCCCACAGTCTGAAAATTGACCTCTATGTAACTATAATTTTATTGTGCTTGATGTAAGCTTCCTCAGACCCCTGGGGGGGGGGGGGGGGGGGTGGAATAGAAGCAGGTTTTCAATGCCCAACTAAGATACTGTAAAGTAATTCATAAAAATTGTTACGTGCAAAATCAGATGGAAGACTAAGAACATATTGATAACCTGGAACCAATGAATGGAATGGATATGTGGAGATTATTGATCCAGTAGGTTATATTTTTATAAGTACATAAGTAATGCCATACTGGGAAAAGACCAAAGGTCCATCGAGCCCAGCATCCTGTCCTCGACAGCGGCCAATCCAGGTCAAAGGCACCTGGCGAGCTTCCCAAACGTACAAACATTTTATACGTTAATCCCGAAATTGTGGATTTTTCCCAAGTCTATTTAGTAGAGGTCTATGGACTTGTCCTTTAGGAGACCCTCCAACCCCCTTTTAAACTCTGCCAAGCTAACCGCCTTCACTACGTTCTCCGGCAACTAATTCCAGAGTTTAATTACGTGTTGGGTGAAGAAACGTTTTCTCCTATTTGTTTTAAATGTACTACACTGTAGTTTAATCGCATGCCCCCTAGTCCTAGTATTTTTGGAAAGCGTGAACAGACGCTTCACTTCCACCTGTTCCACTCCACTCATTATTTTATATATTCAGTTACTTTGAAAACCACTTAGGCTGAACTTTTTGATCTAGGGAAGCTGGTGTATAAGGGGCTGTATAATACTAATTGGCATGCACAGTATTACATAATGAAGATAGGAAGAGTAAGAACTTTAAAATACAATCTGTGATAAAACATCATTTTACTTTGTATAGTACAGCCAGAGTTAGATCCAACCTAATCCCTTGGCAAAATATACCAGCATTTTTGTCCCCCGCCAGCTGTAGTAAAAGGCACCGGCAGGCAGGAGGAAGCGGACCTCGGCGGGGGAGGGTTGATGGCGGTAGGGGGGTCCAGGGCGAAATCTGCGGGGGCCCAGGCCCCTGTGACCCCACGCAGATACGCCCCTGGTCTACACGCACCCAATGGAGTTACTGCCAGTTAACGCATGGCTCTTATGGTAATTTCAGTTTTGACGTGTATCGGATGCGCGCCAAGTGGCATTTGACGCATGAGACTTTACTGCCAGGTCAATGGCTGGTGGTAAGGTCGCAGACCGAAAATGGATACACGGCAGTTTTGATTATGCCACGCGTCCGTTTTCGGCAAAAATAAAAAAAAGGCCTTTTTTACAGGCATGCTGAAAAATGGATCGACGCGCACCCAAAACCCGCGCCTACCGCAAGCCATTTTTCAGCGCAACTTAGTAAAAGGACCCCAAAAAACAAAACAAACTTCAGTGACATCCTTAAAATTTCAATCTAAAAAGTCGTTACAGAGCAATGCGTCTTTAGTAGTGTCCTGAACTGTTGTATACTAGCAGGTAATAAAATTTTGTCTGGGTGGGAAAAACAAAAGTAATGCCAATAACTATGCCATTTGTTTTCCAGAAAAAGCAGACGTGTGTAAATTTAAATTCAAGCTCCCAGTATCTTGTGAGTGGAGGCCTTGATAATACAGTGAATATTTGGGATTTAAAATCCAAGAGACTTCATCGATCCATAAAGGTAAAAAGAGCGCACTTTGAGATGGCAATGGGTAAAGAGATTTTTTTGCATTTGATAGGACTGGATCAGCCAGCAGAATTTTTTTTTCTATTGGTTTTGTGCCTCGTAGAGTTTCTCTTTTTAAGAGTTAACAGTAGTTCTCAGGGTTCTATGAATGTGAACTCTCATCGAAACGGCTTTCACTGTTCACTATTCTAAATGTAACAAGGTTAGAGAATGACACGGGGACAAAGTTTGTCCCCGTCCCCATGGGTTCTGTCTCCATCCCCACCCCGTCCCCGCAGGTTCTGCCTCCGTCCCCTTCCCATCCCCGTGGGCTCCGTCCTCATCTGCAGAAGCCTTGAACACTTATGATTTTATATTTAAATCTTTTTATTAAAGTATAAAAAGGAACAATATGCTGTGCGACTGCTGTGTATAAATTACAAATAGAGAACAATAATAACGATGAGCAGCTATAATAACCCTCCTTCCCACCACCACCCTCTACCCTTCCAACCCCAACAATAGGTGATTTCTATCTACTACACCAAGGAATCCTAAATCACACTGTTACAATGTCCAGGGGTATAAATACAACTTGTTCTAAATGCCCTAGAGGGGAAAATTATGCCCTATGAAGCACTGTTACGGTTTTTAAATCTGTGGGTAAATAAGAAGTCGTCAACAATCTCAGGATTCAGTCTGGCTCTCCTGTCTTCCACAGTCCTTCCTGCAACAGAAGATGTCTTCTTAGAAGATGTGCTGGTAGCAGGAATGTACAGGATCCCCCATGCAAATGTTGTTAGTTGTAGCCAGCTTGTTTGCTTGTTTTTCCAAAAAATCAAGATATCTTTGTAGGCATCACTTAAACTTAAAAACAGTCCAGTGCATTAACAGGCTTCAAAGTAGAAAATGACACGAGGGCAAAGTTTGTCCCCGTCTCCATGAGCTCTGTCCCCATCACCATCCCCGCAGTTACTGCCGTTCCCCGTCACCGTGTCATTCTCTAATGTGGATGTTCTTTATTCCAGGATCACAAAGACGAAGTGACGTGTGTAACCTTTAATGGGAATGATGGCTATGTGGCCTCTGGCTCGACAAGCGGTGAAATTATTTTGCACAATGTAACTACCAACTTATCCAGCACCCCCTTTGGTCATGGGAGCAGCCAGGTACGGTATAGATGCTGAAATTTTCCACCTTTGGTAGAACTAATGATGTTTCAGCAACCTGTTTTTAAAAGGATCTTTTTAACTGTGGTTTTTTAAATAAATTTTGCACGAACATAATTATTAGGGCACCAGTTTTGAATTCTCGGTTTTTGGCTGCGGTATTAAAATGCTTGTATATTTTGCCAAGGGATTAGGTTGGATCTAACTCTGGCTGTCTTTGGATGAGGCAGAGAACTAGAGGACATGAATTGTGATTTGGGGGGGGGGGGCAGACTCAGGAATAATGTCAGAAAGTATTTTTTCACGGGAGAAGTTGCTGGATATGTGGACTGCTGTCCTGCGGGAGGTGGTGGAGATGAAAACAGTAATGGAATTCAAACATGCGTGGGATAAACACAAAGGAATCCTGTTTAGAAGGAATGGATCCACGGAATCTTAGCGGAGATTGGGCGGCAACACCGGTAATTGGGAAGCAGAACCAGTACTGGGCAGACTTCTACAGTTTGTGCCCTGATTGTGACTGAATAGATATGGATGGGCTGGAGTTGTAAATTTTAAGGGGTTTCGACGTTATCTTCAGAACTTTTAGTACAAGAACAATGCCGGGCAGACTTCTACGGTCTGTGCCCTGAAAATAGCAAGGATAAATCAAACTCGGGTACACATTAAAGTATTGTATATCACATATAATGAGTTTATTTTGTTGGGCAGACTGGATGGAGTAGAAACTAGTAATGTTAGATTTGACCATAGCTTTTGGTTTGTTAGACTGAAATACAGGGCTGCAGAAACAGGAAGTTATGTCAAAGTGAGGCAGGGCGTGACAGAGGGAAAATGGGAGAACACCAGGGAAAATAAATGGTCACGTAAGCATAATTTCACCTTATGTTGTTGTTGTGAAAGTATTGGGGTGGGGGTGGGGGAATCTGTTGCAGTTTGTGTGTGGCTGGGTAGTGGTGCTGCAATGAGGGAGGATTCAAGGGTGGCTTTGTTTCATATTGGTGTGGTCTCTTGGCGGCTACAAAATTAGTAAACGGTCTTGAACGCAAAAATTATAGGGACAGGCTTATGAACCTCAACATGTATATGCTGGAAGAGAGGAGGGAGAGAGGAGACATGATAGAAACGTTTAAATATCTCAAGGGCATTTATGTACAGGAAGAGAGCCTTTTTCAAATGAAGGAGAGCTCTGGAATGAGGGGGCATATGACAAAGTTAAGAGGGAATAGGCTTAGGAGTAACCTAAGGAAGTATTATTTCACAGAAAGGGTGGTGGAGGCGTGGAATGGCCTCCCGGTGGAGGTGGTGGAGTCGAGGACTGTTCCAGAATTTAAAAAGGCAAAGGATAAGCACGTGGGATCGCTTAGGAACAGGAAGAATTAGGGGTTACAGAGGATGGGCAGACTGGATGGGTCATATGGCCTTTATCTGCCGTCATGTTTCTATATAAAATTTTAAGTAGCTTATTTAGGTTTCTGTAGTCCTGTAAACAATCTAAACAGTAAGTTCAGATTCAGATATAGCGATACCAAAGTCAGAGTTCCACTTATGCTGAAATAGATCTAACTGGCTGGACATTAAAGGACAGTGGTCTGTATAGTTTTGAGATCAGCTTCCTTTCAGCTCTCAGGCCCAGATGCATTAAAGACGTCGGTAATTCCCGTTCCCTACGGATTCCATAGCGAATCGGTAGGGAATGGGAATGCATCAACGATAGGGAATGCAAATGAGCTACTCGTTGTAGCTCACTTGCATTCTCTATTCCTTCGGTACCTGAGTCGGAGAATCGGGATGTCCATTTTGATTAGGCTCCTCTTCCTGGTCTCTTCAGCCAATCAAAGCGGGCTTAGCTGGCTGTTGTCAGCGAAACGCGCTCTGATTGGCTGAAGAGACCAGGAAGAGGAGCCTAATCTAAAGGGACGTCCTGATTCTCCGGCAACCAGGAAAATAGAAAAATTTTGCTGTGGAGGGGTAAGTGGCACGGCGAAGACAAAATAGAAGGGGGAAAAAAACACGAGCGCCCGCAGAGCAAAAAACTGCGAAAAATAAAACGTCTCTCACAAGCACAGGGAGAGTACGTCCTTAAAGGACGCCTCTCACATGCGCTCCCTGCTTTTTTTTTTTTTTTCTTTACCTTTTTTGGGGGCCCTTTTCCTTTCCGATTCCCTCACAGGAGCCCTAACGAGAGGTTAGACCTCTCGTTAGGGTTTCCTACAGTGAGGGAATCGGAAAAAACGGTAGTGCATCTCATTATAATGGGCTGCAACGGTAGTGCAGCTCATTATAATAGCTTTTCAATCATTTGCATTCCGTTTTCGTTGTCTGCTACCGTGGCAGGGAAAATGCCCTTAGTGCATGCCCGGGGTGAATTACTTGCGTTTTAAACTGGCTGGAACCAGTTTAAAACGCAAGTTGTGGGCTCGTTAGGTTTTGTGCATCTGGGCCTCAGTCTTTTAAATAGTTGCTTCAAATCTCCCCCCCCCCCCCCCCCCCCCCCTCCGAAGAAGCCTGAAAAACTATTTGTTGTGTTTGTGGGGAAAAAAAATTGAACTAACTCAAAAAAAGAGGACAGGCTGGTAAAGTATTGTTTCTGCAACCCAGATCTGGAAAATAAGCATGTATCAAAAGGACCTGCTTTTCAATAAAGCACCTAACTAGAAGCCAGCAAGACCCGTCAGCCAGAGGGAATAACGCATTCTGACAGATTGGTGCCAGTGGAGGTGCTGGTTGCAGCTCTTTGTTTATTTCGTATTTATTCCGCTGAATTTTCTTTCTTTAGATCTCCCTTTTTTCTGTTTTCAATGTATATTTGAGTCCTGCCTTTTCTGTCATCCCTTCTTGTCAGCGCTTTCAGTTACTTTCTTTGTTACTTTCCCTTCAAACCTTTGACATTTACTTTAGTCTGTTGGCTTCTGTTTCTCCCTTATTCTATTTCTGTTGATCTCGTACAGTGGCTGTCATCTTTTTCATATTCACTGTCACGCTGTGTTTTGTTTTGCAGACTTTTTGCAATCACTTGTGCTCTCGCTCTGTCCTCACATGTATTATTCCACTTTTCTCTAAAACACAAAATGTGGCTTAAAATATAAGAATCAAAACACATTAATTATAAACCTATATTACTCTGGTATAATTTCCCAGTCCCATTCCAACCTCGCCGCTCTCAGAAGATAACGGAGCATACCCATCGCCCCGCAATTTACAAACAACAAATTCTATAGAATTATAATTAGTATAAATCCTAAAATAAAACCCAGTTTAAATTACAACATGTTTATCTTTAACAGCTCCCCAGGCTGGTGCCTTTCCGGAGCTCACCAGGCATTTTCAGTGGCGCATAACCAGACAGTGCAGCTGAAAATGCCTGATCAGCGCTTAGGCCAAAACTGGCTATTTTGGGGTGTTCCGGGGGCAGAGATGACACTTAACCAGTTTATGATAACCGCATAAATAGGACCATATAAAACGCAGCCCTACTTTATGCGTTGCTTCATAGCTGGTTAAGTTCTGAATATTGCACTTAATCGGCTCTGTTATGTTCTGAATATTGCACTTAACCGGCTATGTTACGTTCTGTACTGAACTGGCTTGTTACGTGCTGAATATTGCACTGAACCGGCTCTTGTTACGTGCTGAATATTGCACTGAACCGGCTGTGTTATGTGCTGAGTATTAACTGCTATGTTAAGTTCTGTATATTGCACTTAACCAGTTTTTTTATCCGGCTCCCTGTGCCCAGAAATTGAATGCTGGAACCCGGACATGGCCCAGAATTGAATTTCTGGGTTTAACGCCAGCGGCAGTCAGCATAATGCTGATCGTCACTGGCCGAATATCGAGCCCTTCCTTATTATTTGTAAAGGAGAACCCCCTTTATTTTGTCCTTTCAGTGGTAACATGCTGGCAGATACATGATTAACAGTCGCTGGTTATGCCGTTTCAGATTTTCCACTCGATCCATATGCACAATCTTCTACAGGCTGCAGCACTAAGAGCAGCATACATATTCTTTTAAATTGCATATAACACATAGTCATACCTTTAGTTCTGCTCTTGAACAGCAGGTGATGTGAGGCTTGAGACCTTGTCTAGAAGGGTACTGTCTGACACTAGTTTCATCCTTTCTTCCTAATAGCAATTGAAGTACAAGTTATGCTTCTTTCCACATCAGACACTTTGTCCAAATGGGTCCAAATGCCACCTTTGGGTCTTATTAATTAATTCATGAATTCAGATTTATTTACCGCCGTTTTGAAAACATTCACCCAAGATGTTGTACAGGAAGAATATGTCTAATAATTATAGAAGTAAAAATAGCCAAATAACAGTACGTAGTACGGCATAGTATATTACTTGGAAGGACACAGTGACAACGGAGGACCGTATTCCACTGCGTCAATGAATATCAGCAAAGAAGTTAGTGTGTTCAGCAAGGCTGTCCCGTAAGAAAACAGAAGGACGAGGGATCTAATAAACAAAACCTTTTATTCTTCAGGACCCGACACGGTACTGCGTTTCCGCATAAAGCCTGCATCAGGGGTCTGTACATAAGATCACTGAAGGATATAGGAATCTCTGGATAACGGTCTTGATAAAGACTCGATCCAAAAAAAAAATGAAGAATGGTCAGTATGTAATAATGTAATACTGCTGTTCCTTGTGGTTTTAGGCAAGTCACAGCCCTCCATTGCCTCAGGTACAAAATTAGATTGTGAGCTCTCCAAGGACAGGGAAATATCCAGTGTACCTGTCACCTTGAGCTACTACTGAAAAAGGTGTGAGCAAAATCCAAATAAATTAACATCCTATATAATAAAACGCACCTCCAACGTTCTGAAGCCGTAGTTCCGGAACGTTGCAGGAATGCTTCAAGGCTTGATGGCTTCACTTTCTCGGCTTCAGAACGTTGGAGATGCCTTTTATTATATAGGATGTGCTCGGTGCTTTTCTGTAGCACATGGGGGGGAATTTAATATATGCTGATTAAAGTGGAGGAGTGGCTGGAGGGGGGGGCAGGGGAGAGGAGAGCATCGGTGGGTGGCTGGAGGGGGGAGCAAGGGAAAAAAGGAGAATCGCTGGGTGGCTGGAGGGTGGCAGGGGACAGAGGAGACTCGCTGGGTGGCTGGATGGGGGGGGGGCAGGGGAGAGAAGAGCATTGGTGGGTGGCTGGAGGGGGGCAAGGGAAAAAGAATCACTGGGCGGCTGGAGGGGGAGCAGGGGAGAGAGGAGAATCGCTGGGTGGCTGGAGGGGGGACAGAGGAGACACACACGCACCAAGCAGTCTCTCTCTCTCTCTCTCTCTCTCTGTCACATACACTCGCACATTCACTCTCTCACACACAGTCAGTCTCACACATACTCTCTCAAACATACACACTCTGAGGAAAACCTTGCTAGTGCCCGTTTCATTTGTGTCAGAAACGGGCCTGTTTTAGTAGTATAAAATAAATGTAGTTATTGGACTCCTAAAATCAAAAGGCTCAGTTCTGTCTACCCTCTCCTGTACTATTCTTGGACATTTAAATTAAAGTTGTTGTTTTTTTTTTTTTTTTGCTAAGTGGAAAATATTATTGAATAAGCTCTAACTTCCAATTCATGCATTAGTCTTGCTGTCTTCTGAAAAGTTCTTATCTCTGACTACAGTGTAATGCCAGTGATTATAGAAAGGATTTTAAAGATGCTTTTATTTATTTATTTATTTTTTTTACTCTGCTACAGTGTTTCCCAAGTCCGGTCCTGGAGTATCCCTTCCCAGCCAGGTTTTCAGGATAGCCACAATTATATGCATGAAAGAGATTTGTATATAATGGAAGACAAGACAGTGTATGCAAATCAAGGTCATGCGTATTCATTGTGGATGTCTTGAAAACCTGACTGGCAAGGGGTACTCCAGGACTGAACTGTGTGTTTGCTATGAATTCATGGTTCAAAAGAAGCAATGGCAACCAGAGTGAAAAGTAAAAAAAAAATTGAGCAGCACCTTTTATTGAGAAAATCTACCTCTCTTTCTTTCAGCCAATTCGACATCTAAAGTACTCGTTCCTGAAGAAATCTTTACTGGGTAGTGTATCGGATGGTGGAACTGTAACTCTCTGGGATGCAAACACTCAGAACGCTTTCCATGTATTTGACAACGCTCACAAAGCTCCAGCCTCGGGGATTTGTTTTTCTCCCGTCAATGACTTACTATTAGTAACCATTGGTTTGGACAAAAGAATCATTTGTTATGATGCTTCAAGTAAGATGTAAGTACTTCTTTCTTCAAAGAAACTTCTAATACAAAGATGTTTGGCTAGGCAACTGTTGAATACCCTGCACATGTTCTTTCGCTTTCCACTGTGAAATGAAAGTTCAGAGAACCTCAACTTCTTTTTAGTTTGTTTGGCTTATTCTGGTGCACCAGTGTGTTCACGTGTCACTGTTCTGTTTCCTCACCCGTAGACAATTGAGAACCGTGCTAGCTGAATCTTCTCTGACTGCAATAGACTTTATGCCTAACGGGGCATCTCTGGCGATCGGATCTTCACGTGGAAAGATCTACCAGTACGATTTGAGAATGTTGACATCTCCAATAAAAACAGTTGGTGGTCATAAGACTTCAGTGCAATGCATACGGTTCCAGCACAGTAATATCGCTGCAAAAGTAAGGAAACGTTGATTAAGAGAACACCTAAAAATGATTTAACCGTGAGCCAATTGCTAGCTTATGTGATTGAATTTGTAGATTGTGATAGAAAATTGCTGTTTTTTTTAATGGTTCAGGAAGGGGTGATATTGGGATTTTGTTTTTTTTGTTCCCCCCCCTTCTCCCCAGGTGATGCTCTCGTAAAGCTTGTTAAGGGGCACTTTTACCAAACTGTGGTAACAAAGTGACTTTACTGTGTGCTTACGTGGGTCATTCCCACATGCTAAGGCCATTTTTACCACGTGAGTAAAATGGCTGAATTTCTGATATTTTTTTTTCTATTAATGGCCACTCACTGCTTTTCCCATTAGCGAATGAGCCTCTATCGCCACCTATTTTGTAGGTGGTAGAGAGTGACACGGGGCGGGGATGGGGACAAAGCCCACAGAGACGGGGACAAACTTTATCCCCATGTTGTTTTCTATTTTGAAGCTTGTTAATGAACTGGATTGTTATTTATGTTTGAGTGATGCAGACAACGATATTTAGATTTTTGGGGGAAAACAAGCAAACATGCTGACCACAGCTAGCAAAATTTGTCTGGGGGATCCTGTACATCCTGCTACCAGCACATCTTCTAAGAAGACAACTTCTATTCCAGGAAGGACTGTGGAAGACAGGAGAGCTAGACTGAATCCTGAGATTGTTGATGACTTCTTATTCATCCACAGATTAAAAAATCATAACAGTGCTTCCTAGGACATATTTCTCCCCCACTAGAGTATACAGAACGGGTTGTATTTTGTATTTTAACAGGGTGGATTAGGATTCCTTGGGGTAGTAGAAATCAGCTGTTGTTTGGGTTGGAAGGGTAGAGGATTGTGGTGGGAAGGAGGGTTATTATTGCTGCTGATTGTTATTATACAACAGTTGCACAGCATATTGTTCCTTTTTATACTTTAATAAAAAGATTAAGTATAAAATCATAAGTGTTCGAGTCTTCTGCAGATGAAGCCCGTGGGGACGGGGACAGAACCTGTGGGAACGGGACGGAGACGGGGCTGGCTGGGACTGGGTGGGGATGGAGACAGAGCCTCCCTCTGGGGACAGGGTGGGGACGGAGACAGGGCCGGCTGGGACAGGGTGGGGATGGAGACAGATCCTGTGGGGACAGAGACGGGGCCGGCTGGGACAGGGTGGGGATGGAGACAGAACCTTTGGGGACGGGACGGAGACGGGGCCAGCTGGGACAGGGTGGGGATGGAGACAGAACCTTTGGGGATGGGGCGGGGACGGAGACGGGGCTGGTTGGGACAGGGTGGGGATGGAGACAGAACCTGGGGGGACAGGGCGGGGACAGAGACAGGGCTGGCTGGGACAGGGTGGGGATGGAGTCAGAACCTGTGGGGACAGGGCGGGGACAGAGACAGGGCCGGCTGGGACAGGGTGGGGATGGAGACAGAACCTTTGGGGACGGGGCGGAGACAGAGACAGAACCCACGGGGATGGGGACAAACATTTTCCCCATGTCATTCTCTAGTAAGTGGTGAGGGCTCATTTGCTAACCACCCACTAATATGTTAGCGTGTGGCAATGTAGCGCAGAACATGCCTACTCTGCTCCTAAGCTAAAAATAATCTATTTTTTAGCGCATAGGTAGCATACACTCTAATGCTAAAATTACCACTGGACATCTGAGTGCGACCCACAGTTATAAATTTTAAGCTGCAGTAAGCACACATTTACTGCTTACTGCAACTTAGTAAAAGGACCCCTAAGTATTTCGGTTTTGAAGAGCATTCGACTGTGTAGTCTTACTTCTTAGTTTTAACGTTAGTTGGTTATTAGCGATTGTGGGGACGGGAGAGGAGGCTTGTAATGGTTTTAAAACGTCCTCAAGCTGATTGTCGGCAGTGGGTTGAGATCCTGGGGAACCAGGTTCAATTCCCTCCGCAGCTCCATGTCACTTAACCCTCCATGGCCCCAGGTACAACAGTAGTACTTAGATTGTGAGCCCACTAGTAACAGACCCAGTATCTGTAAAATGAAACTAAACTGCTTAGGCCTAAGCAGTATATAAATACTGGAATGAAAGAAATGAAATGATTATACTTATTTTTGTTTGGGTTTTTTTTTTTGCCATATTTTAGTCTGTTGGTGGTAAAAATGCAAGTAAAGCTACACCCTTTCTTTCTGCCACCATGAATAAGAAGGCCACTGTTAAAACTGGTAGCGTCCCTGGCGGGAACCAGACTGTCAATACGGCCAAGAACATCACCTCAACTGCGCCTGTAACAGTGTTACCTCCAGCTCTAACAGCGTCTGAGGGGAAATCCGTCGATTCTATCCAGGATAAAATGGGTAAAAGATACAGAATGTGTTGATTAAATTAGTGTATGGTGTACTTAGCTAGTGGAATATGCACATGCATTCATAGAAGGTTAAAAAAATGCACTCTGGGGGAATTTGGTAGGTGGACTCGAGAAACAGGCATCTACAAAATCTGTTGTGCAAAAATGCACGCTTAATTGGTGAGCAGTTATTTATTTATTTGTTGCATTTGTATCTCACACTTCTCCACCTATTTGCAGGCTCAATGTGGCTTACGTAATACAGTGATGGCGATCGCCAATTCCGGTATGAGAAATACAGAGTGGTAATTGCATTAAAGATCAATAAGTGATAGAGTACATTGGGTAGTCAAGGGGGAAGGGTTAAGTTTTGTCCAGTTCTTGTATGAGATTCGTTGGGTTGTGGGGTTCCGGTGTTTAGGTTGGGTCATTATGGTATGCCTTTTTGAACAAATTGGTTTTTAATAATTTCCGAAAGATTGTTAGGTCGTGCTTTGTTTTCATGATGTTTGGTAGTGCGTTCCATAGTTGAGTGCTTATGTAGGAGAAGCTGGATGCAAAAGTTGATTTGTATTTTAGTCCTTTGCAGCTTGGGTAGTGCGTGATGACCTTTTTGCATTTCTGGTTGGTTAGGCACAATAGATGCAGATATAGAATCTGGGGGTTTGTGCTTAAGTGTGCAACCCGCCCATGTGCACGCCCCCTTGCAGTCTGTAATGCTATGGATTTACAGCCTGTCTCACTAACACAGACTGCTCAATAACTACCGTGGATTCTTTTGTATTCGTAACAAGTAAATGAAACCTTTATTAGAGGAGCTAAATTCTACAATGATTAAGGTATATACAAAGATTAGCTATATACACACAATAATGAGAAACAACCATAAACAATCATTACATCACTGGTCTGTGCATCTAAGCAATGCAAAGGGTTGTTAGACCAGGAAAGAAACTATACATACAACATCACTGGTCTCTGTCATCCAGGCTCTTATCATCAGCTGGGGGGGCCCGGTTCACAGCGAGAGCTAGGAGCTTCAGACCAGGAACAGACCCTCTGCACGGCACGTCTGCCCATAGATGAACCCCCACTCTGCTGTGACAAGCCCTCCCTTTTTATTAGGCTCTGAGCGCATATTCAGAGCTATGGAAAGTTACAGAATGCTTCTGTACTGTGGGAACGTGGTCACATGCTTTCCAGTCAGGTGGCCAAGCTGGGCCCGGAAAAACAAGTGCCATCCTCCCCTTCACATACCAAATTAGTTAGAGCTGTGTCTTATCTTCTGCATTCCAACTTATTTTCACACAATCAAAGTTAACAACCATTTTTAAACAGAATTACTTCTAATCAACAATACAGACCCCGAGTGCACTGGTCAGTCCACACAGGGTTGAAAAACAATCTTTAAAATTCACTTCCATTACACAGTCGTACGCTATAGCCCTTTGGCATTACCTTATGGACTAGTGCCAGTCACGCACATAACTATAAATGTAGGAGCCATTCAGCACATAAAACGAGACCAAAATTGCGTGCACAAATCCGGTCATATTCTGGATCTGCACGCACAGTTTAAGCCAATCAGCGCTGATAATTGTCACTCTACAAGCACTTATTTACCTAATTGGCATTAATTAGAATTTACACGCACAGCTTGCTAGGCGTATTCTGTAAAGTGGTGCGTGTAAATCCTAATGCGCTCCCAGAAAGGGACATGACAATGGACGTGGAATGGGCGGACCGTGAACGTTCCAAAAATCTACGTGCAGTGTCATAAAATACTCCTGCTCCACGCCTAACTTAGGCGCCGGTATTTACATCAAGTTTTTCTGGGCGTAAATGGACGCACCTAGAGTTAGGCACAGACATGGCCGCTAGGCATATTCTAAAAACCGTGCCTAAACAGCTTTCTCGTTAGAGATCACGTTCTGTTGGATTTTTCACTGACCTTACGATTGATTGAGCTTTTATTTACAATGTCCTGATCTTACAGTGTAAGTTGCTTTCAGTTGACTAATAAGAACCCGCAACGAAGGCCGGAGTGCCGAAACACGGCCTGTGTTGGGTTTGAATATCAACACTTTGCTGTATTTACTGGACAAATAAACGTTTCTCTATCCACTGGAGATTGTATCTGGCGCCTTCTACGTTTGCGCTGTGATTAATGTTCTCTATCAAAAACCTAGAGCAGTGGGCACAGAATGGCTGTTTGTGAGGAAATCCATTCTGGATGATCAACAGTGGTACCTTCAGCCTTCACCAGGCTTTTATTAGAGATTAATTAACCCCCCCCCCCCCCCCCCCCCACCAGTTGCCTATGTTCTCTGAGCTCATTTTATAAGAGAACTTAAATGACTCATTCATTATATTATAAAGTCATATGCTTGCATATTGGAACATGTTTTAATTACAAAAATCGCAGCAAAACATGCATAATTAGTGTAGCTCATTATCACTCTTGCTGTCATCCTGCTTCTTTGTCTAATGTGTTTATTGCTTGAGCCATCCCCAGCAGACTACCTGAGCTGTACCAGCTATGAGATACTGTTTTGTTTTGTTTTTTTTAATGATCATCTTAGTAGTAATGAGTATCAATTTCTCTTACTCAACTCCTGTAGCATTAACTTGTAATGAGTGGCTATGCTCTTTCACTTTACTGCATGCTAGAATTAAAAATCAAAAATGGAAATTATTTTCTCCCTGCCCACCCTTATTAAAGTGTGTTGGCAAACAGTTTGAACCTAATTCACTAGAAAAGAGTGAACCTGTTATTTGGGTTTGACTCGGACTTAACAAAATTAACACATATCAAACCCCGGGGAAAATTGTGCTGAAGTTGTTCAGTGTCTGTACCATCCTTGTACACATTCTGAAAGAATACCCAGTTCTTCTGGTTGTCCTGCATAGTGTCATGTCCCCTACCTCAACGCAAGCGGCGTCCTCGGGCTGTGCGGGGTCCCGTCGACACGCACACTTGACTGCCACTTCCTGAGCCATGTGTGTGTAGTCCTCTCTGGGTTTGTTCAGAGAGCGGTGGTTGCAGGCTCCTTAATTGCTTTGCTTCCACCCACCTGGGTCTGCTCTTCCTCTGCCCGGCTACCCTTGCTTCTCTCCTATTGGTCTTCTGGTTCCTCCTTCCCCTGCTCTTGTCCTATGGCTATGCCCCTTCTTGCTGATGTCAGATGCCAGCACTTTATCAGCTGACCTCTTCCTGGACTCCATGCTTCGGCTTCTACTTTGGTAGGTGTTTCTAACTCTGTAGTCTGCTTCTTATCTACTGGTCCCTCGTTGCTGACTTTGCCTGTACCTGGATTACCCTTCTGCCTGCCGCCTGCCTACTGACTGTCGCCTGCATCTGGATTACTCTCTTGCCTGCCTACTGACTTGCCTGTACCTGGATTACTCTCTTGCCTGCCTACTGACTTCCCTGTACCTGGATTACTCTCTTGCCTGCTGCCTGCCTACTGACTGCTGCTTGTACCTGGATTACTCTCTTGACCTGCTGCCTGCCTGGCCGATACATTCATCACCCCGCTTCCAGCTCCGCCCCGTAAGTCCTGCAGGCCGCCCACACCTAGGGGCTCAACCTCTGGGGAACGGCAGTCAGCACAGGTGAAACTCGGGGTTGTCCAGCCGCCAAGCAGAACCTTGTCCAAGTACCGGTCTCAGCAACGCTCTACTTGGTACAAGAACTCACAAGTCTGACACATGGTGACATGAGAAAGTAAGCATTTGTTATACTGGGACAGACCGAAGGTCCGTCAAGCCCAGTATCCTGTTTCTGATAGTGACCAACCTAGGTCACAAGTACCCGGCAAGATCCCAAAACAGTACAATACATTTTATGGTGCTTATCCTAGAAATAAGCAATGGATTTTCCCCAAGGTCATGTTAATAATGGCTTATGGATTTTTCTTTTAGGAAGTTAGCCAAACCTTTTTTAAACACCGCTAAGCTAACTGCTTTTACAACATTCTGTGGCAGCGAATTCCAGAGTTTAATTACACGTTGAGTGAAGAAATATTTTCTCTGATTTGTTTGAAAATTACTGTTTTGTAGCTTCATTACGTGCCCCCTAGTCCTAGTATTTTTGGAAAGAGTAAACAATTTGATTCACGTCTACCCGTTCCACTCCACTCATTATTTTGTAGACCTGTCATATCTCCCCTCAGCCGTCTTTTCTCCAAGCTGAACAGCACTAGCCACTTTAGCCTTTCCTCGTAGGGAAGTCATCCCATCCCCTTTATCATTTTTGTTACCCTTCTCTGTACTGTTTCTAATTCCACGGTATCTTTTTTGAGATGAAAGATGAGCCGAGCAATAGGACTGCAACTGCTCTTAGAACAAATTATATCAAGTAGCTGAATACAAATGAACACACCATTTAAAGTATACCCCACTGACCCAACATAAAAATACCGGTAACTTGCGACACAATACGACCAAAGACCGTAGCGGACATTACCTGACTCTTCTTCCCCCTCTCCCTCTCTAAGTTCTCCCCAACTGTTTCCTATGTTCAGACCATAATCGGCTAACGCCGTTAACGGTTATATGTGAACCACATTGAGCCTGCAAAAGGTGGGAAAATGTGGGATACAAATGTAGCAATAATAAATAACCAAAAGATACCTTCACTGTTTCCTTGTTACATTTTAAAATCAAATCAAGCCAATACTAGGATGTCATGCCAAAGTGACCATTCCTTTACAGTGTGGGGAATCATGGCTGAGTCCAGTCTTAAAAAGTGTCTTATTTTCTAGGGTTTGGGATGAGTAATTGTTGAATGAAACAGTGCAGGAGGGTAGTTTAGGGTGTGCTACATTAAGGTCTTAATTATTTTTATATTAACTTGGTGAAATTTAATGCCTTTAATTTTATACATTGTTGTGGTACGGGATGTGCTTTCCCTGTTTAACCAAAATTGTAATGGAATTCATTGCCAGAGAATGTGGTAAAGGTGGTTAGCTTAGCGGGGTTTAAAAAGGGTCTGGACGGCTTCCTAAAGGAAAAGTCCTGCGGCCATTATTAAATTTGGTCTGTTCCAGTGTGGCAATACTTATGTAACTTTTTTTTTTTTTTTTTTTTTTTAAGTATTGGAATTTTTAAATAGAAAAAGGATCTCTGGATCAAGCTGAAATGTGTTTTACTGTATTTAGTCCTTTCTTTTTATGCTTCTGTAAAGTCATGTTCAGCTTTGGGCTTTGCTGATCTCTGGTGACATATAAATATTTGTGGAAGATGCAGTATGTAGTATAATTATTTTCCTTGGGGTGACCGCCAGAGTTGTATAGCAATTAAAATTTAGGAGAGTTGATTGTAGTATTTTTTTATTTATTTATTTTTTGCCAAGGCGACTTTACAGATGTGTCAAATGTAATTAGTAGTCGCCATTTCCTTTGTGTTCCAGAAGGTTAGTTTCTAGATGTCTGGTAAACAGATTTCCTGTCAGGAAGGACTGTAATTTGTTTGACATGATATGCAATTTTATTTCACAAGGCTGTAAGTGTCCTGACAATGTTGTTCTGTTGAAGGCGTACCTCGGAGCACCAGCCTCGATGTAATTCCATCCAAGGAGACTGACTATACAAAAGGTTCAGATTTGAAAAACTTGGATTCATTTGGAAGAAGCAGCTTAGGCGATATGTTCTCTCCAGTCAGAGATGGTAAGTTATCAGTGCTTGGGACTTTTTAGTGTTTTCCGCAGAGACGGTTCTTAACCAGGTTTCCAATCCTGCACATTGTCATATGGTGAAACAGTTATATAACTGGGCCCCTGGATGGGCTTATTCTAAAAAGGAACCTAGACGCCAACTTTCCTTTATAGAATACTGGTGTAACCACGAGTATACATGGCCTGTAAGTCAGGTGTGTGCACTTATCCCTTCTATAGAGCTGGTGTGTGTGCATTAATAATCAGAGATAATGTACAGTAAATTTTGCACATATGAATCCCACCCAGACTCCACCTGTAAAATACACACTCCCCTGTATCCTATATATAGCATCCAGATTTGCTAGCGCTCCCGAGATGTGCGTGGAAATTTATTGACTAACGAGCTCTTAACCATCAATAACTGGCACCCAATAACATTTGTTTGTGCATATAGCTGATCAGTGGTGGTGGAGTTTTTAGGCTAGCACCAGCTGGTTTTTATTGCCCCTGATGCAGCCTGTACTTTCGGCGAAACATGGCTATGTCGGGCACCTCTGTTTGTAAGTTCCTGGAGCTTTGAAACAACTCACTAAAGACTGTGTTTTCTTCAGTAAGGTCTGCTTTTTTTTTTTCTTTCATTCCACGGTGGATATTTTAGAGCGATTGCTGCCTTGTTTCCTTACCCCTGGTATTCATGCAGCCAAATGTGGCCGCCAAACTTAGCCGGCGATGCGTTGAAAATCGATGGATAGCTAGTTATATTGTGTGATATAACCGGCTATCCGCTCTCTGCTAGCCACAAATTTTCAGCAGGTAATGGCTGGCCGTGTCCCATTGAAAATTTGCAGATTGCTGGTTATGGGGCATTTAACTGGCCAGGTGCCGATCCCGCTTTTGGAAGTCTGCCCTGTTTTGCCATATTTGGGACAAGACTTTAGAAGTCTGCCCAGTACTGGCCTTCAGTTTTGTTTTGATTCCATCCCTTTTCCATTTAAGGATCCTTTTGTATTTATTCCATGGGTTTTTGCATTCCCTCACTGTTTTCATCTCCACTACCTCCCTCGGGAGAGCATTCCAGGCATCCAGCACCCTCTCTTTGAAAAGTACTTCCTGATGTTACTCCTAAGTCTACCACCCTGCAATGTTTATAAAAGCTCTTTTCCACAGGTAAAAGAGAGTTTACACATAGCAAAATACTTTCCCCCGTAAGTAGATAAGCTATTTGGTAGGCCTCTGATAGGAATGGAGTTGGGGCGGGGGGTGCAAAACACTGTCTGTGTGACTGACATCTCCTTGGCTCTGACTGAATTTGCTGTGATCTGGTAGATTTTAATAAAGGTTCATTAAGTAGTGTTCAGATGGATGAGCATTTCTGGAGGCATCTTCTAATTGCTTTGGTAGCTTCTGTCTTATTGGCTGTTTTCTGTGTTGATAAGAAACATATCTTTGCTAATTGCTCAACTTCTTATATAACCAGGCAGCCAAGGCGCATGTAAAACCCAGGGGCTTAAGGAAAAAGGAAATTGCTTAAAATAATCACACACACACAACTGTAAAGCAACAATTAAAATTTTTTTTAATTAACCTGGAAACATTAGAAGAAAAGTTTCTTTGCTGCATTTTAATTTAGTATATTTTTAAAAAACGATTTCTTGATAATTTTCTTTGAAATGCACATTTTAAAGCACAGCCATAGTTTATTTTTAATTTTCCTTTTTAAATATACATCATGCACAATTAGGAAGTGGTACATCAAAATCCATATAAAGCTTGATTCAGCCTCTTTTACAGAGACAAGCAAGGCATTGACTCTCATTACTAAGCCCTGAAATTGAGAGAAAACATTCAATTGTATTACTAGAAGGGGCGTAGCCAGACAGCAGATTTTGGGTGGGCCTAGGCAAGAAGTGGGTGGGCAACAAGTGTCCTCCCCCACCCCACACACCAGCTTCTCCCCACCTTGGCAGTCTGCAGCAGGCATGAACTGAAAATTGAGCATGTGCAGGTACCAGTATCGTGGAGAGCAGCATTTTTGTTACCATCAGGGGGAAGTCTTCAGCTGGTAGAGCTTGGGATCCCCAACAGCTACTGCTAAACATGTGCTACTGTTGGGTGAGCCTGAGCCCTAACTGGGTGGGCCTTGGCCCACCCAGGCCCACCTGTGGCTACGCCACTGATTACTAGTAGCTTCCTTTTGATCTAGATTTTCAAAAGTTGTTGGACAAGATTCCAGAGGGAATTGGAAAGTCATGGGATAGGAGGTAGTGTCCTATTGTGGATTAAAAACTGGTTAAAAGATAAAAAACAGAGAGTAGGGTTAAATGGTCAGTATTCTCAACGGAGAAGGGTAGATATGGGGTTCCCCAGGGGTCTGTGCTGGGACTGCTGCTTTTTAACATATTTATAAATGATCGAGAGAGGGGAGTAACTAGTGAGGTAATTAAATTTGCTGATGACACAAAGTTATTCAAAGTTATTAAATCGCAAGAGGATGAGGACCTTACGAGACTGGAAGACTGGGCGTCTAAATGGCAGATGACGTTTAATGTGAGCAAGTGCAAAGTGCTGCATGTGGGAAAGAGGAACCCGAATTATAGCTATGTAATACAAGGTTCCACATTAAGAGTCACCGACAAGGAAAGGGATCTAGGCGTCGTCGTCGATGATATGTTGAAACCCTCTGCTCAGTGTGTGGCGGTGGCGGCTAGGAAAGCAAATAGAATGTTAGAAAGGGAATGGAAAACAAAAATGAGGATGTTATAATGTTTGTATCGCTCCATGGTGAAACTGCACCTTGAATATTGTGTTCAATTCTGGTCACTGCATCTGAAAAAACATATAGTGGTATTAGAAAAGATACGGTGAAGGGCGATGAAAATGATAAAGGGGATAGGACAACTTCCCTATGTGGAAAGGCTGAAGTGGCTAGGGCTCTTCAGCTTGAATAAAAGACGGCTGAGGGGAGATATGATAGAGGTCTGTAAAATACTGAGTGGAGTTGAACGGGTAGGCGTGAATCGCTTGTTCTTTTGTGAAAAATGATGAGGCTACTGTGATGATGAAGCTCCCACCTCAGGATCCCAGATCCCTCTTTCACTCAGGGTGAGCTGGTTCTCAATATGCAGATTTTATGCAAATTAATCTACTACCCTTTTCTGCTCAGGGTGACCTGCTTCTCACAAGGCAAACATAGTCAGCATAGTCAGGTCTCACCAATCAGGCTATTTTCAAACACATCTTTATTCCAGCCTCTGGGGCACACTTCTTTTAGCTTAAAACACTTTCACAAGCTTAAACCATTCTTCCAGCTTAACCATTTCTTCTTTTAGCTTAAAACACTTTCCCAAGCTTAAACCGTTCTTCCAGCTTAACCATTTCTTCTTTTAGCTTAAAACACTTTCCCAAGCTTAAACAGTTCTTCCAGCTTAACCATTTCTTCTTTTAGCTTAAAACACTTTCCCAAGCTTAAACAGTTCTTCCAGCTTAACCATTTCTTCTTTTAGCTTAAAACACTTTCCCAAGCTTAAACAGTTCTTCCAGCTTAACCATTTCTTCTTTTAGCTTAAAACACTTTCCCAAGCTTAAACAGTTCTTCCAGCTTAACCATTTCTTCTTTTAGCTTAAAACACTTTCCCAAGCTTAAACAGTTCTTCCAGCTTAAACATTTCATTTCTTTCTACTCAGTGCAATCTTCCCTTTTAAACATTTCTTCTTGCACAGTTCAATATCCATGGATTTCTTCCCCCTGAGCCCTCTCACACAGGCATTTGGGCTCAGTACTAACTCAGTCCCTGGACACACAGTCCCTCCTTGTAGCACCCAGCTCTAGACACACCGTCTCTTCCTCTGGGACACACAGTACCCCTTCACTGTTCTAGACACAGTCTTTTCATCACCAGGCCATAGGGCTCAGCCAGTACTTCTCATGGGGATCCCTCTGCTTCAGTTACCAGCCCTCTTCCTCTGGTTGCCAGCTCTTCTCTCCCCCTCACCCTCTGGTGGGGTATTAAGTGGTTAATGACCAAACAGGACCCAGCCCATAACCTGCTGCACCTGTTTCCACCTCCAGGACTCTCCCCGGTCCTAGCGACCTCCAGCTATACCTCCCCTTTCTGGCTCCCTTCAGCAACTCACCCCAGCCCTTCTCCCTGGACATTTTAGGGGGTCCGCGCCCTCTAGGGGCCCAACCAGGGTAGGACAGCCTCTTCCTTATCACACTTTCCAAAAATACTAGCACTAGGGGGCATGCGATGAACCTACAAAGTAGTACATTTAAAACTAATCAGAGAAATATTTTCTTCACTCAACATGTAATTAAACTCTGGAATTCGTTGCCAGAGAATGTATTAAAAGCAGTTAGCTTAGCAGGGTTTAAAAAAAAAGTTTGGATGTCATCCTAAAGGAAAAGTCCATAGAGCATTATTAAAATGGACTTGGGGAAAATCCACTGCTTATTTCTAGAATAAGCAACATAAAATGTTTTGTACTTTTTTGGGGATTTTGCCAGGTACATGGGACCTGGATTGTCCACTGTTAGAAAAAGGATGCTGGGCTTGATGGACCTTTGGTCAGTCCCAGTATGGCAATACTTATGTACTTATGTAAGAGAATTCTGATCAACTGTATTTAGCAGGCATCCCAAACCTTTGCTGGGGACCCACAGCAAGTTGGGTTGTCAGGATATCCATAATTGATATGCATGAGAAATTTGCATATGTTAGTCTCCAGTTTATGCAGATTGATCTCATTACATATTCAGTTTGGTTGAGCTTTTCAGGATATCCAATCAGATGGTCACCAGTTTTGGTATATAAGAGGGGGTCGGTCTGTGCTTCCATGTGGCTTCGTATAAGTCGGCGTGGATCACTGCCGTGAAACAGAAGTTTTAAAATTTTCTCTTAAGAAAACTACTGCTGGAAAAGGTGACATTTCTAGTGGGGGAATCACCTAATAGCTGGAGCAGCTACTGTGAACCAGAGAAGCCAGGTTCAAATCCCACTTTCGCTCCTTGTGACCTTTTACAACTGTTCTAGCGTTTTTAGCTTGTGGTAAAAATCAGCTGGCTGTAAATGCTGAGATGCCCATTGGCAGTGATGGAGGCGAGGGCAGTATCTGAATGCAAGAAAGCATGAGACAAGAACAGAGGATGTCTAAGGGAAAGGATGGGGTTGTAGAGCGTAGTATTTGGTATATATTTGCAGACTGGATAGACCATATGGGGTTTATTTGCTATCATTTTCACTGTTGCTGTGTTTATTACTTGCACTCGTTCGTGGTAAATTTAGGGCTTCTTGTACAAAGACGTGCTGAAAAATGGCTTGTGGTAGTGTAGGCGTGGGTTACCGCCAGCCATAGACCTAGTGGTAAAGAATCTGGGCGGCAATGACCTACGCGCGTCTGTTACGCGCACCAGAAAATAAAAATATATTTTTCAGACACGCGTAGCAGACGCGCGCCAAAATTGTAATTACCGCAAGGGCTATGCGGTAACTCCAATTTGGCACGTGTAGGCGCCTACGCGGCTTTGTAAAAGGACCCTTTTAATCTAGATACCTGCAACTCCTAACCCTCAGCTCATCTTTGAATAATTTTTCTCATCATTAATTAATAAGTTAAATGCAGGTCCCAGTACAGACCCCTAACACCCTTCATTATTATCTTCAGCGGGAAAAACTGACCATTTATTTATACTCTTTGTTTCCTGTCTTTTAACCAGTTATCAATCCACAGTATGGTACTGCTCCTATCTCTTGAATTATTCATTTCCTGAGGATATCATCACTGGTATTGTAAGGAGCAGTTTTAATTGGTTGCTAGTGGCAACTGAAAAGAGAACCATATTGTGATTAGAGAAGTCATTTATTTTCAGACTTTTCTATGGTATGTGTTTCTTAGGTACATTATTTGTTGTAAGACAAAGCAATTAGTTTTACTTAATATCTCTCTTACAAGTTGTGCAACCCCTTTCACGCTGGGTTCAGTTCTCGACTAGCATGACAGACAGTTCTCCTCCACTGCTAACTCCAGACTTCGTTCCTTTTCCCTCGCGGCACCTTATGCCTGGAATAGACTTCTTAAGTCTGTACGTCTAGCTCCATGTCTACCTGTTTTTAAATCTATGCTGAAAACCCACCTTTTCACCACTGCTTTTGGCTCCTAGCCACTACTCAATTGCCCTCCCCTTGTTCCTTCTCACCCAGTACTTCCCTCGCCCTTAATTGTCTTGTCTGTCTGTATTTTTAGATTGTAAGCTCTATCGAGCAGGGACTGTTTGTCTGTGTCAGGTGTTCAGCGCTACGTACGTCTGGTAGCACTATACAAATGTTAGTAATAATAACATTCCATGTAGAAGCCTGCCCTTGCAGATGAGCAACGCGGCCGCGCAGGCTTCTGTTTCTGTGAGTCTGACGTCCTGCACGTACGTGCAGGACGTCAGACTCACAGAAACAGAAGCCTGCGCGGCCGCATTGCTGATCTGCAAGGGCAGGCTTCTACATGGAATGTTGCTAGTGAAAGAGTAGCCTAGTGGTTAATGCAGTGGAACATGGAATGTTGCTACTATTGAGATTCTAGATGGAACGTTTTGGCTCCTAGCCACTACTCAATTGCCCTCCCCTTGTTCCTTCTCACCCAGTACTTCTCTCGCCCTTAATTGTCTTGTCTGTCTGTATTATTTTAGATTGTAAGCTCTGTTGAGCAAGGACTGTCTCTCTGTGTCAGGTGTTCAGCGCTGCGTGCGTCTGGTAGCGCTATACAAATGTTAATAATAATAACATTCCATGTAGAAGCCTGCCCTTGCAGATGAGCAACGCGGCCGCGCAGGCTTCTGTTTCTGTGAGTCTGACGTCCTGCACGTACGTGCAGGACGTCAGACTCACAGAAACAGAAGCCTGCGTGGCCGCATTGCTGATCTGCAAGGGCAGGCTTCTACATGGAATGTTGCTAGTGAAGGAGTAGCCTAGTGGTTAATGCAGTGGAACATGGAATGTTGCTACTATTGAGATTCTAGATGGAACGTTTTGGCTCCTAACCACTACTCAGTTGCCCTCCCCTTGTTCCTTCTCACCCAGTACTTCCCTCGCCCTTAATTGTCTTGTCTGTCTGTATTATTTTAGCTTGTAAGCTCTGTTGAGCAAGGACTGTCTCTCTGAGTCAGGTGTTCAGCGCTGCGTGCGTCTGGTAGCGCTATACAAATGCTAATAATAATATTACATACATACATACCCACCCACAGTGAACAGATGTTTGTGCAATAGCACGATGTCTCCTCCCACCGGGCAAGTTGGAATTTGCCTTTTATTCAAATCAATCCAGTTCACTTAGTACAAACTCTGAACTGTTTATGTCCTGATTTTTTTCTATTTTTTTTTTTATAAAGAACTGTACCTTTTTATGTATTTTGTAGTGTACGTTAAGTATTTACCCTCGGCCAGAAACAAATTTCTTTCCAGTCATTACTTTGAGCTCTCTTGAAGCTGTTTCTCTGCATTTCTTTGTAGCCTTCAGTAGCAACCATGTGTCGGAACGGTGATGTCAGTTACATCCTGTGGAATGGATTCTGATTGGTTCATGTAAATGTGAAATAATAGGTGTAATGAGTGTAATATATAACTCTTAACTGTGTGGTTGCCACCATGGAGTGTTCAGGGGGATTTTTATAGTAGGGCTGTTAAAAATAATGATTTGAAGTTCAATTTTGCTCAGATGCAATGGATATTTTTTTTGGGGGGGGGGGGGGGGAGAGGGGGCGTTAACCATGCAGATGAGTACCTTCTTGGGCTTGTTTTTTTTTATTTTTTCAAGAGAGACTGAATACAGAACACATTGGCTAAAGAAAATGAAAATTCTCTTATGTGAATATCTGTCTTTTCAGATACTGGTGCTTATAAGGCAAGTGAAGACTTGGCAGCTAAAGAAGATGGTATGTACTTTTTTTTTTTTTTTAATAGATTTATATATGGGCCCTTACCATATAAAATGTATTTGTGTGTGTGGGCGAAAGATGCTCGTAGTATTACTGAATACCGGGATCTGCGCCTAACTTACATGTGAGGATTTACACTAGGTTTCAGTTGTGCTATTCTAGAAATAGCGCTCTGCGTTGGTTTATTTCAGCGCCATTTACCGAATCTAGTCCTATATGCGCAAAAATACGGTAAACGTTTTTATGTTCCATTTGCTTTAGTGTGTCTGAAAGCTTAATCTTAAGACATAAGTATTAAAAGCAAATTACCTCAAAATAGGGAAAAAGCACGCTAGACAGCATTCTGAATGGGCCCAACATTTCCGATGGTTTGCTTTCAGTGGTCAGGTTAGGTTTTAGGTCAACTACCTGCAGTGACTTTATTCTGTTGTTGTCATTTCAATCCATAATACCAAACTTAAGTGGCATAGGAATTGATCTTGGGTTAGAAAAGAGATGTATAATGCAGGGCATGATTTGAAAGCCATTGGTTGATGTGTGAGATACCTTCAGCCCCTCACTTTACCCTGCTTCTTATCCTGCTCATGCTAAGGTCCTGGTGTGATCACCTCCAAGACCATTTAAATGCACTGGAGGCACAGCTGACGTCTAAATAAGTGATATTCATCCCTTTGTTCCTGTATTGATCCACTGCCCCAGCTTGGTGTTTTGTTACTAGACATTTCCTCTTATGAATAGAGCAGTGAAGAATGAGCCTGTCATTGCTACAGAATCTTTCAAGACTAATTTTTGCAAAAGTATGGGTTGTAATGCTAATGTTATGGCTCATATTTAACACAGTTTGTACAGTGTAGCTTCATTTGCCAGAAAAACATGATCAAAGATAAAGATGAACCTGGTTTCCTGATCTGCATCCTTTATTGGATACATTTATTTTATTTGAGTTTGAAACATATTGCATAAATTTGTTATTTTTTTTTGTTATTTTTGTTACATTTGTACCCCGCGCTTTCCCAGTCATGGCAGGCTCAATGCAGCTTACATATTGTATACAGGTACTTATTTGTACCAGGGGCAATGGAGGGTTAAGTGACTTGCCCTGAGTTACAAGGAGCTGCCTGTGCCTGAAGTGGGAATCAAACTCAGTTCCCCAGGACCAAAGTCCTAACCACTAGGCCACTCCTCCACTGTTGCTACTATTTGAGATTCTACATGGAATGTTGCTATTCCACTAGCAACATTCCATGTAGAAGTCGGCCCTTGCTGATCACCAATGTGGCCGCGCAGGCTTCTGCTTCTGTGAGTCTCACAGAAACAGAAGCCTGCGCAGCCTTCTACATGGAATGTTGCTAGTGGAATAGCAACATTCCATGTAGAATCTCCAATAGTAGCAACATTCCATGTAGAATCTCCAATAGTATCTATTTTATTTTTGTTATATTTGTACCCTGCACTTTCCCACTCATGGCAGGCTCAATGCGACTTACATGGTGCATTGGAGGGTTAAGTGACTTGCCCAGAGTCACAAGGAGCTGCCTGTGCCTGAAGTGGGAATCGAACTCAGTTCCTCAGGACCAAAGTCCACCACCCTAACCACTAGGCCACTCCTCCACACAATAAATATGTAGAAAATATTAACCAAATTGAAGAAAATAAGTTAACAGCCTGTGTGTAATCATAGCTCACATGGGATAGAAAAATTAAGGCACGTTCAGCACAGTTTTCAGCTAATCAAGGTAATAGAAGTTTTTTTTGTTTTTTCTTCTTTTGCAGCTCTAGGCTTTGTACAGCAGTTTGGTGCTTTGTCTTCCATAAGAAGAAATCCTACAGGTGGTGTTGCACACGGGACCCAGTCTTCACCACTGTGCTTTTTTGGTGCATCTCCCATTAAAGAAGAGGATGAAAATCAGGATACAAATGCCAAGACTCAGAAAACATCTCCTGCAAAGCAATTGCCTAGAGAACCACTAAAGCAGGTAGACTGCATCGTGCTTAACTCTTTTGTGTAAAAAAAAAAAAGTGTCTAAGCAAATTTCTGCCATGACAGGAGTCAGCTTGCACTTCTATTATCAGCTATAATTTATCTTTAACTAGTAAAAAAGGCCCGTTTCTGTAGGCAAGGAAACGGGCCTTAGGCAGGCAAACCCACCCCCTCCGGCGAACCTGTCGATCCCCCCCCCCCCCCCGGAACGCCGAAAACTGCCGCCGCCGCTGTTGTTGTGCTACCTTCCCGTAGGTTCTTCAATCATCTTGTCTGGAAGTTCCTACGCGTGCGTCTGACGTCAGACGCACGGAGTTAAACTTTCTAAGAAGATGATTGAGGAACCCACCCGCAGGTAGTGCACAACAGCGGCGGGAGGGGGGGGGTGCGGTTTTCGGCGTTCCGGGGGGGGGGGGGGATCGACAGGTTCGCGGGAGGGGGTGGGTTTCGAGGGGGCCATAGTGGGGGGGGGGGGGGGGGGGTGACAGCTGATTTCGAGGCAGTAGGAGGAATAGGGAAACACGCTGCGCGTGATTCCCTACTCCTCCCCTTGCCTTGGAATCTGCTGTGGTGACGTCAGTGACGTCCGTGCGTGTCTGCCTCGCAGACCACTTGCAGCCAGGGAGCCACGGTCCCAAGCATAGAACGTTGGAGGTGAGAATTATTATATAGGATAAAAATGGGTATTGTAATCTTCTGATTATTCTCAAAAGAAAAGACACTTAGGGGTCCTTTTACTAAGCCGCGGTAAAAAGTGGCCTGTGGTGGTGTAGGCGCGTGTATTGAACGCGCACCAGGCCAGTTTTTATCGCATCTACAAAAAAAAAAAAAAAATGGGAATTGGGCCTGCGGTAAAAATGAAACCAGTGCAAGGCCAAAACTGGCCTGAGCCCTTAACTCCACCCATTGATCTAGCAGTGAAAGCTCACACGCTACACGCGTGGTGACAGGTCAGCGCGCACCAAGTGCCGGTTACCGGCGGAAGTGGTGCGCGTCAGAGGAAATAATAATTCATCCAGGCATTATGGGCGCGCACTAAATCTGAAATTACTGCCGGGAGGGTGTGCTGGCCTGGCGCTAGTCTCATTTGGAGGCACTCTGCACGCACGTAGAACCTACCGCGGCATAGTAAAAGGGCCCCCTACTTTACCAAGTATAGTTAAATCACAACTAATCTCATAGGACATAAAGAGGCTGAAATCCAAAAGCTTTAGGAATCTGACTTTGCGAGTTAGACTTCAAAATTGTCCTTGTAGAACATTTTCTCCTAAAAAGTAGGTGGCAACTGAGGTGGATTTATGTTCGTGACGGGGGTGGGTGGGTGGGGAGGAGTTTAGAACTTGGCACTGATTGTTCACCCTTAGGCTTTTTTTTTTGAATATCAGCCTCCGTTAGTGCAAACCAGTATGAGGATGTCATATTAAAGCTCTTGATGCATGTAATAGAAAAGTCTGTGAAGGACAGGTCCACTGTGTGCTTCAAGTTTATTTGGCATTGTAAACAAATTTCTGAGTGTCCTTTTCACCTGCAGATGGCTCCTGAGTGAATAATTTTAGTAGTATCACCATAGCATGTTCAGTGTACAAAGTATATCATTTTGTGTTCAGGTGATTTTGATTTATTTAGTTGATAAAAAAGATGTCAGTTTTCAGCTGGTCAGCTGTACTGCTTCTTTCTTTGTGAACGATCATTGCACACTGCGCTGTTCTGTTTCATAGCTTTGTGCTGTCATTTGGTTATGATTTGTAGACCTGTGTGACACATTTCAGCCAATATTTTCTCTAGTGTCCCCAATTCTGTTTATGATCTTTGTATACTGGAGACCAGCCCCATGGAACACCTATTTCCTCCTAGCTGATAGGGCAGGTCTCTGTGAAGACTCATTTTAAGAAGCTGATAGACTCATATTCTTCTGTAAAATAGATTTTTTTAAAATGTGTATAGTTCCAGTTGTTCATGCAAACAGTGAATCATCTTGAAAATGCCTCACTGACTTACAGAGACAGTGGACTGAAGATTAGGTTGCAAGGCGTGACCTTAAAACAACTATTTCATTCTTTATAAATGTAATAAAATTCACGACTCATTATCAACAAAGAGAGGCCAGCTTGGTGGCTCAGTGGCTGTTTAAAATTAGTTTTTACAGTAGCCCGCCCTATCAGCTAGAAGGAAATAGATGTCCCATGGTGCTGGCCTCAAGTACACACACGCATCTTTTTCAAACTGTGGAGGTTTTTTGACTAGTGAAAAAAGAATGTGAATCCTAGAAAAGCCACTGTTACTCAGTGGATTAAGGCTACTGAGTATTTAAAAGGTTTGTGAAGTACATTGCTTGACTTAAGAACATAAGACTAGCCATACTGGGTCAGACCAATGGTCCATCTAGCTCAGTATCCTGCTTCCAACAGTGGCCAATCCAGGTCACAAGTGCCTGGCAGAAACCCAAATAGTAGCAACATTCCATGCTACCAAACCCGGGGCAAGCAGTGGCTTCCCCCATGGCCATCTCAAGAACAGACTATGGATTTGTCCAAACCTTTTTTTAAACCCAGATATGCTAACTGCTGTTACCACATCCTCCGGCAACAAATTCTGTAGCTTAACTATTTTGGAGTGGAAAAATATTTCCTCCTATTTGTTTTAAAATGATTTCCATTGTAATTTCAGTGAGTGTCCCCTGGTCTTTGTATTTTTTGAAAGAGTGAAAAATCGATTCACTTTTACCCATTCTACAACACTTAGGATTTTGTAGACCTCAATCATATCCCCTCAACCATTTCTTTTTCAAGCTGAAGAGCCCTAACCTCTTTAGCCTTTCCTCATACAAGAGGAAATCCATCCTCTTTATCATTTTGGTCGCTCTTCTTTGAACCTTTTCTAATTCCACTATATCTTTTTTTGAGATATGGCAACTAGAATTGAACACAATACTCAGTGAGATTGCACTATAGAGTGATACAGAGGCATTACCATCCCTTTCCATAATTCCTAGCATCCTGGTTGCTTTTTTGGCTGCCGCTGCATACTGAGCAGAAGATTTCAGTATACTGTCTACAATGACACTTAGATCTTTGTTTTGGTGCTTACTTCTAAGGTGGACCCTAGCATCAGGTAACTGTGTTTTGGATTATTCCCAGTGTGCATCACTGCATTTGTCCACATTAAATTTCATCTGCCTTTCGGATGCCAGTGTTCCAGTTTCCTAAGATCTTCCTGCAATTTTTCACAATCCGTGTGTATTTTGACAACTTTGAATAGTTTTGTGTCATCTGCAAATTTAATCACCTCAGTTGTTCCGTTTTCCAGATCATTTATAACTACGTTAAATAGCACTGGCCCCAGTATAGACCCCTACAGCACTCCACCCTCCTGCCGTGAGAAAAATGGCCATTTAATCCTACCCTCTGTTTTCTAGCCAATAACCAATTCCTAATCCATAGAAGGACATTGCCTCCTGCCTATCCTATGATTTTTTGATTTTCTCAGGAGTCTTTTCATGAGGAACTTTGTCGAAAGACTTGTTTTTTGAACTCTTACAAAATCATACATGGATATACATGCCAGGGGTGTAGCCTGACTTCGGCGGGAGGGGGGGGTCCAGAGCCGGAGGTGAGGGGGCACATTTTAGTCCCCCCCCCCCCGCCGCCATTGCTGACACCCCCCCCCCCCCACCCGCCTGCAGTCGCCTACCTTTGCTGGCGGGGGACCCCATCCCCCTCCAGCCAAAGTCTTCTTCCTTTGTTTGGTTTCTGAGTCTGACGTCCTGGTTAGTTCGGGGAGTGATTGAGGGCGGGGAGAGCCGCCGATTGAGGGGGGGAGCCGGCGATCTCGGGTGGGGGGATGACCCCGATGTTTCCCCGAAAAATAAGGCCTCCCCTGCTAGGTCTTATTTTCAGGGGAGGCCTTATATTTTCAAATTGCAGCAAGACCTCTACTAGGTCTTACTTTCGGAGGATGTCCTATTTTCAGGGAAACATGGTATGTGCTTTAATGCTTATTTAAAGAGGGAAGTTATCAACCTGAATTACTTTACTACAAGCCGTGCTATTGTAGCACAGGGTCTCTTTGCGTAAAATGGGACTTTTTGGTAAACTAGCATGGCTTAATGGTAGCCCCTGTTGATAACGTCCCCCCTTTATCAGTTTTATGTACACAAAACCTCTGAATTAATGTGCGTAAAGTACGTTGAAATATTTTTACGCGAATTAGGCTGATTTGTACTCACAGTTTCTGAAATGAACTGGAAAAAGTCCAAAACTCATCTAGGAAAAAAAAAAAATCCATTTGGACTTTACAGTGTCTGCTTGGGTTTTGTTCTGTTTTGTTGGTGGCCGAAAAATGGGCTGCGCTAGTAGAGGCGCGTGTTTTGGGCGCGCACAGATCCATTTTTCTTAGCGCGCCTTTCAACAAGGCCTTTTTAAAATTTTTGCTGAAAAAACAAGGCCTTTTTAAAATTTTTGCTGAAAATGGGACGTGTGGCAAAATAAAATTCAGCACGTGTCCATTCAAACACGCGTGGGATAAACATAAAGGAATCCTGTTCAGAAGGAATGGATCCTAAGGAGCTTAACCGAGATTGGGTGGCAGAGCCAGCCGGTGGTGGGAGGCGAGGATAGTGCTGGGCAGACTTGTGCGGTCTGTGCCAGAGCCGGTGGGGGGGGGGGGGGGGGGGGGGCTGGTGGTTGGGAGGCGGGGATAGTGCTGGGCAGACTTATACGGTCTGTGCCCTGAAAATGACAGATACAAAATCAAGGTAAGGTATACACAAAAAGTAGCACATAAGAGTTTATCTTGTTGGGCAGACTGGATGGACCATGCAGGTCTTTTTCTGCCGTCATTTACTATGTTACGTGTCCATTTTGGGTCTGAGACCTTACCGTCAGCCATTGACTTAGCGGTAAGGTCTCACGCGGTAACCGTGCGGCAATCATCTACGCGTGTAGAATGGCGATTACCGCCCGGTTTCCGCTGCGCGCAGGGAAATTAAAAATTATTTTCCGGAGTGCATAGCGAACGTGCATCAAAAACAAAATTTCTGCTCAGGCCTTGCGGTAGCCGGGCGGTAACTCCAAATTAATGCGCTTTGGGTGCGCATAGGCGCCTACGCAGCTTAGTAAAAGGGCCAACTAGTGCTTCTCTTTTTTTGTTTGCTGTTCATTGTGGATATCCTGAAAACCTGACTGGCAAGGGGTACTCCAGGACTGGAGTTGGGAAACACTGTCCGAGCAGGCCACGTCGGGTTACTTTGTTTGTGCTGAAGACGCTGGTTGTCATGAAGTCTCTCTGGTTCTTCAAGTGGGCCCCATCTCCTTACTGTTTTCTACGCTCATTGATCTTGTTTGTGTTTTACCTTAATGCCAGATGACAGCCTCCAGTTGCAGTTGAGGAGAAGCTCAAAGGAGCAGGCAGAAAACTGACAGGTCCAAACGATATGACAAGGCAGAGTAACACTGTATATTTTTCTTATTTTTATATTTGAATTGGAAGATTACAAAATTAAGTTCATCAAGCGTGGATTCCGGTGGAAATCTTTACACTCCGCCATCAATAATAATGAGGACTCCAGAGACAGATGAAAATAGAGGGAGAGAGAATCATGTACAACTAACCTGTGATTCTCCAGTAAATGGTATTTCTTTGGCATGTAAGTGAACAGTATCAAAGCCTGTACTTTTGTCTGTGATAACAGTGCTTTATTAAATTTGCTGTCAATACTGGACTTCAGACTGTTGAGGCAAATGGTATGTTTTTGCTGTGAATGTGGCAGGGGCGTATCTGGACTCTGGCGGTAGGGGGGCCCAGAGCCAGAGAGAGGGGGCACATTTTAGCCCCCCCCCCAACGATCCCCCCCGCCACTGCCGCTATTGCCAGAACCTCCCCACCAACGACTCTCCACCCTCCCCCCCCGCCGTCAACCCTCCCCCGCTGCCGTTGTTTACCTTTGCTGGCGGGGGACCCCAACCCCCGCCAGCCAACCCAACGTCTTTAAAGTTCTTCTTCGGCCTCCGTGGCCGTGCTGTAGTTGACTATTCAATCCAGTTCGGAGTCTGACGTCCAAGCACGTTGTCCTGCACGTACAACGTGCTGGGACGTCAGACTCCGAACTGGATTGAATAGTCAACTACAGCACGGCCACGGAGGCCGAAGAAGAACTTTAAAGACGTCGGGTTGGCTGGCGGGGGTTGGGATCCCCCGCCAGCTGAAGAAATATCTTTAAAAGGTGGCAAGCGGACCTCGGCTGGTGGGGGGTTGGGGTCCCCCGCCAGCAATGGTAAACAACGGCAACGGGGAGGGTTGACAGCGGTAGGGGGGTCCAGGGCAAAATCTGCGGGGGCCCAGGCCCCTGTGGCCCCACACAGATACGCCTCTGGAATGTGGTACTGTTTTTACATGGCATTTTGCAAGTCTACTAGCAGGGGCATTTTCGAAAGAGAAGGTCGCCCATCTTCCGACACAAATCGGGAGATGGGCGTCCTTCTCTCAGGGTCGCCCAAATCGTCATAATTGAAAGCCGATTTTTGGGCGCCCTCAACTGCAGTCTGTCGCGGGGACAACCAAAGTTCGGGGGCTCAGCACCGAAGGTAAGGGAGCTATGCACCTGGGAGCAATTTGTGACGTCCACTGCAGTGCCCCCTAGGGTGCCCGGTTGGTGTCCTGGCATGTGAGGGGGACCAGTGCACTATGAATGCTGGCTCCTCCCACGACCAAATGGCTTGGATTTGGTCGTTTTTAAGATGGGCGTCCTCGGTTTCCATTATCGCCGAAAACTGGGGACGACCATCTCTAAGGTCAACCTGAATGTTGAGATTTGGGCGTCCCCGACCGTATTATCGAAACGAAAGATGGACGCCTATCTTGTTTCGATAATAGCGGTTTCCCCGCCCCTTCACAGGGCCGTCCTGCGGGGACACCCTCAGGAAAACTTGGGCGCCCCGTTCGATTATGCCCCTCCATGTGTCTACTATTGGCATACAGGAGGAAATTCTATGAATGGTGATCAGTGCCATAAAAAAATCTGTGTTAAGCGCCGTTCTATAAAGGGCATCCTTTATAGAATTGCGCTTAGTACCGATTCGCTCGCCCAATTGTAGGCATCACCGTTTATGCCTGCTGAAACCTGGCGAAAATGCTGGCCAATCTGAAAAGTTGCATGCGGAATTAAACTTTTCAGAATGTCCTGATAGACCCATGGCCACGCCTCCTTGTGAGCTACATGCTGTAGGATTTAGGCACCATTCCTTATAGAACAGCTCTCAGCCAGATGCAAAGGTAAATTTTAATGAGTGCCAATTAACACTTAACGCCAATTAACGCGCATGCTCAGTTTCATTAAAATGACCGTGCACAGCAACTAAAAACAGAACAAGGTGCCAGGTAACATGTGACCAGCGCAGGACAAACGCTTTAACTGACAGGGATTGGGGACCCCTGCCAACTAAGGTACCTTCGCAGTGGTGGTGGGGGTGGGGAGCGGCAGCGGCGGCAGGAGGATGGCGGGGAGGCATTAGCGGCCGCGGGAGGGGGGAGGAAGTGGCGGCGGGAGGGAGGCAGGTCAAAATGTGCCCCCTCCCTCCCGTCAAGATCTGGCTTACACCCCTGATTGAGGGTAATCATGAGACCCTGTGGCTAGTATGTACGCTGCAAGATCATTTTTAAAGGGAAACAGGTGTGTTCCCAGGGCTTTGAAATTACAAACTCTTCTTCAACTCAGTCCCACCCCTTCTCGACCGCAGGTAAAAATAGCCACACTGTAAGCAGTACGGATACTTTTTACCTGCACTTTTTTTCTATTCATAGAAATGACTTTGAATGTTGCCTTTTTGTGTTTAGTATGGTCGACATTATTTTCTGTTTCTCTCCTTCAGTCTTGCTCGTGGATTTAGCTCCTCATGCTAGCAGGAGCAATTTTTTTTTTTTTTTTTTTTGACAGTTTATACTGTAAATATCTATATGAAAATAGAGATTTAGGAAATATAGATCACCGTTTAGTTTTCTTAGTGTGGGATTTCAGTTTGTCTCCACTGAAACCACCCAAGCGTGCATCCATATGGCTTGTATTTCCAGTGTTTGACAAGCCATATTTTCTAGCAGTCAGAGTAATTTTATACTTTTGACATTTTTCATTCTAACAGAATTCTGGAAGTGCACCTTGGGCATACGTTCAGTCATCTCAGTATTTGACACTAGATAAACATTTGTACTCCCTATGTAGTAACCTGTGAAGTTGAGAGAGTTAGAGAGAATGACATTAACAATCAGCTCTGTTTGGGGCACAGGGTGATTAGGTGACTTCTTCCAGTTTAAAAAGGGGTTGGACGGTTTCCTAAAGGACAAGTCCATAAACCTCTACTAAACGGACTTGGAAAAATCCACAATTCCAGGAATAACGTATAGAATGTTTGTACGTTTGGGAAGCTCGCCAGGTGCCCTTGGCCTGGATTGGCCGCTGTCGTGGACAAGATGCTGGGCTCGATGGACCCTTGGTCTTTTCCCAGTATGGCATTACTTATGTACTTATATGTACAATGTGGAAAAACAAAAAAACAGGATTAAATCTCAGATGTCGTGAGTCCCAATCCTGTACTGTAACCTGTACTCACTACTAACCCTTCTCACCCCCCCCCCCCCCCCAATTTTTTTTACATGCCTCCTTATTTTGATTTGTTATTTCTAATCTTCATTGTATTGTACAGGTCCGAAGATCAGCACCTCAGTCACTGCAGCCGTTGCAAGTACACTGTCAGAAAAAATATCAGATACTATCGGAAGTGACAGAACAAGTGCGCCCCTGACACCAATTCAGATCCATTTCATTAAAAATATGATACAGGAGACACTGGACGATTTCAGGTAATTTTTTTTTTTTTATGACCAGGAATCGGGAAAGCATGCTGCACTCTGTCTGCGGTTGAACAAAATGACAGTGCTTCCTCACCCTGGATTGAGGTGCCCTTGTACTTTTGGATGGTCCTTCAGCTCAGGTTGAACGTATGATAGTGCTTACTGTGCTTTTTTATTGTGTATCTGGTCTGCGCATGAGAGTGGAGGAGGGGCCTAGTGGTTAGGGTGGTGGACTTTGGTCCTGGGGAACTGAGGAACTGAGTTCGATTCCCACTTCAGGCACAGGCAGCTCCTTGTGTGACTCTGGGCAAGTCACTTAACCCTCCGTTGCCCACCGCATTGAGCTTGCCATGAGTGGGAAAGCGCAGGGTACAAATATAACAAAAATAAAATAGATACTATTGGAGATTCTACAAGGAATGTTGCTACTATTGGAGATTCTACATGGAATGTTGCTACTATTGGAGATTCTACATGGAATGTTGCTATTCCACTAGCAACATTCCATGTAGAAGGCTGCGCAGGCTTCTGTTTCTGTGAGTCTGACGTCCTGCAGGACGTCAGACTCACAGAAGCAGAAGCCTGCGCGGCCGCGTTGGTAATCTGCAAGGGCAGGCTTCTACATGGAATGTTGCTAGTGGAATAGCAACATTCCATGTAGAATCTCAAATAGTAGCAACATTCCAGAATCTCAAATAGTAGCAACAGCAACAACATTCCATGTAGAATCTCAAATAGCACCAACAGTGGAGGAGTGGCCTAGTGGTTAGGGTGGTGGACTTTGGTCCTGGGGAACTGAGGAACTGAGTTCGATTCCCACTTCAGGCACAGGCAGCTCCTTGGGACTCTGGGCAAGTCACAGGACGTCAGACTCACAGAAGCAGAAGCCTGCGCGGCCGCGTTGGTGATCTGCAAGGGCAGGCTTCTACATGGAATGTTGCTAGTGGAATAGCAACATTCCAGAATCTCAAATAGTAGCAACAGCAACAACATTCCATGTAGAATCTCAAATGGCACCAACAGTGGAGGAGTGGCCTAGTGGTTAGGGTGGTGGACTTTGGTCCTGGGGAACTGAGGAACTGAGTTCCATTCCCACTTCAGGCACAGGCAGCTCCTTGTGACTCTGGGCAAGTCACTTAACCCTCCATTGCCCACCGCATTGAGCCTGCCATGAGTGGGAAAGCGCGGGGTACAAATGTAACAAAAAAAAAATAATGCTAAGAAGGTATAAATGGATAACAATTGACAGTAGTGAATGAGGCTGTCCTAGGTAGAGGTGTCTTATTCACTGTAGCCCTGCAGCCTCAGGTGTTTAATGTGCATTATTTACTTATTTCAAGGATTTATATCCTGCTTTAAATTCAAATCCCCAGATTCTATATAGCGTGCCTAGAGATCCGCTAAGGAACAGTTTATTAAGGAAGTCTTTCGTAGGCTTTGTTGAAGAGGTGTGTCTTCAAAGATTTGCGAAAGTTGGTTAGATTGTCCATATTTTTCAGGGCCGTGGGTAGTGCGTTCCAGATCTGTGTGCTTTTATACGCAAAAGTAGTAGCGTATGACTGTTTGTATTTAATTCCTTTACAGCTGGAGAAGTTTAGATTGAGGAACTTGCGGGCCGATCTTTTGGCGTTTCTAGGTGGTAAGTCCACTAGGTTTAACATGTAAAGTGGGGCGTCTGCGTGGATGATTTTGTGGACGGTTGTGCAGATCTTGAACTCGATTCGTTCCTTGAGTGGTAGCCAATGTAGTTTCTCTCTTAGAGGTTTTGCCCTCTCGTATTTAGTTTTTCCAAAGATGAGTCTGGCTGCGGTATTCTGGGCTGTCGGGAGTTTTTTGATGGTCTGTTCTTTACAGCCTGCATACAAAGTGTTACAATAGTCCAGATGACTTATTACTAATGATTGTACTAGGGTACGGAAGATGTTTCTTGGGAAAAAAGGTTTTATTCTCTTGAGTTTCCACATCGAGTAGAACATTTTTTTCGTTGTATTCTTCACGTGGGTATCGAGTGTGAGGTATCGATCAATAGTGACTCCAAGAATTTTCAGGTTTTCTGAAATAGGGAGTGTGCAGTATGGTGTGGTTATGGTAGGGTAGTTGATTGTGTTGTATTGGGAAGTGAGAACTAGACATTGAGTTTTTTTCTGTGTTCGGTTTTAACCGGAATGAATCCGCCCAAGAGTGCATGATTTGGAGGCTCTTACATAGTAACATAGTAGATGACGGCAGAAAAAGACCTGCATGGTCCATCCAGTCTGCCCAACAAGATAAACTCGTGTATACCTTACCTTGATTTGTACTTGCCTTTTTCAGGGCACAGACCGTACAAGTCTGCCCAGCAGTATTTCCCGCCTCCCAACCACCAGTCCCGCCTCCCATCACCGGCTCTGGCACGGACCGTATAAGTCTGCCCTCCACTATCCTCGCCTCCCAACCACCAACCTCTCTTCCCCCACCTGCTCCGCCACCCAATTTCGGCTAAGCTTCTGAGGATCCATTCCTGCTGCACAGGATTCCTTTATGCACATCCCACGCATGTTTGAATTCCGTTACCGTTTTCATCTCTACCACCTCCCGCGGGAGGGCATTCCAAGCATCCACCACCCTCTCCGTGAAAAAATACTTCCTGACATCTTTTTTGAGTCTGCCCCCCTTTAATCTCATTTCATGTCCTCTCGTTCTACCGCCTTCCCGTCTCCGGAAAAGATTTTTTTGCGGATTAATACCTTTCAAGTATTTGAACGTCTGTATCATATCACCCCTGTTCCTCCTTTCCTCCAGGGTATACATGTTCAGGTCAGCAAGTCTCTGCTCATACGTCTTGCAACGCAAATCCCATACCATTCTCGTAGCTTTTCTTTAAGGGCCTTGTTAAAGAGAAATAAATTGCCTTTAAGAAAGTAATCTACCATAATGATAATCAATATAGGGATGAAAAGAATTACATCATCTTGCTGGCTGGGGGACTGAAGGGAACTTCCTCCAAAGTTGTTTCTGCAGTAGTTGGGAGTTTTTCCTCATTCTGGGACTTGACTGCATTACATCTACAGTGTACTATGCTCTGCCGAAATTTGGCTGGCTAATTTTTAGTGGAAGTTTAAGCCATAACCTAAAGTAATGTACCAAAAGATCCGATCCACTGTGCTCACGTTAAACACAAAAATTATACAGTGATCGCTATAGGTTAGCACAACAGTGTACTGGTTCAACCAAAAAGGGAAGGAAAAAAACCTCATGCTACTGCAGCCTGCACGTTTTTTTTACCGGACCGCTGAAGTAGGAACTTTTTCCACTATTTAAGTTAAGTGGTTTTGTTTTCCTCCTATATTCACAAGCTTAAGTGTCATGATTTTTGTTTGAAGATTGTTTTTCAATTCACTAATTGTGGGAAGTTTTTTTTAACCTATAATTACTTTTTCACTGTGAACCCTGGCTTGTCTAGTTTGGCATTCCGGTAAAAAAAAACCAAAACAAAACGTGCAGGCTGCAGTAGTATGAGGTCTTTTCCATCCCCTTTTTGGTTGAACCAGTACATCGTTGGTTCTAACCTATAGCGATCGCTGTATAAATTTTGTGTTAAGCCATAACTTAGCCAGCTGGCCTCGCACCCAGACATACCCACCTAAATGAAGGCTTAATTTCCTACTCTTTCCCCCGTAGACACGGAGTGGAAGAAAAGCCGTAGGAAATCTGAGCCTTAGCTAGTCAGCCCCAGAAATTAGCACTAGCTAAGGGGGGGTATTAAATTTAAATGCTTTACTTTTTGTCTATTAGATTGTAAGCTCTTTGAGCAGGGACTGTCTTTCTTCTGTGTTTGTACAGCGCTGCGTACACTTTGTAGCGCTCTAGAAATGTTAAATAGTAGTAGTAGTAGTAGTGGTATTTTACTAAGCCGCGGTAGAAATCAGCTGGCGGTAAACACCGAGATGCCTGTAGGAACATAATGGGCGTCTTGACGTTTACTACCAGCTGATTACTACCCCGAGCTAAAAATGCTACCGTGGCTTAGTAAAAGACCCCCTAAGTTAGTTTCCTTTACTTAAGCATGCCTGCCATCCAGAGTTTGAGTGGTTAAATTTAGCCATGCAGTGGCAGTAAACTCTCAAAAGCAGCCAATTCAGTCACCTAACTTTAGTGTTAGATGGCTAGATTGTGTTGAAAATGTACCCCATTGTTTTGCACCTTTTTATATGTGAAAAGATTGCAAAGAGTAAATAAACAAGATATTCCTAGAGGTGGATTGTGGATTAAAAACTGGTTAAAAGATAGAAAACAGAGAGTAGGGTTAAATGGTCAGTATTCTCAATGGAGAAGGGTAGTTAGTGGGGTTCCCCAGGGCTCTGTGCTGGGACCGCTGCTTTTTAACATATTTATAAATGACCTAGAGATGGGAGTAACTAGTGAGGTAATTAAATTTGCTGATGACACAAAGTTATTCAAAGTCATTAAATCGCGGGAGGATTGTGAAAAATTACAAGAGGACCTTACGAGACTGGGAGACTGGGCGTCTAAATGGCAGATGACTTTTCATGTGAGCAAGTGCAAAGTGATGCATGTGGGAAAGAGGAACCCGAATTATAGCTACGTCATGCATGGTTCCACGTTAGGAGTCACGGACCAAGAAAGGGATCTAGGTGTCGTCGTCGATGATACGTTGAAACCTTCTGCTCAGTGTGCTGCTGCGGCTAAGAATGCAAATAGAATGTTGGGTATTATTAGGAAAGGAATGGAAAACAAAAATGAGGATGTTATAATGCCTTTGTATCGCTCCATGGTGCGACCGCACCTCGAATATTGTGTTCAATTCTGGTCGCCCCATCTCAAAAAAGATATAGTGGAATTAGAAAAGGTGCAGAGAAGGGCAACGAAAATGATAAAGGGGATGGGACGACTTCCCTATGAGGAAAGGCTAAAGCGGCTAGGGCTCTTCAGCTTGGAGAAAAGGCGGCTGAGGGGAGATATGATAGAGGTCTGTAAAATAATGAGTGGAGTTGAACAGGTAGATGTGAAGCATCTGTTTACGCTTTCCAAAAATACTAGGACTAGGGGGCATGCAATGAAGCTACAAAGTAGTAAATTTAAAAAGAATTGGAGAAAAATTTTCTTCACTCAACGTGTAATTAAACTCTGGAATTCGTTGTCAGAGAATGTGGTAAAAGCGGTTAGCTTAGCGGAGTTTAAAAAAGGTTTGGACGGCTTCCTAAAGGAAAAGTCCATAGACCATTATTAAATGGACTTGAGGAAAAATCCACTATTTCTGGGATAAGCAGTATAAAAAGTTTTGTACATTTTTGGGATCTTGCAGGGTTTTTGTGACCTGGATTGGCCACTGTTGGAAACAGGATGCTGGGCTCGATGGACCTTTGGTCTTGCTCAGTATGGCAATACTTATGTACTTATGCATTAATCTTACTGTTTTAACTCTTTCCTAAAGTGATTCTAAAATGGCCTTTCTACTGGAATGGGTAAATGCAGAGGGAAGGGAGAGCAGGATAGACGCACTTGCATAAATGTTTACATATTCCACACCAGAGTTGAAATCCTAACAACTGGAAAACCCTTGACGTCTTCTCAAGCAGCATTTAACTTAATAGGCATTTTTAGTTTTATGTAGATTTACATAGCTTGCGCCTTGTCATCGGTAGGTCAAGAAAGGTGAGTTACATTTAGGTGCAGATGACTTGTTTGTTGATATCTTCATTGAGCTATTCTGAATAAATTTATAAGATGGAAGAGCAAGTTAAAATACAAAGAGATGAAGTGATCTGCCCGGCAAGTACGGGATAAGGGACCTGAGCTACGGTCTCCAATTATGTAGTTGTGTATTCTTAACAACCCTGCTACATCCAGGGAGAAAAGGGCTTGTAATTAGAACTCGAGTGATAGGATGACTGCAACCTGACAATCAGATGCCATGACCCACTAGATTGCCATGTGTCCTTACAGTGCTCCTGGGAGAAGGTTTGAATTAAATGATGAATTTTTAATGAGCTTCCCCATCCCCCACCCCTGTGCTTAGCAATGGAGCATGTAACTTCCAGTGTTTCCTAAAAATGATGCATCAGATTTGGGACCTGGGGGAATTTGTGAGTTTCGTAAAATACAGCTACATTAAACAGGTATGATTTTGTAACACTGGATAGCACCTAAAAAAAAAAAAATCTTTTTAATTTTGTAGAATAAATGCAAACAACTATTTAGGTAAAGTAGATATGACAGAAGCCCCCTTGTGTAGATAACTAAACTTAATTATCTTTATGAATACATTATAGTACCAAGGTTATTGGAAGGGTAATGATGTGTTGTGAAGCCATTTGAAGTCTGAAAAAGGCAGGGAGCTTGCAATTATCCATTCAAGGACAACGTAACTAGCAACTGTCTTAAGAGAAATCCTGGGCAGGGAAATGAAAAGAAATACCTTGAATTACAGTTTTAAATGGGCACTATAGCAATCCCTCTGTGTGGCATATAGCAATGCATGTCTACAGGTTTCCAAAAGAGAGCCATGCGCTGACGTTTCAGTTAAGGAATTGCTACTGTGAAGATCAGGAAATAGGGGGAACCTTATTCAGGGAAAGGCGCTGATCATACCTAAACCTCCACTACCCAAGCAGCAAAGGACTCAAATACAAATCCACCTGTGCATCCAGCTTTTCCTACTTAAGCGCACAACTATGGAACGCACCGCCAAAAGCAGTAAAAACTACGTTCGACCATCTAAATTTCTGGAAAGCACTAAAGACAGACCTGTTCAGAAGAGCATACCCCACCGACCCAACATAAAAATACCTGGATACCTGCGACAAAATGTATAGACATTACCTCTCTAAGTTCCCCCCAATTGTACCTACCCTACATGTACCTCATTCTACCACAATATCACCTTGTATTGTTTATACCTTGTATTTGTTTCAGACCGGAATCGGCTAACGCCGTTAACGGTACTATGTAAGCCACATTGAGCCTGCAAAAAGGTGGGAAAATGTGGGATACAAATGTAACAAATAAATAAATATGAACATAGGCCCATAGCATTTCGGTGTCGAGAACTGCACCACCACCACCATATCGCTGGGGATCAGGATAGGTTTCTAGTTGCTAGTTGTTCAGGTGTGGATGACGGTGAGCCAAACCAAAACATAAAACTGATGGATAGCAGTTCACCAGCACTGTGACAGAAGGGCAACCTTAAGGTATCAAAACAGAGCAACTCAAGTTTCACAATAGGTTGGTTAGGTGGTTAAGGTACAGTATTTATTTTTAACACTTGACCTTCTGACGTCGGATTACTGCATACCATAGGCCCCCTTTACCAAGCAGCGGCAAAAGGGGGCTGGCGCGTGTTTTACACGGGTGCCGAGGCCCCCTTCTACTGTAGCTGGTAAAAGGGAAGTCTCGCCTTCCTGCAGGAAATGGCCATGCGGCAAGTAAAGCATTTGCTGCGTGGCCATTTCTTTTTGGGGGGGGGGGGGGCTTGCTGCTACCCATTGAGTTGGTGGTAAGGGCTTCCGCGTTAACCCGGCAGCACGTGGCACTGCCCGATGACAGCCAGGTACACTCCGGCGCTACAAAAATGAATAAATTCTTATAGCGCCAGAAATGACGGCGCGCTAGGGATGAGAAGTACCGCCGGGCTGCTGCGATAGCCCAGTGGTACTTTCTGTATAGCGAGCGGTAAGCCTGCATTGGGCTTACCGCCGCTTAGTAAAAGGAGCCCTGTAATTGGAGCTTTGTTTTTTATGTCATTTCGGTAGCTTCTTTGACCACTAAAGAATATTCTTGGACTTGGCGGGGGTGACAATAAGACAACACTTCTTCGAAAAATATTGTGTATTAGTTCGTTAGTCCAACTTGAGTTTGATCTTCTTTTGTTAGTTAATCTGTTTTAGTGAAAAGTAAAATAAGACGTATAGGGGCCCTTTTACAAAGACTCGCTAGCGTTTTTAGTGCGTGCTAAAACTAAGCATGCGCTAAACACTAGAGACCCCCATAGAAATATGTGGGTGTTGCTAGTAGTGTTTGTAAAAGACATATTTTATTTTTTCTTTTTAATAAATTCTTGATTTTTTTTTTTTTTTCTTGGTGGGCGAGATAAGGGAGAGATGCAAAGGGGTATTAATCTCAGTATCTCTGATGTCTTTTTTTTTTCATTTTCTACTTTCCAGGGATGCATGCCATCGAGACATTGTGAATCTGCAGGTGGAAATGATAAAACAGTTTCATATGCAACTGGTATGTACCAAGCAAAATGTAACAGAAAAGAAGAGCAAACCAGCGTAATAGAATAAAACAATATTTATTCAGCACAGAAGAGTCAGGGGTACAAACTATCAAAAGTGTATATAAGTGGAGGAGTGGTTAGGGTGGTGGACTTTGGTCCTGGGGAACTGAGGAACTGAGTTCGATTCCCACTTCAGGCACAGGCAGCTCCTTGTGACTCTGGGCAAGTCACTTAACCCTCCATTGCCCCATGTAAGCCGCATTGAGCCTGCCATGAGTGGGAAAGCGCGAGGTACAAATGTAACAAAAATAAAATAGATACTATTGGAGATTCTACATGGAATGTTGCTACTGTTGGAGATTCTACATGGAATGTTGCTATTCCACTAGCAACATTCCATGTAGAAGGCTGCGCAGGCTTCTGTTTCTGTGAGTCTGACGTCCTGCACGTACGTGCAGGATGTCAGACTCACAGAAGCAGAAGCCTGCGCGGCCACATTGGTGATCTGCAAGGGCCGACTTCTACATGGAATGTTGCTACTGTTGGAGATTCTACATGGAATGTTGCTATTCCACTAGCAACATTGTACGTGCAGGACGTCAGACTCGCAGAAGCCTGCGCGGCCACATTGGTGATCTGCAAGGGCCGACTTCTACATGGAATGTTGGAATAGCAACAGTCCATGTAGAATCTCAAATAGTAGCAACAGTGGAGGAGTGGCCTAGTGGTTAGGGTGGTGGACTTTGGTCCTGAGGAACTGAGTTCGATTCCCACTTCAGGCACAGGCAGCTCCTTGTGACTCTGGGCAAGTCAGTTAACCCTCCATTGCCTGCTGCATAGAGCCTGCCATGAGTGGGAAAGCGCGGGGTACAAGTGTAACAAAAAAAAAATAAAAAAAGTATATCATATACACTAGTAGTGAGATGAGAACAGTTATTCCAAAAATCTAGTTCCACTTTTCTGCTACTTCCAACTGAACTGATATGCATTTGGATTGCAATTAGAAGAAGTCGTCGTGGTTTTTACTCTTCTGTGTTTGTGCAGTTCTAGGTCAGTTCCCATCTGGACACTTCCCACTCACCAATTCCCATCTGGAAAATTGACACCAAGGACATTTACCACCTTACCAATTCCCACCGCTCTAGGGAGGACAATTCCCACCCTTAACAATCATGAAGCATCGCAGTCTGAAATTTATCTCCTTCCCTTCCCCTTCCAGATCGTTAGGGGGTGGGCAGGCATTCCCCCAAACATCACCGTTAACATGCCGCACCACACCACAAAAAATTAAAATAAACCAAAATGCAAAGACAATAAAATATTATATATATATAAAAACATATCCATGCCACACAACGACACTTCTCATAAAAAAATATGATGCATATGGAAAAGAAAACCGTAACAGAACACCAACACAAGAAGAAACAAAGAAAACTACATACCAGTAAGAAATAGCCAGTGGGGGGCAGTCCTAAGAGGGAATTGACCACCTTGAGGAAAATTCCTAGGAGCGAATTGTCCAGGCGGGAATTGGTGGGTGACAACTGTCCGGGGGACAACTAGCCGGATACTGTTTGGGCGATTTAGAGGAAAGTCGTCATAGTTTTTACTTTTCTGTGTTGAATAAATACTATTTTGTTCTCTTATGCTGGTTTGCTCTTTTCTGCTGTTCTGGATCTTGCAGACTGCTTGCCTGTGTATTTTTTGGGATGAAGCAAAATGTATAAATGCATGCTGATCAAAGTGCACTTTTGGTAAACTTCTGTGACTGTCACAGCATGTTGCAGTGGTACCAAAGTAGGGCCTGTAGTTTGGGTCCTTCTAAGCAGGGGTGTAGCTACGTGGGGCCACGGGGGCGTGGGGGCATGGGCCCCCACAGATTACGCCCTGGCCCCCTCTACATTTGACCCCCCCCTGCCGCCACCTGCCCCCCCGACCCGCCAACGCATCATAAGGTACCTTGTTTGCTGGCGGGCGGGGGTCCCCAATCCCCGCCAGCCGAAGAGTCTTCTTCAGCGCCAGTCGACTCTGGCGCCTTCGTTGTGTGATCATTTGTTTCTGACGCCTTACGTCCTGCACGGGGCTACATGCACGGTGCAGGACGTAAGGCGTCAGAAACAGATAATCACACAACGAAGGCGCCAGAGTCGACCGGCGCTGAAGAAGACTCTTCGGCTGGCGGGGATTGGGGAACGCCAGCAAAACAAGGTACCTGATGCGGCGGTGGGGGGGTTGCAGTGGTGGATAAACAGTGCCTCCCCCCCCCCCCACCTCAGGCTTTGGCCCCCCTCCCGCCGAGTTCTGGCTACGCCCATGCTTCTAAGCACTGTGGTCATTATGGCTCAAGCTTGTTACTTAGGTGAAGGGCTTGGATTCTTTTTGGAAAGAACATGATCTCTGGCATTCAAGGAATTTAACCTTAAGAAGGCTTTCCTTTCTGCCCCTTGGGCAACAAGGGGAACCTAATTCTTCTGATACAGTCATTTTAGAAAGGTTTAAGATGAACCTCAGAGAACTGGCAACACTGGAAATAAACACACAAAGATGGCAAGCTACTGTATATCTGTAGTCCCAAACAGCCATTTAGCAAATGGAAGTTTCATTAGGAAAATAACATCGGCGATTTACAATGCATCTGTATTTAATATGAGGAAATCCTGACCTTACTCACCAGAAGAGTAATGAGCTTTCTGCACAATTCATTGAGAAGTCGCACTTCATTTCCTAGCCGAGGGTCAAAATGAGAAAAAGAAAATAGATTTCAAGTTGTGAACTTAATAGGGAGGAAATAAAATGAACTTGGAGCCACACGGAATTGAGTAATTTACTTTTCATCATGAATTACTGTGGTCAGTATGCAGGTTTCTCCTTCCAGAATGATTTCCCCTAAGTTATCCTGTGACTTTTAGGTTAATGGCGTAGAAAAGTGTACATTTCGGAAAACAGATCCTGAGCTGGCATTGCTTTAATAAAGGAGATGCGCCTTTATTAAGAGGATGGAACTTGGTAGACCCTCTTTCTGTGGTGACATTCAAAGCAGTTTACGTATTAATATATAGGTATTTCTTTTGTACCTGGGGCAATGAAGGGTTAAGTGACTTGCCCAGAGTCACGAGGAGCAGCAGTTGGATAGAATGCTAAGGTAAAAGAATGTATTTGAAGATTTTACTTTGTAATGGTATAATGCAAACTAGTAGCGAGTGTGACATTTGTTTTGACATGACTTCAAATTACACGGAAGGAATCATGAGACTGAACTAGAAAACTCTTCTGGGTTTCTCAAACTGACCTCTGAGATAGAAAGGAAAGATGTTTAGGAGGAGAGAGATCTTGCAGACAAGAAATAACATAACATAGTAGATGACGGCAGAAAAAGACCTGCACGGTCCATCCAGACTGCCCAACAAGATAAACTCATATGTGCTACTTTTTGTGTATACCCTACTTTGATTTGTACCTGTCCTTTTCCGGGCACAGACTGTATAAGTCTGCCCAGCACTATCCCTGCCTCCCACCACCGGCTCTGGCAAAGACCGTATAAGTCTGCCCAGCACTATCCCCGCCTCCCAACCACCAGCCCCGCCTCCCACCACCGGCTCTGGCACACACCGTATAAGTCTGCCCAGCACTATCCCCGCCTCCCAACCACCAGCCCCGCCTCCCACCACCGGCTCTGGCACACACCGTATAAGTCTGCCCAGCACTATCCCCGCCTCCCAACCACCAGCCCTGCCTCCCACCACCGGCTCTGGCACACACCGTATAAGTCTGCCCAGCACTATCCCCGCCTCCCAACCACCAGCCCCGCCTCCCACCACCAGCTCTGGCACACACCGTATAAGTCTGCCCAGCACTATCCCCACCTCCCAACCACCAGCCCCGCCTCCCACCACCGGCTCTGGCACAGACCATATAAGTCTGCCCAGCACTATCCCTGCCTCCCACCACCGGCTCTGGCAAAGACCGTATAAGTCTGCCCAGCACTATCCCTGCCTCCCAACCACCAGCCCCGCCTCCCACCACCGGCTCTGGCACAGACCGTATAAGTCTGCCCAGCACTATCCCCGCCTCCCAACCACCAGGCCCACCTCCCACCACCGGTTTCTACCAGTTTTCCTGTTAAAGAATTACCCTCATTCTCTTTGTGGGTGTGAGAGTCACTCCATTACTGTAGTCTGGCATGGTGTGTGGGTCTGATTTTATAACAGGATGTCTACTGAATGTTAAAAAAAAAAATGAATATACCACCTTTCTGTGGTTAAACCAAAATGTTGGTATGTCAGGGTTTCCTCAAAGCCAATCCTCGAGGTGCACAACCCAGCCTGGTTTTTCAGGATTTCCACAATGAATATGTATGAGATCTCTTTGCATGCAATGGAAGCGGAGAATACAAATAGCTCTTATACATATTCATTGTGGAAATTCTAGAAATAAACTTTTGTTATTATGTTGTGCTCTTTAGGATTTTTGTTTTATTGCTTAATGTCCTGGTCATGGTGCTTTGTCTGTGATACTTTTTGGTGCAGTACTCGGGGGTATTCTACAAGGGGGGCATTGTGTCAGCAAAAGAAGTGTTGGCAGCCAGAGCTCTGGAGCTAGTGCTTGGCCCCATGTATCTTGTTGGTCCAGGAAAGCTGGAGCAAGAGGATGCTGCTGTCGGGAAAAGCAACCAGTGGCAGCCAGAGCTCTGGAGCCTACCCTTGGACGCACTTGTTTTTAAAATGACTGTATCAGAAGAATCAGGTCCCCCTTGTTCTATCTAATTTTAATTGTAACTGTATCACCTCTTGATCTGGCGATAGCCTATCAGTACATTGCAAGCCACTTTGAGCCTGTAAAACTGTGGGAAAAACCTGGGGTATAAATGTGCAAAATAAATAAATAAATAAATAAACCAATGGCAGCCAGAGCTCTGGAGCCAGTGCATGGCCCCATGCATCTTGTTGGTCCAGGAAAGCTGGAGCAAGAGGATGCTGTGGTCGGGAAAAGCAACCAGTGGCATCCAGAGCTCTGGAGCCTACCCTTGGATGCACTTGTTTTTACTGACTCGCTGTATCTATCGCAAAAAGACACTGCCAGAAAACCAGAACGAATGAAGCCACAAACCTGTACCAGTCATATTCAGGCAATTGTAGAGATAGCACTGAAATTGGCAGTTACGTGTGTTAATGCACTATTAGCTATTCTGCCTTAGTATGCACCTGTAAAGGGGTGGACCTGTGGGCGGGCCACGGACATGTCCAGCATCAACACCTTATAGAATATTATCAGATAAGTGTTGAGTGGTACATTCAGGCAATATCCACTTATGTCTACTATTGACTTGGCGTACACCAGTGCACCTTCATTTTGGGTGTGCCGTTGGGTGTTTCGGCTAGTATTCTATCATGGATTCAGGGCGCTCTCATTCCATTATAGAACTAGCGCTCCCTACACTGTATCAGGGCACCCACAAAGATGTGCCCTTTATAGAATTACCCCCTATTCCCCGGATTCTATATGTGGCGCCTAAAAAATCCACATGGAACACATTTCCGCCTAAGTGTGTTCTATAAACTGCGCCTAGATTTAGGTGCGGTATATAGAATATACTTAGTTGATATCCCAGCGCCTAAAATTATGCGCCTCCATTTACACCAGCGAAAACGTGGCGTAAATCCTGCTGCATAGATTTACACGCACTGGGCAGTATTCTATACGCGCTTAAATTTCAGAACGTCCACAAAATGCTTGTTTCCCTGCCCCTAACCACACCCCTTTTTGCCTGCACGCATTAGAAGTTACATGCACTGCGTTGCAAAATATGCTTAATGAGTTTGTGTGTAAATTCTAATTATTGCCAATTAATGTTCAATATTACTTGTTAAGTGCTGTTATCAATGCCGATTAGCTTGTGAAGCCAATTAAGTTATTCAGGTTGTTATAGAATATGCCTGGATTTTGGGCGTGGATCTCTAGGCACGCTATATAGAATCTGGGTGTATATGACAATGTGGCTCACAAAAGGAGCAACTCCCAACCATCCTATCCAGGAGTTCAGCCTTTCCCACTCTGCTTTTTTTTAACACCCATTCTTGGAGCAGTTCTCCAGGTGAATTGCATCATTTTGCTGGCTGAGGGACTGAAGGGAACGAACTTCCTGCAAAGTAGTTTCTGGACGTTTTTCCTCACCCTGGGACTTGACTACATTATTTTATTTTTTGTTACATTTGTACCCCGCGCTTTCCCACTCATGGCAGGCTCAATGCGGCTTACATATTGTATACATTACATCTACATTGAACCCAAATCCCTCCAGGGGCATAGCCAGACCTGCCATTTTGGGTGGGCACAGAGTTAACCTGGGTGGGCCCTTCCCACTCACACCCCCATATATACATACAATACAGTTTTTTTATAACTTTCCCCTCCGCCCTTTCATCCATCTCTCCCTCTCTCTTTCCTTCCATCCTCTCTGCCCCTGCTCACATGTCTTCATCTTTCTCTCTCTCCTGTGCCCCAGACCGAGAATGTGCATCTTCTCCCTTTCCTCGCTCATGGCTCGCCTTCTGCCAATCTCTCTCTGAACCCCCCGTCCCCCGGGATCTATCTCAGAGCTGTAGCTGGCGGCAATTCCTATAGGCAACCTGCACTAGCCTTGTAGGTTTCCCTCTACTGTGTCCCTGCCATTGAAGAAACAGGAAGTGTCATCATTGAGGGCGGGACACAGTAGAGGGAAGCCTGCAGGGCTGACACAGGCTGCCTGTAGGAATCGCCATCAGTGTCAGCTCTGAGGTAGACCTGGAGGGGACAGGGGGTTTTCAGAGAGAGACAGGCAGATACCGTGCTGTGAGCGGAGAAGAAGGAGATAGGAGTGTGAGATGTCAGAACTGAAGTACTTTGGGGGCTGTATGGGCCACTAGACTAGATGGGCCTGTGCCCACCCATAGCTATGCCACTAATATCCCTCTAGGCCCAGTATTTAGGAGACTAAAAAGTCACATCTCTCTAGCCCCAGCAGACAAGCAAATTTGAGCCATGGTCTTCTGTGTGGCAGTGTGTAGTTTGCTGCTCCTGATTTCGGGAATAGCTTACACAGCTTCAATTAAATCGAGTAATATTGCTATTGTTGAATCAGCTATGTAGCATGTATAACATTTGGTGGTGTTTCCTTTCTCCTTTTTCTTTCAGAATGAAATGCATGTTTTACTTGAAAGATATTCAATAAATGAGGGATTGGTAGCTGAAATAGAAAAACTCAAAGAGGAAAACAAGAGACTGCGAACCCACTATTGAAAGGGCTGCACAGAGATTTGACTGGTTGGCTTGAACGTGCCCCGTTTTCTACTTTGTACCTTGGGATGCCGTCTTTCTGCATTTAATAGCAGAAGATCCAGTATGTTCTCCATCTGGAATGCCCCTTCTCATTAGAAGAAAAGGCATTGCATAAGTACAGTAGATGTAGCATTTATATCGCTGACACAGCTGTACTGCTAATGAGCTGGACAGATATGTGGGTATAAAGAAAACGTTGAGACTTTTAATGGCAAAACAGCTTAAATGTATCTTTTTTTTTTTACCATGAAAGCTAATGGGGTGAGTTTTATATCAGAGCTTTAGGTATACCCTAAGTGCCTTTATACTGAAAGGGAATTTAGGCAGACGTTTTATGTAAAGAAGGTTTTCGTACAACACTTAAAACCTATATTTTTGATTGGTTTCCACTTTTGTGAGTATTTGAAACTAACCTGAATATTTCTACATAAAAAATTCTTAATATTTTTGTGAGAAAAAAATTCTCATTTTCAACAAAATGCTTATATTTTGAATTGCTTTGTATTTATTTAGCTAATAAAAACTAGGAAATAAGTATATTAATTATATTGGAATTATGACTAATATTTGGTATAATGGAATCAAAATGTCATCACTTTCTACTTGTGTTACTTCACGTTGACGTTTTGAAATGCATTCAAGCTGGTAATTGTGACCTCTGTTAGGCAACTGTATTGTAAAATAGTATTTGCTCAAGACTGAATCTTTGAATGTACCTCACTCACTGTAAATGTTTCTAACAACACAGAATGCCGTGTAAGTATTTTTGTGGCATTAGCCACAAGGCTGGGAGAAGGGGTAGGAGAGATGGCCTGTGATGCAGTGGGAAAGAAGATTAAGAACAAGAAATGCAAGGGGGTAGTAGACCCCCTCAGGCTAGCATTAAAAAATACGGTTGCAGATACATGGAACACCCCCACAGTGGAGATGGTGGGGGCAGAAACACAGAGAGTCCTCAGGTACACAGCCATGTAAGTGCCTACGGGCGACCAACAAGTGTCAATTCGGAGTTACCGCCCAGCCACCGTGTGGCCCGGTAATTCCATTTTTTACGCGTGTCGGAAAATATATTTTATTTTCCGTCGCACGGCGAAAACCCGGGCAGGAATCGGCATTGTATGCGTGCTAACCATTACCGCCCGGTTGACACGTGAGACCTTACCACTAAGTGAATGAGTGGCGGTAAGGTCTCAGACCCAAAATGGACACGCTCCAATTTTGATTTTGCCGCACGTCCATTTTTGTCAAAATAAAAAAAAAAGGCCTTTTTTTTTTTTTTTTTTTACAGGCGCGCTGAAAAATGGATCTGCGCCTGTGCAAAACACACGCCTACACTAGCGCAGCCCATTTCTCACCGCACCTTAGTAAAAGGTCCCCATAGACCTGAAGAGGAAACTAGAGATTACAAGAGGTCTGTTGCATTGCGACTGGACATAAATTGGGTAGACTAGATATGCTTTGTGGTTCTTACCTGCTATCATATTTTCCTGTTTCTCTAGCATTTCATTTGATTGATTGGAGCTCTTTGTTCCTGTTTCCCTGTACTAGCTGTTTATATTGAGGCATGCCCTACATTCTACGTGACCTGTTTTGATGGTTTTGCTCATTTTAATCCCAGTGCTGCATTCTTCTCTCTAGGAATATTCTCTAAAGCAATGATGAAAAGCTGAAGTGCCTGAAGCTGGCAGAACTGGACAGTGATGATAGGATATGCATGACATGAAATAATTTGTTTCTATTACTTACAGGAACATCAGAGAACCTCAGAATGCAGTAAAGTTTCATCAGGAAAGACAGATTGCTTTAATAGACATTAGGGTGCTAAACTGTTAGTGTGATGATTAACATGTTAACAGTTAGTGCTGGTTCTTTAGGAGTTAGCGTGGAATACACATAAAAGTATGTGAATGTGGTAGGGATAGTGATTTAGGCTTAATGCAGAGATGGTTACCATAGTGTAACTACATAAGTATTGCCACACTGGGACAGACCAAAGGTATATGAAGCCCAGCATCCTGTTTCCAACAGTGGCCAATCCAGGTCACAAATACCTGGCAAGATCTCAAAATAGTTCAATACATTTTATGCTGCTTATCCCAGAAATAAGCAGTGGATTTTCCCCAAATCATTTTAATAATGGCCGATGGACTTTTCCTTTAGGAAGCTGGCCAAACCTTTTTTAAACCCCGCTAAGCTAACCGCCTTTACCACATTCTCTGGCAACGAATTCCAGATAATTACACGTTGAGTGAAGAAACGTTTTCTCTGATTCATTTTAAATTTACTACTTTGTAGCTTCATCACATGCCCCCTAGTCCTAGTATTTTTGGAAAGCGTAAACAGACCCATTTCACTCCACTCATTATTTTATAAACCTCTATCATATCTCCCCTCTGCTGTCTTTTCTCCAAGCTGGCGAGCCTTAGCTGCTTTAGCCTTTCCTCATAGGGAAGTCGTCCCATCCCCTTTATCATTTTTGTCGCCCTTCTCTGTACTTTTGGGATAATAATTAACATATCTTAAGAGATGTACCATTATCTACCATTCAGTTAATACGCATTAAAAGTAAAAAAGATTTCTCTGCATTCACTGAACGTATAAATGCCAGGAATGTCTCCAGTAGGTAACATTAGAGGCTTTATACCATTACCTCTTGTTAGGTGTAAAACCTTAGTGAATGTTAATAAATGGATCCCTATCTATCTTCTGAGAGCAGTTATCCCTCTGTTAGTTTTTATTATTATTATTATTATTATTTTATGTATTTATAGTTCATTTTAAATCTGAAATAGATTACAATAAAACATATATACAATCAACAAAGCAAAACAGTAATCATCAAAACACACCTATGTAAAATTATTACACTGTACCTCAAATACTACTAAAAGTTTAACAGTCACTGTGATTCTTTCAACCTGAGTATACTTGCACAAAATAAAGTTTTCAAATGTTTTTTTTTAGACTGAGAAACAGTAGTACAAAGCCTAAGATAACCAGGCAGCTTTCAACAAAAATACTCTCTTAGTCTTAAAATCGGAGGAACATTGGAGAGCTTACATAAGTACATAAGTAGTGCCATACTGGGAAAGACCAAAGGTCCATCTAGCCCAGCATCCTGTCACCGACAGTGGCCAATCCAGGTCAAGGGCACCTGGCACGCTCCCCAAACGTAAAAACATTCCAGACAAGTTATACCTAAAAATGCGGAATTTTTCCAAGTCCATTTAATAGCGGTCTATGGACTTGTCCTTTAGGAATCTATCTAACCCCTTTTTAAACTCCGTCAAGCTAACCGCCCGTACCACGTTCTCCGGCAACGAATTCCAGAGTCTAATTACAGGTTGGGTGAAGAAAAATTTTCTCCGATTCGTTTTAAATTTACCACACTGTAGCTTCAACTCATGCCCTCTAGTCCTAGTATTTTTGGATAGCGTGAACAGTCGCTTCACATCCACCCGATCCATTCCACTCATTATTTTATACACTTCTATCATATCTCCCCTCAGCCGTCTCTTCTCCAAGCTGAAAAGCCCTAGCCTTCTCAGCCTCTCTTCGTAGGAAAGTCGTCCCATCCCCACTATCATTTTCGTCGCCCTTCGCTGTACCTTTTCCAGTTCTACTATATCTTTCACTAATAAGAGTATGGTCAAAAGTAAACATGAGCACTACGTGAGTACATACTACAAATCCCGGGGCAAGCAGTAGCTCCCTCAGGTCTGTCTCAATAGCAGACTGTAGACTTTTCCTCCAGGAACTTGTCCAAACCTCTTTTATACCCATATACGCTAACCCCTGTTACTACATCTTCTGGCAAAGAGATCCAGAGCTAATCTATGGGACCTGATTCTATTACCAAAGACTTCAGTAGGAATATCTTTTATGAGTTCCTCAGTGATCACAAGCTCAGGAGCAGGGCCTCTGTGTGCCCCAGCTGACCTTTTTTTGTTTGTTTGCTTCTTTTAAATATTAGAAGTTATTTTCTGGAGCTCACTAATAACAAAACAGTTCATGAATCTGACTAATAGTAACGTAGTAGATGACGGCAGAAAAAGACCTGTACGGTCCATCCAGTCTGCCCAACAAGATAAACTCCTATGTGCCACTTTTTGTGTATACCTTACCTTGATTTGTACTTGTCTTTTTCAGGGCACAGACCGTATAAGTCTGCCCAGCACTATCCCCGCCCCCCAACTACCAGCCACGCCTCCCACCACCGGTTCTGGCACAGACCGTATAAGTCTGCCCAGCACTATCCTCGCCTCCCAACCACCACCGGCTCTGGCACAGACAGTATAAGACTGCCCAGCACTATCCCCGCCTCCCACTACCAGCTCTGCCACCCAATCTCGGCTAAGCTCTTGAGGATTCATTCCTTCTGAACAGGATTCCTTTATGTTTCAGGTAACTGAAATGTATTAAATGCCATGTTATACCCGGCAGCATGGGGGCATTCCAGCTTCATCTTGCCAGATAGAAGATGGAAGATTGGATCATTAAATCAACCACCACCACTGATGCCAAGGTACTTGTGTTGCACTGCCAGCAGAGGTGCTAAAGGTTAAAATGGTGTGGAGAACAAAGCTACTGGTTTATTTATGACACATCACAAGAAGGCTTTCTGAGATCCAGTTTAGAGCAATGCTGGGGCACTTTGGTATTTAAATGCCGGGAAACGTATCCTGGAGTTGATCTGCCTTATTTCTAACGTGTGGTTTAAACGAAGACTTCACTTGTAGCTCTCTCAGTGTGACACCTTTTTTCTTTTACATTCACAATTATCAAAAATTTGAAGTTAGTATGTAATTCAGGTGATACAGAGCCATTACAGCTACAGATCTTGGAACTGACCTGGTAAATATTCCAGGTGCCCCCTTCATAATTTGCTTCTACACAAGAGATCATAGTGTTTGATCTGGACACCATGTCTGGAGTTATCTATGCAAAACCCCTTGATTGGGGTTTGCTGCCAGTTTATAATTGTCCATAATATGCAGCCTTTAAAATCACAGCAAACTCTAGCTCTCGTTTCTGATCTTCATTAACATAGTAAATGACTGCAGGTAAAGACCTGTGCGGTCCATCCAGTCTGCCCAACAAGATAAACTCATTTTACATGGTATGTAATACTCTATATATTTGAGTTTGATTTGTCCTTGCCTTTCTCATGACACAGACCGTAGAAGTCTGCCCAGCACTGTTCTTGTACTAAAAGTTCTGAAGATTCTGGAATCCTAAAGATTTACAAGATTCTGGAATCCCAATTAGCAACATTCCATGTAGAACCCCAAAGAGTAACATAGTAAATGATGGCAGATAAAGAACTGTACGGTCCATCCAGTCTGCCCAACAAGATGAACTCATTTTACATAGTATGTGATACTTTATATGTATGCCCGAGTTTGATTTGTCCTTGCCATTCTCAGGACACAGACCGTAGAAGTCTGCCCAGCACTGTTCTTGTACTAAGTTCTGCAACTAACTTCGAAACGCCTTAAAATTTACACTCCAGCCCATCCCTATCTATTCAGTCACAATTTAGGGCATAGACCGCAGAAGTCTGCCCAGCTCCCATTTTGTTTCCCAAACCTCTTTCGTATCCAATGGTTGTGATATGTGTGTTAGGATTGTGGCTCTTTACAGGGCCACTGAGAGACACAGTTGTGCCTGGGGCAGGACCACTGACCCCCCCCCCCCCCGGGCCGCCACGCTGCGCTCCTCACATTCGGGCCACCCCTTTACCTTCCTGTGTCTGACTCAAGGCGGTTTGATAGACTAACTGCTCCTCCCTCTGTCTTTCATCTCCTGGTCTCTGTGCTGGGACCCGGATGATTTAATTAACGTGATAACCTGGGTCCTGGCACGCAGGAGAGACAGACCTGGAAGCAGGCAGGCAGGAAGAAGCTTCCTGGCGCTGAGACCCCTGCCCCTCCCCTCTTTGTGACCCTGGCCCTTTACATATGATGTCAGAGAAGGATGGCTTTTATTAAATGCAGTGTTTAAAAGGAGCAATGTGTTTAGCATTTGAGAGAGGCTTTAAGGAGAGATGACTTGACAATATTTAAAGTATGTCCTCAAAATCTACAAATAGTACTGCTTACAAAGCTCAATATCTATCTGTACCCAGCTAACCCCAAAAATCGTTTTCATTTCTGCCTGTCTGAAATGAGTGTGAACGTAGAAATAAATGAGCCACCCAGCCGTGTGAACCAAACATAAGTACATAAGCATCACCATACTGGGAAAGACTGAAGGTCCATCAAGCCCAGCATCCTGTTTCCAACAGTTAGCCAATCCAGGTCACAAGTACCTGGCAAGATCCCAAAAGATTAAAACAAATTTTGAGTGGCATTTGGATGTTTTACTCCAAAACAAATGTCCAAATCATGATTTTCAAAACTCATTGGAGAGGTTTTTTTTTCTGCAGCGTGTCCAAATCACAAGGGCGCATGTTGGGGGGGTGAGATTTAGGCGTTCCCAAAACTTGGACATTGTTCTGCCATAATGGAACAAAGCAAAAATGTTCAGGGTTAAAAGTTAGACATTTTGTTTCGGTCATGCTTAAGTCACAAAAAGGTGCCCTAAGTGATGAAATGACCACTGGAGCGATTAAGGTATGACCCTCCCCCTACTCCCCCAGTGGTCACTGACCCCCCTCTTGCCCCCCCCCCCCAATGATATGAAAGAAACAGTACATACCAGCCTCTACGACAGCTTCAGATGTTATGGCCAGTCCTATTAGAGCAGCAAGCAGGTCCCTGGAGTAGCCCAGTGGTTGGTGCAGTGGACTGTAGAGAAGGGGACCCAGGCCCATATATAACTAGTATACTTGTGGTGGAAAGTGCGAGTCCTCCAAAAAACACCAAAAACCTACTGTACCTACATATAGGTGACACCTTCAGTCATAAGGGCTATTGTAGTGGTGCACAGTTGGATACAGTAGGTTTTTGGTGGGTTTTGGAGGGCTCGCCATTTGCATTCCAAGACGTACGAGGAGAGACTTGCGGACCTGAACATGTATACCCTGGAGGAAAGGAGGAACAGGGGTGATATGATACAGACGTTCAAATATTTGAAAGGTATTAATCCGCAAACGAACCTTTTCCGGAGATGGGAAGGTGGTAGAACTAGAGGGCATGACATGAAGGGGAGCAGACTCAAGAAAAATGTCAGGAAGTATTTTTTCACGGAGAGAGTAGTGGATGCTTGGAATGCCCTCCCGCGGGAGGTGGTGGAGATGAAAACGGTAACGGAATTCAAACGTGTGGAATATACATAAAGGAATCCTGTGCAGAAGGAATGGATCCTCAGAAGCTTAGCCGAAATTGGGTGGCGGAGCCGGTGGGGGGGGGGGGGGGGGGGGGGGGAAAGGGGTTGGTGGTTGGTGGTTGGGAGGCGAAGATAGTGGTGGGCAGACTTATACGGTCTGTGCCAGATCCAGTGGTGGGAGGCGGGACTGGTGGTTGGGAGGCGGGGAATAGTGCTGGGCAGACTTATACGGTCTGTGCCCTGAAAAAGACAGGTACAAATCAAGGTGAGGTATACACATGAGTTCATCTTGTTAGGCAGACTGGATGGACCATGCAGGTCTTTTTCTGCCATCATCTACAATGTAACTATGTAATATAAGGGAGTAATGGTGAGATTTATTTATTGCATTTGTATCCCACATTTTCCCACCTTTTTGCAGGCTCAATGTGGCTTACAATACATCATGAATGGTGAAGATATATTAGAAAATAGACATTTAGTATTACAGAAGAATCATGTGTACCTGGGACTTTTTATGTGGCATCCACTGCACTGCCCCCTAGGGGTGCCCCACTGCTCTGCTGGGATATCTGTTGGCTAGTTTACTAAGAATGCTGCCCCCCCTCATACATCCCAATGGCTTGTTTTTATGTGGGGGTTTTTTTTTTCTGAAAATGGTCCTAAAAGATAGATGCACTGAGCACAAAAACATCTAGGAAATGACCATTTTTGAAACAAAAAGTTTGACCTTTTTTTGGTTTGAAAATGGCCATGTTCACTACTGGATTTTTGGATGTTTTCGCAAAATGTCAAAAATCTGATTTAGCTGTCATACTGAAAATGCCCCACTTAGTGAATAAATATTTTCTCCGATTTGTTTTAAATGTAATACTTAGTAGCTTCATTGCCTGTCCTCTGGGCCTTGTATTTTTGGAAAGAATTAAACAAGCGATTCATATCTACCCTTTCGACCCCAACCAGGATTTTATAGACCTCTGTCATATCTCCCTTCAGCCATCAGCAGCATGCAGAGCCTTTGCAAGTTGGTAGGAAATCTTTGTTAGGATTTGTTATAAGAGCATTTTTCAAAAGAATCCCTTTTCCAAAACAAATCCTTGGAAAAAATCTTTCAGGAGACAAAGTATATTGAGTGGAGTTCCCATGCTAGAAGAAAAATGGAACGTTCCCCTGAAACATAACTTTATTGAAACGTTGGCCATGTTGGGTGATGGGGTGCAGTTGACATGTCAGTCTGTAAGTGATTGATGGCTTGGGAATTATATATACTTTCATTCTGTAGGCACTTTCTTGCAACAATTGTAGTGGCAAATGACTGCTGCTTCATTGAATGAACTGATTGAGTACTTTTCACTGAGTGCATTGTATTGATTGCCGAGCTCTTTTTACTGAATATCAACTTGTGAACCACAGTGAATTTAAATGGGGATTGATGATAATTTATTTATTTTATTTTGTTACATTTGTACCCCGCGCTTTCCCACTCATGGCAGGCTCAATGCGGCTTACATGTTGTATACAGGTACTTATTTGTACCTGGGGCAATGGAGGGTTAAGTGACTTGCCCAGAGACACAAGGAGCTGCCTGTGCCTGAAGTGGGAATTGAACTCAGTTCCTCAGGACCAGAGTCCACCACCCTAGCCACTAGGCCACTCCTCCACTGTTGCTACTATTGGAGATTCTACATGGAATGTTGCTATTCCACTAGCAACATTCCATGTAGAAGTCGGTCCTTGCAGATCACCAATGTGGCCGCGCAGGCTTCTGCTTCTGTGAGTCTGACGTCCTGCACGTACGTGCAGGACGTCAGATTCACAGAAACAGAAGCCAGCGCAGCCTTCTACATGGAATGTTGCTAGTGGAAAAGCAACATTCCATGTAGAATCTCCAATAGTAGCAACATTCCATGTAGAATCTCCAATAGTATCTATTTTATTTTTGTTACATTTGTACCCCGCGCTTTCCCACTCATGGCAGGCTCAATGCGGCTTACATGGGGCAATGGAGGGTTAAGTGACTTGCCCAGAGTCACAAGGAGCTGCCTGTGCTTGAAGTGGGAATCGAACTCAGTTCCTCAGTTCTCCAGGACCAAAGTCCACCACCCTAACCACTAGGTCACTCCACTCCATAAGTTCTGGATACAAGGAAAGTGGTTTGTATGTTTGACATATATGATGGCCCCTATGTCATATGCAGAGATTTTTCCAAGAATGTTTGTAGATAAGTGATTCTTTTGAAAAATATTGTTACATCAGATCATGGCAAAAATGTTATGAGAACAGAGCATAAAAGAAAGTGAAAACCAAAAGAGCGTATGGAGCCTTCAAGAGTTGGTGGCGTCTCAACTTAGCTTTATTAGTCAGACCCAACCCGGTCTGTGTTTTGCGACAACCGCCTGCGTTGGGACTAAATGAAAAAGACAAATCTGCTGGAGACTCAATTAAAAGATGCCAAAATTTGCTGGTACACAGTAGACTAAGTGTGGGCAGTACTTTCAAGTTTCTGTTTTGTCCATGCGATGCGCTTTGGGCGTCTTTTGAGTTTCAAGACAAAGGTGTTTATCCTCACTGGATGTTTTATTTCCTTGGAATTAGATACCATTATTTAGACCCCCGACACAGGCAGTTGTCACCGAATCATGGACCTTGTTGGGTCTGACTAATAAAGCTAAGTTGAGACGCCATTGACTCTTGAAGGCGCCTTGTCTTTTGGTCAAAACTTTTATGATACCTGCTTGTCAAGGTTTGTTAATGAACCAGCTAAGCCGTAAATGAAATTGTAGCCTTTGTTGTTGGAATCTTTTACCTATAATTTCTGATTTTAAGTAGCAACTTTTTTAAAAAGTAGGGCCAAGACCCCTTTGGGGGGCTATTTCACATTAAAGCACAAGGGGGCGCTGGTGTAATTTGGTAAGTGAACTACAAAAAGCATGCAGTTTTACATTTTATTTCTTACAAAAATATAAGTATGTTACAGCAATCTAAAATTTGTATGGATGACCAGAGTTTTGACAAGAGTTTTGAATTTATTACTGCCATGGTGAATGGGTTTTGCCTGAACTGCATCGTGTTTGTTTGTACCTTGAAAAAAGCCAGCACCTTTTTCTAATGCATTGCCTGCCCTGTATCTTTTCTGGCAGGTGTGAATTGTTTATCAAAGAGAAAAGCCGAATTAAAATCTTTTCAATAATTTTCTGAAAATACTGTGTGAGGTCTATGCATTCTTTATTTTAAAGAAGGAATTATAGCAGAGCCTTAGTCCAAGCTGAACTAATTCTACCCATAATTCCAAGGGGACATTAAAAGAGTAGAGACAGCCTGGAGCAAGACTACCAAAATGATAAAGAGCCTGCAACGAGACCCTATAAAATGAAACAGGACATTTTCAGCCTCACTGTAGATGGAATGTAGAAACTGAAATTGAGATGTGCAGGTCAGGATGGGTTAATTTCCAGTAGTATTTTAGCAAGAAATCTGCTGACATACAGCCTTTGCTAAAATACTTGCCAGGAGCCCCGAGATAAACAGAAATAACATGTACATTTATTTCCTTCTATTTGGTGGCACTTAGCAAAGACTTTACAGCAGAATCTCTCTACTCCTAAGTACATAATTATTGCCATACTGGGACAGACCAAAGGCAAGCCCAGCACCCTGTTTCCAACAGTGGCCAATCCAGGTCACAAATACCTGGCAGAAACCCAAATAGTAGCAACGTTCCATGTAGAACCCCAAAGAGTAGCAAGATTCTAGAATTCCAAAGAATAACAAGATTCCATGCAGAATTTCAAAGTGTAGCAACATTCCATGAAGAACCCCAAAGAGTAGCAAGATTCCATTTAGAATCCCAAGTACATAAGTACTTAAGTATTGCCACACTGGGACAGACCAAAGGTCCATCAAGCCCAGCATCCTGTTTCCAACAGTGGCCAATCCAGGTCACAAATACCTGGCAGAAACCCAAATAGTAGCAACATTCCATGTGGAACCCCAAAGAGTAGCAAGATTCTAGAATTCCAAAGAATAACAAGATTCCATGCAGAATTTCAAAGTGTAGCAAGATTCCATTTAGAATCCCAAGTACATAAGTACTTAAGTATTGCCACACTGGGACAGACCAAAGGTCCATCAAGCCCAGCATCCTGTTTCTAACAGTGGCCAATCCAGCGCTGCGTACGCCTTGTAGCGCTATAGAAATACTAAATAGTAGTAGTAGTAGTAGTCACAAATACCTGGCAAGATCCCCAAAAAGTACAACATAGTAACATAGTAGATGACGGCAGAAAAAGACCTACACGGTCCTTCCAGTCTGCCCAACAAGATAAACTCATATGTGTTACTTTTTGTGTATACCTTACCTTGATTTGTACCTGTCCTTTTCAGGGCACAGACCGTAGAAGTCTGCCCAGCACTAGCCCCGCCTCCCACCACCGGTTCTGGCACAGACCATATAAGTTGTTTCGTCACTAGGCCTTCCATAAGTTTGGTTATTAGCGGGATAGATGCTACTGGGCGATAAAAAGTACAAAACATTTTATACTGCTTATCCCAGAAATAGTGGATTTTCCCCAAGTCCATTTAATAATGGTCTATGGACTTTTGGTTTAGGAAGCCGTCCAAACCTTTTTCAAACTCCACTAAGTTCCGCCTTTACCACATTCTCTGGCAACGAATTCCAGAGTTTAATTACATATCTCCCCTCAGCCGCCTTTTCTCCAAGCTGAAGAGCCCTAGCCTCTATGATCACTGTTATCAAGCGGCACCAGCACCATTACCTCCCGCACCAGATCATGCGCTCCACTAAGGACTAGGTCTAGAATTTTTCCTTCTCTCATCTGCTCCTGTACCAGCTGCTCCATAAAGCTGTCCTTGATTTCATCAGGGAATTTTACCTCCCTAGCGTGCCCCGATGTTACATTTACCCAGTCAATATCGGGGTAATTGAAATCACCCATTATTATTGTGTTGCCCAGTTTGTTTGCGTCCCTAATTTCCTTTAACATTTCTGCATCCGTCTGTTCATCCTGGCCAGGTGGACAGTAGTACACTCCTGTCACTATCCTTTTCCCCTTTACGCATGAAATTTCAATCCACAGTGATTCCAAGAAGTGTTTTGTTTCCTGCAGAATTTTCAATCTATTTGATTCAAGGCTCTCGTTAATATACAATGCTACCCCTCCACCAATTTGGTCCACCCTATCACTACGATATAATTTGTACCCCGGTATGACAGTGTCCCACTGGTTACCTCCTTCCACCAGGACTTAGAGATGCCTATTATATCTAATTTTTAATTTAGTGCAATATATTCTAACTCTCCCATCTTATTACTTAGGCTCCTGGCATTCGTATATAGACATTTAAAAGTATGTTTGTTGTTTCTATTTACATGATGCTTAGTACTTGACAGTATTAATTTGCAATCTTTTGTCTGATTTTTATTTTTATTTAAGGACACCTGATCTACTAAGGTCTCTTTTGCAACCTCATTATCAGGATACCCATACCCTATCTTCCCTGTTTTGGTGATATCTTTGAAAGATACTGTATCCTGAACCATGCACTTTTCAGCGACTGTCGGCCTTCTCCCCATTTCTAGTTTAAAAGCTGCTCTATCTCCTATTTAAATGCCAACGCCAGCAGCCTGGTCCCACCCTGGTTAAGGTGGAGCCCATCCTTTCGGAATAGGCTCCCCCTTCCGCATAATGTTGCCCAGTTCCTAACAAATCTAAAACCCTCCTTCCTGCATCATTGTCTCATCCATGCATTGAGATTCCGGAGCTCTGCCTGTCTCTTGGGCCCTGCTACCCTAGAGGATCTGGATTTGAGCTTTCCTTCCTAAGAGCCTAAATTTGGCTTCCAGAACTTCTCTCCCACATTTTCCTATGTCATTGGTACCCACATGTATCAAGACAGCCGGCTCCTCCCCAACATTATCTAAAATCCTATCTAGGTGATGCGTGAGGTCCGCCACCTTCGCACCAGGCAGGCAAGTCACCAGGCGATCCTCACGTCCACCAGCCACCCAGCTATCTATATGCCTAATGATCAAATCACCAACTACAACAGCTGTCCTAACCTTTCCCTCCCAGTCAGCACTTGGAGACATATCCTCGGTGCGAGAGGATAGTACATCCCCTGGTGGGCAGGTCCTGACTACAGGAGTATTTCCTACTTCATCAGGGTGATGCTTTCCTTCTAGGAGACCTTCCTCCTCCAAGGTAGCACAGGGGCTACCAGACTGGAGGTGGGACTTCTCTACAACATCCCTGTAGGTCTCCTCTATGTACCTCTCTGTCTCCCTCAGTCCACCAAGTCTGCTACTCTAGCCTCAAGAGAATGGACATGTTCTCTGAGAGCTAGGAGCTCTTTGCATCGGGCACACACATATGACATCTCACCAACTGGGAGATAATCATACATGTGACACTCAATGCAAAAGACTGGATAGCATCCCTCTCGCTGCTGGACTGCTGACTCCATCTTAGTGCTTTTGAGTTTTTCAGTCATTTAAAACTTGCTATAGTATTAAGAATATTAGCCTAATATAAAAGTGTCTTTTAGTTTATATAGTATATTGTATGATTTATTTAGTGTTTCCTTCTTAGATGGTAATGACATGTATTTAAAACTCTGTAAGAGCACTCCTTGCTTATTACCCTAATTACAATAACTGACTATAAATGAAGAGTTGTCCTAGGGGTGGGAAGACTAAACTAGATCCTGCAGTGCCTGCTAGATTCCATCTGTTAATGCTGTGGTACAGAGTTTTTAAAACTAAGTGGAAAAGACTATGGAGATTAGTTGATAAAATTGGCTTTTTATATTTTTATTTTGCCTAACACTAACGTACAATTCCGCCTTTAAACTCCAATCTTTACGTTCCCAAAGCACAAAGCAAAATAGTACTCACTTACAAGAGAAATGTCCTCTTCTCTCGGAACTTCTAAGAAAGAAAGTTCAGTGGGACCTTTCCTCTTTATATAGTTTTGAATCTAAGGGGCCTTTTTTAAACAGGCTCTTTGAAGCTGACTCAGCAACCTATGCAAATATTCTACTTCCCCACACCTTAACACTTAATTGAGGTCACTGGATGAGCTACCTCTCCAGCAGCCAAGGAACAGAAAATAACTGCCTTTTAGAACAAGAGTTTTTTTGGCTGTTTAGTTTCTACCTCTAGAAAAGGTTTCTTTAAAACTATGGGGAAAATGCCAATTTTTAGAGAAAATTTCAGTTTAAAACTATGGGAAAAGGCTTTGTATTCTATGGCAACTAGTTAATGGTGCTTGCTTTTATCTCTCTCTCTCTCTCTCTCTGTCTGTCTCTTTTTATTCCCCCCTTAATACTAAACTAGGCCCTGCAGTGCAGTAGCGTCTCCATGTCTGTCTCAATAGCAGACTATGGACCAGGAGCTTGTCCAAACCTTTTTTAAACCCAGATACACTAACCGCTGTTACCACATCCTCTGGCAAAGAGCTTCACTATTTGTTGAGTGAAAAAATATGGCTGATTTTTCTATTTTTTGACTTGATGGCCATGCACTACTTTTCCCATTTGTGCAGGGCCATTAGCGTGTGAGCCCTACCACCACGTATTTTGTAGGTGGTAAAGGCTCATGTGCCAACCATGCACTAACTGGTTAGCACGCAGCAATGTAGCTGCGCTAATCGAGTAGTGCAGACCATGCCTACTCCCCATCCCAGACCCATATCTAGCATTAAAAAACCAAAATCTATTTTTAGCACATGGGTAGCATGCAGACATGCAACATTTCCTGTGGGATGCCTGAGTGTGCCCGCCCCATGGTACACCATGAATCTATGCAGGATGCAAAGAACAACTAATCAAGAAACTTCAGACCGCCCAGAACACAGCAGCGAGATTGATCTTTGGTAAATCAAAATTCGACTCTGCCAAGCCCCTTCTTGAAAAATGACACTGGCTTCCCATTAAGGAACGTATTGCCTTTAAGGTTTGCACCTGTATTCATAGGATTATTTACGGAGAAGTTCCTGGATACATGCTAAATCTAATAGATCTACCACCCAGAAAAGTTCCTGCTTTTCCTGATCCTTCCTAAATTTACATTATCCAGATTGCAACGGCCTTAAATACAAATCTACCTACGCATCCAGCTTCTCCTTCATAGGCACACACCTATGGAATGCACTACCCAAAATCTTAAGATCAATTCAGAACCATCTAAATTTCAGGAAATTACTGAAGACCACCCTGTTCAAGAAGCCTTACCTTCCAGACTCAGCCTAACTTACTTCTTTGTTACAGCAAAATTCATGAACTCTATTATCTTTTATTATCTCTGTTGTTTTATACGTTGTATATACGATTACTATCTTATTATCACATTGTTTAATTGTATTTTACTGAACTGTTGCCTGCATTACGGTATTGTATAAGCCACATTGAGCCTACAATTAGTGGGAAAATGTGAGGTATGAATGTGTTAAATAAATAAAAATAAATTTTAAGTTGCAGTAATCACTCAGGGCATGCAAATTGGCATGCACCTGGTGGTAATTATGAGTTTGGTACGTGCCAAAAACCCACGGTAGAAAATAATTTTCTATCGCAGGGGCATTCCTGGCGGCAATCGGCAGCTGGCACGCCCTGGACAGTTACTGTGCGGGTAACGTGTGAGCCCTTACCGCTAAGTCAATGGGTTGTCGTTAAGGACTCAGGCCATAAATAGATGTGCACTTGTTTTAATTTTGCCTCACGTCCATTTCCTGGCCCAACCACCCCGCTTTTTTCCCAGACATGATGGAGAAATGGTACAGTGTGCATCCAATACACGTACCCACCCCCAAGTGCTTACCACAGCTTAGTAAAAAGATCACATAATGTGCAGAGCCTGCCTGTTTTTCTAACTTCTTCCAAATGTGCTGTAGAAATTATACCACAAACTAAATCCTGAAATACTGCATTACCTCATATCATAAGCTTCTCTCTTCCTTTGCCCCTCCCTTTTGCTTCCAAAGTGCTGAAAACGTACAGGTCAGTTCCAGAGCCCTGCACCAAATCATTCTCCATGACACAACACTGTTGATGTTGAATGAGGTGCACTTTCAAAATACAGGATTTTATTGTTTCTGTGAATTAGAAGGGGTTATTTTTTTTTTATATAACAATGTATTTAAAAAGTCATGGTCATTCATTAAACAGTTTTTTGACAGCCAGCGGAATGGTGAACCATTTCAAAGATCATTTCAAAGGTCAAGTGCATGCTTTCTATAGGTTAAGAGTAAATTTAATAAAATGTGAGGTTTTTTTGTTGTTGTTGCTGTTTTTGTATTTTCAGAATATTGCAAAAACAGATTCATTTTCTTTCTTCAATGTCGAGGGGCTGCTGGTTTATGGGAGGCAATATTTTTAAATAAACTGTGTGTTCCAACCAAGCATTTTGAAACAGTTTGGCTTGACTGGGATATAGCTATACCAGACTGGAACCCAGAACTTCTCAGCCTAGTCCTCGAGATACCCACAATGAATATGCGTGCGATAAGTCTGCGATAACAATGGAGGCAATGCATGCAAATTTATTTATTTATTTTATTTGTTGCATTTGTATCCCACATTTTCCCACCTCTTTGCAGGCTCAATGTGGCTTACATTACATCATGAATGGTGGAAATACATAACAAAAATATACATTTAGTATTACAGAAGGAACTTGGGTAACATGATATTGATAAAACATGATAGTTTAACAAGCAAATATTGTAAGACAGTTCTGGAGATATATGTATAGGAGTTCACATTTGTTGACCTTTGTGGTATGCCTTGTTAAAGAGATGGGTCTTCAGTAGTTTGCGGAAGGTAATTAGTTCATAGATCGTTTTTAAGTTGCGCGGCAGCGCGTTCCAGAATTGTGTGCTCAGGTAGGAGAAGGTTGATGCATGCATTAGTTTGTATTTTAGACCTTGTTGGGGAAGTGAAGATTAAGGAATGTGCTGGATGTTTTTTTTAGCATTCCTGGGTAGTAGGTCTATCAGGTCTGACATGTAGGCTGGAGCGTCTCCGTGAATGATTTTGTGAACTAGGGTGCATGTTTTGAACGTGATGCGTTCTTTAAGTGGGAGCCAGTGTAGCTTTTCTCGTAGGGGTTTAGCACTTTCATATTTTGTTTTACCGAATATGACTGACCTGGTGTGTCCCGAGGACAGGGTTAAGAACCTGGAGGGCTAAGGCAAGAAGAAAGGAAGGAGAAATAATATATATATATATATATGTGTGTGTGATAATAATGGGTGACTTCAATTATTCAATTATCCAAATATAGACTGGGTAAATGTAACATCGGGACACGCTAGAGAGGTACAATTCCTTGATGAAATCAAGGACAGCTTTATGGAGCAGCTGGTGCAGGAGCCGACGAGAGAAGGAAAAATTCTAGACTTGGTCCTTAGTGGAGCGCATGATCTGGTGAGGGACGCTTGATAACAGTGATCATAATATGATCAGTTTTGATATCAACCTTGAAGTAAGAGAACTGCAGATCTTATGAGGAAAGGAGGATACACTTTTGAGTTACTCTGGAAAGAGGGAGATGAATATCTATTAATATTGGTGTGATATATAGACCTCTTTTGTAGGCAGAAGATATAGAGTTCTAATTGAAAGCATTTACAAAATTGCTGTAAAAAGGGAAAGTGTTTTTGCTAGGTGACTTTGATATGCAGGATATTGATTGGGACATCCTGGCTATAGTGTTTTCTAGAAATAATGAAATCCTGGATTCTCTATGAGTAGAACTCTTCCAGTAGCTGGTAACAAAACCCACATGGAAGAATGTAATGCAAGACTAAGGGATACTTTTACTAAGCCGCGTAAGTGTCTATGCATTCCCAAAGTGTGCCAAAATGGAGTTACCGCCCGTCTACCTACCATGCGGCTCTTGCCGTAATTTCATTTTTGGTGTGCGTCCAAAAATTTTTTTTTATTTTCGGACACGCGTATCGGTCATTACCGCCTGGTAACCCGTGAAACTTTACTGCTAGGTCAATGGCTGGCGGTATGGTCTCAGACCCAACATGAACACGTGGCAATTTTGCACCGTGCATGGCACTGAAAACAGGTCAGGGCACCAGGCAATGTGAGACCAGCGTGGGACAAACTGGTGGGGGTTGGGGAGCGGTGGCAGGCAGGGGGGGCAGAAGTGGAGGCAGGAGGTTAGCAGCAGGGAGGCAGGCCAAAATGTGCCCCCCACCTTAGGCTCTGGCCCTCCATTCCCGTCAAGGTCTGGCTACTCCCCTGGGACAAACCTTTTCGATTGGTGTATGGAACCATATCAAGCAGTGGACAGGGATTGACTGGAGATTTTCTCCAGAGGGCTGCTTACTTGGTGTACCCCCCCCCCCTCCCATCAGATGGGGAGGTCGGGCTGGTTCTGGGTTTGATATTAGTGGTGAAAATGTCTATAGTTCAGACACAGAAAATAAAAGAAGACTATCTATTGCTTTTTGGAAGGATGTTTGTGATGAGCTTCGAAAATATGAAAAGACTTTGCCTTACTGAGGAGGACTCATAGGAGCCAGCTCTGTGGGTGCTGTGGGTGCTTGAGCACCCCCAATATTGAGAAAATTCCTTGTATGTGTCCTAGGAGGGGTTATTTCCATTGGGCTTAGCACCCCCAATAGTTTTGAAAAGTTGGCTCCTATGGGAGGACTTATGCAGCTTATAAGAAATTATGGGTGTGGGGGTAGCTGGGTAGGAACTATAGTGCGAGGGCCAGTCCTTCACAGGACTCATATCTGAACCTATATACAGTACTATATGTACATCTTTGGGACAGTTTGGTCTTACACACATGCATAAGTGCTTAAATTCACTAGTTTGGGTTCGGTGTGTGTGTGTGTGTGGGGGGGGGGGGGGCAGGTTGGCTTACAAAATTGTTAAAATTCATGAGCAGTAAAGGTATCTGCAAAGCTTATAACTGGTTAAAGTGTAGGTCTGGTACTTGTAACTGGTATAATTGTGTTCCTTGTACAGAATACTATCACTATTCAGTTTAAAGTGTTGTATGGTTGTTCAATAAAGAATGAATAATTAAAAAAAAAGAAAAGAAGAAGAATCTAGACATAAGCAATAGACAGAGCAGTAGCAATATTCAAATAACAATACACATTATGGCATGGTTATGCTTCTTACATTTCTCAACACAATACCCATTAAAACATCTTAATAGCATATTTAGTGAAGAAACTAAAGGAAATATATCTAAAGGCAGATATCAGCTAATGTAGTAACAATCACCATAATAACTCAGGGTTCAGGAGAATGTATCCTCAGCTGAGAAAGGGAACATACCACAGCCTTAGTAGAAACAAACATAGCTTAGATGCCTCTTAAAATACGATCACACAACTGGAAGGGAAAAGTAGAATAGGAACCATCCTGCTGCTGAACCTTAGGCCTCAGTACAAAAAAGTGCTTCTTCTGCTGTGTTTTACATCACACATCTTGATACATTCATATCTTCCAGAGCTGGTGGGGGGAGGTGGGACTAGTGCTGGGCAGACTTATACGGTCTGTGCCAGAGCCGTTGGTGGAAGGCGGGACTGGTGGTTCAGAGGAGGGGATAGTGATGGGCAGACTTATACGGTCTGTGCCAGAGCCGGTGGTGGGAGGCGGAACTGGTGGTTGGGAGGAGGGGGTAGTGATGGGCAGACTTATATGGTCTATGCCAGAGCCAGTTGGTGGGAGGCGGGGCAGACTTATACGGTCTGTGCCCTGAAGAGGACAGGTACAAATAAAAAGTAGCACATATGAGTTTATCTTGTTGGGCAGACTGGATGGACCGTACAGGTCTTTTTCTGCCATCATCTACTATGTTACTATGTTTTCCAAATCAAGAACTCAACGGCCAGTCCCTCCCTATCCGAGTTTAACCCCAACTGAACTATCAACATACAGAGAGTAACACCTGAGAAATCCTTGGATTGAAAATGAAGGGTTGGGTTTTCAGTTGACGTGTGAAGATATGGTGTAGAGTAGTTATGGCTGCCATTATGTTCAGGTCATTATGTCATATGTAACTGTTATATATGTATTTAGGGGTCCTTTTACTAAGGCGTGCTGAAAAATGGCTTGCGGTAGTGTAGGTGGGGGGTTTGGGTGCGTGCCGACCCATTTTTTAGCTCGCCTTTAAAAAAGGCCTTTTTTCTTTTTGCCGAGCATGGATGTGTGGCAAAATGAAAATTGCTGTGTGCCCTTTTTGGGTAGACCTAAGTGACTCACGGTTCAATACAACGGTCTTTTTCAAGACCATCTTTATGCTGTTGTTTCAAGATCTCTGTTTTCCAATTAGAGCGCAAGTTTATTCCATATCACCAGTTTTTATTAAGGACATAAGACTCCTGATGTAGGCCAACAGGCCGAAACACAACGTTGTGTCGGGTCATTTTTAAGGAAATATTAATAAATGTTGTTTATTTTATTATTATAAACTTTGTCTGGTTCTAGTCTTTGGATAAGCCTGGTCCATATTCCCACTCCTTTTGTTTTATCTGAGACCTTATCGCCAGCCATTGACCTAGCGGTAAAGACTCACGCGGTAACGAGCAGTAATGACCTATGTGTGCCAAATGCCACTTGGCATGCGTCCATTACATGCGCCCAAAAATAAAACAATATTTTTCAGATGTGCATATCGGATGTGTGCGAAAAACAAAATTACCACAAGAGCCACGCGGTAGTCGGGCAGTAACTCCATTTTGGCACGTGTTAGGCACGCGTAGATGCTTACGCGGCATAGTAAAAGGGCCCCTTAGTGAAAACAAAATGAAGAACATTAAAATTAGAAAAATATGAATTAAGTTAATAAAAATGCAGAAGTACCCCAGATGGACTGCATGGTATTCTCACTGGTATAGGAAGGTATCAAGAAGAAGTCACAGTTAATTTTTTAAAGTGACAAGATTTTAAAGTGACAAGATGAGACATTGCAGTGACTTTTTCTTAGATAAACAAAACTAATGTTGATTGGAGAACATTTGACACTGCTTAAGGCAATGTGTCACTAGGTCTTGGCTCAGTATAGCAGAAAGTGGAGTATCTAATAACATGAAATTAAAGAGAGAACAAGTACTATCAGTTTTACAGGGTTGATCTACAAAATATTTTGATTTTGTTCCTCTTTTATGGAATAGACAGTGGAATAGGCTGGGCCACTGCAGTCTTGGCCTACAGCCAATCTTCTGCCTTGCATGGCGTCAACAACTAGGGAGCTTGGGGTACAGGGGTGATGATTAGTTTAGGCCCCTCAACCAAGAAAATGCTATTCCTGGAAGAATGATGTGGGTATCATATGGCATTAAATATTTGTGACACTGCAGTAGGGTGTTTCCGTACCGTTTTAAATTTAGTAAGATGTAACCACCCAAGATTCACACACCCTTATTACATAAGTACATAAGTCTTGCCATACTGGGACAGACCAAAGGTCCATCAAGCCCAGCATCCTGTTTCCAACAGTGGCCAATCCAGGTCACAAATATCTGGCAAGATCCCAAAATAGTACAAAACATTTTATACTGCTTATCCCAGAAATAGTGGATTTTTCCCCAAGTCCATTTAATAATGGTCTATGGACATTTCCTTTAGGAAGCCATCCAAACCTTTTTTAAACTCCGCTAAGCTAACCGCCTTTACCACATTCTCTGGCAATGAATTCCAGAGTTTAATTTCATGTTGCGTGAAGAAACATTTTCTCTGATTCTTTTAAAATTTACTACTTTGTAGCTTCATCGCATGCCCCCTAGTCCTAGTATTTTTGGAAAACGTAAACAGACGCTTCACGTCTACCCGTTCCACTCCACTCATATTTTATAGACCTCTATCATATCTCCCCTCAGCCATCTTTTGTACAAGCTGAAGAGCCCTAGCCACTTTAGCCTTTCCTCATAGGGAAGTCGTCCCACCCTCTTTATCATTTTTGTCGCCTTTCTTTGCGCCTGATCTAATTCCACTATATCATTCACTTGTAGACAGTGTTGCTGAAAGACAGTGGAAAAAAAGGTGATGAAGAATGATGATGAGAAAGGTGGTAAAAACAGAAGAGGGGAAGGGAGAAAGTCTATGGGGCCCTTTCAATGAAGTATGATAAAAATTTGCAGTTACCATATTAGTGGCAAAAATGAATGCATGGTAACTGAAGATGCTGAGTGGTACCTATTAGGGGTATCCAAGCATCTTTGTCTACGTTTAGGAGGTAAAGATAGTCCCCTATAGGCAAATACCAAGTCACAAACGACATAGGGAGGCTGCCACTTGTTTGATGGTTTCTTGGCAGATTATTAGCAGGGTGGTTTGTCATTGCCTTCCCCAGTCATCTTTACTTTACTCACCCCTCCCCCCCAGCTAATCTATATCTAAGTTTAAAGAGATAAGGTAGCTTATTCTCATATGCAGCCTATGGATTTAAACATTTTTTCTTTACAATCTACCAAACTTTTAGCAATTAAGGATAGCCTCTCTCTGCATCAGAAGTTGAAGGCTATGGAGAATCATCTTAGAAATTAGGAATATTGAGTTTCTTCATTTTCCTTTTACTCATTACCTTTCAGCTGAAATATTGGTAAGGAAATACTTTTGAGATGTCTTGGCTTTGCTCAGAGCCAAAGAAATAGTTTTTGTTAAATGTTAAAGTTCATGTTGATGACCAGGAAGGGGCTCTGGCTGTTATGGGTCCTTCAGAGAGTGTGGATTTATTAGCATTTCTTGAGTCTTAGCTAGAGTATACTCCTGGTAACTTTTCTTAATGAAGGAGATAAAATTGTGGTGGTTCAAGCTTATTTTGCTTACTTTATTTATTTATTTTTTGTTGTCTATTAGATTGTAAGCTCTTTGAGCAGGGACTGTCTTTCTTCTATGTTTGTGCAGCGCTGCGTATGCCTTGTAGCGCTATAGAAATGCTAAATAGTAGTAGTAGTAGTCTCTTGTAACCAGAGCTAATATTGTGATGTCATAATGCCTCAGCCACCAATAAGAGCCAACCTCATCAGTGATGTCACAATGGCTTGATTGTCCTATACTTGGCTTACTTTTATTACATAGCTCTTTGAGCAGGGACTTTCTTCTATGTTTGTGCAGCGCTGCGTACGCCTTGTAGCGCTATAGAAATGCTAAATAGTAGTAGTAGCTAAGACTAGGTACTCACTTCCCAACTGAAAGTGGATAGATGGCTGAGTTGGCCAGAACTTGGCTACCTGACAGAAATCCCAGTGCGGGATTTGAATTTAGGTTGTGGGCACAGTAGGCAAGCAACCCTCACCCTCTCAATTTCACCAGCACAGAAAAGCATTTAGTGGACATAAGTACATAAGTACATAAGTAGTGCCATACTGGGAAAGACCAAAGGTCCATCTAGCCCAGCATCCTGTCACCGACAGTGGCCAATCCAGGTCAAGGGCACCTGGCACGCTCCCCAAACGTAAAAACATTCCAGACAAGTTATACCTAAAAATGCGGAATTTTTCCAAGTCCATTTAATAGCGGACATTAAGTATCTTGTCACTAATGCAGATATATTTAATGCTACCTGCTCTGGTAATAGTTGTACCCATTCCGTGTGGGGGAATTGGCATATGCTAAGTGACAAGTCAGCATGGTAACTGTGTGAATGTGCGTTAACAGCGCATGCTGACTTACTACTACTACTTAAGATTTCTAAAGCGCTACTAGGGTTACGCAGTGCTGTACAGTTTAACAAAGAAGAATAGTCCCTGCTCAAAGGAGCTTACAATCTAAAGGACGAAATGTAAAGTTGGGGCAGTCTAGATATCCTGAATGGAGGTATAATGGTTATGTGCTGAAGACGACATTGAAGAGGTGGGCTTTGAGTAAGGATTTGAAGATGGGCAGCGAGGGGGCTTGGCGTAAGGGCTCAGGGAGTTTATTCCACGCATAGGGTGATGCGAGGCAGAAAGGGCGGAGTCTGGAGTTGGCGGTGGTGGAGAAGGGTACTGAGAGGAGGGATTTGTCCTGTGAGCGGAGGTTACGGGTAGGAGCGTAAGAAGAGATGAGGGTAGAGAGGTAATGAGGGGCTGCAGATCGAGTGCATTTGTAGGTAAGTAGGAGAAGCTTGAACTGTATGCGGTACCTGATCGGAAGCCAGTGAAGTGACTTGAGGAGAGGGGTGATATGGGCATATCGGTCCTGACGGAAGATAAGACATGCAGCAGAGTTCTGAACGGATTGAAGGGGGGATAGATGGCTAAGTGGGAGGCCGGTGAGGAGTAAGTTGCAGTAGTCAAGGCGAGAGGTAATGAGAGAGTGGATGAGAGTTCAGGTGGTGTGCTCAGAGAGGAAAGGGCGAATTTTGCTGATGTTATAGAGAAAGAAGCGACAGGTCTTGGCTATCTGCTGGATATGCGCGGAGAAGGAGAGGGAGGAGTCGAAGATGACTCCGAGGTTGCGGGCAGATGAGATGGGGAGGATGAGGGTGTTATCAACAACGATAGAGAGAGGAGGGAGAGGAGAAGTGGGTTTGGGTGGAAAGACAATAAGCTTGGTCTTAGCCATGTTCAGTTTCAGGTGGCGGTTGGACATCCAGGCAGCAATGTCAGATAGGCATTGGACTTACATGCTAAGTCCAAAAAAATCCAGGAACAGCCCCCACGGAAAATCAAAACAAAACAGCAAAAGTAGAGGCTGACAAATGTACAAACCAATAGGGAGATAATATCAAAAACAGTTTATTCAGAATAGTCATATCAAGGACCCGACCCGGTCCGTGTTTCGGCGCCAAAGCGCCTGCCTCAGGGGTCACAAATAACTTTCTCTGAAAAGTAGCTGATTGGCTTGAATAAATCCTTAATGTATACCCGTGGTTGTAAAACAGGTTAATCCATGGAGAGAACAAAAAAAACAGCAAACCGATCAGCAAACAACACCTTTGTGACCCCTGAGGCAGGTGGTTTGGCGCCGAAACATGGACCGTGTCGGGTCCTTGATATGAATATTCTGAATAAACTGTTTTTTGATATTATCTCCCTATTGGTTTGTACATTTGTCAGCCTCTACTTTTGCTGGTTTGACTTACGTGCTAACCCTTGGATTCTGTATAGGTTGTCCAAAGTTGGGTTAATACAATCAATTAATTGAGTTAATAAGCCCTTAATTGGTTGTAAATAAGAGTTACATGCAGGTCTGTCCTACATACTATTCTAGTCAAAAGGAGGCGTGGCATGGGAGGGACATGGATGGGTCAGGGGCATTCCAAGAAATTAGGCATGATGTTATAGAATACCTGCATTTTGTATGCCTAGCAGCCATCAGCTGGGCACGACCATTTACACCAGCTTTTGGTAGGTCTAAGTGCTCATGCCCAGCGTTAGGCGCAAAGGACTAGATTCTATATATCATGCCTAAAAAAATTAGCACCAAAAAAAAAAAACGAAGTATGCCCAAATTTAGGCATACTTGATAGAATACAGCTAAATTTCCACACAGTGTATAGAATACACTGAGTGCCCATCCAGCAGTGGCGTAGCTATGTGGGGCCACGGGGGCCTGGGCCCCTGTAGATTTGGCCCTGGACCCCCCTCCCGCCGCCAACCTTCCCCCGCCACCACCGTCGCTGTGGGCTACCTTTGCTGGCGGGGGACCCCAACCCCCGCCAGCCGAGGTCCTCTTCTTCCTGCGCAAGGCTTCGTTCTGTTTCTGACGTCCTGCACGTTGTACATCTGATCTGCAAGGCTTCTTTCTGTTTCTGTGAGTCTGACGTCCTGCAGAAACAGAACGAAGCCTTGCGCGGGAAGAAGAGGACCTCGGTTGGCGGGGATTGGGGTCCCCCGCCAGCAAAGGTAGGCGATGGTGGTGGGGGAGGGTTGGCGGCGGGAGGGGGGGGTCGAGAGGGTCGTCGGCATGGGGGGGGGGTCAAAGGTGGTGGTGGTGGTGGGGACGGGGAGGGGGGGGCTAAAATAAGCCCCCTCACCTCGGTCTCTGGACCCCCTGCCGCCGAAGTCTGGCTATGCCCCTGCCATCCACATGACTAAATTTAGTCATGGGCAGTTACGCCAAGTAAAACCTGGTGCAAACGCCAATGCCTAAATTAGGTGCAGATCAGATGGATTCTATAACAATGCGCATAAGTACATAAGTACATAAGTAGTGCCATACTGGGAAAGACCAAAGGTCCATCTAGCCCAGCATCCTGTCACCGACAGTGGCCAATCCAGGTGAAGGGCACCTGGCACGCTCCCCAAACGTAAAAACATTCCAGACAAGTTATACCTAAAAATGAGGAATTTTTCCAGTCCATTTAATAGCGGTCTATGGACTTGTCCTTTAGGAATCTATCTAACCCCTTTTTAAACTCCGTCAAGCTAACCGCCCGTACCACGTTCTCCGGCAATGAATTCCAGAGTCTAATTACAGGTTGGGTGAAGAAAAATTTTCTCCGATTCGTTTTAAATTTACCACACTGTAGCTTCAACTCATGCCCTCTAGTCCTAGTATTTTTGGATAGCGTGAACAGTCGCTTCACATCCACCCGATCCATTCCACTCATTATTTTATACACTTCTATCATATCTCCCCTCAGCCGTCTCTTCTCCAAGCTGAAAAGCCCTAGCCTTCTCAGCCTCTCTTCATAGGAAAGTCGTCCCATCCCCACTATCATTTTCGTCGCCCTTCGCTGTACCTTTTCCAATTCTACTATATCTTTTTTGAGATACGGAGACCAGTACTGAACACAATACTCCAGGTGCGGTCGCACCATGGAGCGATACAACGGCATTATAACATCCGCACACCTGGACTCCATACCCTTCCTAATAACACCCAACATTCTATTCGCTTTCCTAGCCGCAGCAGCACACTGAGCAGAAGGTTTCAGCGTATCATCGACGACGACACCCAGATCCCTTTCTTGATCCGTAACTCCTAACGCGGAACCTTGCAAGACGTAGCTATAATTCGGGTTCCTCTTACCCACATGCATCACTTTGCACTTGTCAACATTGAACTTCATCTGCCACTTGCACGCCCATTCTCCCAGTCTCGCAAGGTCCTCCTGTAATCGTTCACATTCCTCCTGCGACTTGACGACCCTGAATAATTTTGTGTCATCGGCGAATTTAATTACCTCACTAGTTATTCCCATCTCTAGGTCATTTATAAATACATTAAAAAGCAACGGACCCAGCACAGACCCCTGCGGGACCCCACTAACTACCCTCCTCCACTGAGAATACTGGCCACGCAATCCTACTCTCTGCTTCCTATCTTTCAACCAGTTCTTAATCCATAATAATACCCTACCTCCGATTCCATGACTCTGCAATTTCTTCAGGAGTCTTTCGTGCGGCACTTTGTCAAACGCCTTCTGAAAATCCAGATATACAATATCAACCGGCTCCCCATTGTCCACATGTTTGCTTACCCCCTCAAAAAAATGCATTAGATTGGTGAGGCAAGACTTCCCTTCACTAAATCCGTGCTGACTTTGTCTCATCAGTCCATGTTTTTGTATATGCTCTGCAATTTTATTCTTAATAATAGCCTCCACCATCTTGCCCGGCACCGACGTCAGACTCACCGGTCTATAATTTCCCGGATCTCCTCTGGAACCTTTCTTAAAAATCGGAGTAACATTGGCTACCCTCCAGTCTTCCGGTATTACACTCGATTTTAGGGACAGATTGCATATTTCTAACAGTAGCTCCGCAAGTTCATTTTTTAGTTCTATTAATACTCTGGGATGAATACCATCAGGTCCCGGTGATTTACTACTCTTCAGCTTGCTGAACTGACCCATTACATCCTCCAAGGTTACAGAGAATTTGTTTAGTTTCTCCGACTCCCCCGCTTCAAATATTCTTTCCGGCACCGGTGTCCCCCCCCAAATCCTCCTCGGTGAAGACCGAAGCAAAGAATTCATTTAATTTCTCCGCTACGGCTTTGTCCTCCTTGATCGCCCCTTTAACACCATTTTCGTCCAGCGGCCCAACCGACTCTTTGGCCGGTTTCCTGCTTTTAATGTATCTAAAAAAGTTTTTACTATGTATTTTTGCTTCCAACGCTAATTTCTTCTCAAAGTCCTTTTTTGCCCTCCTTATCTCCGCTTTGCATTTGGCTTGGCATAGATTTTAGAAATGCCCACAACCCACCCAATCTACACCCATGGCTATCTATGCAACTTAGAATTACGCACTTCATGTTACAGAATACACTAAGATAGTTGTGCATGTAAATTCTAATTGATGCCAATTAGTGTCAATTGCTTGTTAATTGGCGATTATCAGCACTGACTGGCTTGTTAACTAATTAGGTTGTCTTACTGTGGTACAGCCAAAGCAGTTTACATTTTATATGTAGATACTTTTTCTGTTCTTAGAGGCAGATGCACTAAAGCTTAATGAGCCTTTAATGACCCTCCAACGAGGAAAATTTGATCCGTTGCATGCATCAAAGGGCTTTTACCGAGGAAGCCAGCAGCTAACGAAAACGGAATGGAGATGAGCAATTAGTGTGAAAACCCCATTGAAACGACATGCACTAACCTTTTCCGATTGCCTTTACGCAGGAAAAAGGCAGGAAATCTAACGAGAGGTCTGGACCTCTCGTTAGGACAGCTCTGTGCCAGGATGTGTGGCTTTTTTTTTTGGTGCATTCTTCGTTATTTTAAAATCGTTAGGGACTTTAATGATTTAGATTTTTTTACGTTTGGTTGCTGCATCTGCCTCTTAGTGGCCTCAAAATCAAAGTTTTTATATCTGGAGCAATGGAGTTTGGATTCATGTTTGTTATTCTTTGGTCCCTGGCTAAGAACCAGATGTTTTGGGGTAGGAGGGCCATTGTAGGGGAAATCAACTGTTTGCAAATGAAGTGTCATGGCTAAGGTACCCAACAGAGGACAATTTCAGTTGAATAGGAAGCCCAAAGAAAGAGAAGGAAACCAAGCAAAAAATAAATAATAATTACAAAAAATAAAATAAAACAGACAGAATATAATATTTCTTGTGGAATAAAATGATACATCAATATCACAGTAATTGTACTACCCGATCCTCAAATTGCAATCATTCAATTATGGAACAAGCTGATATTCATAATGTGCCAGTTTAATCAAGCCCCACATGACAGCCTTAATACTCTGCTACCTCCCTGAATGCCACTAAAAAGATCCATCTTTATTCTAAAGCCCCTTATAAAAGTCAAACTATGAACATTGTAAAGAGAGTAGATTTGTGGCTAAAAATATACTCTCCACCCATCCAGGAATTCATGGGCACTGCTCCTCAGGGCACTTACAGGTCTATAGAACACTTTTGTGTGTTTGTACCGTATTTGTTAAAAAGGAGCACCGTGACTAAACCTGCATTGTTTCCCCATTTGCAGTCATTTGGAAAGCTGCCAACAGCTCCTGGCACAAAGTCCTAGAATGGGTATACAGGAGGGTTGAGAAGTTACACCCAGTATCAAGGAAGCAGTCGCACCCCTCTGTAAGATCTGCAAAAGCCTGAGTGCTGAGACCGACCCCATGCAGAGCTTAGCTGTGATGGATAAGGAAGTGGAAGAGACACTACAGTGCCTCCAAGAAGAACATTTACAGGAAACCTGTGAGGGACAGCTGGAAACAGGCATCCCCTGTCCCAGTGTGTGACTGATGGTACAATACTCTCCAGTGCTTCCAGAATTTAATACCCTCAGGGGCTCACAATGCCTAAGGCTATAGTACTCTCCAATGTACTTGACGTCCTTCATTTCTGGTCCTCTCCTCTGCAACATCCAGTGTTGCAACTTTTTCCAGTGTATCCAGTGCCTGGGATTGCAGTTCTCATCAGTGCATGCAGCAGGAATCTCATCAAATTGCTAATTGTGCTCATGAAAAAGTATGGAAGCCTCATGACTCCCCCCCCTCCCCCAACTCATCCAGCGTCTCCTGCCTACAGAAGTCAACCCTTCACTCCCAGTGGCTTCCAGACAGGTGAGTACAAACTTCTCTGTCTCTAAGCTGAGAGCATATGAATGCCCTTCACGGTGTCTCTGGCAGGGCCAGAATACAGATGGATATTTCAAAGGGTTATATACTTGGATACCTGGGGTATTTCCCTTAAGCCTTTTACTGGGGAGGTTTAGGTATTTTCCCCCAAAACTCTCCGCCGGGAACACTTGGGGAATATTTCTCCCAAGCTCCTTACTGGGGACATTTGGGGTATTCACCCCCTCCCCCAAGCTCATCTCTTTCTTGATGGGAAGATGAGATGGCACTCTAGGGGATGTTTCCCTCCATGATCCCATTCTGTAGCCGAGCTGGCCTGCACGGGGCTCTGCCACCTCTCATTTATTACTTTCTCCACTGCGCTGGATTGTCCTAATAGACAAGCGAAGCCAGGGCTTGGCAGTACCGCGGCTGCGACGCTCGCCTCTTCCAAGCCTTCAGTGATCTGTGAAGTTGGGGAACCAGCAGCTCATTTGAAGTCAGAAACTAATTTTCAGATTGCTTTTTTCAGAAGTGCCTGCTGGTAGAATTGCTCTCGAATGATTAGATTACACACTCGCTCCTTCTGTCTGAGTTTTACTGAACACAATATGTGAAAATGGAGTTGCCATTCCCATTATCTTCATTTCACAAATTACAGTAGCCTGTATTAAAAATGGACTGGATGCCCCACACATTCTGTTCTTTTCAGATGGGGCTGCTGTAGCAAAATTAAACTGTTATAACCTATAATATGTAATAATTACTCAGGAGAACATGTTTCCCCCTTTTTCATACTCCAAGGTATTTTTTTTTTTTAATAAAATGGATTTATTCTAATGAATTACTAGTGCGTGTTAATTGTTTATTCCATGCTCGTCCATTCAAATCAAAATAAGTACAGAGCACGAATTAATGTGTTCTCATTAGGAAATGTATCATTAGTATTTGGGAGAGAGGCTGAAATACATTTTTTTAGGCTTTTAAATGATTCTTCTTTTTAATGTCTTAGATTCCCGAAAGGTTTCAGTCTAGACAGAAACAAGACCTGCATCTGTGGCTTTAATGCCATCGGGCTTCCTTGTGAGAACATTAGCTGTGTTAGTAAACAGGGTATCAGTTTTTGAATTCTTCAGACTGTTGCTACTACTTTTGGCTGTTTTAAAGCAGGAATTTTTTTGAAAGGCTGCTGAGGGATTTACCTGGGGGGGGGGGGGGGGCACTTTAATTCTGAACTAAATGCACACCGGTTTAACACTGGCAGCTCAATTAAAGCAACATAGGGCTGGACTATGGTGTCTTTGAATGTGCTGTCAGAATTCTTCCAGTCCCCTCTTAGACTTACAAAGTTAACCTGTGGAGGAGTGGCCTAGTGGTTAGGGTGGTGGACTCTGGTCCTGGGGAACTGAGGAACTGAGTTCGATTCCCACTTCAGGCACAGGCAGCTCCTTGTTACTCTGGGCAAGTCACTTAACCCTCCATTGCCCCATGTAAGCCGCATTGAGCCTGCCATGAGTGGGAAAGCGCAGGGTACAAATGTAACAAAAATAAAATAGATACTATTGGAGATTCTACATGGAATGTTGCTATTCAACTAGCAACATTCCATGTAGAAGGCTGCGCAGGCTTCTGTTTCTGTGAGTCTAACGTCCTGCACATATGTGCAGGACGTCAGACTCACAGAAGCAGAAGCAGAAGCCTGCGTGGCCACATTGGTGATCTGCAAGGGCCGACTTCTACATGGAATGTTGCTAGTGGCATAGCAACATTCCATGTAGAATCTCAAATAGTAGCAACAGTGGAGGAGTGGCCTAGTGGTTAGGGTGGTGGACTTTGGTCCTGAGGAACTGAGCTCAATTCCCACCTCAGGCACAGGCAGCTCCTTGTGACTCTGGGCAAGTCACAACCCTCCATTGCCCCAGGTACAAATAAGTACCTAAGCCGCATTGAGCCTGCCATGAGTGGGAAAGTGTGGGGTATAAAAAACAATAAAATAAAAAATAAATAAAATAAAAAGTTTAAGTACGCTGAAAATGAGCCCCCCTTGTATCTTAGTCTTATCAAAATAGTGCTGAAGGTAGGAGAAATGAAGAACACAGGTAAATCATAAACTGAAAATAGATGCTCTTCAAAGGCTAGATGTTACAATTATAGTATCTTGCAGTTTGAGTATCAGAAGGTAATCAATAGAAATAAAACAAAATAAAACATGGAAAAGAAAATAACTTTTTTTATTGGACATAACTTAACACATTTCTTGATTAGCTTTCGAAGGTTGCCCTTCTTCGTCAGATCGGAAACAAGCAAATGTTGGTAGATGACAGTATATATAAGTGAAACATCAAAGCATTCCAGTGACAGTCTAACAGGATGGGGGTGGAGGTGGATAGGTGAGAGACAGGAAGAGGGACAGGTGAGATATGCATGGAGACAGGAGGGGGACAAAGCAGTACAATTTTATGGTTTATAATGGGCTAGAGAAACCAGATCTTTGTTAAGTCCTGTCTGGTGGGTGTCAAAATATTTAATCATTCCGACTTCAAAAGTCTTACATTCCTGTATTGTTTTAAAGTTCCCCTTTAAGATTCTTACCATGAAGTCACTGGTACAGTGTTCTGGTTTTGTAAAGTGCTGCCCCATAGGCGTGACATCTTTATGAGTATCAGAAGAATCCTTGAATAAAACGGTGTGGTGGCTGTGTTAGTCCACTTATAAAGGTAATAAATAGAAATGAAACACAACAAAACAAAACAAAAAGAAGATAAGATGATTCCCTTTATATTGGTCTAACTTAGTATATTTTTCGACTAGCTTTCAAAAGCAATGCCTTCTTCTTCAGGTCAGATATGAGCACAAGATGACAAATATCAGAATATATAAGTGAAACATATGCACATCAAAGTGCAATTTTTTTTTTTTAGTGTGACATCAAAATGATTTTATTGCTATTTGAAACATTGTTGTTAGGCAGCTGCTTCCAGGCAAATGAAGAGCAAAGGGTTAATGTGGCTTTTTTCCAAGGCATGTTTTTCCTAAATGTTATCTTTTTTTTCTTTAGAGCAGACTGCAGTGAATTCTCATTTGCCTCCTGCAGAGGGCAGAACAGCCCTTAACCTTTGATAAATTACCATTAGAGATGTATTTGTTACCCATGACATAACTTTTCTTGCTGAGCTCCTGAAGAGTTTGTTCTTTTTCAGAAGCATAGTATTTTTTTTTGGCTTATTTATCTTCATCCTGATTACCAAGTAAGCATTTAGGTTGAGTGGATTGTTCAATCATAAACTGAACCCTACGAATTTAAGAAATCATCGCAAAATAGCACAATGAAATTCTATAAAAGCACAAGCTGGAATTAATGGTAACAAACGTTCGAATTTTTCTTCATATTGTAAGGTTAGGTTGAACAGGTTTGAAAAACGTTTTATGTCCTAGATCAGGGGTTCTCAAGATTTCCACAATGACTACACATGAAATTAATTTGCATACACCGCTTCCATTGTGTACAAAACAGATCTCGTGCATATTCATTGTGGAAATCTTGAAACCTGACTGGGTTATGCCCTCAAGGGCTGTGCTTGCCACCTCTGTCCTAGATTATGAGGGGCATTTTCGATTTTGGGATGTTTCTAAATCCGATTTTGGATGTGTAGTGAACATGTCTATTTTCAAACCTGAAAACCATCCAACTTTTTGTTTGGGAAATGACAATTTGCAAGACGTTTTTGTGTTCAGGGCATCTATCTTGTAGGATCATTTTCAGAAAAAAAAAAAAACAGTTCACGGAATAAGGCACAAAAACAAGCCATTGGGGGCCAGAATTCTTAGTAGACTGGCCACACAGACATCCCAGCAGAGCAGTGGGGCACCCTAGGGGGCACTGTAGTGGACTTCACATAAAAGGTCACAGGTACACATCTCACCATTACCCCCCCCCCCTTATATTGTATGGGGAGCCCTCCAATACCCACCAAAAGCCTACTGTAGCCAACTGTACACCAGTACAATAACCCCTATGCCTGCAGGTGTCTCCTATATTTAAGTTAATTTAATTTAATTTGGCATTTATAACCCGCTTTACTGACAAGTTCTAAGCGGTTTACATTTAACAGTATGTTATCAAAAGATTAGCTAATATTGGTTAGTAATAACTTGCAGTGGAACTGTTCAGTATATAGTAAACAATATTACAATACATCTTATTAACTAGCTAGACATGGTTGAGCATATTTTAATAGTCTTTGGAACTCATAGTCTATAATGTAGATTTTGCGGAATGTAGTATATTCCTACATTTTTCTTATTTCAGAGTATTGTGTTCAGTTTTGAAGGCTGTATCTTGCTAAGGATGTAAAAAGAATTGAAGCGGTGCAAAGAAAAGCTACAAAAATGGTATGGGATTTGCGTTACAAGACATATGAGGAGACACTTCATGACCTGAACATGTATACCCTGGAGGAAAGGAGAAACAGGGGTGATATGATACAGACGTTCAAATATTTGAAAGGTATTAATCCGCAAACGAACCTTTTCCGGAGATGGTAAGGCGGTAGAACTAGAGGACATGAAATGAGATTGAAGGGGGGCAGACTCAGGAAAAATGTCAGGAAGTATTTTTTCACAGAGGGAGTGGTGGATACTTGGAATGCCTTCCCGCGGGAGGTAGTGGAGATGAAAGCGGTAACGGAATTCAAAATTGCATGGGATAAACATAAAGGAATCCTGTTCAGAAGGAATGGATCCTCAGAAGCTTAGCGGAGATTGGGTGGCAGCGCCGGTGGTGGGAGGCGGGGCTAGTGGTTGGGAGGTGAGGCTAGTGCTGGGCAGACTTCTACGGTCTGTGCCCTGAAAATGGCAGATACAAATCAAGGTCAGGTATACACATAAAGTAGCACATATGAGTTTATCTTGGTGGGCAGACTGGATGTACAGGTCTTTCTCTGCCATCATCTACTATGTTACTATTGTTACTATGTAAATATCAACAAGCAATATCAACACAAATTAAGATAAATACGACGTAGCCAGTTCTCATGAATAAGAAAAAAAAAACGCTACAAGGGTTTTATAACAGCAGATCAATAGTATGTCTCTCCGAGTATAAATGTGTCAATAAATAAATGGTCTACCCATGAGGTGCAAAGACCTGGTGCAAATTTAGATCCTTTTTAATTTTTTGATGATGTGCGGGTATAATGAACATTTTCTTGGCTGATCTCATGCCTAGTGGTTTTCACTGAGCAACATCCTGGGAACAATTCGGTTGGTGGCATGCACGCTGTGCATTGCTGACCCTGCCGTAAACCATTTTCCTAGCCCTACCCTACAGGAAAAAGTGAGGAAAACATGCGAAAGAAAAGAAAAACTATAAATCTGTCATTTCTGGTGCCAAAACTATATTTATCTAGAGAAAGGAAATTAAGACAGGCGATTTATTGAGGCTTGTTTATTGATTTATTATTCGCACTTGGAAGCACCTTCCAGCAAAGAACCAAAAGTGGTATACATAGCGGAGCATTTTTCTCATTGAATTTTAACAAAGGACTCAATATAGGAAAGAGAGGCAATGGATTTAGGTCCCACCTTTCTCAGCCGTTGAAAGGTACAGTAGGTGTTTTTCCTGTTCTCTTTGAGCAGGGACTGTCCTTCTATGTTAAATTGTACAGCGCTGCGTAACCCTAGTAGCGCTTTAGAAATGTTAAGTAGTAGTAGTAGTAGTACAGTCTAGGTTTATACCAGAGGTAATTGAGAGATAAGCACATAAGCACCGCCATACTGGGAAAAGACCAAGGGTCCATCAAGCCCAGCATCCTGTCTCCGACAGTGGCCAATCCAGGCTTCAAGAACCCGGCAACCCCCCCCCCCCCCAAAAAAAAAATAATTTTTTAATAATGTTCAATGGACTTTTCCTTCAGGAATCTATCCAAACCCCCCTTTTCTCCGGCAACGAGTTCCAGAGTCCAACTACACGCTGAGTAAAGAAAACCTTTCTCCTCTTTGTTTTAAATCTACCATATTCTAGCTTCATCTTGTGTCCCCTGGTTCTATTGTTGTTTGAAAGTGCAAACAAAAGTTTCACATCTGTCCGCTGTACTCCGCTCATTATTTTGTAGACTTCTATCATATCACCCCTCAGCTACCTTTTCTCCAAGCTGAAGAGCCCTAACCTTCTTAGCCTTTCCTCATAGGGAAGTCGTTCCATGCCTTTTATCATTTTTGTCGCCCTTCTCTGCGCCTTCTCCAATTCCTTTATATCTTTTTTTGAGATGCGGCGACCAGAATTGGACACATTATTCGAGGTGCGGTCGCACCATGGAGCGATACAATGGCATTATAACATCCTTGTGTTTGTTTTCCATCCCTTTCCTAATAATACTCAATATAGGTGACTTGTCCAACATCACAGAGAGTGTTAGTGGGCTTTGAATCATGTGCTCTAATTACCTCTGCAGGTTACTTTTCCATGCAAAGATAAAACAGACAATAGACACAGAACTAGGTTGTCTGTATTACGGAAGCATCGCTAATTGGACAAAACTGAACTCTCTATACTTGATCACTAATGAACTTTAATGCAATACCACTTTGTATTTTTCATTCCGGAAATGGTGATCGCCATTACGGAATAATGTAAGCTACATTGAGCCTGCAAATAGGTGGGAAAATGTGGGATATAAATGCAACAAATAATAATAATAATTATCCCCCGGATCCTATATAGTGCTCTTAGATTTAGGTGCCGAAATCGGTGTATTCTATAACACCACTCATAACTTAATTGACTTAACATGCAATAATGAGCACTAATCGGCACTGATTAGAATTTAGGCATACAACTCACGAAGCGTATTCTGTAATGATATGCGCCAAACTTCTAATGTGCACAGGCGAAAAGGGGCGTGGCTATGGGCAGGGAAATGGGCGTTTGTAAGCTTCTGAAATTTAGGCACCTAGTTATAGAATATGGCCCAGTGCACCTAAATCTACACGTTGAGATTTATGCTATGTGTAAAATGGTGTAAAATGGACGCACGCAGATTTAAGCGCTGAATTATCAACTAAGCATATTCTATAATCGGCACCTAAATCTAGGTGCCGATTATAGAATATGCTTAGTCTGTACTGATTTCAGCACTGTATTTTTAGGCACCATATATAGAATCTCCTCCTATATGGATGTTAGATTCTGAAGAAAGAACAAAGATTAGACTTTATTTTACTTCTCCCACGTTGCCTTTCCCTCAATTCAATAGCAGCAGTTCATCCACAACGTAGATCAATTTTGCATATCAATGACCCAAATTCCTTTTATTCCACAACATAGATCAATCTTGAACACAAAAATGACCTGACACGGGCTGCGTTTTGGCGCACAGCGTCTGCGTCAGGGGTCGTTTGATTTCAACAACGTCAACTTGCCCAGCATCCAAGCTGAAGGCAAGAAATAGAAGCCTTATCCTAATAATGTTCAGAATATCCCAGTGTGGCGTAGCCTTATAAGTATACAAACATTCTGAATCAGTTGCTATGCGCTGAAACGCGGCCCATGTCGGGTCATTAATGTACAAGATTAATCTACGTTGTGGAATAAAAGGACTCGTTCTGTTCTTGAAGGCTCTTGTTACCTTTTTGGTGCTTTGGGTATACGTTATTTTATAACACTGCATGCCCGAATTGTGTCGTGCACAAGCCAGAGGAGGCGTGGTCAGGGGAGGGGCATGGGAAGATCAGGGGCATTCCAAACATTTATGTGCAATGTTATGGAATTCCTGGGTTGCACACTCAAGAAATAGGAGCCTTATCCCAACACTGTTCAGAATATCCCAGTATGGCGTAGTCTCATAAGTATACAGGCATTCTGATGCAGGTGCTGTGCGCTGAAATGCGGCCTGTGTCGGGTCATTAATGTACAAGATTGATCTACGTTGTGGAATAAAAGGACTTGTCCTGTTATTGAAGGCTCTTGGTACCTTTTTGGTGCTTTGGGTTACACGTTATTTTATAACACTGCATGCCCGAATTGTCTCGTGCACAAGCCAGAGGAGACGTGGTCAGGGGAGGGGCATGGGAAGATCAGGGGCATTCCAAACATTTATGCGCAATGTTATGGAATTTCTGGGCTGCGCACCCAACTTGCATGCCAGGATTTACACCAGGGTTCAGCAGGTGTAAATCCTCACGCCCAAAGTTGGTCACGGGAATCCGCTGTAAGCGTTATTCTATAAAGGGTGCTCAGTTTAGTGCAGATTTTTCTCAACACCTAAATTTGAGCCTGCAGTGGGCAAATAAACAAGTCAAGATTAGCCTGTTCAAGTAAATCCGAATTTTTTAATGGAGAAGTCCCCAAGTCAGTCAAACTTTGATCAAGAGTGTCTGAAATGTCCATATCACAAGCTGACCACCATCTTTTCAAGAAGCTGCTGAAAACGTACCTTTTTGGAAAAGTGTATTCCATCAGTAATTCTGCTGTTCAGCTAAAAGGTCAGCACGTACATTCCTTAACCTCCACTAACCCAACTGCAAAGGATTAAAATATAAGTCCACCTACGCAACCAGCTTCTCCTACATTTGCACACAGCTATGGAACGCGCTCCCGAAGACCATAAAGACAACGCAAGAGCTAACCATCTTTCGTAAACTATTGAAAACGGACCTATTCAAAAAAGCATACAACAAACAATCGTCCTAACTTCTAAACAACAACAACGAAGAATAAGACCGAAACGACATAACCACTGCCCTACGCTATTACTCTCACCATAATACCATCACCTGAGCAACTACATAAAGCCGACACCTACACAAGACCACAATGTATTCTTCTACCACACAAATACGCACTTATTTGCAAACCACGTGTTAACAAGTACGCAAGCACACAATGGAATCTTCTACCATGTATGTACGCACTTGATTGCAAAATCATGTGCATATCTAAAGTCTGGAAATGGCAATAGCCATAACGGCAAATGTAAGCCACATTGAGCCTGCAAATAGGTGGGAAAATGTGGGATACAAACGCTACGAAAGAAAATAAATAAATAAAACCATCCTAATTGCTGCTAGCGTTTTATCCTTATTCTACTGTAAAATTCATGCGTTGTATCTTTTGACTTTTGTAATTCATGGAAGCCACATTGTGCCTGCATTTGTGGGGTAGAAATGAACCGTAAATAAATCGGGCTGAGCAGGCAATCCTTGATGCAGCCACAGGATATTAGCAGTATCTATTTGTTTGAGCCAGGGTTCAGAAGGGAGCAAGGTCTGTGGTTACAGAGTGGGAGGTACAAACATGGGGCAAATCTCAGGAGAAGATTAAAAAAAAAAACCAGATGCCGATGTTGTTTTTAGTTAATGGCCAAGATGTACGATCAAATCTTTATGGTAAGTGCTCATTTGTTGTATGTTACAAAAGCGACATAAAAGGTACAGAAAGAGTGGAATGCTGAAAAGAAGAGAGTGCTCCTGTGTTTACAGACAATTGACTGCTTTCATCCTTGGAACATGAAAGATTAAATGCTGTTTATGATCAGAAACCAGGCTGTAAATCAGAAATCTAAGTGTTATTTTCAGCACAAAATAGAACCGATTTTGGATAAACATTACTACTACTACTACTACTACTATTTAGCATTTCTATAGCGCTATAAGGCGTACGCAGCGCTGCACAAACATAGAAGAAAGACAGTCCCTGCTCAAAGAGCTTACAATCTAATAGACAAAAAATAAAGTAATCAAATCAATGTGTACAGGAAGGAGGAGAGGAGGGTAGGTGGAGGCGAGTGGTTATGAGTCAAAAGCAATGTTAAAGAGGTGGGCTTTCAGTCTAGATTTAAATGTGGCCAAGGATGGGGCAAGACGTAGGGGCTCAGGAAGTTTATTCCAGGCGTAGGGTGCAGTGAGACAGAAGGCGCGAAGTCTGGAGTTGGCAGTAGCGGAGAAGGGAACAGATAAGAAGGATTTATCCATGGAGCGGAGTGCACGGGACGGGGTGTAGGGAAGGACGAGTGTGGAGAGATACTGGGGAGCAGCAGAGTGAGTACATTTATAGGTTAGTAGAAGAAGTTTGAACAGGAGAAAGACCAAAGAGGAAGTGGATTATAATTATGGGCCCACTGTTTGCAGAATTATTAGATACCAGAATTCTTTTCAGCTAACCTTGTCCATCTTTACCTAGGGTTGTGGTCCACCAACCATAAGAATCACTAGACTTTTTTTTTTTTTTTGGCATTCAAATGACAGTAAACCTTACAGTCGTGGCAGTATTGTACAGCTGAGAATCATTTACTTGTCATATCTTAGAACAAATGTGAAAAGGCCTCTGTCTAAGCTGTAATTTTCATGAAGGTCACCCAGCTGTAGAAGTAAGGTGGCTTTAATGAGAGAATTTTTTTCAATGATTTCTGGATTTGCTTCTATTGATTTGTCTGTTCTGTGCCTCCTTGCTGTAGACATTTAGACATAAACAGAAAGGATCAGTGAACGCTTTGGCTTTCAATCATTTTGGATTGAATTATTGTCCACCCTAATAACTGAAGCCTAGTTATGGAGCTGAAGTTGTGGATACTGGAATACGGTATGTGTGATCAGGCTTTAAAACTATTGCTGAAACTAGGGTATGGAATTATGCTATTGTGATGATAATTTTGGGGTGCCTTATACGTTTTACAACATTTTATTCATCTCCTGGGGGGGGGGGGGGGGGGAGATTATCAAGGTGCGGTAAAAGACGAGCTTTTTTTTACTGCACCTTCATTTTCAATGGGAGTCAAGAAACAGTGGCATCAATGGCCATGACTAAATACAGTCACAGAAAAAGGGGTTGGATGTATTCTATAAACTACGCCTAGATTTAGGCATATTCTATAAACCGTGCCTAAATTTAGGCACGGTTTATAGAATACACCTAGGCATAGTTTGTTTTGGTGCCGATTAGTTAGGCATGATATATAGAATCTAGCCCTAAGTGCTGCTGTGTTAACTTTCTGCAGGTAATGCATGCCAGGGGGAACGAAAAAAATGCTACACGGTAAATTCCCATGTTATAATGCATTTAGCCCAGATTTTACCACACATAAATGTAGTGTATCAAGAATCTAATAAACAAACTTTAGTAAGAGGACCCTAAAATAAATTGGGCTCCTTTTTTATGTCCCACAAAGTCTCCAACAATGAGATGGCAATGGTTACCACAGGAGTAATAACAGGTCTCTCAGTGCAGTTTACTAAGGTTTAAGGTTTATTAATTTATATTCAACCTATATATAAGCAGATTACACATTGCACATAGATAAATATGGCATGCAATTAAAATAAAAAACACAACATACATAAAACCATTAAAACAAACATAAAATAAAAAGCCTGCACAAAATAATTATTGTTCCATTAGCCCTCTTGCCTCCATGAGTGATACTGTTTTCTTACTTTAAATAAAAGTAAACTTCTTTCTAAACCACACTGTATTTTACATTTATTAAATTTGCTATACCACTTTTCCTAAATCATCCCAAGGTGGTTTGCAAACTAAAAACCATAAAAACTAATCACATACAATATAATATCCCTCCTTCCTTCCCACCCTACCCCTCAAATCATTCTAGCTAATGGTTAAAATGCAATTATCCTTAGCATTAGAACTACATATTGTTAAACAGCCAGCATCAAGTAACTCGTAAAGTGAAATCAATACATCAATAATATTGCCCCTACCTTTAGTACAATTGCCCATCTGCAACGTCACATGGAATAAGCTTATTGATGTTTATGCCTGTCTAAATAACTATTTGATAAGGAGTTTGAATATGGCTGTCTTTTTCTTTTAATTTTTTAAAATTTCTTTCTTTCTTTCTTTTATATTGATTTATTTTTAAATATTAATGAACTGCCATTATGAAGTGATTCATGAACAAATGCTTAATTTGAGAGCTCTCAGATTTGAAGCTTCCCTGTTCTTAGTTGGGATTTTTGCTCTTGTCTCCTTTGTTTTGAATATGGTAAAGAATAAGGGTGCAGTACGATCCTACTCAGAGGAAAGCCCCTTGGGTATTTGATGGCCAATGGATAACAACAGTTTTGCAGTGCAGTGCTATCTAGTTGCTATTGTTGATTTGGAGAAGCAGAAGAAGGAGCCCTTGAGAGCTGGATACCTCTTTAAGCTAAAATAACAGGACCCCCTCTATCCTCACTCTTGTTTTAGAATGTCCCCAACGTGCTCTCCATGAAGGCTGTGCACTTGCAGTTGCAGGTGTTAGTAGGGTTAGAGCCTGGGAGCATTGGCGGCTCTGGAAGGAGAGGGAGCTGGAGAGATTCTGTCCAGTGGAGAAGTGTATTCCAAGCAACGGGGGGGGGGGGGGGGGGGGGGGGGGGGGGGGTATATGTCTCACTGAAGGTGGAGATTGTTTCTTACCTTCTGTCAGAAGAGGGGTTCTACTGCTGGTAGCATTTGCTATTCTTATTTAGAGGGGTCCGTTCACCCAGGTCTAAGAATTTCCTGAACTGACAGCATTTTGGTGAATTCCTTTTCACAATTATGAACCTCTGCCAAAAAAAGTGTCAACCAAGCTGAGATCTCCTGAGAAGAGAGTGACCCCAGCAACTCATGCCTTTTTGCCAGTAAGAATCATGGCTGCTCAACTGTTACAGTTCCATTGTAAATTAAACAGGGCTACTACTAATTTTCAAGTGAATTATGGCTTTCCTACAATCACTTTCTGACTTTATGTCAAACAAAAATAAAATGAAGTTTATCCTTAGAAAACCTGTCTTTTAACTATTTACTATTGAAAATCATGTGACTCTGTTCAAACATTATTTTACCATAAGTGTCAGCTCTGTGGGTGCTTGAGAATCCCTAATGTTGAACAAACTCTTTCATTGTGTGCCAGGAGGGGTCATTTATGTTGAGTTTTGCACCCCAATCATTATAAAAAGTTGCTCCTATGCATTTTTCTTAAGGTCAAATGACTTCCCAAGGTTGACCACACTCAAAGTATGAAACCTAGATGAATAGAGCTGTAAGATATCTAGGTCTAGATTCACTAAAAAGTGTTATTGCATTAACATGCACTAATACATATTAATGCATGTTACTAAGTACTGTTTTATGCAATGGAATAAGAATAGTTTAGTATATTTAGCTCCAAATTTGTAACCAGGAAATTAAACTTTGAAGCAACCATGTAAAACTCCTCAATCCTATAGACTACACTGAACCCTGCCTTCAACGTGATGAACACAGAGGATCGCTATAAAGAAAAAGGATGGAATCCAATTAAAGCAAAACTTAAATGGCCTCATAACTGGAGAGACCTTTGACATCAGCTTCAGAGGTTGGGAAGTAATACCAATGCCGTGCAGACTTCTATAGTCTGGGTCTTATAAATGGCAACAATGGATCAGGATCAAGGCTGAAATTGGCTTCAACAGCAAGTCCAGCAGTTGGGAAGTAGGACTGTGCCCCAAAATTGGCAGGAAGAAACAGAGATTGAGGGAGGGCATTCATCAACCAGCATTATAGACTTAACGTGCATTATAGGAATTATTGCACATTAAGGAGTAGATTCTACATATGGTGCCTAAAAAAATTGGTGCTGAAATCAGTGTCGAGTAAGTGTACTCAGTGTCTAGATTTATGCGCCAACTAGGTGTCGTCGTCGATGATACGTTGAAAACTTCTGCTCAATGTGCTGCTGCAGCTAGGAAAGCAAATAGCATGTTGGGTATCATTAAGAAAGGGATGGAAAACAAAAATAAGGATATTATTCTGCCGTTGTATCGCTCCATGGTGCGACCGCACCTCGAGTATTGTGTTCGATTCTGGTCGCCGCACCTCAAAAAATACATAGTGGAATTGGAAAAGGTGCAGAGAAGGACGACAAAGATGATACAGGGGATGGGACGGCTTCCCTATCAGGATAGGCTGAAGAGGCTGGGGCTCCGGTGGTCATCTGGTCAATTGGGGCACTTTTTGGTGACTTGGACCTAAAAATAAATGGACCAAGTGCAGCCGGCGAAATGCTCGTCCGAGCCAGCAATCTTTTTTCCATTATCGGCCATCTCATAACCACGCCCCTGCCCCGCCTTCGCTACCCTGCCTTGAGGTTTGGCTGGCTCGGTGACGGAAAGCAGTTGGCACTGGCCAAAATCGGCTTTCAATAATACCGATTTGGCCAGGCTCAGGAGATTGCCGACCATCTCCCGATTTGTGTTGGAAGATGGCCGGCAATCTCTTTCGAAAATAAGCTGGATAGTATACTACTTAGTATCATCAAATTTGCTCTAAAGTCCAACAGTAACCCTAGAGATTGCAAATAAATAGTATGTTTAGGAAGGGAAACCTCAATAGCCCAGGAAGCAATGGTGAGATGTGTACCTGGGAGCATTTTATGACGACCACTGCAGTGCCCCCTAGGGTGCCCTATTGCTTTCCTGGGATGTCTGGGGGACCAGTCTACTAAAAATGCAGGCTCCTCCTACATCCCAATGGTTTGCTTTTGTGCATTTTGCACTTGGACTTTTTTTTTTTAAATAGACGAAAAAACAAAACATCTAAATCAACAAACCTTGTTCAAAACAGTATTTTTGAAAAAAAAAAGATAGACGTTTTTCGTTTTTGAAAATGACCTTCTTTCCTATTCAGATTTTAGACATTTTTAGTAAAAAGTCCAAAGTCGGACTTAGACGTCATATCGAAAATGCCCCTCCACGTCAGTTACTGTGATCTATAACTGACATTCCCACAGTTTCATTGTATGAACTTATAGCTCAAAATCAACCAGGTGAGTTTCAAAGGTTGCCACCCTAATGTCCAAGTCTGTCAATTTAGCAACCCATGTTGTTGAGAAATTACACGGAAACTGGAACCCTAAAGCAACTCTTTAGCCCTGGAGACCACCTTCCATATCCTGTTGGCAGCGAGAACAAATGCTTAGAAAAGAGATGGGAGTGACGTGATGAAATTTCCGTAACCTGAAGAGAATTCTGAACCAGCTGTAGTCTGCGAAGGTTTTAGTCCACGATAAAGAAACTTACAGTCATCAAGTCAAGAAACAACAAGAACGAAGCTAAGCCTGCGGAAGGAAGAAGGTTGGAGATGAAAATCGAAAACCAGGACTGGCCTAAATATCTCAACATGAACTGCGTAACCTGGCACCTCTGATATTGTTGGAAAAGATTACAAAATAAAATGACTATGATGGCTTTTGCGTGTTGTGAGTGATGAATTTACTAAACTGAGACCCCAGCGTCAACAAAGTCTTGCCGGTTCTTCTGCTGCAGCTGGTGCCTTAAAGATCCAGCAGTCTCTTCAAAGTAGATACAACAATAAATCTAACCCCTGGTTACACTGTCAAGATAAACTTTAAGAGCACAGTTCTCCCAGTCTGCATTTCTATGGCAAGACTTTTTTTTTTTTTTTACAATTCTCAAAAGGAGTTTTATGAAAGCTGTTGGCAGCCTCCCAGTTTCATGATCTGTGCTCTATTGTCATTTGATCTACAACAATATTGAAAAGTCTCTCTTTGTTGGCTGTAACCTAAAATTATAAAACATTACTGCAGGAACAATGGATCAGAGAAACCCTATGAAAATCTTTTGGTGTTGGTCTATTCATCTCTGCACTTTGCTGTTTACCCTGCTATTTTGGCTAGTGTACTGTAATCGTTCTGCACTCTGCCTGCCTAACCTACAGGTATTTAAACTTAGTTTGTGATATACGAGTTTCAATATCTCAGGGCTACAAAGCAAAAAAAAAAAATATGTATAAACATTGTACAGATGGTGCTTTTGGAATAAACCAAACAAGTTTCTATTTTAGGCCGTGAAGAGTGGTGAGTGCATTAAAATCTGTGATTTAGATGAAGAATTGAGCCTGCACCATAACCCTGTGAAGTGTGACTTTAGGACTTAAAAAGCTAGACACAGAGGAAAGAGAAGAGACATAAGGAAATAACGTGACAGAGTTATTCAAATAGCTGAAAAGGGAGAAAGTGTGAAAAAAAGACAAGCATTTTTGGCAGAAAGGAGGTTCTAGAAGAAGGATAGCAACATGAGGTCAGAGGGAGCAAACCGCGGCGAGGCATTTCTGCATTGCAAAGGGGGTGATGGGGCAGTGATAACATCAGAAGTGTGGGGGAGGCAATGAGAAAGCTGGAGATTACATTTCATCTGTGGTAGCAAGGAGGTTGCGGAAAGAACAGGAGATGGCCTGAAGTCACAAGGTTGAAGTTGTTGCCTCTGCAGTCACCATATTGGTACACCCAAAACAAAGCAAACTATAAGCTGCTACATCCACATTGTTGTTGTTCATTGTTATTTTATATTGTCAAACATTGTGCAGAGGAACTATCACAATGGAATAACCTTTCATTGATTAGAGTAGTAATTAGTTCTAAATCACAATCACTGTATCATTTGAAGGGGCTGGTTATAGGGATACCCTAGCAGGCATTGTATTAGTGCTGAGATTTTTTCACCTAGTAGAGAGGCACCAAAACAGACATCATGTTATGAAAATCAGGCGCTCAACATTCAGAGTTTTTATTTTTAAGTATAAAGGGTTTTAAAAAAAAAAAAAACCAAACCTTAATTAGGTTGAAATCTGGGAGCATTTAAAATCTTTTTTTTTCCTGCGCATAGATCAAAAGAGAAAGATGGTATGTGGGAACATGCTCCTTTTGTTTTGTGGAATGCAGTGGTGTATTATAAAAATACAGTAGATATTTTTTATTACTACTATTTAAAAGAGAGGTATTGAATCATGAGGGAAGAGCTATCTTCATGCAGAAGTTCTGTCCACAGTCATTCTAACCCCACTTTGAATGGGCTGTGAAGGCATTGCCATGCAGCAGCCGCTACTGCTGCTTAGTAAACGGGGGGGGGGGGGGGGGGGGGGGTAAATGTGCCAACATTTTCAAGTTCTGTTGTATATATTTATTTCTTCTTAAAGTTTTTTTGGATGTAAATGGCATTTTTTTTCTTTTTAAAAATTCTTTATCTCCCGACTATGTGTTTGTCAGGTCCTCGAGGCAGGACCAGAATTCGTGAGCCCTTGGGCCACTGCCGAGGAGCGGCAGCGGCAGGCAAGACCACCCTGGAACTGGATACACAGAAGAGCAGGACTGGAACTCTGGACTGGAGTAGTAACTGAGACAGACAACTAGAACAGGCAGAACAGGAACAGCTTCACCTGCGCTTGGCCACCGGTCCTCCGGACTTGAGCTCCAGAGTGCAGGTGGCTGGCAGGACTTGCAGGATAAGGCAGGAACTGAAGATTCAGAGGACCCACCCTGGGTCTGGGATACATGAGGGAGGCTGGGCACGGAACTGGACTATGACTGAAAGCTGCACGCAGCCACTAAGCCAGAAACACAAGACAGACTCAGGAGACAAGATGTACACAAAGACTAGGCAGAACGGGGTTCAGGATATCCACTCACGATATACAAATAAGTGAGGCAGAGACAGGATTCAGGAAATACAAGCAAGCTAGGCAGAAACACACAGAGTATCAGGGTTCAGACAATAGTCAGAGACAGGCAGCAGGCAGAGAATATCCGGGTTCAGGCTGTAGTCAGAGACAGGCAGCAAGCAGAGAATATCTGGGTTCAGGCAATAGTCAGAGACAGGCAGCAAGCAGAGAAGAATAAACCAGGAGCTAACCGAGTCTTTGGGAAGGCAGCAGATAGAGGAATTAACCAGGGATAACAGGGTCAGGGCTGAAGCTTCAGACTCCAAATACAGACAGAGAGAAAATGGCTGAAGCTTCAGACTCCAAACGCAGAGCAAGGCAAAGGAAGGACTAGCAGTCCACAGACACAAAACAGAAGGACAAAAGCCCACACGGAAGGACTAGCAGTCCACAGACTCAAGCAGATGGGCAAGAGCCCCAGAGAAAGACTAAGAAGCAGCGCAACAGTGCTCTCCCTAACCTCATGACCTTTTGGCATAACATTCTTACTTACTATGCAAAGGCCCTGAATGCAAGCACAGCACTTCCTTATGAAGGCTCTCACTGATGATGTCACCTACTGCAGAACAGGAGCAGGAAACACACTCACATCAAGAAGAGGCTTGGAACACATAGGAAGTGAACACACAGGAAGGACAAGCAGGAGCCATCTTGGAAGCTGGAACAGAACCAGCGGGAGTCATCTTAGATGCTGGCTCCTCAGAGAGGCATAGCCCAGACAGGTGAGGTCTAGTGAAGCAATCAGCACACAGAAACAGAGACAAGACTAACACAGAAACAGACAGAAGCCAGCATAGATGCTGACTCCTGGCAATAAGGTAAGTCTGAGGGTGGTCACGACCACAGACATGACAGTGTTTGTATATAGTTGAGTTCTGTTAAATTTATTCACATGTTTAGTTGCCTTTCTAATGTGCTGACATCACAAAATTTGAAATGTCGAGGTTCCAAGACTCCATTGCAAGCAGCAAACATACCAGATAGGAAGTCCATTTTACAAACTGTTCAGCAGGGGTGTAGCTACGTGGGGCCACGGGGGCTTGAGACCCCCAGATTTGGCCCTGGCCCCCGCTGACCCTTTTGACCCCCCATTCCTGCTGCTGCTAACCCTCCCCCACCGCTGTCATTGGGTACCTGTGCTGGCGGGGGTCCCCAACCCCCGCCAGCCGAAGTCCTCTTCAGCCGGTCTCCGGGCCGGTGCATTCCTGCAGCTGATGTGGAAGCCCAGGATTCTGTTCTGTGTGAGGGTTAGGGTTCAACGTGCAGGACGTCAGGACGACTCACACAGAAGAAACAGAATCCTAAGCTTCCACATCAGCTGTAGCAACGCACCGGCTCGGATACCGGCTGAGGAGGACTTCGGCTGGTGGGGGTTGGGGACCCCCGACAGCACAGGTACCTGACGGTGGCGGCGGCGGGGGACTCGGGGGAGGATTGGCAGTGGGGGAAGGGGGGTCGAAAGGGGAGGGGTGCTGGGGAGGGTCAAAGGTGACGGGGGGGGGGCTAAAATGTGTCCCTCACCTCGAGCTCTGGACCCCCCTCCTGCCGAAGCCTGGCTACGCCCCTGCTGTACAGTCTTATATAATGTCTTTGAAGGAGTCCAGACCAGGGGCGTATCTGGACTCCGGCGGTAGGGGGGGCCAGAGCCAGAGGGAGGGGGCACATTTTAGCCCCCCCCCCGCCGCTGCCGCCGCCGCCGAGCCCCCACCGCCGAGCCCCCACCGCCACCAATGACTCTCTCCACCCCCCCTCCCGCCGCCAACCCTCCCCCGCTGCCGTTCTTACTTTTGCTGGCGGGGGACCCCAACCCCCGCCAGCTGAGGTCTGCTTCCACCTGCCGCTGCCGTAAAAACTTCTTCTTCAGCCGGCGGGGGACCCCAAACCCCCGCCAGCCGCCCCACGGTGTTTAAAATTCATCTTCGGCCTCCGTGGCCGTGCTGCTGTGATAGGTGCTGTTGAAATCCACTTCGGAGTCTGACGTCGCAGCACGTACAACGTACAACGACGTCAGACTCCGAAGTGGATTTCAACAGCGCCTATCACAGCAGCACGGCCACGGAGGCCGAAGATGAATTTTAAACACCGCGGGGCGGCTGGCGGGGGTTTGGGGTCCCCCGCCGGCTGAAGAAGAAGTTTTTACTGCAGCGGCAGGTGGAAGCAGACCTCGGCTGGCGGGGGTTGGGGTCCCCCGCCAGCAAAAGTAAGAACGGCAGCGGGGGAGGGTTGATGGCGGTAGGGGGGTCCAGGGCAAAATCTGCGGGGGCCCAGGCCCCTGAGGCCCCACGCAGATACGCCCCTGGTCCAGACATGTCAAGTCTATGGTAGACTCAGTTCGTAAAACTGGATTTTAGGGGTTTATAGTTTGCATTGACAACTTGCTGACGCTCTATGACTTCCTGATTGGTAAATCTGAATATCAAATGAGTCCTGTGTGCTATTAAAATAAGCCAAGGTCATTTGGAGTTATTATTTTGGCAAAATTTGTCATCTCGTGGGCTGTAACAGTAACCCATTAGCCAAGTTTGCTTGGGAGAATGTGGGATATAAATGTCAAATAAATAAAACAATAAATAATAAAATACTTTATCCTTCATTTTTTAAGGCATTGCTTATGCAACTTGAACACCTTTAGACTTTTTACAGATGGACCACGCATAGGCAGACCGTTATTTCTAATAAGTGTTTCCTACTGTTTTAATAGGCATTTGCTATTGTTTTGGGTGACTGCTTTTTTAAGTGCCTCTGAATATCAGCAATGGCCAGGTCAGCATGGTTTAAGCAGGCAGAGGAGCCTCAGCTGTCTACTTGCTACTACTTTTAAAATGAACAGGAGGAAATATTTTTTCACTCAATAAATAGTTAAGCTCTGGAACTCGTTGCCGGAGGATGTGATAACAGCAGTTAGCGTATCTGGGTTTAAAAAAGGTTTGGACAAGTTCCTGGAAGAAAAGTCTGTAGTCTACTATTGAGATAGACATGGGGAAGCCACTGCTTGCCCTGGGATTGGTAGCACGGAATGTTCCTACTATTTGGGATTCCAGAATCTTGATGTTCTTTGAGATTCTACATGGAATGTTGCTACTATTTGGGTTTCTGCCATGTACTTGTGACCTGGATTGGCCACTGTTAGAAATAGGATACTGGGCTAGATGGATGATTGTTGTGACCCAGTACGGCTATTCTTATGTTCTTACTTAAACCATGCTAAATATGGATCCCTTAAATTCTTTTCACCTTCCATGCACCTTAATGCCCTCAAAATGTGAATCAAGAGAAATGACACAAATGCACGTTTTGAATCGGTATCTCTCTTTGTACCCTCAGCCCGTCTGTTGAAAGATATTTCAGAGCTGGAGACATTTGCTCAACATAAGCTTTTGCAAAACTAACCAAAAATAGGCATTTGGATACAAGGCTGAGAAATTCTTGCTAATGAAGGAAGGGATAGCTCCAAATGCTTATCGGCAGAAGATCAACAAACAGTAATCTAGCATATGTCATTTGGCATTTTTCCGTAAATAAAACAGAAAACTGATGTTCAGAGTACTATTATTATTTTGCAGTGCTTTCTTACTTTGGATAGAAATTATTTCAAGGATATTTTCAATCTCCCACAAGTCCATTTTGACCATTTTAAAATTAAAAGAGCAGGAAGGTGGATGGTGGAGGGTTTGCGTACCTGCTCCTTCTGCGCCTGGAGCCCTCTCCTCCTACTATCTAATGCTATGCAGTCTCCAATTGGATTTTAATCCCTGCCACTTTTCTGGTAAAGGAATGCATTGAATTCTTATTCTCTTTAAGTAGTTTCTTAAACGGTAGCATTTCCTCCATTAGGGCCAGTAATGTAAGCTCTGTGCATTTGCCATCCGCCACTTAACTCATGGATCTGGGACCTGTTCACCTGGGCCCATATATCCCCCCTCCTCCACTCTCTCCTCCCATTTTTCTTCCTTTCAGGACCGGTCTCATGCGATGAAACTACAGTGTAGTAAATTTAAAACAAATCGGAGAAAGATTTTCTTCACCCAACGCGTAATTAAACTCTGGAATTCGTTGTCGGAGAACGTGGTGAAGGCGGTTAGCTTGGCAGAATTTAAAAGGGGGTTAGACGGTTTTTTAAAGGACAAGTCCATAAACCGCTACTAAATGGACTTGGGAAAAATCCACAATTCCGGGAATAACATGTATAGAATGTTTGTACGTTTGGGAAGCTTGCCAGGTGCCCTTGGCCTGGATTGGCCGCTGTCGTGGACAGGATGCTGGACTCGATGGACCCTTGGTCTTTTCCCAGTGTGGCATTACTTATGTACTTATGTAATAACACTCACTAACAAATCAACTTGGGATAATAGTAGGCCACAGCTTAGTTTATTAACAACTTTCAAAACTTATCACATCAAAAAATACTATAACCCCTTAGATACAACTGGCAAAAGTAGCAACATCAACCCCCTCCAGCTGCTACTCACCATGTCAGCAAAGCAGCCAATCCGCTTCCTGTGGTTGCCACCAATCTTCCTCTAATGGCTCCACCCTGGCTGCAAGAGCCCCAGCTGGTGTGGACCGCCACACCTTTAATCCGGGTCACCTGACCCACTTTTCAATGACGTGGCTCATCCCCCATGAGCCATTGCTCCTATAGCTTGGGTTTTCTGCTGCTGCGACAACCCAACACTCTCCACCTGAAAAGACAAGGCTACACCACAGATAGTTACACTGACTCATGCAACCGAAACTGGGCATGAGGGTGGGAAAGCCACATCTGAGGAGTAGGAACGCCCTGGTCCTCGGAGTGGGCAAGCATTTAAGAGGCATCCATAACCCAACTCTTCCCACCCTCCCAGCTAATCCCCAAGCCGGTGGGATTGCAGGTAAGCTGCATTCTTTTAAATATACCCAATAGCAGCCACCCAAAATCCTACTGGACCTGCTGAACCTGTAGCCTCTGCCCTAGCCCAACCCTCAGGCCCAGTCCATGGTTAACGGGGCCCATTGAGACAAACTCTTGGGCTTGTCTTTTCTGTGGCGACAAGTGCACTGGCTTTGATCTTTTCATTGATTTAGCACTGGACATATTCACCGACTAAAGAAAAACAAGTATGCAGTCTGAAAACTACACGCAGTTTGATCTGGAGACTAATGTCTGTGGGGTTTGGAGGAGCTCTGGATTCAGGCACCCATCTTAGGCTGTGCTCAGCAGTACCCGAATGGAAGATGGTTTGATAGTATTCACAGAATGTAATTGTGTTTCATTCATTTTATCAGCAAGTTTATGCAACCTTTATAAGCCTGGTAGAAATCAATGGACATGCTGCAACTTCCTGAGTTATCATAGATGTGTATTTTTTTATTTTAACTCATTTTATTGACGCATATGAGGTGACAGAGTAAAGTTATAAGGGGATGGATAAGAATTACCCACCTAAAACAGACAGAGTTTCCTCTATGAGAGCAGTTATTTGATTTATTTATATATTTATTAGGATTTATTTACCACCTTTTTGAAGAAATGTACCCAAGGCAGTGTATAGCAAGCATGCAGTAAATAATAAAAACAATAAAATATTCAAACAGTACAGATTATAGCATAGTATGCAACTTACAATGTCAATACAAACATTTTAATAATAACAAAGAAAGGTGGAACATATCAGTGGCGTAGCCACAGGTGGACCTGGGTGGGCCAGGGCCCACCCACTTAGGGCTCAGGCCCACCCAACAGCAGCACATATTTAGCGGTAGCTGCTGGGGATCCCATGCTCTGCCAACTGAAGACAACCCCCTGATGGTAACAAAAATGGTACTCTCCATGATACTGGCACCTGCTCATGCTCAGTTTTCAGTGCATGCCTGCTGCAGACTGCCAAGGTGGAAAGAAGTGCTTTCCCACCAGCTGAGATATTTTTTTTGGTGCCCACCCACTTCTTGCCTAGGCCCACCCAAAATCTGTTGTCTGGCTACGCCCCTGGAACATATAGACAGATATGACAGAGTACCAGAATTATAGATAGAGGATAAAAGCGACTAACTTGTGGAAATATTGCACATGTGATCAGGAAAGGTGTGTGCAACTGATCTCAGCTAGTGCACTTCTGGTAAGCAAGTCCTGCTGCAGTACACGCAGAAGATGTTAATCCTTGTTTGTTTGACTAGCTGGTTAGTTGCTTATTCCATTAAAGGCTTTCACCTGCTTCCTGAAGTACAGGTGAAGGCATATTTTCAAAACACTTATAAAGTTACTTGGAGGGGCATAATCGAACTGGGCGCCCATCTTTAAGGGCACCCCGGCGAAGGGGCGGGGCATCCCGTATTATGGAAACAAGACGGGCGGCCATCTTTCGTTTCGATAATACGGTCAGGGACGCCCAAATCTCAACATTTAGGTCGACCTTAGAGATGGCCGACCTCGGTTTTTGCCTATAATGGAAACCGAGGACGGCCATCTCAAAAACGTCCAAATCCAAGCCATTTGGTTGTGGGAGGAGCCAGCATTCGTAGTGCACTGGTCCCCTCTGACATGCCAGGACACCAACCGGGCACCCTGGGGGGCACTGCAGTGGACTTCAGAAAAAGGTCCCAGGTGCATAGCTCCCTTATCTTGGGTGCTGAGCCCCCCAACCACCCCCAAACCCTCTACCCACAACTGTACGACACTACCATAGCCCTTAAAGTGTAATGGGGGGGGGGCACCTAGATGTGGGTACAGTGGATTTCAGGTGGGTTTTGGAGGGCTCCCATTTACCACCACAAGTGTAACAGGTAGGGGGGATGGGCCTGGGTCCGCCTGCCTGAGGTGCACTGCAGTACTGATTAAAAACTGCTTCAGGGACCTGCATACTGCTGTGATGGAGCTGGAAAAATGTTTTTTATTTAGTTTTTTTGAGTGGGAATGGGGTTGGTGACCACTGGGGGAGTAAGGGGAGGTGATCCCCAATTCCCTCTGGTGGTCATCTGGTCAGTTCGGGCACCTTTTCGAGGCTTGGTCGTGAACAAAAAGGGACCAAGTAAAGTCGGCCAAATGCTCGTCAGGGACGCCCTTCTTTTTTCCATTATCGGCTGAGGATGCCCATCTGTTAACCACGCCCCTGCCCCGCCTTCGGTACACTGCCGACACGCCCCTTGAACTTTGGCCATCCCTGCGACGGAAAGCAGTTGAGGACGGCCAAAATCGGCTTTCGATTATGCAGATTTGGGCGACCCTGAGAAGAGGACGCCCATCTCCCGATTTGTGTCGGAAGATGGGCGCCCTTCTCTTTCGAAAATGAGCTGGATAGGGACCTATGGAGGTCTTTTACTAAAGCTTAGCTTCAGTTATCTGCAGCAGGGACCTTTTATTCCTATGGGCCCTGCTGCAGATAAATCGAGCTAAGTTTTAGTAAAAGACCCCCTATGAAACTTTGTAAGTCTAAGTGCTTTGAAAATGAACCTATTGTTAGGTGAATGCTTTTTGGGAGTACGTTCCAGAGCGTGAAGGCTACTCCTGAGAAGGCTTACTGGCAGGTGTCACATTGCATGATGTTCTTGGGAGGAGGTGTGTTTACGGATACTCCTTTGGAGGATCTTAGAGACCTGGAAGATGCATGGGGGGAGGGGGGATCCTGTTCTTCAAGCACTCTGGCCTATTTCCTTTAAGGGTCTTGAGGATCAGTGATAGAGTTTTCAATTTAGCCTTGCATTATACTGGTGGCCAGTAAATGTTTTCAGAAATGGTGTGATCATGTTGCTTTCAACTAGGTCTACTGGATCACTAAAAATGTCGATCGTGATTAATCTCGCAATTAAAAAATTAATCTTGCGTTAACTGTATTACCACGCTATGCCACTCTACCCTATATCTTCCCCAATTCTGATATTGTTGCTTCTTGTCGGGCTACTCTCCGTTCCCTTTCCCAGCTCCCGTGTGTTTGCTTCTCTGAGGTCAGAGATACCTTTGCTGTTTAATTCAGACTTGCTTCTTCAATGATTTATATTAGGTACATGCCATTTACTTTGTAAGTTCTTTATGAGTGAACCTTCAGATAGGCTGAAAACTAAACTGTCCTATTGGATCAGTCAGTTCATGATTTACAAGCACCTGGCATGTCTGAAAATTTGTGTGTAGACGAGGCTCAGAATAAATTGTGTGCACAGAGGTCTCTGTTCAAGAGAAAATAGCTAGAATTAAACCTGAGGAGTTTAACAAAGATTCAAAAATGAACCAATTAAACTACAAGAAAAATGATTCTCTATGCATGATGACAGGGGCTAGGGTTTCACTTTAGGGAGTGCTGACAAAGCAGCCGAAAATCAATATAAAAAAAATAGAACATAAGTAATCTCTAGCTAGTACAAGTGACAGACTGCTGTCAAATACCAAATCATGCTGAAGGTGGAACAATAACTTTTTTTAATACAGAATTACAAAGGATGGACCATCTCGAAGAGTTAGGTTTACCGCTTCGAAGAGTGAGTTTGAAGGCCAAAAAGTGAGATATTTTCAGACTGTGTGTCCGAAGTATAAATCAAGAAACATTTAAGTGTTGTGTTGCTTTGCAAATGAAAAAAGTAGCATAAAAGGATATTTGCTTTTCTTTGGTGCTTCTGAACATAGGCCCCTGTTTACTAAGGTGCGTTAGTGTTTTTAACGTGATTACAATTAGCGCGTGCGCTAACTGTTTAGGTGCTCATAGGGATAGTGTTGGTGTGTACACGGTTAACGCATTAAAAATGCTAATGCACTTATAATGCGGCTTAGTAAACAGGGCCAGTAAGCTGAGAGGAAGCAATGTGAAACAGCTATGAAAGGAATTTTGTTTAGGTAACTAAGCAGTTGCCTGTATACATTTTCTGGACTGAAAACTGCCCTCCATTCAGTGGCTAAAAGCAGGGCTGGCTTAACTTATGGACCAGGAGAGGCTCTGGCCTAGGGTTACCATGTTTTGTCCTCATAAAAAGAGGACACTTGCCCCGCCCTTTCACGCCCTCGCCCTGCCCCTGACGCATATTCTCCTCCTCCCCCAATCACCTTGCCTCCCCCCTGTCATCTCCACTCCCCCCCCCCCCGTCACCTCCCCTCCCCTTACTCTACTATTGCTGGAGGTCTAGAGGTACCTCTTCGGGGTAGGAAAGAGCCCCCTCTTTCTTGCCCGGAGCGCTGCTGCCAGCTGCCCTGCATCCTGTGGTGAGTCCAGCTCTCGGCGTTTCGAGTTAAAGTCTCGCGAGGCTGCTTTAACTCTCAGCGGCCATTTTGAAACGCAGAGAGCCGGACTCACAGTATGCAGGGCAGCTAGCAGCAGCGCTCCAGGCAGGAACTAGGGGGCTCTTTCCTGCCCCGAAGATGAAGAGGTACCTCTAGACCACCAGGGATAGTAGAGTAAGGGGAGGGCAGTCCCGCCCCCGCCCCCAGCCCGTTTGTCCAGAAATCCGGACAAACGGGCAGGCTGGCCAAATCCGTCCGGACGCCCGGACATGTCCTCAAAAAGAGGACATGTCCGGGTAAATCCGGACGTATGGTAACTGTACTCTGGCCCAGGGCGCTGGAAAGAAAGGGTGCCAAATGCCTGAGCCTGTGATGTCACTGGCCCTATTGGTTAAGCTGGCCCAGAGCTTACCTGGCTGCATTGTGTATGCAGGGAAAAAAAAGAAGAGCTGGCAACTCCCTTCCTCTTTCTGTCTCAGGACACCTTCCCCTGTCTACCTTTACAGGCACTTTCCCCCTCCCAAACACAGACAGCATTTCACCTAGCACTACCCCCAGTGTCTTCCTTCTGCCACGCCCTAGTCCCACCTCTGACATAATTTCCTATTTCCACAGGGGCATGGCAGAGGGAAGATGCAAGGGCTGTTGAGGATAGTGTTAGATGAAATGCTGTTGATAATCAGGAGGGGGAAACTGCCTTTAAATGTAGGCCGGCGGGGGGGGGGGGGGGGGGGGGGCGTGCCAGTGGGAGGGTGACAAACCAAAAGTTGGGTCAGGGTGCTGTAGTCCCTTGAGCCGGCCCTGGCTAAAAGTGTGCACATAGGATCCCATTCTATAAATTGGCAGCAAGAGTTAGGTGCCCCAATACCATTCCCTTTGTGCCAAACCTGTATCAGCTTCTTGGCACCAAGATTCTATGATGGAACACAAGGGAAAGTCTGCGTTGGCGTGCCTAAAGTTGGGCCAAGTGAGTGGCAGTTGTACCTGCCTACACCTAATTGTGCCCTGAAGTACAGGGAGGGGGCATTTTATAAAGTTTTGTCTGCAGGGGTCCTCAAATCCAGTCCTTGAGGTCCACAACCCAGCTTGGCTTTCAGAAATTCCACAATGAATATGTATGAGAGCTATTTGCATTCTCTGCTTCCATTGCATGAAATCCTGAAAAACCAGGCTGGGTTGTGCACCTCGAGGATTGGCTTTGAGGAAACCCTGACATAAACATTTTGGTTTAACCACAGAAAGGTGGTATATTCATTTTTTTTTTTTTTAACATTCAGTAGACATCCTGTTATAAAATCAGACCCACACACCATGCCAGACTGCAGTAATGGAGTGACTCTCACATCCACAAAGAGAATGAGTGTAATTCTTTAACAGGAAAACTGGTAGGAGCCGGTGGTGGGAGGTGGGGCTGGTGGTTGGGAGGCGGGGATAGTGCTGGACAGACTTATACGGTCTGTGCCAGAGCCGGTGGTGGGAGGCGGGGCTGGTGGTTGGGAGGCAGGGATAGTGCTGGGCAGACTTATACGGTCTGTGCCCTGAAGAGGACAGGTACAAATCAAGGTAGGGTATACGCAAAAAGTAGCACATATGAGTTTATCTTGTTGGGCAGACTGGATGGACCGTGCAGGTCTTTTTCTGCCGTCATCTACTATGTTACTATGTTATTATAAAGGAACATAGGCACCTACTTTCCTTTATAGAACACTAGCCTAACTGGCACTTAGCATTTTGATGCAAGCACTTACATCAGTCATAGAGGAGAGGCTCCTGCCAGTTAAATTGCACTGACCAGGCCAAACTGGCAGATACCCGGACAGTGCTGCTGAATACGAAATCACTGCCCTATGTAATAAAAGTGCTCCAGGTATAGGGCAATCAAACCATTGTGACATCATTGATGAGGTTGGCTCTTAGGCATTGGTGGAATGAGGCATTATGACATCACAATATCAGCTCTGTTACCAGAGACTGAAACTCTTCACACTGAGGGGGGAAGTTATCAATGTGGCTACAGTTAAGATGTGCTATTTTACCACTAACTCATGCTATTTTAAAACAGATCTTATTTTATACAATGAGACCCAGGCACTACTAACTGGAGTTGACAGTAAAATAACACAGCTTAACGGTGGCCCATGTTGATAACTTCCCCCCCTTTCCCCTATATTCTGGATTCAGCATGTTTGGTCTTCTGAATGAACCCTTGCCAGGTCAATGACTGATACTGATAGTTATAAACTCTGAGGGGATTTGCCCTCAGTTCCCAGTGTGGAATGGGGTCAATATTGATGTCAGTCACTCTGAGATAAAGGGAAGTAAAAAGAGTTATAAGGGGAAAAATAAGTCTATTGACCACATGTATATATTTTCAGTATACAGAACAACAGAATAAATATTCATCCTAACAATAAACGTATAGTGCTGCTATTAAGACTTATCAATTCTATAGTGCTATTAGACACTCGCAGGGCTCAAAAGAAAGACGTAAGAGTCTTTCCTCTGTGGCACTTGCAGTTGAGCCAAGACACTAGAGATATGCACAGAAAAAAAAATCTTGGTTCATTTTCATGTCAGTTTTGGACCTTGTCCTGATTATCAAAGATTGTTTTTAACTTGTTTCAAAGATGGTTTTGTTAATAAAGCATTTAAAATCCGCATTAGAACTTTTGATGTGCTGAAATGGACTTTTATGTATGTTAATTGTATGTTAATTTGTAGGTTAATATGCATTAAAATTCAATTTTACATGCACTAATATTTTAAGGAACGCTAATGAATCAAGTAGATGATAATGAATTCACATCCCTACAACACACACAGACAAGTCAAATGAGAGGTTTCAGGAAATTGCAATAATCATGGTTAAAACTAATAAGGCTATGATCAGGAACATCCAGAGTTTAATATTTAAAAGGATGCTCCAAAAAGTAGGATTTTAGGAAGGACTTGAATATGGCCAGAAGAGGGGCACAGCAAATGAATTCAGGGAGGTTTCTCAAGGGCAGGTTGCACAAAGCACCAATGAGCTGGTGACGGAGAAGAAGGAATGGGTAAGTTCAGCTTACTAAAAGAGGCCAAGATTCTTATGTTCTTATAGCAAGAATATGAACCATTATTTATGTCTTGGCATTTAAAACACTTATCCATATAGGGCCGGATTCTAAAAATGGAACTCAACAACGGACACCTGAAAAGATCAGTGCTGAGTGTTATTCTATATAGGGCACACGCCCTTTATAAATTAGTGCTTAGTGCCAATTCTTGCCCCCTAACTTTGGGCACCAGACTTATGCCTGCTGAAACCTGGTGTGGATGCTGGCACCCAAGTTGGGCATGTTCACCTGCTATTCTATAACACTGCACCCAACATTTAGGAATGCCATTATCTGCTTATACCGTTACCATGGCATGGCCATGCCCCAGTTTGAAATATGTGCTATGGAAGTTGGATGCCCAGCCTTATAGAATATCGTGCTGCTAGATATGCACGTAAATTCTAATTGGTGCCAATTAGCGTCAATAATTGGTTGTTAGCATTCAATTATTGACTTTGGCTCATTATTCAATTAACTTGTGTGGGCATCTTGGGAGCATGCACAACTTTGAGCACCCAAATCTGGGTACCATATATAGAATCTGTGGAATAGTGGCAACCATTATCTCCCTAATTCTTTAGTGCCTAATTGTAAGTGCGATTTGCCCGCTAAGATGAAAGCACTTATGCACTTGAATGTCACATTTGCATGTATGAGCTATAAGTGCATACAGCGGTATTCTAAAATTTGAGCGCATGAGTCGCATGTGGTATAACCGCAAGGGGCTTTCACAGGGGGAGGTGCATGGGTGGAGCTTGAGCACGTCAAACAATTATGTGTTCAGGTTATAGAATACTGTAATTTATGTGCTAAACTGCCGCATTTAGGCACACACATTTTTGCCTGTCCTAGCAGGGGCATAGCCAGACAGCAGATTTTGGGTGGGCCTAGGCAAGAAGTGGGTGGGCACCAAGTGTTCTCCCCCACCCCCCCAAAAAAAATATCTCAGCTGGTGGGAAAATGCTTCTCTCCACCTTGGCAGTCTGCAGCAAGCATGCACTGAAAACTGAGCATGCGCAGGTGCCAGTATCGTGGACAGCAGCGCTTTCATTACCATCAGGGTTGAGGTTTTCAGCTGGCAGAGCTTGGGATCCCCACCAGCTACCGCTAAACACATGCTACTGTTGGGTGGGCCTGAGCCCGGCCCACCCAGGCCCACCTGTGGCTATGCCATTGTGTCATAGTCATGGCATAAGTCAGTGTTCTTCAATGCAAGGTCTAAGGGCCAGTGGTGGCTCCCAGAGACCTCTGTCTTCCTGTTTTTGCTATTCTGCCTCTCTACCTACGCTCAGGACAGTAAGGGGAAAGTGGATGGGGGGGAAGAGCTGCAGGGCCGGTCAAACCCAGTAAGTGGGGTAAGCGCCGCAGGGGGGCGCCTGCCTTCAAGGGCGCCGCTGCGGCGCCATACTGCACCGCTCTTGGTGCTTTAAATCTTTAATTTACCTCCGTTCCAGCAGCCGCGTCATTTGAAAGCCTTGCCCCATCTCTAGCCTTCCCTCCCTTCGTGAGTTCGTTCCACAGTCCCGCCTTCTGACGTCATTTCCTCGAGTGCGGGACTGCAGAACGAACTCACGAAGGGAGGGAAGGCTAGAGACGGGGCAAGGCTTATAAAATTCACACTTAGCACACTGCATTCTGGCACTTAATTTTTGGCACACTTTATAGAATTTCCCCCTATTTGAATTAAGTGCCCTCTCTCTGCTACTTTTCAGTGGCACTAACTGTATAGAGGGCAGTTCTACAAAGGGCACCTATCTTTAAGTACAAGGAAGGCACCTAACAACTGTTCCCTCTAAGTTGAGCGGGAGGCCTCTACCTAAAGTCCTTCCAGTGGGGAGGGGGGTGCTGTTTCACTATTACATTTTCAATAGTGAGGGACAGGCAAGCTCTGCAGGACTCCAGGGAACCTGCCTGTCCCTAGTGATTGAAAACACAATATTGTAGCACTTCCCCTACTGGTTGGAGGACTCTCACTCAGCTTAGAGGGAACAATGCACCTAACTGGAGCACATTTTGTAATGGAAAGTGGACACCTATTTTTCCTTTACAGAATACCAGCATAAAAGGTCAGAGATGCATATATAATTTAGATGCAACCACAACACCAGCCAATCAGCTGGTATAAATGCTTATGCCTAGATTGTTTTAAAATGCAGGTGCTTTCTATAATTTACATAGCAACTGTATGCCCTGCCCAGGCTCTGCCATGCTCTTTAAAGTACATGCCATGGCATTGACACATGCATGTGCACACAGATGCACGACTATGCTGGCATTTTGGTCATTCCCGTGTGTTTTTTGTGCCTAAACGTTGGCACTCTCTCTTTACTGAATTACCCCTGTGGTGATGGGGTAAAGCATGGGCATTCTGCCTAACTCTGTGGGTGCTCAGTGATGTTCAGCTTCAATAGCCGTGAAGATTAATTTAGACCAGCAGAAAGCTGTGCACACGGAAACAGTGTTTGAATATTGCTACTAACTCAGAGCCAGTGACGGTCACCACTGTCTACATAGATTCAACGCCAATTGGTATCCAGACAGTGGCCCAGAATATATGAAATATATTTAAATACCACAGCTGGTGTGTAAAAAAAAAACATTGACTTTGGCATCTGAATAATGTATGCATGCATTAAAAAATGTTGACTCATGGTGCGGCAAGCAAATAGTTTGCAAACGCATCATGAGTTAAAAAAAAGCACAAAAATAAGAAAATATGAGCAAAACTACCCTGAAGGTGAGCTACTGCTGTTTTAAATTTCCAGCAGTTGGAGATGGAAGCTAAGCTCATGCCTTTTTCAGATGTAGCTTAAGGTGAGTTACATTAAGGTACAATAGGTGTTTTTCTATCCTTGGAAGGCTCACAATCTAACTTTGTACTTGTGGCAATGGAGGGTTAAGTGACTTGCCCTAGATCACATGGAACAGCAATGGGATTCGAACCAGCCTTCCCTGGTTCTCAGCTCTAACCATTAGGCTACTCTAGCCATTAAAGCAGCGGGTCTCAATCCAGTTCCCGGGACACAACCAGCCATCAGGCTTTCAGGATATCCACAATGAATATTCATGAGATAGATTTGCATACAATGGAGGCAGCGCATGCAAATCTATCTCATGCATATTCATTGTGGGTTTTCTAAAAACCCAACTGGCTGGGTGGGTCCCAAGGACTGGGTTGAGAACCCCTGCATAATTAAAGTAAAGGAATTGGCTCCGCGGTCTAGCCAGGATCTTGAGTCAGAGGGATTCTGTCCCAGGACCTCCCCTAAATGCTACCCATTTGCTAATTTCCCACTCATCTACTAATCTACTCCCCCAACTACCAAACTGCATCCCACCTAGCTAACTACCTTATCTATTCACTATCCTTATCTTTGCCCTCCTAACTACCTTAACTCATTTCTTAACCCACCACCTCACCCGCTTAATTACCCCTCCCCATTCACTAATCACTAATTAGTGAGTCAGAGGAGGTAGGTAGGTAAGAATAGTTAGTGCATAAATAGGAGTAGTTGGGTGGAGGTAATGAGTGAGGGCATAGGAGCCAACTTTTCAAAATTATTGGGGGTGCTAAGCCCAGTGGAAATAACTCCTCCCTGGACACATACAAGGAGCTTTCTCAATATTGGGTGTGCTCAAGCACCCACAGCACCCACAGAGTTGGCTCCTATGAGTGAGGGTAGGTAGGTGATTGGGTGGTGGATCTGGCAGCAGAATTCCTCTGACTCTGAGACCTGAAGGCAAAGGGTCTCTACTTTGGGGATTTCTGGCTGAAGTCCATTGTAATTGTTTGAAAGTAGGGATTATTTTCTCCTAGTGACACTGGAGAGGGAAAATAAATGTGCAAGTGTATTTTGAGCAAACTTTAGTGGACTTAGATGGTGTGTGGAGACCTGTGAAGTGTAGGTTGTAAGAGTCTGATCAAGTGGCTAATTTTGGTGATGTTATAGAGAACCAAATGTCACATCATGACAATGTTTTCAGTGTTGCAGAGGAGAGGATGGAGTTGAAGGTGACCATCAAGGCTGCGGGAAGTAACGCTGTTTGGTCAGCATTTCTCCCGAGTGGATGCCTTTGAGCTACTTTGGTTGTTCAGTGTTTCTTTTCGAACATTATTGTGACCCCTGAGGCAGGCGTTTTGCGACGCCGAAACACGGACCGTATCGGGTCCCTTGTGTCCAAGCAGCACATAAAGCATCTTGTATAGCACCACCTACTGTGTTGGAATGTCCTTTGGCCAGCCTCTAATCTTCATTGATCTTCATGGATGTCAGAATCCCATAAACCTTTTAAAACTTGTATTCATCATTGTCAATTTTGCTATGTCTGCTGGATATACTAGGGGAATATGGAAAGAATACTGTACTTTCATGCAAGTGGCAATGACCTTCTGATTGTTGACTGTATTGAGCACAGCAATAGTAGTCAGTGATGAACATAATAAAGATGTTGGTAACTCCAAGAATGTTAAAATGAGTCATACTTATTGCATAATTGCTGATTTCAACTGGACTATTCCTCTTGTCCAGAGCTGCTTTTAGCCTGCAGTGGAGCCTGGTGTGGCAATGAAATACTGACCCTCTTGTTTTATTACTAAAGTAGTTATGTTTATCCCTCTCTTTCTCCCACTCCCCCAGCTCATCCCGTTTTCTCTCTGCCTCTTTCACTGCTGTTGCTCCTTCTCTCTCGCTCACCCTTCTCTTTGTTCTCCCCCTTTCTTCTCTCTCTTGATCTTCCATCTACTTGCTCTCAACCTGCCACCAATCCAGCTTGCTCTCACCTTTGTATCGCAGTAGCAGCAGTTACCAAGAACAAGATTTTCTGAGCGTGTTGCTGCTTCTGCCTCCTCTAATGGATTGGTTGTATAGAACGCGATGAGCCAATTAGCCCCGGGAGGCAGGCAAGCTGCAGCAGAGTCGGAAATGCTGAAGACAATAGTCCCCATCCCTGCCCTGTACTAATGCTGGAGATGTGAAAGGCGGCTGCTGGGAGAGGGCAAAGGAAGTCTACGCAGCCTTCTACTGCCAGCATCGTGCAGAGCAAAACAGGCTCTCTAGGACTAGATTTTAGATTTATGACTTGACTTCCCCAAATCTGAGAGTTACATATTCATGCACATGAGTTGCTTCCCTGCTCAGATTGTGTCTTACAATTTAATTGTATCTGAGGCAATGGAAGATAAAGTGACCTGCCCAAGGGCATAAAGAGTGTCGATATGTTTGTTTCATTTGCTATATTGCTCTTCACACCAGGTAACAGAGTGATATACAATCTAAAAAACCGAAAGGAAAGAACTCCATCATACAGGAAAGCAGAAGAAGAAAGTAGAAAGAACAACAATACAGAAAGAGTTAAAAAGCCAATGGGGAAGGACAAGGATAAGTTAATTCGGTGCAGCCTGGTAAAGTTGCTATCTGATAATAGGGTTATCAGATAATTGAGGAGTCAAGTAGTCTAGAAATCTCCCTGACAAGGCCTCATACCCTGGGAAAGCAAGAGCTCAGAAGTAGGTTTTCAGGGCAGCCTTGGACGTTTCTGGCTGCCGGAGGACCTCTTCAGATATTTCAAGGTTGAGTTGCGGGTGGTAGTGGTGGTGGTGGTGGGGGGGGGGGGGGGGGGCAGAAAGTAGGGAGGGCAGGAAAACGTTTGTGCCCCTCCTACTTTGGCATCAGGCCCTCCATAATTGACGGTCTGGCTATGTCACTGGTTCACTCACACTTTATACATTAATGTTCACACTTGCTTCCAAGTAGGTATACTGTAAATGTCCGCAGCTTCATTTAGCCATGATTTCAGCAGCTCTGCAGGGACAATTTTAAAAAGACACATAAAACAGGCTTAAAATAGAGGCCTCAGCCTCAGTGACCTGTTACAAAATTGCCATTATGTATTATCAAATTTGCACGTATACGGGAAAGTTGTGAGTACTAAATAGGAATGTCCTTGGGATAATTTTCATGCAGAACGTATGTGCATATTTCCCCTTAGAAAACTGGTGTAACCTATGCATACACCTTCCACACAATTTAGATGGCCTCCTGAGAAATTATCTTCAGAATATTTACCATAGATATTGACGTCCTTGTCTTTCTCCATATGGAGGAAATTCAATCTCTGTAATTCATTAGTAATTCTTGGAGACCAAAGACCGGATTCATTAAAGTATTTTCCCATCAACGCAATGGGAGAAAAACATCAGCGAATCATGCCCCCAAACTGTACATCTGAGCCACTCTCATTAAGCCTTATACAATTGCACAATCCCTCTGTTTAGTCAGCCAAGTACAAGATGCTTGATGCCTTACTACTTGGGCTTGACATTGTGTCAATGTTTGTAGCTAGTCATCAATAATGACAAGGCATTTCAGCACTGCTCCAGCCAGCCCTATTACTAATTTCCCTGCCATCTATCTTAATGCAGAACACATTTCCTGTTGTTGCCAAGGTGCTGTAGCTTAAATTTCTCTCTGTTGAAACTCAATTGCCGTCTCCGGGTTCCTACAGGCAATCTATCCAAACCAGTGTCTAACCTTTTCACATCCTTATTTACACAAAAAGCACAGAACAATGCTTTAAATTATCTTTATATCAGGAAAGCTTACAGGTCCACTAGATCAGTGGGTGAGACCTAAAGGTGGGTCACAGAAGACATGGAGACCACCACAGGAATTTCATGTCATCAGGAAAATCAGACAATAGGTCGGTATTTTTTTAAGACACTGTGAATCATCAGCTTGTTTACTTATCAGCTAAATGCTTTTAGTTCTGTAAGATTTAGAATGCTGGTGGTATTAATTTGATGAAGAATATTGGGAGATGGAAGAAATGAATATTTGCTCGGTCCAGTCACTGGAGAGGGCCATAAGCAATAAAGATTTGGAAATAATTGAAATAGGTTTACACCAGTTGGAGTACTAACAGCAGGGCTGGAGCAAGGGTACTGGGCATTCGAGGTGAAGTATTAGCCTACTTACAAACTAGCAGCAGCTCAAGTGCCGCCCTCCTTTGTTAGTGCTACCTCCAGCATGCCATCCCTCTTTTCTAACCTCTCACTACGCTTCCCAGCAGAATGCCACCTTTCTCTCTCTCCCTTACCCCTGCCCATCATCTACTTCTGTCTCTCTCTCCCCATATCTGTCCTGCTTAGCACTACTTCTGCATATAATACTTTTCCAAGTGAGTAATGGGGGAGATAGTCTTTCCTTCCTATTCCCTCCCTTACCACCACCAACCTTGTTTCTCTCTTCTTTAGCATTCACCATCTTTCCTCGACATTCATCCCCCGTTCTCGCTTTCAACCTTTTTCTTTGCATCTTTCCCCTTCTCCTCCAGGCCCCATCCATCCTTCTGCTTCTTTCCCTTCCCTCAACATCTGGCCTCTTCCTCTCTTCTCTTTCTCCAGAACACCTGGCCCCTGTCTGCTTTTCTTCCTTAGGTTAACTGAGTGGTGGGAGCCTATGCGGAAACTTCCACCATTCTTCCCTGATTCTGGCACCACAAGCATATTCAAAATGTACGGGTTGTTGGCCAACACTTCCTGATTTTGACCTTGTGATATGCATGCTTTAAACATATTTGTGATACCAGCATTGAAAAGAACTTAGATCTTTGAGGAGTCACAGTGTCCAAACACCTGCAACTCTACTGAACTGGCTGTTTCATTTCTTGGGTTGGCAGGGCTTGGGGATCCCTGCCAGCCAAGCTGTTCCACCCCAAACCATTTGTATTTTTTCACTGGTGGGCACCTGGGTTTTGCTATTACTAAAATTCTGGTACTCTAGGTGACCTCCCTCTTTGCCTAATGGTAAAGCTGCCCTGACAGGACATTTCCACCCATTTGACTTGGACCATTTTCTGATTACAGGCTATAATCTTATGTAATGTTGCTCTTTCATTATATACATATTAAACATTGGGGTGGGCAACCATGGCACCTCGAGGGCCAAAACCCAGTTGGGTTTTCAAGATTGCCACAATGAATATTTATGAGATTGATTTGCATGTACAGCTTCCATTGTATGCAAATATATCTCACACATATTCATTGTTCCTTGAAAACACGACTGGGTTATGACCCTCGAGGACTGTGGTTGTCCACCTCCGTTATAGACAAAAACTATTTTTTTTTATATAAATGATCAAAATATAGATCTATGAAACTTCTTATACCTGAACATATGACATAAAGCAGCAAAATGATTAAAGAAGCATTTTGGGCTACCATTCTTAACCTGAAAGTCAGCTTTCCTGAAATGTTCTCCCTGTGGTTGTGTGCACTGTCAATTCACAGCATAACCTACCTTTTCCAAGAGAAAATAACCTTTCAACAAAAGTGTAATGTTCATAATTATGGAGACTAGCATGCAAAAGGAACTTTTTGTTCTCTTTCTGGCAACCCCTTGCTGGGTCTGTCAGGGTGTCCTGCTTCTTCCAACTGTTCTTTGATAGCTAGCAGAGAGCTTGGATGGTGGGAAGCAACTAGGAGGCCAGTGAATCATAGGAAAACACCTTTTTATTCAAACGTTTTTGGAGGCAACAGGTGATTTGTGACATTTTGTATGATTGTATGATTGCCTGTGGGGGAGGATGTTTCAACCTAGCGAAATGAGTGATTATTCTTTATTCAGTGTAGTCAATATATAACTGTAGCAGTTTAAAAAAACACTCCTTGCCTTTCCAAAGCATAGTAGCAGTGCAGAGTGTGACATTATTGATTGCCTTGGTCAACAGCCCCTCTGCTGTTCTTCCTTTACCCCAAATTACTTTGAAGAGTTTAAAAGTCTGATGTTTGACATCCACCCAAGGACTTAACTTCTACACAAAGGTTGCGGCATCTAGATCAAGCTGTTCCGAATTGGAGGAGGAGGGGGGGGGGATGGACATCACAACACAACACAACACAACATAAGAACACAAGAATTGCTATACTGGGTCAGACCAATGATTCATCTAGCCCGCTATCCTGTTTCCAACAGTGGTCAAGCCAAGTCACAAGTACCTGGCAGAAACCCAAAGAGTTGCAACATTCCATGCTGCCAATCCCAGGGCAAGCAGTAGCTTCCTCATGTCTGTCTCAATAGCAGACTATGGACTTTTCCTCCAGGAACTTGTCCAAACTTTTTTTAAACCCAGATACCCTAACCACTGTTACTACATCCTCCAGCAAAGAGTTCCAGAGCTTAACTATTCGTTGAGTTAAAAAATATTTCCTCCTATTTGTTTTAAAAGTCTTTCCATGTAACTTCCTTGAGTGTTCCCTAGTCTTTGTACATTTGGAACGAGTAAAAAAATCGATTCACTTCTACTCGTTATACACCACTCAAGATTTTGCAGACCTCAATCATATCTCCCCTCATCTGTCTCTTTTTTAAGAGGAAGAGCCCTAACCTCTTTATCTTTTCCTCAAATGAGAGGAGTTCCATCCCCTTTATCATTTTGGTTGCTCTTCATTGAACCTTTTGTAATTCTGCTATATCTTTTTTGAGATACGGCAACCAGAAGAAGGAGCAAGTTCACCATGGGCCATGTGGCCAGAAGAAGCAAGAGGCAGCATCTAGGTTTGGCCAGCAGATACCAAAAATAAGCAGTAATAATACTTGCTCTACAGACAGAAGAAAGAGAATGAGTCCTGTTGGTCATATGGGCCCATAGGAGGACGCAGCTGCTACTGAAATCAAATCTGTGAAGAGAATCAGTGAGTTTGTTAAAGAATGAGAGAGAGAGAGAGAGAGAGAGAGAGTGTGTGTGAGTGTGAGTGTGAATGTCCAGATTCAGCAATGACCACGGGCACTATCTGGATAGCGGCAATATTCAGTCCTCTATCTGCATTTTATTTATTTATTGCACTTGTATCCCACATTTTCCTACCTATTTGCAGGCTCAATGTGGCTTACAGAGACCTGTAATGGATAAAGTTGGGACAACCTTTCTTTAGGGTTCAATTCCCACTGTAGCTCTGTGCTCTTTGAGGGATTTTATTCACTGATTGAAACACTTATTCAGAGTAAAATGAAACCAATGGTTGGGTGGAAACGTCCTGCAACCTCAGCTATGCCAACAGAAGGTGAGTTGGTAGAGGTGAGGATCTTTGTGACATGGCATTTTCCAACTAGCTTCACACCTACTATCCTTTATGTACCTAAATCTGATGTAGTTATTTACAGGATGTGGTTATGAAGTGCACACCTTCTGGTCCTTGGAAAAAATGGAGAGAAATTGCATGCTTTTAAAATCTTGGGGGTAGGTGTGCAGCCAGCAATGGTCAGCATTTTGATAACCACTGATGGCTTTATGCCCAAATATTCAATGCCAGGCCATGTCAGGGCTCTGGCATTGAATATCCGGACACATGATGCTGGCTAAAACTTATCCAGTTAAATGCAAAGCACTTAGCCAGCTAAGATAGGACTGTGTTTTATATGGTTCTATTTTTGCAATTATTGTAGCTGGTTAAGAGCTGAATATTGTCACTTAACCGTCTAAGTGCTGACTGCACCCCTGAAACACCCACAAAATAGCCAATTTTGGCTTGGGTGCTAACCAGGCATTTTGAGCGGCACTATCCAGTTAAGTTCTGCTGAATATACTCCAGACAAACGATTTAAACAGTCAAGAGTCATTTCTAGACATTTAAATCACTTTGAATATCGACTCCTTGTAGTTTTCTCTAAGTGGTTTATTTGAAGCTGGAGAAAATTCATGATTTTTCTATTGAATTAAGAAGTGTGACCCTAAAGCTCTCGGAGAAGCCTTTGTAAAAAGGAAGAGCTTGATGAGATCTGAAATCATAGAAGTGCTGGGAGAAGGAAAACTATCGAATCCTCAAGCTTCGTTGTGAGAATATTGGGCTCATTTTCAAAAGCGAATGATGTCCATCTTTCAACATAAATCAAAAGATGGACGTCCTTCTCCCAGGGACGTCCAAATCAGTATAATCGAAACCCAATTTAGGACGACCCCAACTGCACTCCGTCGCAAGGACGGCCAAAGTTCAAGGGGGCGTGTCGGAGGCGTAGCGAAGGCAGGACTTGGGCATGCCTAACACTTGGATGTCCTTGACCCATAATCGAAAAAAACAAGGACGTCCCTGACGAACACTTGGATGTTTTCACCTGGACCTGTTTTTATTATGACTAAGGCAAAAAAAGGTGCCTGAAATGACCAGATGACCACTGGAAAGAATCGGGCATGACCTCCCATTACTCCCCCAGTGGTCACTAGCCCCCTCCCACCCTCAAAAAACAACTTTAAAAATATGTCACGCCAGCCTCTATGCCAGCCTCAGATGTCATAATCAGGTCCATGACAGTTAATGCAGGTCCCTGGAGCAGTTTTAGTGGGTACTGCAGTGCACTTCAGAAAGGCGGGCCCAAGCCCATACCCCCCTACCTGTTACATTTGTGGAGGAAACAGCGTGCTTTCCAAAACCCACCACAAACCCACTATACCCATATATAGGTGCCCCCTTCACCTGTAAGGGCTATGGTAGTGGTGTACAGTTGTGGGTAGTGGGTTTTTGGGGGGCGCTCAGCACACAAAGTAAGGGAGCTATGTACCTGGGAGCAATTTATGAAGTCCACTGCAGTGCCCCCTAGGGTGCCCGGTTGGTGTCCTGGCATGTCAGGGGGACCAGTGCACTACAAATACTGACTCCTTCCACGACCAAATGGCTTGCATTTGGTCGTTTCTGGCATGGACGTCTTTGGTTTCGAAAATTGCCGAAAATCAGAAACGACCATGTCTAGGGACATCCAAATCTAGGGACGGCAAAATTTAAGGATTTGGACGTCCCTGACAGTATTTTCGAAACGAAAGATGGATGTCCATCTTGTTTTGAAAATATGGGTTTCCCCGCCCCTAGATTTCGCCGTTTTGCAAGGACGTCCAAATCGCAACTTGGACATCCCTTTCAAAAATGCCCCTCTATGACTTCAGATTGAGAGTTAAGTAAAACCTGAGTCTCACAAATTGGAATTGTGAATCTGAACCCAAAAGGTCAGCATAGCTTTCTGCAAGCCATGCACACTTAAGTGCTACCATGGAGAATATAGTAAATATTTTCTAATCTTAATAAAAGTCAGACCAGTTGGAGCCACAGATTTGTAATGTCTGCAGTTATTCCCGGGTCTTGACTATATGAATTTCATATGCCACAGAGAGGTTTTCATCATTGTTTTACCCATGATCCACTACAGCACCTGATTCATCATTTCTTTAAAAGCTGTCAGGAAGTGACCCCCCCTCCCCAAACAATTAGTTACACAAGCATCCTTTATTTAAAATTTCAGGGGTCCTTTTACTAAGGTGCATCAAAAAATGGCCTGCGCTGGTGTAGACGCGTATATTGGACGTGAGCAGGTCCATTTTTCAGCACGCCTGCAAAAAAGGCGCGTCCATTTTGGGCCTGAGATCTTACCGCCACCCATTGACCTAGCAGTAATGTCTTACATGTTAACAGGGCAGTAATGGTCTACACACGTACAATGCCGATTACTGCCCGGTTGGCGCCATGCACTGTAAAATTTCCATCGCGCTTAGTGGATGCGTGTAAAAAAATGAAATTACCGCCCGGGCCACGCGTAGGACGTGGATATGCACCTACACGGCTTAGTAATGGGGCCCCTCCGTGTTGTATTTGCTGGATATTTTGTGGAGTTGCTCTTTCATTTCTCCTGAATCTCAGGTTAAATGAACTGAGCAATAGATGAAGGGTCAACTGTGCAGGAAGTGCAGGATGAGCGAGGACGTCAATCGCAGAGCAGTGTCACAGTAGTTGTATGCAGTTACAAATGTACAGAAGAAAGCTCATAATATCCGACCCTCTCAGCATATACTTTGCTGAAATTAGGTTTAACATTAAAGAAGCTTCAGATTGCTCAAAACACAGCAGCAAGGCTTATCTTCGGAAAAACGCGATTTGAAAGTGCAAAACTCCTCCGCGAAAAACTACACTGGCTCCCATTCAAAGAACGCATTGCTTTCAAAATCTGCTCTCTGGTCCACAAAATTATCTATGGTGAAGCCCTGGGATACATGACAGACTTGATCGACCTACCAACTAGAAACACATCCAAATCAACACGAACGTACCTAAATCTGCACTACCCAAGCTGCAAAGGACTCAAATACAAATCAACCTACGCATCCAGTTTTTCCTACATAAAAGCACACACCTGTAGAACGCATTACCAAAAGCCTTGAAAACTATGTACGATCACCTAAAATTCCGGAAAAACTAAAAACTAACCTGTTTAAAAAGGCATACCCTACCGATCCAACATAAATGCCTGATCTCTGCAACACAACAAAACTAAAGTACGTAATGGACATAACACAACTCTTCCATTGTACGATTCCCTAATGTGGCTGTGTCACATGTACTTTATCTTACCACAAACAAAAAAGCAACACTGGGCCTTCAAAACTGAGACAGCAGGAGTATTTTATTGATAAATGACCCAACACGGGCCGTGTTTCGGCGTGAAACAACGCCTGCCTCAGGGGTCAGGGTTTTGATTGATAAAATATGTAACGTTAGTGTTTATCCAAAGCCTTTGGAGGTTTTTAAAGTCAATCGTTCCTGTCGGAAGGGACTGTCGCAATGCAGGAAAACTCCTGTATCAGCCTTGTCTTTCACAAAAACAGATCTTACCACAACATCACTTTGTATTTGTTTACACCGGAGTCTGTAAACGCCCTCTCCGGTACTATGTAAGCCACATTGAGCCTACAAATAGGTGGGAAAATGTGGGATACAAATAAATAAATAAATAAATGCCAGTTTTACTGGTACCAAAGCTGCTAAGTTATCTGGTTCCAGGAGGGAGACTTTTTGGCCAGTCCTGGTTTTAAACTCACATCCCAAAGCAGTATGGGATTTGTAGTCCTTTATTCTACCCATCGAACTCAATGCTGCAGGGCACAAAGAGGTCCTTTTACTAAGCTGTGGTATTAAAATATGCTTTCTGCATCTTAAAATGCCTTACCGCAGGGCGCTCAGGAGTCCCATGGTAATTTTGACATTGGCGTGCATTACCCACATGCTAAAATATAGATTTTGTTTTTTAGTGCTGGAGGTGGGTTCGGGAGTGGAGAGTAGGCATCTTCTGCGCTAATCAGCTAGCACAGCTACATTGCTGCATGATAACCAATTAGCGCGTGGTTAGCATGTGAGCCCTTACTGTCTACAAAATGAGTGGCAATAGTGGGAAAATTAGTGCATGGCCATCCTATATAATAAAACTCACGTCCAACGTTCGAAACCTGGCTGCCTGTGTCTGTAACTTGGGTCTCCGAAGCCCGGTGACGTCACTATGCATTGGACTCTGTGTACGTGCGTCTGATGTCGATGCACGAGCACAAACTCAGTCCAATTTCACTCGGTTTTCCTCCATGGCACGCGCCCAAGAAGGGGAGGCTGGCGGGAGTTGGGGTCCCCCGCCAGCACAGGTATGCCGCAGCGGCTGGGGCAGTTTGGCGGAGGGAAGGGGGGCTCCAGATGCTCGAGGGATGGGGGTCTAGAAATCCGAGGAAGGAAGCCACGGAGGTGGGGTCTCGAACTCAGAGACCAGGATGGAGGAGTCTGGAACATGGAGGGGGGTCTGCAATTCGGACTGAAGGAGGGAGGGGGGTCAGGAACTGGGGGGGGGGAGTGAAGGGGGGCTGGGGTCTGGAACTCGGAGGGGAATGATGGGGGGGTCTGGAACTGTGGGGGAAGTGATGGGGGGTCTGGAACTGATGGGGGGGAGTGATGGGGGGTCTGGAAATGGGGGGGGGGGTCTGGAACTTGAGGTGGGACTGATGGGGGGTCTGGAACTGGGGGGGGTGATGGAGGGGTCTGGAACTGGGGAGGGGGAGGAAAACATTGCTAGCGCCCGTTTCCTTTGCCTTAGAAAAAAAATCAGAAATTCAACCATTCTACCCATGTGGTAAAAATGACCATAGCGCATAAGGATGACCTGCGCAAGCAGGCGCTAAAGTCACTGCTTACCACAGTTTGGCAAAACAGCCCTATAATGCACCAGGATAAGGTTGCTAGAAATCTACGTTATAGCCTAAAATCTCCCTCCTGGAACTGGGTAACTTGGCAGCTCTTCCTTGGTTTGTCTTTTAAGATGAAATATTTTATCTCCTTTTACAGCTTGCAGCCCACATGTGTTGGTCGTATTTGCACCGGCAATAAACTAGCTTATTTTTATTCTACAGAAGCAATTTGAGAGGAGTGTAGCCTACACCAATAAAGAAAGGTTGATAGCAGGATATTTTTCATTTTAACAGAATTTTCTAGCAGCAAACAAAGCTATGGTATTAGTTTTTTTTTCCTTGATACAACACTTAGAGATGGACTGCGTGAATCTATAGACTGAAATATTTTTTCACATTTTGTAAGCAGAGGAAAAGCTCTTCAAAGACACAAATCAAATGCATAAGTACATAAATACATAAGTACATATGTAATGCCACACTGGGAAAAGACCAAGGGTCCATCGAGCCCAGCATCCTGTCCACGACAGCGGCCAATCCAGGCCAAGGGCACCTGGCGAGCTTCCCAAACGTACAAACATTCTATACATGTTATTCCTGGAATTGTGGATTTTTCCCAAGTCCATTTAGTAGCGGTTTATGGACTTGTCCTTTAGGAAACCGTCCAACCCCTTTTTAAACTCTGCTAAGCTAACCGCCTTCACCACGTTCTCCGGCAACGAATTCCAGAGTTTAATTATGCGTTGGGTGAAGAAACATTTTCTCCGATTTGTTTTAAATTTACTACACTGTAGTTTCATCGCATGCCCCCTAGTCCTAGTATTTTTGGAAAGCGTGAACAGACACTTCACATCCACCTGGTCCACTCCACTCATTATTTTATATACCTCTATCATGTCTCCCCTCAGCCGTCTCTTCTCCAAGCTGAATAGCCCTAGCCTCCTTAATCTTTCTTCATAGGGAAGTCGTCACATCCCCACTATCATTTTAGTCGCCCTTCTCTGCACCTTTTCCAATTCTACTATATCTTTCTTGAGATGCGGCGACCAGAATTGAACACAATACTCAAGGTGCGGTCGCACCATGGAGCGATACAACGGCATTATAACATCCTCACACCTGTTTTCCATACCTTTCCTAATAATACCCAACATTCTATTCGCTTTCCTAGCCACAGCAGCACACTGAGCAGAAGGTTTCAGTGTATTATTGACGACGACACCCAGATCCCTTTCTTGGTCCTTAACTCCTAACGTGGAACCTTGCGTGACGTAGCTATAATTCGGGTTCTTTTTTCCCACATGCATCACCTTGCACTTGCTCACATTAAACATCATCTGCCATTTAGCCGCCCAGTCTCCCAGTCTCGTAAGGTCCTCTTGTAATTTTTCACAATCCTGTCGCAATTTAACAACTTTGAATAACTTTGTGTCATCAGCAAATTTAATTACCTCGCTAGTTACTCCCATCTCTAAATCATTTATAAATATATTAAAAAGCAGCGGTCCTAGCACAGACCCCTGAGGAACCCCACTAACTACCCTTCTCCATTGTGAATACTGCCCATTTAACCCCACTCTCTGTTTCCTATCCTTCAACCAGTTTTTAATCCACAATAGGACATTTCCTCCTATCCCATGACCCTCCAATTTCCTCTGTAGCCTTTCATGAAGTACCTTGTCAAACGCCTTTTGAAAATCCAGATACACAATATCAACCAGCTCCCCTTTGTCCACATGCTTGTTTACTCCTTCAAAGAATTGAAGTAAATTGGTCAGGCAAGATTTCCCCACACAAAAGCCGTGCTGACTCAGTCTCAGTAATCCATGTCCTCGGATGTGCTCTGTAATTTTGTTTTTAATAATAGCCTCTACCATTTTCCCCGGCACCGACGTCAGACTCACCGGTCTATAATTTCCCGGATCTCCCCTGGAGCCTTTTTTAAAAATGGGCGTTACATTGGCCACCCTCCAATCTTCCGGTACCACGCTCGATTTTAAGGATAAGTTGCATATCACTAGCAGTAGCTCCGCAAGCTCATTTTTCAGTTCTATCAGTACACTAGGATGAATACCATCCGGTCCAGGAGATTTGCTACTCTTCAGTTTGCCGAACTGCCCCATTACGTCCTCCAGGTTTACCGTGAAGTCAGTAAGTTTCTCCGACTCGTCCGCTTGAAATACCATTTCCGACACCGGTATCCCACCCAAATCTTCCTCGGTGAAGACCGAAGCAAAGAATTCATTCAGTCTCTCCGCTACGTCTTTGTCTTCCTTGATCGCCCCTTTTACCCCTCGGTCATCCAGCGGCCCAACCGATTCTTTTGCCGGCTTCCTGCTTTTAATATACCGAAAAAATTTTTTTACTATGTTTTTTGCCTCTAATGCTATCTTTTTTTCGTAATCCCTCTTGGCCTTCTTTATCTGCGCCTTGCATTATGCTGCTTCTTGTTATTTTCAGATGGTTCCTTCTTCCATATTCTGAAGGCGTTTCTTTTAGCCCTAATAGCTTCCTTCACCTCACTTTTCAAGCAGACCGGCTGTCTTTTGGACTTCCGTCTTTCTTTTCCAATTTGCGGAATATGTATGGCCTGGGCCTCCAGGATGGTATTTTTGAACAGCGTCCACGCCTGTTGTACAGTTTTTACTCTCTCAGTTGCCCCCCTAAGTTTTTTTTTTACCGTTCTTCTCATTTTATGACAAGAAGAATGATACGATGTAGCTATTTGGGACCCACTTTCACCATATTGTGTATATATAATCAGGGCTTTTTTTGAGGGGGTACTAAGTACCGGCACCTTTTCTACTGTCTGCTAAAATTGACCCATGGTCCCCAAGTTTTAACAAAAGAGCTCAAGCCCTACACTCCAATTCTGCCTTGTCATAGATACTGTGACTGGTTGTGGGGGGCCAGGCTACTGTGGGGTGGGTCCCTCAATGATCACCCCACCCCTGAAGGGTGGCCTGGCATTTGAGTACCGGCACCCTTTTTCGCTAGAAAAAACATTCTGCATATAATAATTTTATAATAACCCACCCAGTCCTACCAGTGGGCAGTGGTTCTTCAATTTTGTGATTTCAATCACTCGGGACAAGCAGGTTCGCTGGAGTCCTGCATAGCTTGCTTGTCCGTCACTATTGAAAATGTGATAGTGAAACAGCGTTCCCACTGGTAGGATTATAGGTGGAGGTCTCCCACTCAGCTTAGAGGGAACAGTGATAATTGATGCATAAATATTAGAACCTATTTTATAGAATGATCTCATTGATGGTTACTTGTGTTACATCCCTCGCCTGTTCGACGCTCCTCCCGGCTAAGTCATTCCTCAGCTCCGTCCAAAAGGGACAAGGTTCAGTCTTAGGAGGGTTTGTTTCAGTTTCCTAAGTCTGGCAGCCGTCATCCGGCTTGGAGCAAGGGCAGCAGCCATCTTGGCTAGCTCAGGAGGGGGCAGCCATCTTGTATAAACGAGAACAGGAAGGAACTCCATATTTGGTCTTGGGAGGATCTCCTATGGGGGCTGCCATGTTGGATGCACCTGAGTTTGGTTTGCTCTGATTGCTTCACTATTTAAAGCACTGCCTCCAGGCCTTCTTTGCTTCGGCCTCAATTGTTCTGAGGAGTTGCTGTGGGAGTGCTGTTCACTGACTATTCTTCTGTTCCTGTTTACCTGTGCACCGGACCTTGGCTAGTTTTCTCGGATTACGCTTGTTTGCTGCCTGCTTTGACCCTGGACTGATTTTGACTATTCTTTGCCTGTCGGAGTACTGGTTCTGGACTGTGTCTGTTTCCTGCCATCCTGGTCAGTGGCTGTGCAACCCCGCTGGTTCCAGAAGTCCTGGTGGCCGCCTGCAGCTTGGAGCTCAACTCCCGGTGAACGGTGGTCGCTTTCCAGGTGAAGCTAGGGGTTGTCTGGCTGCCTGACTGAGTGCGGTAGCACTCCATCTTTGCCGTGCTCTGTCGGGGCACAAGGGCTCACTACTATTGGGTTATAACAGTAGGCTGAAGCCATGAGCTCGCTAGATGGTTCCGAGCTTTCTCAGCTGGCTCAGGCGGTACAAGAGCAGCAAGCACAAATAACACGATTGTCCAGTGTGCTGCAGAGCATCTGCAATCAATTTCCAGCTGCCCAGCAGCAGGCCGCTATGGAAAGGGAATGGGAATTGATATACCACCCCTATGTGTTTTTTTGCAACTACATTCAAAGTGGTTTATATAGTATATACAGGTACTTTGTACCTGGGGCAATGGAGGGTTAAGTGGCTTGCCCAGAGTCACAAGGAGCTAAAGTATGGAACTGAACCCAGTTCCCCAGGATCAAAATCCGCTGCACTAACCACTAGGCTACTCCTCCACTCTGGTGTAAGTTACATCTATTTTTAACATGTTTGTTTTTATATTGACATTCTATCTTGTTTTTCCTTCTTTTTCTTATGAGTTGATGCAATAAGTCTTCACTTTGGGGCCCTTTAACTAAGCCGCGCTAAAAGGGGTCATGCGCTATGATTAGTGCATAGGTTTCCCCACTTTGAGCACGACTGTAAAATGGCCACATTTCAATTTGTTACATTAATGGCCAGGTGCTAATTTCCCAATTAGCATGTGGGTATTAGTGCATGAGCCTTTACGAACATCTATTTAGTAGGTGGAAAGGGCGCATGCGCTAACCATGCGCTAATCATTTGGTATGTGACAATGTATTTACACTAACCGATTATTTATTTATTTATTTGTAACATTTGTATCCCACATTTTCCCACATATTAGCAGGCTCAATGTGGCTTACAAAATACCGTAATGGAGAACGCCAAGTACGGTAGGTATTAAACAAATACAATTAGAAAAAGGGTCAGGTAAGGTAGGGGTAAATAAGGGACAAGGAAATAAGAAATAAAAATGTCTATTGCAATGTGTGTATAACAGTATAGATGCATTGTGGAGTTGAGGCTTTTAAGTAGAATCAGTAGGGCAGGCCTTGCAAAACAGATAGGTCTTTAAAGATTGCCTGAAGTTTTGATGGTCGTGCATTGTTTTCACACTCTTTGGTAATGCATTCCACATTTGCGTACTTAAGATTATCTCTTGGCACGCCTACTTTCTGCCCCCAAACATGCCCCTGGTGCAACAGTCCACTATTACGAGAAAGATTCAAGATTTAATCAATATACCAAAGGAAGTTGGCTGAACAGTGAAAATATTTCCTAAAGGAAATAAGCAGGAGGTTACCCCTATTAAATAAAAGACCACTTCATATCTGAGCATGACCCTTGCTACTTTGCATATTAAGAAATGTACGTAGTTGTTCCGGTTCAAAGAATATATATCTTTCAAAGTTAATAAACACTTGCAAGGTAATCTTAGTTGAAAACAAGCCTTAATGTCCAATGAGTCTTGCTTCATAGCCAGGAATTTTTTTCCTTCTCTGTTGTGTCCGTCTGGGAATATTGAAACCTTACTACCTTTAAACTCTGGATGAATATTTTTAAAGTAAAATCTTAACAAAGCTTCTTTATCTTGTAGAAATACAAATGACACAATTAAGGTTGCTCTAGTTTCAATATTCTCTTTCAATTGGTCCAAAAAGTCCGTTATATCAAGTGTTTCAGTTAAATTATCCTGTGATATTGGAACATTTTGTTGTTGATTTGGCTTCATAATCAGGTAGTATATTTTCTGTAAAGGTGGAAGAGATTGCTCTGAGTATTTATAAATCTCTCTTAGAAATTGTACAAACATGTCTCTTGGACTAATAAATTGAGAGTTTGGAAAATTTAATAAGCGTAAATTCAAATTTCTTGATAAGTTCTCTAAGTTTTCTATTTTCCGACAGAGTAATAAACGATCCCCAGAGACTTGAGCTTGTTGATCTGATATTTTAGCCATTTCTGTTTCCAAATTAGTCTGTTTCGTCAAAACACCCTCCACCTTTTCTTTTAAAGTTCTTATTTGAGTAGCATTATTTAAAGATACTGAAATAAAAGTACAGACCTTATGCAAAGACTCCAAGGCAGTCCAGATTGATTCCAACGGCACCTCTTGGGGCCTGACCAACGGCTGGATCGCCATTGTACAAAAAGAAATTTCTTCTTGTAAATCAGCATTTCGAGGCATATCTGTCGTGGCGTCCCCAGTTGTCATTTCTGGTAGTCATTGTTATCCCACCACCTTCCCAGATATATTTTTGGGTGTCGCTTCCACTGACGGAGTCCGCCACCCCTTCGAATCTGTTTCCACTCCAAGATTCAGCACAGCAATTCCATCTGGTTGCGGAGGTGTGTGTGTGTGTGTGTGTGTGTGTGTGTGTGTGTGGGGGGGGGGGGTTGAAGGTCCCAGCGGGTTAAGCGAAAATTTGCTCTCCTGAACAGGGCTCTTCCCTGCCCCATTAGCGGAAACACCCAAAATTGGGGTCGATACCAAAAATGTGGATATTGACGGTTGCCCAGGTAAGGAGGGTACTTGCTTCGGGAGGGGTGGTCCCTTTGGCTTACCCTTCCTTTTCGGCATATTCTTATGAGGAAAAGGGTAACTTTTTTCAAAGTATGTTTGGAGCGTCCGTCTCACACATCCTGCTTGGTCGCCATCTTGAATCGGCTTAGCATTTCTTCACGTGAGATTTTCCCACATGCTAAGCCCAGATTCAACATAACTCATCTTAGGCCATTTTTTAAATCATTTAAATTTCAGGTTGCACATTAATGCTGCCATTAGAGTGTGTTACCTGTAAAACATTAACATTTAGGAGGCACTACATTAACCTTGACTGGTAATCTGAAAGTGCCAACTAGTTAACACTTCCATGTCCATTCTCTGCCCAAAACACACCCTCTCAAAAAAATTTTTTTTTTCAAAAGATACCTAATGTGTGGGTTAGCGCATGCTAACAGGCAAAATACCACAAAACCTTTTCTGGAGACAGGAAGGCGGTAGAACTAGAGGACATGAATTGAGGTTGAAGGAGAGCAAACTCAGGAGTAATTTCAGGAAGTATTTTTTCACGGAGAGGGTGGTGGATACATGGAATACCCTCCCATGGTAGATGGTGGAGATGAAAACGGTAATGGAATTCAAACATGTGTGGGATAAACACAAAGGAATCCTGTTTAGAGGGAATGGATCCACAGAATCTTAACGGAGATTGAGTGGGCAACACCGGTAATTGGGAACCAGTGCTGGGCAGACTTTTATGGTCTGTGCCCTGATCATGACTGAAAAGATATGGATGGGCTGAAGTATAAATTTTAAGGGACTTTGATGTTAGCTTCAGAACTTTTAGTACAAGAACAGTGCTGGGTAGACTTCTATGGTCTGTTCCCTGAAAATGTCAAGGACAAATCAAACTCTGGAATACATATAGTTGTTAGGGTGGTGGACTTTGGTCCTGGGGAACTGAGGAACTGAGAGTTCGATTCCCACTTCAGGTACAGGCAGCTCCTTGTGGCTCTGGGCAAGTCACTTAACCCTCCATTGCCCCATGTAAGCTGCATTGAGCTTGCCATGAGTGGGAAAGTGGAGGGTACAAATGTAACAAAAATAAAATAGATACTATTGGAGATTCTACATGGAATGTTGCTACTATTGGAGATTCTACATGGAATGTTGCTATTTCACTAGCAACATTCCATGTAGAAGGCTGCGCAGGCTTCAGTTTCTGTGAGTCTGACAGACTCACAGAAGCAGAAGCCTGCACGGCCACATTGGTGATCTGCAAGGGCCGACTTCTACATGGAATAGCAACAGTGGAGGAGTGGCCTAGTGGTTAGGGTGGTGGACTTTGGTCCTGAGGAACTGAGTTCTTCCCACTTCAGGCACAGGCAGCTCCTTGTGACTCTGGGCAAGTCACTTAACCCTCCATTGCCCCAGGTACAAATAAGTACCTGTAAGCCGCATTGAGCCTGCCATGAGTGGGAAAGCGTGGGGTACAAACGTAACAAAAATAAAATAGATACTATTGGAGATTCTACATGGAATGTTGCTACTATTGGAGATTCTACATGGAATGTTGCTATTCCACTAGCAACATTCCATGTAGAAGGCTGCGCAGGCGTGCAGGACGTCAGACTCACAGAAGCAGAAGCCTGCGCGGCCACATTGGTGATCTACAAGGGCCGACTTCTACATGGAATAGCAACATTCCATGTAGAATCTCAAATAGTAGGAACAGTGGAGGAGTGGCCTAGTGGTTAGGGTGGTGGACTTTGGTTGGGGAACTGAGGAACTGAGTTCGATTCCCACTTCAGGCACAGGCAGCTCCTTGTGGCTCTGGGCAAGTCACTTAACCCTCCATTGCCCCAGGTACAAATAAGTACCTGTAAGCCGCATTGAGCCTGCCATGAGTGGGAAAGCGCAGGGTACAAATGTAACAAAAATAAAATAGATACTAGTGGAGATTCTACATGGAATGTTGCTATTGTTGGAGATTCTACATGGAATGTTGCTATTCCACTCACAGAAGCAGAAGCCTGCGCGGCCACATTGGTGAGCTGCAAAGGCCGACTTCTACAATGCAATGTTGCTAGTGGAATAACAACATTCCATGTAGAATCTCAAATAGTAGCAACAGTGGAGGAGTGGCCTAGTGGTTAGGGTGGTGGACTTTGGTCCTGAGGAACTGAGTTCAATTCCCACTTCAGGCACAGGCAGCTCCTTGTGACTCTGGGCAAGTCACTTAACCCTCCATTGCCCCATGTAAGCCGCATTGAGCCTGCCATGAGTGGGAAAGCACGGGGTACAGATGTAATAAAATAATACAAAGTATTGCATACCATGCAAAATGAGTTTATCTTGTTGGGCAGACTGGATGGACCGTACAGGTCTTTATCTGCTGTCATTTACTATGTTACTGTGTTTTGTGGCTAGCCTGTTTTTCGCTCATTAAGTGAGTTTTAGGGCTTAGGGCCAGATTCTACATATGGTGCCTAGAAAATCCACGTGGAAAACATTTCCGCTTAAGGCGGCTGAGGGGTGATATGATAGAAGTCTACAAGATAATGAGCGGAGTAGAGCGGACAGATGTGAAGCGTTTGTTTACACTTTCAAACAATAATAGAACCAGGGGACACAAGATGAAGCTAGAATATGGTAGATTTAAAACAAATAGGAGAATGTTTTTCTTTACTCAGCGTGTAGTTGGACTCTGGAACTTGTTGCCGGAGAACGTAGTGACAGCAACTGGCCTTTAAGGGGGGTTTGGACAGATTCCTGAAGGAAAAGTCCATTGAAAATTATAAATTTTTATTTTTATTTTTTTTTTTTGGGGGGGGGGGGGGTTGTCAGGTTCTTGAAGCCTGGATTGACCGCTGTCAGAGACAGGATGCTGGACTTGATGGACCCTTGGTCTTTTCCCAGTATGGCGGTGCTTATGTGTTTTCTAAAAGTGCCTAGATTTAGGCACGGTATATAGAATACACTTGGATGATATTTTAGCGCCTAAAACTACGCACCTCTATTTATACCAATGAAAATATGGTGCAAATCCCAGTGCGTAGATTTAGGTGCAAAGAGCCATATTCTATAACAACACACTTCAATTTTAGAGCGCCAACCACGCCCCTTTATACCTGCGTGCATTAAAAATGTAAAAACAGTGCGTTATAGAATACGGTTAGGGAATTGTTCATCTAAATTCTAATTATTGCCAATTAGTGCTCATTATTGCTTATTAAGTGCTGTTAACAATGCTGATTGGCTTGTAAGGCCAATTAAATTACGCGCGTTGTTACAGAATATGCTTGGATTTCGGCACAGAACGCCAGGTGCGCCATACAGAATCTGGGGGTGTTATCGCCCTTTAATAAAAAGGCTTCATTGTTAAAGTAACATAAAAATAAAGTATACAGGGCTGTTTTCCTGTTTTCCTACCTCTATTTTTGAGGTTTAGAGTCAAAGGTTGAGGAAAACAAAGAGGGGAGGGAGTGGGAGTGTGAAAATGAGTCTACCTTTTCTGCGGTGTCCTTTTAAAGTACTTTTGTTTCCCTCAGCAACACATCTGACCAGCAAAATAAGTTAAGTGGCGTTCAGAAGAATTGTAAATGGGTAGGGTCACAAGTAATGGTACAGTTAGAAGGCGGTTTGAAATGCTGTGAGATTGGAGGTTTCATCTCTTGTGGGTCAAAAAGGTTAGAAATGGATTTCTAAAAGCATATGTTGCCTAAGACTGGCAATTTTGTACAGAATTAACTGAAAAATCATACAAAACGTTGATGTGTGGTAACTTTTTCAGGCTCATTTTATTTTAGTATTAGCAATGGTAATGAGGTATAAAATCTCCTCCATACGAGCATTTCAATAAAATAATATTATAAAGACAGACTGAAGAGCTTCATTTCTAGCTGATATTTTTGCGGATTGTTTGAGCATGGGCTGAGCTGGAAAAGGTTAACTATCTCAAAATGCTAGGAAGAATTTTTATTTCTCTGCTGAGTGTGAAACCACTTTGGCCCTAACAGGTGTTGGAATGAGAGAAGGCTCTCTTCCCTATAGCTGCTTTCCATCTCACACCTAGCTATCACAGATCTATTTTGCATTTGCAAAGATGCTGGAAGTTGGTAGCAGAAGAGAAGGGGACTGGTGAGGAAGCTGGGAAGTCTAAAGCAGCCAAGGATCCACAGCTTGGGAAAAAACAAGTTTCAGGATATCAAGTTTTGCAGGCTGATGTGACCTCCGTCATTATGTCCAGATAGTTTGGGTAAAGGATGTTCATTTCTTGGGTAAAGGATGTTCATTTCTTCCGCTCAGTCATCTCTCTCCTCTCCAGTCTGTCCAAAATTCTGCAGCACGGCTTATTTTCCGCCAAAATCGTTATACCCACACTAGCCCACTCCTCAAGTCACTTCACTAGCTCCCTGTCCGCTTCCGCATACAGTTCAAACTTCTCTTACTGACCTTTAAATGCATCCATTCTGCAGCCCCCCATTACCTCTCCACTCTCATCTCTCCCTACATTCCTCCCCGTGAACTCCGCTCACTGGACAAATTTCTCTCGTCGTCCCCCTTCTCCTCCACTGCTAACTCCAGGCTTCGTTCCTTTTCCCTCGCGGCACCTTATGCCTGGAATAGACTTCCTGAGCCTGTACGTCTAGCTCCATCTCTACCTGTTTTCAAATCTATGCTGAAAACCCACCTTTTCACTGCTGCTTTTGGCTCCTAGCCACTACTCATTTGCCTCCCCCTTGTTCCTTCTCACCCAGTACTTGTCCTTCTCACCCTTATTGTCTTGTCTGTCTGTATTTTAGATTGTAAGCTCTTTTGAGCAGGGACTGTCTCTCTGTGTCAGGTGTTCAGCGCTGCGTGCATCTGGTAGTGCTATACAAATGCTAATAATAATAATAATAATAATTTCTTTCCAAAATGGACTCCATCTGAACAAGGCTGATGTAAGAATATTTAAACACTCAGGCGTCCTTTTGCCAAGGTGCGGGAAAAAGTGCCCTGCGCTAGTTTTTCCCGTACGCCAGGGCCCTTTTTACCACAGAGGGTAAAAAAGCCCCAGACAAACACGATCATGCAGTAAAAGAACTCTTATCGTGTGGCCATGCGGTGGGGAGCCCTCACCGTTACCCTTTGAGGTGGTGAAAAGGGCTCCAACGGTAACCCAGCGATAACCGACAGAGTGCGGCGATGCTTGATTGCTGCTGTGCAAGTCATTTCCAGGGGTTTTCTTTTTCCCCTGGAAATGGCTCACGCTCAGGGTGGAGCCACCACTGGCGGCTGTGTCGGGCCAGTGGTAATCCTGATTTTGCATTTGGTAAGTTCGCGTTGGGCTTATTGAAGCTTTGTAAAAGACCCTCTTAGGTAAATCTTCAGTCTTGCAACCTCCCTAATTAAATTTCAGGGTGGATTACAAAATGTATAAAAACAGCAACAACAAAAAAAATCAATAAATGCATGTCGGGTCAATCTTTAAACCCTCAGTCACTGATTTAAAAAAAAAAAAAATGCCAGCCAGGGTGTTTAAATGCTTCAGGGCTGATATTCAGCTTGTGGTAGTAAGCTGCTTCTGGCCATGGGCTGAACTAACTAACCCTGGTTATTCTATGCCAGAGTATTCGCAGCTCCTAAGACTAAATACCTGAGTATGTTTGCCAACCACCGGCCGATATCCGGACAGATGCTCGGTTAACTCGCTTCATAATCTTAGCACAGCTTTTTTGCTGTCTTAACTTTGAGATCCTTTTACTAAGCTGTGGAAAAAAGAACCCTGTGGTTGCAGCAGGGGCCGTTTTTCCCGGGCGCCAGGGCCCTTTTTACTGTAGCAGGTAAAAAGCCCCCCAAAATTGCCAATGCGGTAAGATAACTCTTACCGTGTGGCCATGAGGGGGGGAGATCTTACCACTACCCACTGAGGTGGCAGTAAGGGTTCCTGCTGTAATCCGGCTGTCACGATTGTGCCCATGGTTCTTGCTCTCATGCATCTCGCCACCTGGTGGTTAGACCTGGTGGCTGCGGGGGACTGTCTGTTTGCTGTTTCCCATGTTCCAGAAGTCATGTCGGTCCGGTCCGGTCCGGATCTTCCAGCCTTCCAGATTGTCTTAGGATTTTTGGAACTTAGCAGCACCCTTACCTGGTGAACTCCCTTGTATGTTGCCTTTATTAAGCACCTGGGAACTTTCAGGCTTTGCCTTGGCAACAGAGGTCTTCAGTTGTGTTCTTGTCCTTGTTGGTCTGTTGCGGTTCCTGCCCTGAAAGCTTGCTTTGCCTGTCTTAGACTCTGCTTGTTTCTTGGTTTATTCTATTGTCTGCTGCCTGCCCAAGACTCTGCTTGTTTCCTGGTTTATTCTGTTGTCTGCTGCCTGCCCAAGACTCTGCTTGTTTCCTGGTTTATTCTGTTGTCTGCTGCCTGCCCAAGACTCTTATTCTGTTGTCTGCGGCCTGCCCAAGACTCTGCTTGTTTCCTGGTTTATTCTACTGTCTGCGGCCTGCCCAAGACCCTGCTTGATTCCTGGTTTACTTCTGGTTGCCGCCAGCCTATAGACTCTGTTGGGTTCCTGGTTTCCCTTCTGCTTTGCTGCCTGCCGGTAAGACTCTGCTTGATTCTTGGACTATTCTTTTGCTGCTGCTTAGTGCTACTGTTCCAGTCCAGCTGCTCCAGTCCGGCCTGTGCCCGGCTGTCTGTGGCCTGTTTTGCCTCCTGTTTGGGTGATTTGCCTGCCGCTGCCGCTCCTCGGCAGTGGCCCAAGGGCTCACTTTTCCTCACCAGTGTGACACCAGCAGTAACCAGGCAGCATGTGGCAAGGCCTGATTTGTCTTTAAAGATTGCTTCTCAGATAAATCCTTTTATCAGCCACTAGTTGGGTCTGGATGCTTATTTCTTTTCTCTGGACCTATGTTGCAGCTTGGCTTTCCCTCTGTTTTTTTTTTTTCCGGTCCAACTATTAGGCAATCAAAGGCCTCTTCTGCCTGTGTGTGAAAGCTGTATAATGCGCCTTCAAAATAGGGAGACAACAGGGGAATATATCTGCTGTTAGCCATAAGTTGGTGGCAGTGAAAAAGTGCCCACTTATCTTCAAATAATAAATCATAACTGCTCAGAACGGAGAGGGTTCAGTGTCCAGAGTGATGGGTGGTGTTCAGTGGCCATTAATTTCCCTGTCAGCATAGTTATGATGAAAGGGACGTCATTTTAAGTGAAGTTTCTTAACATGTGGCTTGCCTGCACCCTCCTTTTTCAGCTAACTTCAGTAAATACAAGGAAACTCACCAGATAAAATGTAAACCTGGGAATTAAACTTCCATAGCAAGCTCTCTCTGCCTTCTCCTGGGAAACAGAATTCAAGTAACCAAGTCAAAATTAATGAAAAATTCTTTCACCGTGTTTTATAGCTTTGCACAGTATTTCTGCAGACAGCATTGGTCATTGTTGAAAGGGTAGGAGGCTGCAAAAGCAATGAAGTGGCACATTTTAAACAGTAGGAGTTAGCTGTAATCGTTATAATATAGGTTTCTGGTCTAATTACTCACAAATTTAATTTAGAATCGGCATCTGGGACTCTGGGGAGAGTACTTTTTGATACCAGGTAGAGAGACTGACTCTTAGCCTTTGCTTTCCATTTTCCTTCTCTTTCACCTTCCTTTGCAATTATTGGAAATCTGATTTAGCACCATCTGAGCAACTGTAGGATTCTGGAAGGATTTGAGGATGTGGGGGAGAAGAGGAGGAAGGAAGCACCTCTAAAAATCAGGAGACTACCAGCCCAATTTCTTTGCTGTTAGAGCTTCCTTCTTGATTTTTTTGAGGGGGAGACCAAGGGGTGGGAATGAGATTTAAGAGTGAAGGTGGAATGTGAGACCTAAGAGGAACTGAGAACAGGTTGGTACAGTGGTTCCCAAACCTGGTCCTGGAGGCACCTTAGCCATTCAGGTCTTCAGAATATCCACAATGAATATACATGCAATGGAGGCAGGGCATGCAAATCTCTCTCATGAATATTCATTGTGGGTATCCTGAAAACATGACTGGCTGGGGTGCCTTCGGGATCAGTTTTGGGAACCAATGGGTTAGTAGGTAGGCAAGGAAGCATCCAGCGTGATGACCATGTCTCTTTCTTCTAACAGGGATGGCCCCCAACAATATGATGCAGTAAGACAACACTTTTAAGGAGTTGCTTTTCTGTATCAGCTGAAATGGCTATATACAAAGATCTATGTAGTACCTTCTCCTGATTTTTTTTTTTTTTGTTACATTTGTACCCTGCGCTTTCCCACTCATGGCAGGCTCAATGCGGCTTACATGGGGCAATGGAGGGTTAAGTGACTTGCCCAGAGTCACAAGGAGCTGCCTGTGCCTGAAGTGGGAATCGAACTCAGTTCCTCAGCACCAACCACCACCCTAATCACTAGGCCACTCCTCCACTGTTGCTACTATTTGAGATTCTACATGGAATGTTGCTATTCCATCAGCAACATTCCATGTAGAAGTCGGCCCTTGCAGATCACCAATGTGGCCGCGCAGGCTTCTGCTTCTGTGAGTCTGACGTCCTGCACATACGTGCAGGACGTCAGACTCACAGAAACAGAAGCCTGCGCAGCCTTCTACATGGAATGTTGCTAGTGGAATAGCAACATTCCATGTAGAATCTCCAATAGTAGCAACATTCCATGTAGAATCTCAAATAGTATCAACAGAACCTCAAAATAGTAGTAACATTCCATGTAGAATCTCCAATAGTATCTATTTTATTTTTGTTACATTTGTACCCCGCGCTTTCCAACTCATGGCAGGCTCAATGCGGCTTACATGGGGCAATGGAGGGTTGTGACTTGCCCAGAGTCACAAGGAGCTGCCTGTGCCTGAAGTAGGAATCAAACTCAGTTCCTCAGGATCAAAGTCCACCACCCTAACCACTAGGCCACTCCTCCACTGTTGCTACTATTTGAGATTCTACATGGAATGTTGCTATTCCACTAGCAACATTCCATGTAGAAATCGGCCCTTGCAGATCACCAATGTGTCCGCGCAGGCTTCTACATGGAATGTTGCTAGTGGAATAGCAACATTCCATGTAGAATCTCCAATAGTAGCAACATTCCATGTAGAATCTCAAATAGTAGCAACAGAACCTCAAATAGTAGCAACATTCCATGTAGAATCTCCAATAGTATCTATTTTATTTTTGTTACATTTGTACCCTGTGCTTTCCCACTCATGGCAGGCTCAATGCAGCTTACATGGGGCAATGGAGGGTTAAGTGACTTGCCCAGAGTCACAAGGAGCTGCCTGTGCCGGGAATCGAACTCAGTTCCTCAGGACCAAAGTCCACCACCCTAACCACTAGGCCACTCCTACTCCTGATTGTGTGAATTGGCCTCATAGTGAAGCAATGCAGAAGACAGAACATTTTCAGGTAGCAGAGAAGACACCTTGATGATAGGATAATGAAAAATGTATCACTTAACAGGGTCTGCATTATTCAGTTATGCCCATACAAGTAGCTAATCTAATCCCTTGCCAGCAGGTTGCCTTGGCAACCAGTTACCTGTGTACCTGCTTTGTGAGTACCAAGAAAAGGGCATGCACAGTCTCTGGCCACATTCAGCTAAAATCCTACACAATATTAATACTGAAAAAAAAATATGATCTAGTCAAGTGTTCTATTCAGTTGCAAATTTTTATTGCAATAAGAAAGGCTACACCTTGCAGAGCCCCAGGTTTAAAAAAAAAAAATCCATGAGTGCGATAGTCAACTGACTGATATTCAGTTAATAATAACTAGATAAGATGCTTGTTTACCTTTAACAGGATATTCAGAAAGATATCTGAATAAATCAGGCTGTTTGAATGCAGCTAGTTAAAGGTAACCAGATTACTTTATTTTGTGCCTGGGACAATGGTGGATTAAGTGACTTCTATGTAATCAAACTCTTCCACAGATAATAAAAGATAACCTTAATCGACATTACTGTGGTATATATTCGTAACCCAAGCTAGACTTAATTCAAATTAAAAGATTGGAGGAAAAGGCCTCAAAAGTCATAACCCAGTATTGGCGCGCTTAAATCTCAGAAAGACATGCACAACTTAGAGTAGTCGGTAAGTTACTTGTGCAAGTGGGAGTCCCCACCTAAGTCTCACCCATGCTCCTCCACTGTGTATACCCCCTTGTAAATACATTCTATATGTTTAGAATACTATCCTGCTTATAATCGAATGAGAAAAACGCCCAAGTTCCGACCTAAATCGGGAGATGGACGTTTATCTCACAAAAATGAATAACGCGGTATAATCGAAAGCCGAACTTGGACGTTTTCAACTGCACTCCATCACGGAGGCTTACAAAGTTGATGGGGGCGTGTCGGAGGCGTGGTGAAGGCGGGACTGGGGCATGGTTATCACCCGAACAGAGATGGGCGCCTTTCGCCGATAATGGAAAAAAAGTATGCGTTTGTAACTAGAATTTAGGGCACTTTTCATGGACCCTGTTTTTTCACGAATAAGGCCCCAAAAGTGCCCTAAATGACCAGATTACCCCCAGAGGGAATCGGGGATGACCTCCCCTGACTCCCCCAGTGGTCACTAACCCCCTCCCACCACAAAAAATGATGTTTCACAACTTTATATTTTCACCATCAAATGTCATACCCACCTCCCTGGCAGCAGTATGCAGGTCCCTGGAGCAGTTGTTAGGGGGTGCAGTGGACTTCAGGCAGGTGGACCCAGGCCCATCCCCCCCCTACCTGTTACAATTGTGCTGCTTAATGCTTAGTCATCCAACCCTCCCCAAACCCACTGTACCCACATGTAGGTGCCCCCCTTCACCCCTTAGGGCTATAGTAATGGTGTAGACTTGTGGGCAGTGGGTTTTGAGGGGGATTTGGGGGGCTCAACACACAAGGGAAGGGTGCTATGCACCTGGGAGCTCTTTTACCTTTTTTTTTGTTTTTGTAAAAGTGCCCCCTAGGGTGTCCGGTTGGTGTCCTGGCATGTGAGGGGGACCAGTGCACTACGACTCCTGGCCCCTCCCACGAACAAATGCCTTGGATTTATTCGTTTTTGAGCTGGGCGCTTTCATTTTCCATTATCACTGAAAAACAAAAACGCCCAGCTCCCAAATTGTCGAATAAAACATGGACGTCTATTTTTTTCGAAAATACGGTTAGGTCCGCCCCTTCACGGACCCGTTCTCGGAGATAAACGCCCATGGAGATAGATGTTTTCGTTCGATTATGCCCCTCCACATGTTTAGAATATCCAACCAAAGCCTTAACCCCTTCATCTATGCAGACGATGTCACAATATACATTCCTTACAAATCTAAACTGACAGAAATCACCAACGAAATCAAGATCAGCTTGAACATCATGGACTCTTGGGCAAATGCATTTCAACTAAAACTCAACAAAGAAAAAACACAGTGTCTTATCCTATCATCCCAACACAGCGCGGATAACCCCAAAATTATCAACACCCCAGATTACACGCTCCCTATCTCAGACAGCCTGAAAATGCTCGGCGTTACACTGGACCGCAACCTAACACTAGAGAGCCAAGTGACATCCACAACATAGAAAATGTTCCACTCAATGTGGAAACTGAAACGTGTGAAACAATTCTTCCCGAGGGAAACATTTCGCAACCTGATACAATCAATGGTACTAAGCCATGTAGACTACTGCAATGGAATTTATGCGGGATGCAAAGAACAAAGAGTAAAGAAACTTCAGACCGCTCAGAACATGGCAGCAAGGCTTATCTTCGGAAAAACGCGATGTGAAAGCGCAAAACCCCTCTGCGAAAAACTACACTGGCTCCCAATCAAAGAATGCATTGCTTTCAAAATCTGCACTCTGGTTCACAAAATTATCTACGGTGAAGCCCCGGGATACATGACTGACTTGATCGACCTACCAACTAGAAACACATCCGAATCAACACAGACGTACCTAAATTTGCACTACCCAAGCTGCAAAGGACTCAAATACAAATCAACTTACGCATCCAACTTCACCTACATAAGCACACAACTGTGGAACACATTACCAAAAACCTTGAAAACAAAGTACGACCACTTAAACTTCCGGAAAAAACTAACCTGTTCAAAAAGCCATACCCTACCAATCCAACATAAATGCCTGATCTCTGCAACACAACAAAACTAAAGTACGTAATGGACATGACACAACTCTTCCATTGTACGATTCCCTAGTGTGGCTGTGCCACATGAACTTGATCTTACCACAACATCACTTTGTATTTGTTTACACCGGAATCTGCAAACGTCTCTCCGGTACTATGTAAGCCACATTGAGCCTACAAATAGGTGGGAAAATGTGGGATACAAATGTAACAAATAAATAAATACTAGTACTTATGCATGTATATGTGCATAACAGACACATAACTGTGGGTGCCTGGGTTATAGACTTGCTGTTTAAGGGGTTCTTTTACTAAACCGTGGTAGCATTTTTAGCTCGCGGTAGAAATCAGCTGGCAGTAAACACTGAGAAACCCATTATATATCCACTCCTACCCTATCTGAGATAATGTTTAACCATCTCTCTGATCTCATGTGCATCTTTCTTTAAACTAGTCACCTTATTTTCTAACTCCTCTTACTCTCTTACCTATCTCTATGTTCCATCTTTGCTTATACCCTACACTGTCAATTAAAATGTTCTATTATGTATTGTGTTGACAATGTACGCAGTATGCCATGCCATACTTTGAATTGTCATTTGAATATTTTTACTGCTGTAATTGTCTATTGCTCATGTTGGATTTATTCTTACTGTACACCCCCTTGAGTGAATTCCTTCAAAAAGGCGGTAAATAATTCCTAATAAATAAATAAATATTCCTATGGGTGTCTTGGTGTTTACTGCCAGCTGATTTCTACCACAAGCTAAAAACGCTTAGTAAAAGATCCCCTTAATGTATAAGTAGTACCAGTTTAAAAAAGGAAGTGCATGCATATACTTTCCTGTTTAAAATTACCCCAAATAAATTACACGTACACACTTACAGCTGATCTGAAGGACACACACATTCCCAGTTTATTATTCATTTATTTATTTTACAGCTCATTATTCACACAAATATGTATTTATAAAATATTAACCCAATTTTATATAAGTTGTCTAGGTCAGAAAAGGGATGTGCAAGTCAGGATGTTCACGTCTTGTGGTACGTTTTATAAAAGGGTCCCTGAACATGATGTCTTTTGTAAAATACATAGACTGTGGAAATAATATAGTCAATGTTCAAAGTGATTTAACCAGGTGGTTGCTAGGTGGAGGTTGGGAGGAGCCTGGGCTGAGTCGGTACTTAACTGGTTTGTGGCGATATTCAGGCCATTAACCAGCTAAGTATCTGAAGTTAGGACAGGAAAAAGGCTGTCCTTACTGTAGCCACTGAGCTAACTGGGCATCAAGTCTGAACAATGGCTAGTACTCGATTAACTTCCGGGTAGTGGCCAAAAGATTTACGGGGCCTCTCCCTCTCCAAGGATCCTGCCCCCTCCCTCCCACCCCTGATGACTTGAAGGTCTCAACTAAGCCCCCATTACCCACATAGGCCCCTCAGGCCTACCTCGTATATCCCTGGTGGTTTAGGAAGTCTTATAGGCAGGAATGATACCCACTTGACCCTGCCAGGCACAGCTCTAGTCACAAAATGGCCATCGTGACTTCTAGCAGCCTTATAAATTTAGCTCTGCTATAAGTTATTGAATCTTTTTGTATTTTATTTCTCATATTTACAGTATTTCTAATTTTATGTTATATTTGAACTTTGCCTAAAGCTATTATTGGTTGGAAGATGATAAATTCAAGCAATAAGTAAATAAACAAATACATTCTCATCCTTAAACTCATTTTATTTCTAGCCATTCCCCAAAGAACCAAAACATGCTCAGACTGGGTATAGGTCACCGCGCCTTTGATTGGATTTGATTTCATTTGTTGACATTCACAGAGTAAAAAATAGCAACATTCAGGGGGTCCTTTTATTAAGGTGCACTGAAAAATGACCTGCAGCAGTGTAGGCGTGTGTTTTGGGCGCGCACAGAATCAGTTTTTCAGCGCAGCTGCAAAAAAAATATGCCTTTTAAAATTGTTGCAGAAAATGGACGTGCGGCAAAATAAAAATTGCTGTGCGTCCATTTTGGCTCTGAGACCTTACCGCCAGCCATTGACCTAGCGGTAAAGTCTCACACGGTAACCTGGCGGTAATGACCTATGCACGCCAAATGCTACTTGGTGCGCATCCGATACGCACAACAGAATATAAAAATTATTTTTCGGCCGTGCATATTATAGACTTTCCAATAAGAAACAAAGTCAGATCGTCAAGATCTTACCTAAACCTACACTACCCAAATTGCAAAGGACTGAAATACAAAACAACTTACGCAGCCGGCTTCTCCTACATAAGCGCACAACTATGGAATGGGCTCCCAGAAGCTGTGAAAACAATCTACGACCACTTGAACTTCAGGAAATCACTAAAAACCAACCTCTTCAAAAAGGCCTACCCCAACGACCCCACGTAACCATCTTCACCAACATAGCATGACTATGATCGAACAGGACAACACGCAATCTTCATCCATTCCGACCCTCCACTTATACCTCATACGATCACTATACAACTTTGTATTTGTTAACCACTGACTGGGCAAACGCCTTTGACGGTACTATGTAAGCCACATTGAGCCTGCAAATAGGTGGGAAAATGTGGGGTACAAATGCAAGAAATAAATAAATAAATTACTGCAAGAGCCACGTGGTAGCCATGTGGTAACTCCATTTTGGTGCACGTTGGGCACACGTTGGTTCTTACGCGGCTTAGTAAAAGGGCCCTACAGTCAGGGCTGTCGAGAGGGGGGGACAGGGGGGACAAAAGTCCCTGGGCCCGGCCCTCCGGAGGGGGCCCGGCGACACCGCAGTCTGACCCGCCCTCCCTCCATCGCTCCCAGCACTAACCTTAAATGCCTCCTTTCACCACATTCGCAGCAGCAGGGCAGGCCACTTCTTCCTTCTGTGTCCCGCCCTCGCCCGATGTAACATCCGCGAGGGCGGGGCACGGAAGGAAGGAGAGGTCTGCCCTGCTGCTGCTTGCTGCAAACGTGCTGAAAGGAGACGTTTAAGGTTAGTGCAGGGCCCGGTAGCGGGTGGAGGGGGGGGGCGGTGACCTCGGGTGGTGGGGGAACCCGGGGGGCGGCCTTGTCCCGGGTCTGGCTCTGGCTCTCGGCGGCCCTGCCTACAGTATTTAATATATTACCTTTTTTCTTTCAGACAAATGGGGCATTATTTTCTATTTAGGAAGTCACTAAAGATCTTTCTTTTCCAGAAATATTTTTCTTGGTCTATACATTTTGTATTTTACTTTCGATATTGTGATTATTCATTGTAAAATCTGTTTGGAGAATGCTATTTATTTATGACTGTTACCCGCTCTGAATTTGTTGGTTGTAGTGGACTATAAGATTCCAATGTAATGCAATCTAAAACATGGAAACGCAATAAAGTCATAAATAATGGTTGAATGCCTTTCTTCAGTTACTTTGCAAAAACACTGAGATTTTTCTGTGCGAAAGCCTTCCCTTGGAGAATGCAAGCTCTACATCATGCTCCCCGCGATCCTCTACATAAGGTCTAAAGTCTGGCCCTGGCTCTCGGGGCTTAGTGAAGTGCTAGTCCCAGAGCTATTAGACTCAACTAGCACATGGCATGTTTTATTAAATGAAATGCATCAACTCTTTCTAAAGGCCAAGATCTAGAGTATACTTTGATGTTTGTTACATAATACAACCTTGTAAAATAATTCATAAACTAATTTTTGCCAATTTTCACATGACCGTATTTAGAAGATTTACTCAACATTTCTCCTTTATCTGAAGATTTATAACTATAATATGTATGTACTAAATTGTCTGGATTGTAAGCCACATTGAACCTGAACTCTGTTTGGGATAATGCGGGATAGAAATGTCATTATAAAATAAAAGTTTGTATCTGACCCACACCATGATAGTAACATAGTAGATGACAGCAGAAAAAGACCTGCACGGTCCATCCAGTCTGCCCAACAAGATAAATTCATATGTGCTACTTTTTATTTGTACCTGTCCTCTTCAGGGCACAGACCGTATAAGTCTGGCCAGCACTATCCCCGCCTCCCAACCACCAGCCCCGCCTCCCACCACCAGCTCTGGCACAGACCGTATAAGTCTGCCCAGCACTATCCCCGCCTCCCAACCACTAGCCCCGCCTCCCACCACCGGCTCTGCCACCTAAACTCGGCTAAGCTCCCAAGGATACATTCCTTCTGAACAGGATTCCTTTATGTTTATCCCACGCATGTTTGAATTCTGTTACCATTTTCATCTCCACCACCTCCCGCGGGAAATTGGATTTCAAATATATTGTCTTTGGTTTCCAAATATGCATTTACATATGAATATTGTCTTATTTAGTGTTTTCTTTAAATACTTCTGTCTTCAAAAATATCTTTCTGCGGTCACACAGTTTTATTGTTTATCAGTAGTTTCTGGTTAGCTCCTCTTTTAGGGTAAAGGTGATGAAGTGTGAAGGGCTGAGAAGGAGAGGTACATAAAATCTTCTGTATTGGGTCAGACCGAATGTCCATCATACCTATTATCCTGTTTCTCCAGCAGTGGCCAATGCAGGTCACCAGTACATGGTAAGATCCCCAAAAGGTAGATAGATTCCATTCTAGATACGCTCGTGGATAAGCTCTTGTTTTCTCCAGCTTTACCTGGCTAATAATGGTTTATGGATTTTCTTCCAAAACCTTGTCCAAACTTTTTTTGAACTCACCTACACTAACTGCTTTTACCACATCCTCCAGCAATGAATTCAAGAGCTTAGTTGTGTGGCGAGTGAAATATATTTTCAGTGTTTTGTTTTAAGGGGGTAAGTTTATAAAGATTTATCTGTGTGTAAAGCCTGTATTACAGGTAGATAAGGGCTTTTATAAAATCAGGTGGCCATATATGCATGTATAAGTATGCATACCCAAAAGATCATGTATAAGCCTTCCCTGGCGTATAGGCTGGGTACTACAAGGAATGAGCCTGCTCTATAAGGACACCTTTGTGTGTAAGTGTTCATATTTAACACTAGTGTAAACTGGCACTAGTGCGTGAAAATATGTGTGCACATTTACAACAGCTTTATGTCTCACATATATGATCAATTTTTGATGTTGAAGTATCTGTGTTATAAATTGTGCCTGTGTAAAAAGGATTCTACTATATTTAAAGATCAAGAGGGTTTAAAGAAAATTCAAACTGGACTATATTATCATTAATAGCTATTTGTAATAATCCAGTTTTAAAAAATAAAAAAGATCTATTCTTGCCTGCTGTGGAGTGGTATCACATAAATGTTGGCATCTAAATGTGACATATATACTGAGAGTGCTGAGCCTATTCTATAAGGACAAATTCACGTGTAAGTGTTCATATAGAACACTAGTGTAAACTGGCACTAGTGTGTGAAAATATGTGTGCACATTTACAACAGCTTTATGTCTCACATAAATGTTGGCATCTAAATGTGACATATATACTGAGAGTGCTGAGCCTATTCTATAAGGACAAATTCACGTGTAAGTGTTCATATAGAACACTAGTGCAAACTGGCAGTGCGTGAAAATGTAGGTGCACACATTTACAACAGCTTTATCTCTCTCATCTAGACTACTGCAATGCACTTTATGCTGGTTGTAAAGAGCAAATCATCAAGAAACTTCAAACAGCCCAAAACACTGCAGCCAGACTCATATTTGGAAAAACAAAATACAAAAGTGCCAAACCCCTAAGAGAAAGACTACACTGATTTCCACTTAAAGAGCGTGTTGCGTTCAAGGTCTGCACTCTGGTTCATAAATCATTCACGGAGATGCCCCTGCCTACATGTCAGACCTAATTGACTTGCCACTCAGAAACGCTAATAGATCAGCACGCACTTTCCTGAATCTTCACTTCCCTAGCTGTAAAAGACTAAAATACAGATTAATACATGCGTCCAGCTTTTCCTACATGAGTACGCAGTTTGGGAATGCATTACCACTTGACCTGAAAACAATCTACGACCCAATCAACCTTCGCAAGTCACTGAAGACCCATCTTTTCAACAAGGCGTACCACAACGTTCCACAACAGGAACTGTAGCGCATCACCTGATATTCCGAATGTTATCTTTCTATACCTGATTGCCTAATTCTATTATGTCATCCGTGTTCTTTATGTAATACCAATTGTATCTTTTACACTGCTATGACGAATGCCATGACAGAACATTGTAAGCTACATTGTAAGCTACATTGAGCCTGCAAATAGGTGGGAAAATGTGGGATACAAATGCAACAAATAAATAAAATAAATCGTAACCACTTGTAACCACTCGCCTCCACCTACCCTCCTCTCCTCCTTCCTGTACACATTAATTGATTTGCTTACTTTATTTTTTGTCTATTAGATTGTAAGCTCTTTGAGCAGGGACTCTTTCTTCTATGTTTGTGCAGCGCTGCGCACGCCTTGTAGCGCTATAGAAATGCTAAATAGTAGAGAGTTCTGTGCCTATTCTGAAAGGACAACTTTGCGTGTAAGTGTTCATATAGAATGCTAGTGTAAAATAGCATTAGTGTGTGAAAGTATGGGTGTGCACATTTACAACAGCTTTATGTCTCGCACAAATGTTAGTGCCTAAATGTGACATATACACAAGAGTTCTGAAAGGACAACTTCACACGTAGGTGTTCATATAGAATACTAGTGTAAACCGGCATTAGTGCGTGAAAATGTAGGTGCACACATTTACAACAGCTTTATGGCTCATATAAATTTTGGCGCCTAAATGTGACATCTACCACCTAAGTTATAGTGTTCTGTAAATTACTGCCTTAAATATTGGCCCTGCCTATGTCCTTCCACTGTGAACACCCCAGTAACAGTCACATGCTATGCCATTTAAATGTGTATGTAGAAAATAGCACTTAGGTGCAATGCTGCCATTTTCACATATAACTGTGCACTTGCCCATTTGGCTGGCAGCAGTGACGTAGCTACGTGGGGCCTGGGCCCCAGTAGATTTGGCCCTGGCCCCCTCCCGATGACCCCCTTGAACCCCCCTCCCGCCACCAACCCTCCCCCACCGTCGCCTCCCGCCCCGTCGCTTCAGGTACCTTGTTTGCTGGCCCACCAGCCGAAGAGAGTCTAGTTCTTCAGTGCCGGAGTAGCGCCTTCATTCAAGGAAGTTCCTGGCATGATCAGCTGTTTCATTTTGCCGCGCATCCATTTTCGGCAAAAATGTTAAAAAGGCATTTTTTGCAGGTGTGCTGAAAAATGATTCTGCGTGCACCCAAAACCCACGCCTACACTACCATAGGCCATTTTTCAGTGCACCTTAGTAAAAGGACCCCTATGCTACTATATAAATGTATGAGTGCCTATATGCGTTTATATGTCAACATTCCTACCTAACAGCTAGTCTCTAAATATGTGCCTATTTTGCATAGCACTTATTTGCAAGGGGGGGTCAGACACTTGGGCGGAGCCTGGGTGGGGCATAGGCGGGGCTTCCTCTTATGCTGTAAGTTACATGCATACTCTGCCATGTTTAGGTGCTCACACTTGTACCAGCTCTATGCCTGCATCAGTGTAGGAACCTAGATGTTAGGTGCACCAGTGAAGGGTTACACTTGTATTCTATAAAGGAACCTAAATGCTTCGGAGTGTCTACATGAAAGTGCCCAGTTATAGAATTATCTCCACAGAGTCTTAAACACACAAAGGCATGACATTCATAGTCACATTCTCTCACCCACACACTCTCATACACAACCATATTTTCACACACACACACATGCACATACATACACATATACACATGCATACACACACACACACACATGAATGCATATATGGTGAGGTACCTGGCTACATGATAGATCTCATCATCCTACCTCTCAGGAATACATTCAGACTCTCCCGTTCGTATCTTAGCCCTCATTATCCAAAATGCAACGGCATCAAGCACAAATCCACGGATGCTACATCCTTCTCTTTCATCAGCACTTAGCTTTGGAACTCTTTGCCAAAGACCATTACAACCATCACCAACCACCTAACTTTTAGGAAATCTCTAAAGACCATGTTATTCGGAAATGCTTATCCCACGGCTTCTGCATGTGTCTCCACTGTTGGAAGCGCATCGATCTAGAGACATTTTGGACACATTCCCCTTCCCTGTTCCCTCCAGGTTTCCCTAATCCTTCCGTTCATTCCTACTCTTCCCCAATATCTCTTGTAGGTTTTTCTGCTGTATTAGCTTCATTTCACTGCATTGGCGTCTGCCTCTGTGGTCCATTGTAAGCCACATTGAGCCTGACACTGTTGGGAAACTGTGGGGTACAAATGAGATAATAAATAAATAAATATACATATACATGCATACATACACACACACGTATAAATGCACACCTAAACTCACATACACACACAAACACACAAGCACACACTCATGTACGCACACACACATACATATACACATGTACACACACAGAACCTCTCTTTCTTTCTCTCTCTCATTCAGACATATACATGCATGCAGTTGCTTACCATAAAATATGAAATCCTGTAATTTGCAAGGACATTTCATCTAGCATTTTAAATGTTTTTCAATCTTGTGAAACATGAAACAAAAACTCGATTAGAACAAATGATTAAATTTTGCACACCCCTTTCCATTTAAGAGTTTGCATATTAAATATTTTGTTTCAGAGCTAACCTACTAGCGATTAACAGTAAAATGTGTGCCTGACAAGGCGGTGGTGCTTCCTGACCTTTAAATCCAGAGAGGCAATCAATCCTGGCTGGTTCTCTGTTTTCATGTTCACTGGGAACTAGACTTTAAATGCCAAATGGCGTTTCTCCTCTGGTATGTGTAGGCCTGATGGACATTTATTGTAAAAGTTAAACGGAGAGACAACCAGCCCTTGGTTGAGGCCTCGAGTCCCTGACTGCTCTGTTTTACTTTTCTTCCATAGTAAGTGGTTAATAGAAATTCTCTGACCTGCAGTGCAGACTTAATTTATCACATATAACAGGTTGATTTAACAGGAATGGAATTCAGTGGAACAATAGATTTTTTTTTTTTTTACCTCTTAGTGGGCTTCAGACATTTTGTCAGTACAGAAAATCGGTCATAGTGCCTGAAAAAATATATGAGACTTTGAATAATTGGGCTACATTTGCACAGGTACAAGATCAATGGAAACTGTCAATAAATTAAAATTGCCCTCCCCCCCCCCCACACTTGTCCAAGAATGAGGAGACATTTGTTTTGCATCCAATTTTTAAATGCAGAGTTTTTCAGGATGCCTTATCATAGTGTTGAACACAGTCTTTGTTTGAATACCCAAAATACATGGTCAACGAGGCCTCTCCTATGTATGAGGGAAGAGGGAGGGGGGCAAGGTATGAGAGGCACAACAACCATGTGCCTGGAGTGTCAACCAAACTGGCTTGCATAGGAGTTCAGCAAGTTTTTCAGCTTTTATTTAACTAATCTCATGTGCCCCTTTGGCAGACGGATAAGGAAGAATTAAATGGGAAGTGAATTGGTTAGCTGAGACGTATGTTATGCTATTAAGACCGAAACACTAAAGGGAAATAGAATTGCGAAATGTTCTGATCTTCTTAAGGAAACTCAGACAGCTTTTGCAGTGTGAAGCCAATTATTGTAAATGTTGCCAATCTTGCTATTTCCAGCAGCTTAAAAGCAGCCTGTCCTAAGCATTGCTTTTGCAATTATTTGTGCATGAAACCCCTTAATTTTACAACCTGTTATTTCTAATCTGTGCTAGCTGTCAGTCAGCTTTTCATAATTAGCATTGGTTGTCCAGTATCCTCAATTAGACGATGTGTTACAAAAATTGATTGAAAAATTATCATAAACAAGTTTAGATTTTATTTAATCAGTGGTGTAATGTAGGAATGTTAAGGCAGGGCTATTAAAAATTAAAATTACTGCTCATGAAAATTAATGCTTTTATGTTTGCCAAGTTTTCTGGGAATCTATAATAAGTCTGTAATTTTTAAAAAAATTTTTTAGCCAATCTTCCTCTCCTCCAAAGAAAACATTTGGCATGTTTTCGCCACAGATGCTACATGCATTGGTTAACCTCAATTGCGTTTGGTATCTAATTGGTTCTGTAGAGAGTAACTGTTGTACACACTCAGAAAAAAAACTGGATCACAGCATCATGGGTTAAAGTCCCAATGGAGATCAGTGGCACCATTTTGGTGAGGAGTAAGATGGCAACCTCCTTTTTTTCTCTTTTGGTGATGGAACAACAATATAAATTTTGAAGTCCTGATGGAGACTACGAAGTGGAAGTGTATATTGGGGCCTTGCATTACGAATGTATGGGGTGGCTGTACTGCTTGTGTTTCACTGGATCTGTCGAGTCTGTGACATGTCCAGTGTATACACATTACTGTGGATTTATGACAGTTACGTTGCATTAAATATGCAGAATTGAAAAGTAATTGATCAACTATTTGACTTAGCGTTGACTGGATAGCAGAGTGGTTTCATACACGTGAGAACTGATTTTATATAGATTGTCTTTGTTGGGATATTTACAATTTGCTTTCTGCATGCAGAGCCTTTTATAAAATACATATAAGGCCAAGGGATAAATGCTGCCTTTGATCTTGTACACTATGCTCTTCTTTTGATAGCAGAGCCGGTAGTGGGAGGCGGGGCTGGAGGTTGGGAGGCGGGGATAGTGCAGGGCAAACTTATACGGTCTGTGCCAGAGCCGGTGGTTGGGAGGCGGGGCTGGTGGTTGGGAGGCGGGGCTAGTGCTGGGCAGACTTATACGGTCTGTGCCCTGAAGAGCACAGGTACAAATCAAAGTAGGGTATACACAAAAGTAGCACACATGAGTTGTCTTGTTGGGCAGACTGGATGGACTGTGCAGGTCTTTTTCTGCCGTCATCTACTATGTTACTATGTCTTAACTCCATTGGTATCTCGGGTTCTGTACTTCAATGCTTTACTTCTTTCCTCTCTGGTAGGAGTTTTCAGGTTTGTTCTTCTACCTCTACATCTGCTGATTTTCCACTCGAGCTTGGCGTCCCTCAAGGTTCTATCCTTTCCCTACTGTTATTTAATATTTTTCTATGTCCCTGGCTCTTCTTATTCAAGATTTCATTATCAAATTCTTATTCTATGCAGATGATATACTCTTGATTTTCCCAGTGGTCCCCCATATCATCCTTACAGTCCCGTTTATCTGCATTGTCAACTTGGCTTGCCGCTCATAAAATGCACACCTACCCTGGAAAAACCACTGCTTCTTGGATTTCTGATGCATTATCTCCTCCCAACGCACCACTTTCTTTATTTAATGCTGCTATCACACCTGTTCAACCTTTTTGATACTTGGGTGTTACCATCAATTCCAGGCTGTCCTTTGATTCTCAAGTCTCCGCTATTATTAAAAAAGGGATTCTACTGGTTACGTTGTCTCTGATCTATTAGACAATTCCTAGATTCGACTTCTCTTCACACTCTTATACAAGCTTTTGTTATCTCACGCCTCAATTACTGTAATTCAGTTTTTTGTGGAATTTCATCTTCGTAGATTTCAAACACTACATAACTCTGGAGCTCGCTTTCTGTGTACGGCTCGAAAATATGATCTCGTCGCTCCCCCTTTCCTCCAGTTGCACTGGCTCCCAGTACAATCCAAATGTTTGTTTAAGATTTTCCCCCCTGTTTACTAAGCTGCACAGCAATACCGACACAGCCTATTCAAAGTGAATGGGCTGTGTCGGCGTTAGCGCACAGCAGCTGCTAGCGAGGCTTAGTAAACAGGGGGGAGGGGGTTACGTTTAACTCATAAAGCACTACATCTTAGTTCCCCAGCATACCTTGCTTCTGTAGTAAAGTCCTATACCCCCTCTTGTGCCCTTCGCTCACTAGATTTTCACCAGTTAGATCTCCTTTCTGCCAGGATTGCACACAATGACTCCACCCATTCTGCTGCCTTTTATTTTCTTGCACCTTCACTTTGGAACTTACTTCTCCCCTACATCTGATCAGAACTGTCATTCATTAAATAAAAACTTATTTTTTGAAAGGGCCTTCATTCCTCCACCATGATGCGTTTAAGGTTTCACGGTGGTCTGTTTGTTTCAACAGCTCAATACGTGTGCCTAGGCATCCTTGATCGCTATTGACTATGTATGAATGATTCTTGTTGACTGGTCTTTAGCTTTTCTATTTTATTTTGGCATTCTTTTCTATTTTATATATAAATTTGGTATTCTTTTAATTGTTAGCTGCTATGACCTGCATTCAGAAATGGTGGGATATCAAGCTTTGTAATAAATATAAACATAAACATTTGGAGACAGATACTGCATAAACTGCCCTTTTCAAAAATAAATGTGCTAAAAAAAAGTAGCATCACATGGGGCAGTTACTCTTGGACTGACAGATTGTTACCTATATGTGTAAGTGCTGGATTTATAAAGATGCAGATGCAAGGGGAGCTGATTAAGGACTACTGCAATGCAATTTATGCGGGATGTAAAGAACAAACCTTAAAGAAACTTCAGACCGCTCAAAACACGGCAGCTAGGCTTATCTTCGGAAAAACGCGATTTGAAAGCGCAAAACCCCTCCGTGAAAAACTACACTGGCTCCTGATCAAAGAACACATTGCTTTCAAAATCTGCACTCTGGTTCACAAAATCATCTACGGTGAAGCCCTGGGATACATGACAGACTTGATCGACCTACCAACTAGAAACACATCCAAATCAACACGAACGTACCTAAATCTGCACTACCCAAGCTGCAAAGGACTCAAATACAAATCAACCTATGCATCCAGTTTTTCCTACATAAAAGCACACACCTGTGGAACACATTACCAAAAGCCTTGAAAACTATGTACGATCACCTAAAATTACGGAAAAACTAAAAACTAACCTGTTTAAAAAGGCATACCCTAACGATCCAACATAAATGCCTGATCTCTGCAACACAACAAAAGTAAAGTACGTAATGGACATAACACAACTCTTCCGTTATACGATGCCCTAATGTGGCTGTGCCACATGAACTTGATCTTATCACAACATGACTTTGTATTTGTCCACACCGGAGTCTGCAAACGCCTCTCCGGAACCAAAGAAAGAAGCACAATTCCCCCTCCTCCAAACTCCAGGTCCAAACAAGCAGTTAACTGACAGTTTCACATGCCTTGGTGCAGGTGTACATACTGAAGGGAAATTTTTGAAGCATACATGTATTTCTGTTGCAAAATAGAATTACATACATATATAATTTTAAGACTTGCTCAGAACATGCCTTCTTTAAATCTGTGCGTGATAGTTGCATACATGTATAAGTACCGTCTCTTCAAAAACACCTCTTAGGGGCATAGTTATCAATGTGGGCTACTAATGTGAGTTATTTTACCACTAACTCATACTATTTTAGCAGAGATTCCAATTTATGCAACGAGAACTGGTTATAAATAATTGGGGTTAAGAGTAAAATAACACATTTTATTGGTTGTCCATGTTGATAATCCCCCCCCCCCCTTAATTAAAGAAAAAAGAAATGCCTCTAGAATTGAAATCATTGCTATATGTAATAAAAGTGTTCCAAGTATGGATAATCAAACCATTGTGACATCACTGATGAGGGCTCTTAGGCATTGGTGGAATGAGGCATTATGACATCACAATGTCAGCTCTGTTACTAGAGACTGAAACTCTTCACACTAGGGAGGTTGGGGGGGGGGGAGTGGGGAGGAGTTATCAATGTGGGCTACCATTAAGATGTGTTATTTTACTACTAACTCATGCTATTTTAGTACAGGTTCCATTTTATGCAGTGAGACCTAATTACTAATAACTGGGGTTAAGAATAAAATAACATGTCCTAATGGTAACCCACATTGATAACTTCCCCTCTTATATGTGCATGCTAATTTACATGTGTAAATGCCATTTGTTAGTAGAAATCCACCAAAGTAGAGATATCGGAGATCCCACGGGATGCAACAGCAGCAGAAAAAAAGTGGGAAAATGACCGTAGACTCCAGAGACGAGAGAGACAACCTTGATACTTTTAGAAGATTTATTGATAAAAAGACTCGACATGGCATTGTGTTTCGGCCTATGGCCTGCCTCAGGAGTCTGTTGATGAAAAATAGATGATAAACTTCTCCAATTTGGTATCTTTTATAGCAAAAAAACATTGAAGAGAGGTCTTGAAAAAGGCCGTGAGTTAATAAAGAACTTCAGTGTTTGCTCTGGTCACGTAACCAATTCACCAAATACACCTTTTTTTTTTTTACAGGTGCAAACCTTCTGCAATTGCTTCCTTTATATCGTTAGGATTTTACTAAGTCCATCAGTCTATCAGGTCATGGGTCAATCAACGTACCTATCAAAAATCATTTCCTGTTTTACATATTCATACTTACATAACTGTTACTATCCTTAATGCTTGCTCAATCCTTGCTGTCACATCTCAAAAAAGACCCAGTGTGATCCTTTTTTGTTTGAGCCCTGGTAGCGGCACTTGCTCCATCACGTGCTACATTGTGTTTTTTTTCTTACTCCCCTCTCCCTCCTTTTGTGTCATAACTAGAATATAACTATTCTGATGTAATTATTCTAATAGTATTTTATACCAGTGGCATAGCCAGACCTTCAATTTTGGGGGAGGGGCCTGAGGCCAAAGTGGGGAAGGGGCATAGCATTTTGCCCCACCCCTCCTTCCATGCCTCCCTGTACAACCTCCATCTCAAATATCTGAGCAGGTGGGGATCCCCAAGCTCCGCCAGTAGAAGTGGTCCCCCTCCACTGACCAGAAACTCCCCAAAACTAGCAGTTGGTGGCACTTTCCACGGGCTGCCTCTGTGCTAGCTTCCATTATGCACTATTATCAGCAAATGATAAAACATTAATGTTCATGATTTTTTTCCGATCATTTTCATTTGATAATGATATGACATTTCCCATATATTTGCGAATGAATGCCCATCCCTACCTGTCATCAGTTTATACTGGCCTGCAAGATTCAGGAGTCGTGGAAAAGGCTGACTATCTTAAAACATTTGGGTGCCCTTTTACTAAGCCGCGTAAACGTCTACGTGTGCCCAACATGCACCAAAATGCAGTTACCACACGGCTACCGCGTGGCCCTTGCAGTAATTTCATTTTTGGCGCACGTCTGCTATACACGCCCAAAAATATTTTTTATTTTCTGGCGTGTGTCAGCTATGCGTGCAAGTGGCATTTGGTGTGCATAGGTCATTACCGCCTGGTTACCGCATGAGACTTTACCGCAAGCTCAATGACTGGTGGTAAGGTCTCAGACCCAAAATGGAGGCAATTTTGATTTTGCTGCACGTCCATTTTGTGGAAATTTTTTAAAAAAGGGCTTTTTTACAGATCCCTAAAAAATGGATTGGCGCGTGGCCAAAACCCGTGCCTACACTACCGCAAGTCATTTTTCAGCACACCTTAGTAAAAGGACCCCTTGGCTTGCTCCGTTTATCTTCAAAGAGCACAGCTTTGGACTGAGTCTGTGAAGATGTAATACCATGCATTCATTTTTGTAACATTTTCTAAAGTGGAGCCAGCCATTGTAACTGAAAGATCTTGGAAGTTTTCCATTCTCTCTGTAAGCTGTAGGGTAAAAATCTACCTGCCAATACTGTAATAGTAATTAGCAATAAAAGAGGAATAATTAAGGATTTTTATGTAACCATTCATTCTTTGAATTACGAAACACGTGGAAGTTACTTCTCTATCCTGGACAATACCAATTTTCTCTGGAATTCAAAGCTTTTGAAGAAACCCAATACATTTTCTGATAGCTGGTAATGCTGCTCTGTCATATTTTGCTCTTCAAACATGCCTATGAGTTTAATATAAATTTTCTCTCCATGTTTCAGGGAAATCAGATTTGGTTTCCCTTATTCTGTCCTTTTTCCTGTTGGACAAGAAGGAGTTGAACAATTTGAACTCCTGTGGGTTTCTGAAATTGGATCGGAAGAGCTGATGCAAATTCCATTTTTCTGATCCTATGTGCTTCCAGACGCTGTGCCTCTATCCAGCAAATTAAAACTTCAACTGACCGTGTTCGTAGGGCGAATATCGTCTTCTCGGCATGCTTTTCAGGTAACGCTTGCAGAGGCCATGCCTCTGTGGAATTTTAACAGCTATCCTCAGCACACAGAACCCAACACACTGCCCCCCCCCCCACCCAACTCAGGGAAACTGTGTGTTTCTATGCAGAAGAAGGAGCACGTTTCTTTTTTTTTTTTTAACTTGCTGTTCTTTTACTACTACTACTACTACTTAACATTTCTAGAGCGCTACTAGGGTTACTTACCCGCAGAGTTGATTCCAGCACCGCAACTTCCTGTATCACTGATATAGTTCATGCAGGCTGGGTACTTTTGATGAAGGCGATCAGCTGTGGTCCTTTTGAACTACAGACAGATCTAGTCCTCAGGCTACCAACAATAAATATTTCGGAAATACATTTGCACAGCATAATTCTTATGGAATAAGGCTAGTAGTAACCCCTCCCCTCCCAAATTTGAAAACCACAGCTTGCTCCCCCTACAGTAACTCACCAATCCCTTGTAGAAAAAATATGTTTGACAGATAAGAAGGGTCAAAGAAATAAAGTACAGATAAAATGCATCATTGGCCCAGTGCTTCTGGCTAAGAGAAAATGGGTTTCTACTGTACAAATGTGCTGTTGGCAATAACTTACAGAGATCTGCCACCTACCAAGTTTAATTTACTGCTTAATGCTTCTGCAATGTCTGTCTTGCAGAGACGTGCCAGCTAAGGTGCATTGCCTGGCTATCAACATGCTTGTTAAACACCTAAATTTTCCTTAAAATATTGGATGAAATCTACAGCCGTATTCTGCAAGTGTTTAAAGCAGATTAATTTTAGTTGTGAAAAATAATCTCCTTGCCACGGAATGGCTCATCTCAGGAAATTTTTACAGGATGAAAATGTTCATAAGATATTCATTGCAAGAAGGCGACAGTTACTAGGCTGCACGCTACATGAATTATTCCTCTAACTACCTTTTATTTGTTGCTAAGTTTGTCTACCTTCCTGAGGATAATTTCACAAGACAGCGGTAGGATATGACCTGCCGATATGAATTGAGCTCAGCAGAGAGCTTAAATGCTAATGCTAAAGGCAAATTACAGCCTGCTGTTTGATACCAGAAGTTAATTTAACACCTTCTTGCTGCACATCTTGGCCTTTTCAGATTTTTGTTTTCACCCCGCTGTTTTCTTCCACCTTTTGGGGCTTCCAGTTCACTTGGAAATGTCCTCTATCGACCTACGTTGACCTTGAACCTTTATTTACCTACTTACGGTGGAGGGAGCTCACTAAATGGCACGCAGAATTCCATGCCCCCCAAAACTGGCGTTAAATGCAGTTCTATAATGGGGGCATGTGCGTCACAGAATCGTACTTAGGCACGGATCTGCGCATAACTGTTGGGCGGGGGACTTATACTGCTAAAAGCAGGTGAATATGCTGGCACCTAACTTAGGCATGGCTCGACCTAATTCTATAATTCTCTGAGCAACTTTTGGGAATGCCTCTGATATGCCCCTAGTGTCGCCCCCTTTTCAGATATGCACTATTTATTTTTTATTTATTTATTTGCAGCATTTGTATCCCACATTTTCCCACCAATTTGCAGGCTCAATGTGGCTTACATTTGCCGTAATGGCGGTTGCCATTTCCGGGTAACAGAATTACAAATGGTGTTGTGTTAAGGTGCATACATACTTGGTAACATACATGGAACATAACATACATGGAACAGATCATGGTGTATATATATATATATACATACCATCTGCATACATACACTATAGAAGTTACATGCGGATCTTTATAGAATAGTGCGCATCTGCCAATAAAAGTCAAATAAGTGCAATAATCTGTGCCCAGTTAGGGAGGAATTTATCAAGCAGTGCTAGGGCCCTAAGTCATGTTAATTGGGCCTTAACATGACTTACGGGCTCATTTTCAAAGCACTTAGCCTCCCAAAGTTCCATAGAAACCTATGGAACTTAGCCTCCCAAAGTGCTTTGAAAATATGCCTCTTAGGCTCTAATGCTGCCTGACCTAAAATTCCACAGTGATAAATAAGTTTCCACAGGTTAGATAGTAATGAGATGCATGCTTTGCAACTCATTACTGTGTAAATGCTCCAATGCGATGTGTGGTGATACACCATAAGCCACATCAGGGCTAACAAAGCACGGTAAAATAACCCCCGTTTTCTGCTGGGGTAATTTTACCATCTGGGAACATTGGTCCCCCTCCCCTATCGAATCCCCTCTTCCAGAGCAAGACTTTGGCTTCAGACACCCCCTGAGCAAGACCCTGCTGCCCCCATCCCCCACAGGGGCTACCTGTCACAGCATTGGTGGTCCAGTGGGGAGGGGAGTTTGGGGGATCCTTGGGGGGGGGGGGGTTGTCTTGGGGGGTCCAAGGAGTCTTCAGGCAGAAGTGTTGCCCAATCGCTCCTGCCCTATCCAATGCCACTCTCCGAATGGTGCCCCTAGCAGTAGGGTCAGATTTCTATATAAGGATTATACAGTTCAAGCTTCTCCTATTGACCTTCAAGTGCACTCAATCTGCTGCCCCCCAATACCTCTCTACCCTCCTCTCCCCGTATGTTCCCACCCATAACCTCCGGTCTCAGGACAAATCACTCCTATCTGTACCCTTCTCCACCACCGCTAACTCCAGACTCCGCCCCTTCTGCCTCGCATCACCTTATGCCTGGAACAGACTTCCTGAGCCCATACGCCATGCGCCCTCCCTGCCCATTTTCAAGTCCTTACTCAAGGCCCATCTCTTCTCCCTTGCTTTTGGCGCCTAACCACCTTCCCCATTCCTGTTACCTACACTGACTACGTAGACTGTTACCGTTAGATTGTAAGCTCTCTTGAGCAGGGACTGTCCCTCCCCGTGTTTAAACTTGTACAGCACTGCGTAACCCTGGCAGCGCTATAGAAATGCTAAGTAGTAGTAGTAGTAGTAGTAGATTATGGGATTTTTAGGAAAACTGGCAATACTGCATTTTTCAATGATGGTTCATGTGATTTTCATGAAATTATTTAAATTTTAGGTTATATAACTGTATTTTTATTTTTATAATTTTATGTTGTTCATGGATTTTGTTTGTTTTTATTTTGTTGTTTGATTATGTATATTTTTTGTAACTTTTTCTGGGCTCTATTGGGAGGACAGACTAAATATTGAAATAAGTAAATATATCATCATTATCATCTGCATTAGAAGTAGTGCTGTCTACTTCATCACTTGCATCTTTGTTATCATTGTCATGCTGTCCAATTACAAAGAAGGCTTTTACAAAGTTGGAATCATTATCTTTGTCATCTGATGGCAAACACTGCTTGAATTATCTTTGAGAACTCATGTAAGAATGTCAAATGTGTGAGAACCCTTCAGTCTTAAAGCCAGACACGCAGACTTCCTTTCCTAATCCAGTGGACAGTCACCCCAATGTAAATTTTTCCATGGGATGGCCAACAGTCTATTGTGGTAGAGACTTATGTCTGTTCACCAAGAATTGTAATCAACTTTAGCTTCATCTCCACTTCAAAGTTACTCAACTCAACTGTGTTCTGTTAAGGTTGGAGACCAGTAACCAATTAAACAAACACAGGCAACTCTACTGTTCTTATAGGCTACATTCACTGAACAACAAAATTTAAGATGAGACGATCCACTGCATGACGAGGTTTGCAATAGCAAATCCTGTTCCTGGTTTTGCTGTTTCATTTGATTTACGGAGGAATCGTCATTAATGTCTCGCTTTCACTTTTACTTTTAACTGCAAGCATCAGAGTAAAAGTAGTAAAAATTAGTGAAAGTATTACTTCAGTAAAAGTAACAAATGTTGTCCTGTACTTCTTTACAAGTAAAAGTGACAAAACTTTTACTTAAGTACAGTAACTAGTTACATAGTTACTATACAACATTGGGACTGGGTGTCACCACCAAATTTTGATTCTCCCAAAGGGGCTGTGAATATTACTAAAGTGGATATTGAACCCAGTCCTCCATATAGTGCCACCGAGGCACTGGGCTGAACCCCCTATGATTATGCTTTTGCTAAAGAAAAACCCCTCTGTATCTCTTTATATTATGTTTATGGAAACTCAAGAAGTTCCCAGGACAAGGTAATGACGATTATAAAGAAAACAAATAAAGGTGATACCTAATATGTTTCTCAACAAGTTTTCAGGAGCTGCACTCTTCATCAGGGCAAAACAAAATGAGTAGTATTACATTGTGTAAGCATTAATTAATTAATGCATGCATTAAAAAATGGTCTCTCAACCCTAGTCCTCAAGGGCTACAGACAGGACTGGTTTTCGGTAAAATCAAAGTATGCAAATTAACCTGGCTCTTAGCAAGTGTTGCAGCTATACTTTGATGAATATTCATTGTGGACATTCTGAAACTAAAGCCTCTTTGTGGCTCTTAAAGGCAGAAATTGAGAACCCTTGTATTAAAATGTTTCCGATACATATATGGGAGGGTAGAGGCCCAATGTCAAAGGAAAAGCAAATGTTCAAAATACTCAAGGCATGAGCTCAGTCTGGCCAGCTTCAAAGTGTACCATGAGGGACGGATTCCCACTGCCCTTCCTCTGTGGACTCCATTGACTCCCTACTGTAGGGGGTCTTTTACAAAGGTGCAGTAGCGTTATTAGTGTGCGCTTCATGCTAAACGCTAGAGATGAAACAACACAGAGAGGGTCCAAAGTACAGAACAAAGTTCAAAAAAAGAAGCACCAGAAATAGGACACAGCTCTTAAAACTTGAAAGTCAATCTTCCATTATGGACACCACACGGGCTGTGTTTTGGCGCACAGCGCCTGTGTCAGGAGCCAAATGTGTCCTAATATGGGATGGATTTTGTGTGCAGCGACAAGACTTCCTCCTATGCACTTTAGGGGGTAATCGCTCAGCATGTTAGGAACAAAATCAATCCCCTCGTTCTTTGATAAATGGAAGATTGATTTTTCAAGTTTTACAATTAAAACAACTGTGTCCCATTTTGGAAGGGTCTTGGTGCTTCTTTTTGTATTTTAAATGCTAGAGATGCCCATAGGAATATTTGTACAGTTATATGTGAAGGGAGTGTGTAATCAATTACTTATAATATACTCAGCTTCAATTATATCCTCAGTATAAATAAACACTTGCAGGCATTTGCTATAGAATCATCAGATTAACATACCAACTTCTAAAACGGTTATTGTGAGCTAAGCATTTTGAAAAGAGGCGGTATCGAAATCCTCATCAATCCCAATTTTTTGAGCTTTTTTACATATTTTTTCATTGTGGTGTTTATTTATATCATTTATCTCAGTCTCTCTAGTTCAATCTTTATATTCAGAATTAGTACTTGGCTTTTCAGCGACAGTGGATAGTGTGCGGTGGAGACCCGAGATCACTGACATAGATCCATGTTTCGCATAGTGCTGTTTCAAGGAGGTCTCCTGCAAAATGAATCATAACGAAACACTTAAAATTCACTCGTTTTGAAAATATAACGCCCCGATGTACAATCAAGAGAGAGCTACTCTAACCTCTGTTTTAAGCAGCGGTTTAAACATGGCTGCCGATTATTTCAGAAGAAGGTTATATAGGCGCAATATAGGTACGTCATTTCCAGCGTCGATTAAACTTCCGGGCTGAACAGCCGATTAGAATAACATCTAACAGTTGTTACATCAATTAGTACAAGATATACAACTCTTGTCAATTCAAATAAATAGAAATATTTGGGCATCTCTAGTGTTTAGCACACGCTTATTTTTAGTGCGCCCTAAAAACGCTAGCGTGCCTTTGTAAAAGGCACCTCTAGGGGTCCTTTTACAAAGGCGTGCTGAAAAATGGCCTGCAGTAGTGTAGACGCATGTTTTGGGCGTGCTCAGTCATTTTTCAGCGCGCCTGTAAAAAAAAATGCCTTTTAAAAAATTTTTGCCGAAAATGGAAGTGCGGCAAAATGAAAATTGCTGTGCGTCCATCTTGGGCTTGAGACCTTACCACCACCCATTGTCCTAGCAGTAAAGACTCGCGTGGTAACCGGGCGGTAATGATCTACACGCGCCAAATGCCACTTGGCGCGCGCCCGATATGAGCATCCAAAAATAAAAAAATAGGACGCGCGTGTCGGACGCATGCTAAAAATGAAATTACCACAAGAGCCACATGGTAACTCCATTATGGCGCTCAAGACGCTTACGTGGCATAGTAAAAGGGCCCCCCTAGTGACTTGTTTTGTGCTTTTGTTTGAGGTCCAGCAAGATGGACTAAACTGGCTGCCCTAAATCTCCCCCTGCAAGGCTTTGGGTCATTTTTAGGGGGGGAGGGTTAACCACTTCAAGTGTCATACTGCACCCCTATTTCTGGTTTCACTGTAATTATGTTATACTTCCAATTTCTTTTGTCAATATAGTCAGGAAGGGCCTTTATAATAGGCTTTAATTCTTTAACCTCATTTATTTTTTGCTTCATTGTTGATGGCTTGGATTACTGGATGATTGACTGTATTTTATTTACTTAATGCTCTTTTTTCCCCTCTAATGGTTGATAATATACCTCCAGAGGTTATTAGCATTTGTTCGGTGAGTGACAGTTCTGTACACTGTAGGAGACAAGTCGGTTTCTTGCTGCATTAAAGGGAAGTTAATCTCTCACAGTCGCTGTGCTTTGAGAAACATAATACAATGAGGAATATGTATCATTTTTTACAGCAAAATGTCATTTTGTAAATTTTGTTCATTTCTGTTTTCTCTAGTTGCACAGTAGAACTCAGCTTATCGCAAAGAATAAGCATGAAGCCACAGAAAATGGATAAAATGTTCTATGAAGGAGAGGGAAGGAATTTTGGATTTAGGTTGCACCTTTTGCAGCTCAAGTTCAGTTATATTCCCGTCCCCTGAGGGCTTACAATCTATGGGGCCCTTTTACCAAGCTGCAGGAAAAGGGGACCTGCGGTGTGAGTTTTTGCCGCATGCTTTTATCGAAGAGGATAAAAAGACTGAAAAAAGAAAATGCAGTAAAGTTTGCACTTGCTGCATGGCCATTTCAGGGTAACATAGAGGGGCATAATCGAACGGGGGCACCCATCTATAAGGGCGGCCATCTCTAATGATGGCCCCTTAAAGTGGCGTACCCGACCATATTATCGAAACAAGATGGCCGGCCATCTTTCGCTTTGATAATACGGTCGGGGCCGGCCAAATCTCAACATTTGGGCCGCCCGTAGAGATCGCCGGAGTTAGAGATGGCCGCCATTGGTTTTCGCCGATAATGGAAACTAATCGCGGCCATTTATTTATTTGCTGCATCTGTATCTCACATTTTCCCACCTATTTGCAGGCTCAATGTGGTTTACAATGTTCCTTCATGGCATTTGCCACTCCAGAGTAAAAAGGTACAGTTGATAATAAAATAGAGAACATGGATGACGTAATAGATTATGTGAATAACATAATGGATTGCCATTACAGAGCAAAAGAGGCAATTGGCATTATCTAAAGAATATTGATGACCTGGTAGATTAAACAGATAAATGAATAGAACGTCATTTCAGAGTATAGATGCATCTCGAACCCGGCCAAATCCAAGCCATTTGGTCGTGGGAGGAGTCAGCATTTGTCGTGCACTGGTCCCCCTCACATGCCAGGACACCAACCGGGCACCCTAGGGCAGTGGCGTACCAAGGGGGGGGCGGTCCGCCCCGGGTGCACGCCGCTGGGGGGGGGTGCCGCGCGCTGGTCAGTGTCGTTCGTTTCCATGCTCCCTCTGCCCCGGAACAGGAAGTAACCTGTTCCGGGGCAGAGGGAGCTGCAGCAAACGAGCAAAGTTAGCGAAGTCGGACCCCACAGGCGTGCGCCGCAGCACCCCCCAGCGGCGTGCACCCGGGGCGGACCGCCCCCCCCCCCTTGGTACTCCACTGGTGGTCTCTGATAATCTTAGAGACTCTATTGGCTTTATTTGTATACCTTAAGATACAGGTTATGATCTTATCTTCATCATGATGCATTCTTTCTGTTTGATGTAGCAGATAATCTCGATGGTTATATTTTGCTCTTCGGTAAGCATTTTTGACTACTTTTTTGGGATATCCTCTCTGCTGTAATCGCTCTCTTAGATTCTTTGCTTTATATCTGAAATCATGTTCATCAGAATAGATGCGTCGATAAAGTAACATCCGTGAGAAGGGTAAGCTGTCTTTTAGAAATTTTGGGTGATGGCTAGAATACTGCAATAGGCTATTAACGTCCGTCTTTTTCCGAAATACTGTTGTCTGAAATGAAGAGACTTTCTTAGACACACTCACATCCAAATAATTGATCATGGTCCTGCCGTGTTGACACGTGAATCTAATGTTCCGATGACATAAATTTAAATACTGGACAAAATTGTTAAGTGTTGTGACATCAGCTTGCCATAGCAGGAACACATCGTCTATGAACCTTGATTTGTATCTGCCATGTTCAGGGCACAGACTGTAGAAGTCTGCCCAGCACTAGCCCCGCCTCCACCCACTAGCCCCGCCTCCCAACCACCGGTGCTGCCACCTAATTTCTGCTAAGCTTCTGAGGATCCATTCCTTCTGAACAGGATTCCTTTATGTTTATCCCACGCATTTTTGAATTCCGTTACCGTTTTCATCTCCACCACCTCCCGTGGGAGGGCATTCCAAGCATCCACCACTCTCTCCGTGAAAAAAATACTTCCTGCAAGATGGCCGCAGCATTGAAGTGCTAGCAGGTCGCACTTGTTTAGCTCTCTGAAGTAATCTTCTTACCGCGATGCCGAAGAGACGGGGTTGTTCAGCCTCAAATGCCCCACAACGGCAGGCTCTTTCCTCTCAAGATATTCGACCGTTTCTTCAGACTGCTATTGTTCCATCTATACCAGTATCAAGTATGTCGGAAGGCAGCCCGCTGACTCGCTCTGGTGCGAATGGAGGCCTGGAAGCGTCTCTTGGGCTAGAGCTGATGCTCAGCCCCGACACAAGGAAACCACCCCCTCAACCAACGAGTTGCAGCACACCAACAGAGGCGTCTCTGAACCTGCTTCCCAAGAATGGTGCAAGTGAACAGAGACAGGAGGGATTAGATCAGACCACTGGTGAGCTGAAGGCCCAGATGGAAACATCGACACCTGCTACATCTAAGGTGGAAGAAACTGAAAATCTGAACTTGGAGATAAGAACGGAGAAAGAGGTACTACTCGCACAATTTTCTTTTGATATTAATAAACCAACTGAAGTGACTCTAGACTCACTTTGAACCCTAATAGTGGGCTTAGGGAAATCACTTTCCCCACAGATACAAAAACTGAATCAAGACATGACGATTCTTGAACAGAATACGAAAGCTTTGGATCTTAAAGTAGAAAAGTTAGAACAATCAGATATAAAAATGGCTATGGAAATTTAAAAAATGCAAACTCAACAGGAATCTTTGATAAAGGATTTGGCTTCCTTGAGAAGAAAAACTGAAGCCCTTGAGAACTCTGCGAGGAATAATAACCTTCGTTTCTTGAACTTCCCCAAACAGCTTACTAAATTTCCTAGAGAGATGTTAAAAAAAATACCTTATAGAGATTTTTGGAGTGAAGGAAGAAAATATTCCTCCTTTCTCTCAGGTATACTACTTGCCATTATCTGACCAAAATGGGCAGAAAAAACAAGAGCGACAACAAGATTTGAACATTTCTGAATTACTTGAATCATCAGATAATGACCCTGTTACTTCAACAACGTTAATAGCGACGGTAGCATTGGCTCCAGATCAGTCTTGGTTAATGACAATGTATTTTAAAAACAAGGATAAATTGTTTCTTGGTCAAAAAGTACAAATATTTCCTGATATCTCTAGGGATACGCAAAAGCAACAAAAACAATTTCTTTTGATGAAACCTGGGGTCTTTCAGCTGGGCGCAATCTTTTTTCTTAGGTTTCCATGTAAATGTGTGGTGAAATACCAATCGTTTAAATATGTTTTCTTTGACCCAGCTCAGTTAATTACATTTCTAGCATCTCTAGGCAAAGTAATGAGGGTTAAAAGTGTCATCTTTCCTGTAATATAGATTAATATAATACCGTACAGTGTAACCTGCAAACACCTCAAACCAATACCTTTAAAATTATTGTTTTGAATATAATTCCATTTTTCCTAACATCTTGAATCATATATAGTGGCCTTGAGAGAGGATTTTCATTTGTTTCTTTATTTTTAATGTTCTTAAAAGTACAATGGAAAATGTATCGCTTTTCAAACAAGTTATGCTTGATTATAATTGTAAAATTGTTATAAATAAATTTAAAAAAATACTTCCTGACATTTTTCTTGAGTCTGCCCCCTTCTACCTCATTTCATGTCCTCCAGTTCTACCACCTTCCCGTCTCCGGGAAAGGTTTGTTTACGGATTAATACCTTTCAAATATTTGAACGTCTGTATCATATCACCCCTGTTTCTCTTTTCCTCCAGGGTATACATCTTCAGGTCAGCAAGTCTCTCCTCAAACGTCTTGTAACGCAAATCCCATACCATTCTCGTAGCTTTTCTTTGCACCGCTTCAATTCTTTTTACATCCTTAGCAAAACTGACCACAATACTCCAGATGGGGCCTCACTAACGACTTAAATTTCAGTAGCACCAGGAATGGCATGCGCTGGGGGCCCCTTATAAGATGCTGGGAGCACGCACTGCGGCAGCCCAGTGGTAGTTCCAGATTGGCGTATGGCAAGCCTATTGCTGTGCGCCAACCCGTTAGTAAAAGGACTCCTATGGTTGTATCTGAGGCAAGGCAGGGGTAAGATCATAAGGAGCCACAGTAAGATTTGAACTTGGTTTCCCTGGATCTCTTCAAAACAGAAAAACTCTTCTACAGAATGTCAAAACCTCTTCAAACAAACCACTGTAGAGTATAATATATGTTGCTAATAGATTCCCTTAAAAACAAAAAAAGGAAGAAAAGACCTCAACAGACCCGGGTGTTCAAGTGAACTTATCACTGACGTACTCTCTGCACTCAACGGGCCATTATGTCATCATTGGCCAAAAACCTCCACCAATGTATTTTTACGCATTCTTCAATACTAAAAAAAAAATCACATCGTTCTCATTCAAATACGTGAACAAAAACCCAAAATATGTAAATAGAGTGACTTAGGGGCCCCTTTACTAAGCCGCGTAAGCGTCTACGTGCACCCAACGCATGCCAAAATGGAGTTACCGCCCAGCTACCGCGTGGCGCTTGTGGTAATTTCATTTTTGGCGTGCGTCCGATACGTGCGTCTGAATATTATTCAGACGCACGTATCGGACACGCGTCAAGTGGGATTTGATGTGCATAGGTCAATACCGCCCAGTTACCCTGCGAGTTTTTACCACTAGGTCAATGGCTGGTGGTAAGGTCTCAGACCCCAAATGAACGCGTGGCAATTTTGATTTTGCCGCACATCCATTTTCGGCAAAAATTTTAAAAAGGCTTTTTTTACAGGCACGTTGAAAAATGGATCGGCGCGCATCCAAAACCTGCGTCTACGCCACCGCAAGCCATTTTTCAGCGCACCTTAGTAAAAGGACCCCTTAGCTTTTTGTTTGATCCGGCTGCATAACTCCCGGTGACATAACTCCCCCTGGATCTCTGCCTGTTACTCTATTACTCTGTGCTAGCAGTTGAGTTAAGATGTGTTGCAGAGTACTGTTATGTAATCTCAAACCTGCTGATGGTGTATATCTATGAACAGATTTCCACTTCTATCACAACTGATCGACTCTCTTCTGAGCTCAGGCTCCTTCTATGTCCCCCTATACAACATCTCCTTTTAAATCAACTTGTATTATGATGTTTTTCTGCTATCATGTTAAGGTTTCTCTTATTATTTTGTAATTCAAGCAAAAACTTACTGCATATTTTTAGGAGTAACCAAATGGTCAGTGCAGTGGGCTTTGAGCCTGGCAATCTGGGTTTGTTTCCCAGTACAGCTCCTTGTGACCTTGGGCAAGTCACTTAACCCTCCATTGCCTCAAGTACAAAAACATAGACTGTGTGCCCTCTAGGGACAAAGGAAGTACCTGCAAGAGTTGACTTCAAACACAAGTAATTTTACATGTATTTTTTGATGTCTTACAAACAAAAGAATTTTATTTAAATAAAAAGATGTCAGTAATTGTGATTGAATCTGAGAGATCCTACAACTTCTTGCAGTAAATAGCAGGGGAACCAGTTTGCACTTATTCTTCTACGAAAGCAGAACACGGCTCATGTTTGGGAACATTGTAGCTCCTTGGAGAAAGCAATCCAGATTTTTTAAAAAATTTGACAGTGTTTTAATAACACGTATGGCAGAATCGCCACTCGCACCTTCCCATGCTTATCGTATAATTATACGTTAACTATATCCTCAGCTGAATTGCTTTGAAAAATCTTGCAGCTTATAGTCGCTGAATTGTTCTACAAGGTATATTTAACACTATTACAGTACAGTCAGCTTATCATACTGGTAACAAAAGTATTCTGTTTATAATTTTGTCCCCTTATTGTCTGTGCAGCTGAGATGAAATAGTGAAAAGTGAATCACTTTCTTTCTTGCAAATTAAATTACAAGGAACACAAGTTTTGAACTCGCCTGGGTTGCTTAGGTAACAATTAATCAAAAATGAGAGAGCCAACAAAATTACCAAGTTAATCATGTCAGACTTGGTCGGTTTTCTAATCTTCCTGCAGGCAGTAATACAGTATATTTAATACTGATTGGGAGACTGGTGCGTTTAGTAATTCTAGCTGTAGATGTGTTCAAGCACATCTCGTAATAAGTAAATATTGTGAATGTTAGAATGCAATGTGCTGTTTGCATGGCCACTTGCTGGTGTGTTTTTAATAATTATTTTTTTGTCAGTGTTATCTTAGAATCTGCATAAAACTTGGAGATTTGCAGAATACAGATTTTTCATAAGTAAATAAAATACTTGAATTCTATTCTATTGAGGCTTATTATACGGAGGGAGAGATGAACGCAAACCAGTCTGCTGTCTGTACTCGCCTCCTTTTCGCCCTCTCCAGAAGCAGAGAGGAACAAAAATGGCTGCTGCTGTGAGCACAGGACCCCTCTCACCACAGCTTAGTAAAACAGCCCCAAAGACTTTCATGCTTTATTTTGGAAAATGTAGTAAGTTAGGGTCCAAAATATTAATGGCCAGTTTTAAGATAAGTATTGTACCCCTCTTAAAACATCACAGAGAATTCTCATTGTACCAATAGGTATTAAACCCAATATTTTGGGTGAAATCATGCTGATGTACTATCAGACACCATTATGGTTATGCTACTAGTGAGTGCATTTAGGGGCCCTTTTCCTAAGCTGTGTAAGCGTCTATGCGCACCCAACACGTGCCAAAATGGAGTTACGACCCGACTACCGTGTGGGTCTTGCGGCAGAGGCTTATCTGGACTTCGGTGGGAGGGGGACCAGAGCCAGAGTGAGAGGGCACATTTTAGCCCCCCTGGCGCCGCCGACCCCCCCCCCCCGCCATTGCCGGACCCCCCTGCCGACGACCCTCTCCACCTCCCCTCCCGCTGCCAAACCTCCCCCACTGCCGTCGCCTACCTTTGCTGGTGGGGGACCCCAACCCCCGCCAGCCGAGGTCCTCTCTTCCGTTGCAGCAAAGCTTCCTTCAGTTTCAAATTCTAACGTCCCGTCAGATTCAGAACAGGAAGCTTTGCTGCAACGGAAGAGAGGACCTCGGCTGGCGGGGGTTGGGGTCCCCCGCCAGCAAAGATATGCGACGGCGGGTTGGCGGCGGGAGGGGGGTGGAGAGGGTCGTTGGCAGGGGGTCCAAGGCCAAATCTACGGGGGCCCAGGCTCCCGTGGCCCCACACAGATATGCCCCTGTCTTGCGGTAATTTCATTTCTGGCATGCGTCCAATACGCACATCTGAAAAAAATATTTTTGTGTGCGCATGTAATGGACGCGCCAAGTGGCATTTGATGCGCGTAGGTCATTACTGCGGGTAGAGTACTTACTGAGTACTTACCGCCATCCATTGAGGTGACAGTAAGAGCTCCTGTGCTAACCTGGTGATAACTGCTGCGGTAAAAAAATAGGGACCTATTTTCCCTAGTGCCGGAAATGTGGCACAGTGACAGGTCGGCACATACCAAGTGCTGATTGCTGCCGGAACTGGTGCGCATAGGAGGAAATAAATAAATAATACATCCACGCGTTATGGGCATGCGCCAAATCTGAAATTACCCGCCAGGAGGGAGCTTTGAAATGGCAGTCGTCTCATTTGGGCGCGCGCTGCACGTGCGTAGAGACTACCGCGGCTTAGTTAAAGGGCCCTAAGTATGTGGATTTAAATGGGGGAATATGGAAAAGAGACTACGCAGCTGTGATAAAGGTTTCAAAGTAGGTTTCTATTTTCTACCCTGAAGTGGAGGAGCAGCTTAGTGGTTAGAGAAGCAGGTTTTGCACCAGGGAATCCAGGGTTCAAATCCTACTTTTCCCACTTACGCTTTGTGACCTGGGGCAGGTCAGCTTCTCTTTCTAATGCTTCAGGTACAACTTAGATTGTGAGCCCACCTGGGCAGTGAAATAACGCATGCACTTAATTGTAACTTGCCTTCAGCTCAGATTTGGAAAAGGCGAGTAATAAATCTAATATCCAGATCAGTACGTCAGATGTGCTCAGCCACATTCCAGCCTGTTGTAGGCTAAAGCATGTAGCCTCATTCTATGGTAAATATAACTGTCAGGTTTTTAAATTAAATACCTTTTTCCTTTTAAATCTAGGGCTATTTGGAGGAGAGGCAGAATACTGCAATGCATAGTGTTAGAACCTTATTTGATTATGTTTTTCATAACCTGTGTGTCCTTGAGCAAGGCACTTAGAGATTTAAGGCCAGTGTATTACATTTTAGCACACATTTCTTTCTTCATATGTTAAAAAATGTGAAAGTCTGATGCAGTAAACTCTTGGAATGGAATGTGTCAATAGATAAAAACAGAGGGCTAAAATCGGAGGTACATTAAGAGTAAAAACACAGCAGTACAAAGGTGCATTAAGTTAATTGCACCTGTTTACCTGACAAAGTACAATAAAAAATGGTAGTAAAGATCCTAAATTTACTACTTTTTTTAAAGCTTCAGTAGTTAGAGATGTAGGTTAAGTTTGCCTCTTCAGTCTAACCATTACATTAAAAAAGTTGGAGGCTCTCCAGTCCAGCCTAGAGTTCCCAAGCCAGGGGGACTTTGCCAGGGGGATGGGATGAGTTCCCTATGAGGAAAGGCTAAAGCGGCTAGGGCTCTACAGCTTGGAGAAAAGGCGGCTGAGGGGAGATATAATAGAGGTCTATAAAGTAATGAGTGGAATTGAACAGGTAGATGTGAAGCGTCTGTTTACGCTTTCCAAAAATACTAGGACTAGGGGGCATGCGATGAAGCTACAATGTAGTAAATTTAAAATGAATAGGAGAAATGTTTCTTCACTCAACGTGTAATTAAACTCTGGAATTCGTTGCCAGAGAATGTGGTAAAGGCGGTTAGCTTAGCGGAGTTTAAAAAAGGTTTGACTGCTTCCTAGAGGAAAAGTCCATAGACCATTATTAAATGGACTTGGGGAAAATCCACTATTTCTGGGATAAGAAGTATAAAATGTTTTGTACTTTTTTGGGATCTTGCTAGGTATTTGTGATCTTGGGCAAGTCACTTAACCCTCCATTGCCTCAGGTACAAACTTAGATTGTGAGTCCTCCTGGGACAGAGAAATATCCAGAGTACCTGAATGTAACTCACCTTGAGCTACTACTGAAAAAGGTGTGAGCAAAATCTAAATAAATAAATAAATATTTGTGACCTGGCTTGGCCACTGTTGGAAACAGGATGCTGGGCTTGATGGACCTTTGGTCTTTCCCAGTACAGCAATACTTATGTACTTATGCCCCAGGAACATAAAGCCTCAAACCCCCCCCCCCACTCAATAATTACCCCTACTCTCTCCCATACCTACCTACCCACCTATCAACCTACCAGTTTGCCGACTGCACCATCTATTCAATACATAGTGCTAAATAGCAGTCAAGAAAGGTAACTAAGTGGGGCTTTGGGGGAAGTGAGCTAGCGAGTGGAAGGGTAGGTAGGTGAGAGTGAGTGAGTGAGGGATGCAGGTGGGTACATAGAGAGAGAGGTAGAATAGAAGGTTAGGTGAAGTAGAGTGTTCCAGACCAGGTCTCCCAGGTGAGGGGGCCCCAGACCCAGGGCTTCCAGGCTCAGAGGTCCTGGCCTCAAGGTCTTTTGGGCATATGGTCCTGGATATGTGACCATGCTGGCACAGTAGCATTGACCAACACAAGCCCCCCCCCCCCAAAAAAAAAAAGATTTAACTTTACTCCAGCTCTGATTTAGGAATTAAATTTACAGTATTAAAAAGCTACCATTAAGCTCTTCAGGATTTAATACAGTTCCCTGCATTAGGAAATAATGCTTAAACCTTTATTTGGAAGTGATAAGCATGCAGGCATGCTACTTTTAGTGCACATGTTAGTGAGGTGATCAGATTTGCAGGTGACATAATATTATTCAAAGTAATTAAAACAGAACATTGTGAGGAATAGCAGAAAGGTCTTGTGAGATGAGAAGACTGGGTATCTAAATGGCAGATGAAATTTAATATGGAGAAATGAAAGCTGGTGCACATAGGGAAAAATGATCCCAACTACAAATGCATAATGCTGGGTTCAGAGCTAGGAGCCACCACTCAAGAAACGATTCTTAGGGGTCCTTTTACTAAGGTGCGTTGAAAAATGGCCTGCGGTAGTGTAGACGGGTGTCTTGGGCAAGCGCAGGATCATTTTTCAGTGCACGTGCAAAAAATGGCTTTTTAAAATTTTTGCCGAAAATGGACGTGATATTTCCACAAAGTATTTGCTTGTAAAGATTAACTGGAAAATAAATTTTAAAAAAATGTATGCTATGAAATGTACACACTAGATATTGTAACTTTGTTTTTTTGTAATTCCTGGAATATGTCCATTTTTTTTCTGCTTGTATTCCGCTTTGGGCCTCTTCAGGGAATTGGTGGAATAATCATACATTTTTTTTCTTTCGTTTATCCTTTCCTGTTATTTCATTTGATGTTGTTTTAGTTTGCTTCATTTTAAGAGACAGACATCAAGGAAGTGAAAACAACCAAAGCACAAAGTCCTTCCCCTGTGGTGCCAGCTGAACTGAAGCTGTTTTCAGTGTTTGGCATACAAAGTAATGACGCTGGCCTCAGATCGGCTGGTGCCATGTAGGACAGAAATGGCTTGGCATTGCTCTTGTGCCACTTTTTTTTTTTTTTTACACATTTTCAGTAGCAACTAAAGGCAAGATAAATTCAGGCACAATAGGTGTTTTCCTATCCCCAGAGGGCTTACAATCTGAGCTTGTACCTGAGGCCAAGTCAGGCGCACTGACCCAGTATTCTATAACTATGGGGTACTATTACTAAGGCATGCCAAAAAGTGGCCTGTGCTGGTGTAGGCGCGTGTTTTGGATGTGTACAGGTCCATTTTTCAGCGCACCTGGAAAAAAGGCATTTTGGGGGGGGCTGAAAATGGACATGTGGCAAAATTCAAAACAACTGCACGTCTATTTTTGGCCTGAGACCTTATCGCCACTCATTGACTTGGCAGTAAGGTCTCACGCACTAACTGGGCGGTAAGCATCAGTGCGCGTGCACTTCCGATTACTGCCCGGTTAGCGCCACATGGTAGAAAATAGAAAATATTTTCTGCCCTGCGTTTTGCACGCACCGAATTACCGCCCGGGGCACGTGGTAGCAGGGTGGTAGTTCCAATTTGACGCACATTGGACATGTGTAGGCACCTACGTACCTTAGTAAAGGGCCCCTAAGTGTGCAACTTTTGGAATGCCCCGACTTGTCCATGCTCCTCCCTGGTTGTGCTCCCTCTCAAGATACATGCTATGGGCCAGATTCTGTATATGGTGCCTAAAAAATCCGCACGGTAAACATTTCAGCCTAAGTGTATTCTATAAGCCGCATCTAGATTTAGGCGCAGTCAGGGGTGTAGCCAGACTTTGGTGGGAGGGGGGGTCAGAACCCAAGGTGAGGGGACACATTTTAGCACCCCCGGCACCCCTCCCCTTTCGACTCCCCTTCCCGCCACCACCAACCCTCCCCCGAGTCCCCCACCGCCGCCGCCAGCCGACGTCCTCTGGCGCGTTGCTGCGGCTGATGTGGAAGCCTAGGATTCTATTTCATCTTTGTGAGTCGTCCTGACGTCCTGTGAGACCTTACTGCCAAGTCAGGACGACTCACACAGAAGCAGAATCCTAGGCTTCCACATCAGCTGCAACAAAGCGCCAACCCGGAGACCAACTGAAGAGGACTTCGGCTGGCGGGGGTTGGGGACCCCCGCCAGCACAGGTACCCAATGGCAGTGGCGGGGGAGGGTTAGCGGTGGCGGGAAGGGGGGAGTCAAAAGGGTCAGTGGGGGCCAAGGTTAAATCTGGGGGGCCCAGGCCCCTGTGGCCCCACGTAGCTACGCCCCTGGGCACAGTATACAGAATATGCTTATTTGATATTCCAGTGTTGAAAACCACACATGCCCATTTACACCAGCGAAAACGTGATGTAAATCCCTGCGTATAAATTTACATGCACTGGACCATATTCCATAACTACGTGTGTTAATTTTGGAATGCCCATTTCTCCACCCATAGCCATGACCCTTTGAACTCACACATTAGAATTTAGGCGCAGTACGTTACAGAATACGCCTAGAGATTTATGCATTTAAATTCTAATTATTGACAATTAGTGCTTATTGTTTACTTGTTAAGTGCTGTTATCAATGTTGATTAGCTTGTTAAGCCAATTAAGTTATGTGCGTTGTTATAGAATACGCTTTGATTTGGGAGCAGAATGCTAGGTGCGCTATATAGAATCTGGCAGTATATGGAGTCAGGTGCACTGCCTTATAGAATAGTGCACAGCCAGATACACAGAAAATATCAATGAGGGCCAATTAACATCAAATTTGATTGCTAGCAGGTGGAGTAGTTCCTGCTTTTTCGTTAGCACATCTTGCTTCTACGAGACAGAGGACTTGTTTTTGAATGGTTCCCTCTTTTTGGAATCAATGACCGGTTCATCTTCATTGTGAAGGGTCTTTTTCTCAATTTAAGATATTGCTGAAGAGTTATTCTTTTTCAATTGTCTTTTAATCTTCCCGTGCGTTGACTCTTGGCCCTTGATATTATGTATCGAGGGCTTTGAGTTTGGTGTTAGGGGTTCTCCAGTCAACGGCTATGATCTTGCTCTAGTTGATAGGTGAGGATGTATGTGTTGTATTTATGCTTCTTGGAATGTGTGGATTCTGTCTTCTTTTCTGTTGATTGTGATGTTTATGATATTTTGTTAACCTCTGTGATCTATTGTTTTAGCTAAGTGGTATGGTAAAAATTATATAAAACCATAAATATTATTGATGTCACTGAGCTCATTAAGCAATTAGGGGCCCTTTTACGAAAGGGTTGCCGAGCGGCAACCCGGAACTACCACTGGCCCAACAAGGCCAATGCCGGTAGTTCCGGCTTGAGCACGTGCCACTTCCATGGCACTGGAAAATATTTTTGGAATATTTACCATGATGCTAACCCAGCGGTAATCGGTGCTGCCTGGTTACTGCTGGGTTAGCATTAGAGCCTTTACCGGCACCTCAATGGGTGGCGATGAGTGCTCCCTACCGCATGGCCATGAGGTAACAGTAATCTTATTACATGACCATTTTTTTAGGGGGGGGGGGCTTTTTACCCACGCAGTAAAAAGGGCCCTGGTGTGTGGGATAAACAGCCCTGCTGCTACTGCAGTGCCCTTTTTTTCTGCAGCTTGGCAAAAGGATCCCTTAATTTGTGTATGCATCCTGGGTGTCATATATAGAATCTGGCCCATACTAAATAATTTTAAGTGTTATTTTTGTGCATGGATCCCTTAATGATGAATAAACACATCATGACATTATGTTTTATGTTGCAATAACACTTTTTAGGAGCATTTAATGGGTGAGATTTCTGAAGTGCTACCCACACAATCTACCATCTAATTTCACATAACCTTCTGCTCTAAATTAATTAGCCAGAGACTATATTAATGTACAAATTTGTTTAGGAATCGTTCACAGGAAAGCAGTTTTTACACTGCTTAATGACTTTACAGCAAATGATGTGATCCTCTTGATTAATTGTTATATCATTGTATTTGCAATATTTTGGAGGGGAGGAGGGCGGCGACACCACTTCAACCCTCACCGCTGTCATTCCTATGAGTTTTGTCTCGGGCAGGTCATGCTATTTGGTGAAAGAGACAAAGAGGAGAGAGAGGGAGAGAGGGAAAAAGCTGGCCAAACACCCTGACTCTGCCTCGGAATTTATTTTTCTTTCTGTCGACTGGATTGTAAGTTACACAGAGCAGGGACTCTGTGTTCTATGAATCTGTGCAGCATACTAGCGGTTGTAGTATGAAATACATTTCTCCTCTCCATCACATACTTACATTTGAAGCTGCATTGCACCATGATTTTACCGTCCAAGGAAGCTCAGCACTGCTGGAGCGGTATCTCTCTGCCTGAAAGAGGCATCGTGCTTTTTAAAGTTAGGTTTGAGAAAAAAGGGGATTTTCATTCATTTGAGTATTTATATACTGCTTATACCTAAGCGGCTTATAACTTTACTTTACAGGTACTGGGTCTGTCCCTATTGGGCTCACAGTCTAGGTAGTACATTGTACTACTGTTGTACCCGGGGCAACGGAGGGTTAAGTAACTTGCCCAGGATCACAGGGAGCTGCAGAGGGAACTGAGCCTGGTTCCGGAGGATCTCATCCCACGGCTGACCATCAGGCAGCAGTAGGAATCAAACCCAGTTCCCCAGGTATGCAACTTGCTACACTAACCATGAGGCCGCTCCTCCGCTCCATTTTGTGGTGGTGGTGGCATTTGTAAATATGTTTTTATAGTTTATGTTTTATTAGCTACTTAATATACCACCTTTTCATGCAACGAACAGCAAAACAGTGAACAAAATAAAAATGCAGATAAAGAGTGCAAGTATCACCACGATGAACTATGAGTTCATAGATAAAATTCCTTTATTAAAATGCATACACATAGATCACAAAGCTGCTATTTACACCTGGAGATCTACACCGCCCAGAGATTTCAATGGGGTGTGGTAGACGCACAGTTAGAGTGTGCCTGGGGTGGGACAAAAATCTACAAATGTACTCCTCATTTTACGAAGGGAATGCACATATGTGGGGAAAAAAATTTCCCTGTAGTTTTTACACCAGCTTAAAGCTTGCAAGAATTTTTTTTGAAAAAAAATTGCTTGTTTCAGCCAGGGCTTCTCCTCCTCTGAAATGAAGTACAATACAGGTCTCAATTATCTGACCATCGCTAATCCGACAATCCGACTTATCCGACAGACCAGGGGCGTAGCCAGACAACAGATTTTGGGTGGGCCTAGGCAAGAAGTGGGTGGGCACCCAGTGTTCTCCCCTTCACCCACCATCAAAAAAAAATCTCAGTTGGTGGGAAAACGCTTCTTTCCACCTTAGCAGTCTGCAGCAGGCACGCGCTGAAAACTGAGCATGCGCAGGTGCTGGTATCCTGGAGAATAGCGTTTTCATTACCATCAGGGGGAAGTCTTCAGCTGGCGGAACTTGGGATCCCCACCTGCTACCGCTAATACGTGTGCTGCTGTTGGGTGGGCCTGAGCCCTAATTGGGTGGGCCCTGGCCCACCCAGGCCCACCCATGGCTACGCCACTGCGACAAACCCTCCCCCCCGGTGACATCATCGCATTTCTTTCTATTAAAAATCTTTGTTTTAGAGCAATTTTTGAAAACCAGGACTCTATGTCTTCGTTTATGCATTGTTTGAGGGGTTTATGCAGTGTTTTCCATATTATCCGACTTTTCGCTTATCTGACAACGTCCTGCTTATGTCGGATAACTGAGACTTTACTGGGAAATAAAGATTTGGGCTTCATGACTTAATTGGTGGCACTTGCATGCATCAGTTTGTAAAGTGGACATCTGCATGTAGAAGCAGTGCTATTTACAAGTGGAAGTTTGAAATCACCGTTTCCACACGGAAGCTACTGGGGTTCATGCCGTTAATTTTTGCCATGTGTATATTTGTAAAATGGCTGCTCCTGCATGCCGGCAAATACATATGCACTCCTGCTTCCCTCACACATGATTTACAAAAGGTTCAGACTCCCTTTTACCACAGCTTAGTAAAAGGACCCTTTACTTTTACTAAAAGCAAAGTGGATTGAATTGTAGAGCAGTAAAGTTATTGGGATAAAAACATTAACAATAGTTGAATTCGCTGTAGTTGTGGTACTTTTACTTTTGACTCAAAAAGCATTATATTATGCAGTAACTTTTTTACTTTCACTTAAGTGCATTTTTAAATGTTTTTCATTGTACTTTTACTTAAGTATTAAAATATACATTTACTTTTACTTAGGTACTTTGACCTAGTACTTTGAACAACACTGGCCATTAGTACTGTGTGGAACTTCTTGGTAATTTTTTTTCTTCTCTGCACCAGGGCCGGGACAAAATTCCCCGGGCCCAGGCCTCCGGGAGGGGGGGGGGGGGGAGGCCTGGCGCCGCCACTGCAGTCCAGCCCGCCGCCGTCGCTCCCTGGCATTGAACTTAAGCGCTCACCTTCAAAAGCGCAGCAAGCAGCGGCAGACCACTCCTTCCTTCCATGTCCCGCCCTTGCCTGACATAACTTCCGTGAGGGCAGGACACGGAAAGAAGGAGTGGTCTGCCGCTGCTTGCTGCGTTTTTGAAGGTGAGGCGCTTAAGGTCAGTGCAGAAGGCCCGGGGGCAGAGGGGGGCCTGGCGACCTCGGGTGGAGGGGGGCCCGGGGGCGGCCTTGCCCCGGGCCTGGCCCAGTCTCTCGGCGGCCCTGCTCTGCACTAGATGAAGTTTTTTTTCCTTATGATGCTGGAAGGTTCAGTGTAAAATTATGTTACTACCTTAGCATTGCCCCAGTTTAAAGAGAAGTAATAAAACCTCATTTCCTTCATAACTCTCTTTTCAAATTCACAGCTGTCACATTAACCCCACATTATTGTTAGATTTTAATAAAACACAACAAAGCAGGACAGTATTTTGCTGAAGGCTTGGACTGGGCTTCATAATTTATCTCCTTTGCTCTTCCAATGCTGTTTGTGTTTTGCTTTCATTAATGATATTTGACAAAGCGAAATAATTTCTTTCTGGCAAATGTACAGTTCCTATCTTATTTCTGTTCCTTTTGGGCTTTTAATATTTGTGCGGCAAGATTACGGGAAGCTTTGCAGTGTGATAAGATTGAACTTACGCCATACGTATGTGTATTTTTACGTTTTCAGTAACATAATTGCTGAGTTCGGAAACTGTTTTCATTGAAAAATCTCAACACCTTTTACAATAAGATTTTGTCCTTAATTTATTTGTTGTAGGTTACAATATCATTTCTTGAACAAACATTTGACTTCTTTTACAGATCTGCGCTAGCAATTCCCGTGTGGCAATTGAGAGAAAGCCCGTAGGAATTGAATGGGCTTCCTCTCATTTGCTGTGCAGGAATGACTAGCAGAGCTTTGGAAAAGAAGCCCATAAATAGGTAACGTTTCTGAGCTGCAATATGTGATTTGTGTTAAGGTAGCACATTATAACCATAACATATTACGTTAATACTCTGTGCATTATATTTGAATATAATACATGAATGGCCAGCAAAAGGTTAGCATTCAGATTGTTCATAGTGGCTGTGAAATTACACAAGCCCAATATTAACAGCAGGGTTATCCACAGCTTGCTGTATACACTGTGTGGTGCATTGTTCATGTATCATCTCCTGTTGAATATCCTGAAGGCAGCAGTGCAGTGAGCTGTCCTCCTCTTGTATATAGGAAGACAGACTGGTCGAGGTCTGTTACTACTACTACTATTTATCATTTCTATAGCGCTACAAGGCATACGCAGCTGTTGAGACAGTTCCAGGATTGGTTGTATCTGTGGTGAATCTTGAGGCTCTTGACTGGGGGTGCTGGCATGTGCAGGCACTTCCAGGTCATCCTCATTCTTTAACTCTTTAACATCAGCAAAATTCGCCCTTTCCTCTCTGAACACACCACCCGAACTCTCGTCCACGCTCTCATTACCTCTCGCCTGGACTACTGCAACTTACTCCTCACCGGCCTCCCACTTAGCCATCTATCCCTTCAATCTGTTCAGAACTCTGCTGCACGTCTCATATTCCGCCAGAACCGATATACTCATATCACCCCTCTCCTCAGGTCACTTCACTGGCTTCCGATCAGATACCACATTCAATTCAAGTTTCTCCTTCTTACCTACAAATGCACTCAGTCTGCTGCCCCTCACTATCTTTCTACCCTCATCTCCCCTTACGTTCCCGCCCGTAACCTCCGTTCACAGGATAAATCCTTCCTCTCAGTACCCTTCTCCACCACTGCCAACTCCAGGCTCCGCTCATTCTGCCTCGCCTCACCCTATGCTTGGAACAACCTTCCTGAGCCCTTACGCCAAGCCCCCTCCCTGCCCGTCTTCAAGTCTTTGCTTAAAGCCCAATGCTGCGTTCGGCACCTAACCCTTACCGTTCAGTGAATCCAGACTGCCCCAATTTGACTGCCCCTATCGGACCGACCGTTCACTTGTCTATTAGATTGTAAGCTCTTTGAGCAGGGACTGTCTCTCTTTGTTAAATTGTACAGCGCTGCGTAACCCTAGTAGCGCTCTAGAAATGTTAAGTAGTAGTAGTAGTAGTAGTACTAAGGGAGACAGGATTCTGGTAGGACATACATGAAGGTCAGCCTATAGTCCCCTCCTCTCCTTTTTTTAGTCTGGGAGAGGTTGCAGGTGGAACCTGCATTTGTGGCTTCTTATAGATCTCCACCTCCTTGGCTGGATCGGGGAGTTCTTACTGGGATTCTGCACCTGTGATAGGATGTCATTAACAGTTAAACATGTTCTTCAGGCTTCCACTCTAGGAGGAAATCCCAAACCTGGTCAAAGCAATGTGCTTTTCAGAATATCCATAATGATTGTGGATGAGATAGATATGCATGCAATGGAGGAAGTGCATCAAACCTCTCCCATGTAATTCCTTTTGGACATCCTCAAAACCAGACCAGGAATGTCTTGAGAAACATCGTTCTGTAAGAAGTTCCCCAACTGAGAGACAAAGAAAGCGCTTCTCTCTGAAGGCCTAGTGCAGGTGGAAATTCTAGAAATTGGCACCATGATTTAGGCTGCTCAATGCCATGTGCATAACACCAATTCTATATCAGCATCATGGTGCCAAGATTCTGTTATATGAGTTTAAGTTGGCATTGGTGCCAACTATTATGCCAAGTCAATGAAAGTTGGAACTGTTGGTGCCCAAGTGTGTGTAACTTACAGTATTCTATAAGCTACACATGTGTCTCAGAGACACAGCCATGACCCTCCCACTCTCTGCCCGCATGTTCAACCCCCTCAAACTTAGTCGCTAAGCAATTTTGGCATGTCTGTTATAGAACAGTGCCATCACAAAATCCAAAAGTGGAAAATACAGGAAACCCACTGATCAGCCGTGGTTTTGATGGTGCATTTATCCGGACATTCTAAGAAGGTGTTTCCAAAGGTCTTCATGAAGACCAATCTACTTCAGCCTGTATAGGCATATTGAACCTCCAGCACTTGATACTTGTTAGACATCAGACTCCTGAGGCAGGCATGTTTAGCCGAAGCATGGTACCGTGTCGAGCCCTTTGCTACTACCAATAAAGAGAGTTTGACCAACACTTGGGTTCATGGTCCTTGAAGAGACGTTATCCATCTCCCACTCCGTTTTATCTCCATAGAATAGCAACTAGCCTTTATGTACATAAATGCCAATTTGTGGTGCCAATCACACACGTGAATGCTATTATTCTATCATTTGTACGCCTAATTGGTGCCTATTAATAGGCGACAATTTATTAGATTGCCCTCCACAACTTCTTAATTTATTGCCTCTGCATTTTCTCATTTTTTTGACTGTGCATCACCATGGAGCAACCAGTCCAGGTGTGAACTGAACTGAGTCTCCTGCGCAGAAGTGGACAGTCTGTTCATCAGTCTTACCTTACAATATATCTTTTTCTACATACAGAGATAATTAACACCACTAGCAAAGACTGTTGTTGCTTTCTCTATGGGGAGATTTTTGGAGTTCTAGAGCGTCATTATAAGCCAAAAAAGAGTTCCTGCTATAAAAACCGTTCTTTACTTCAGGAAAAACTAGTGTCAAATATTTCAACACATCACTCATTCATGTTCTAGACACATTTATTGTCTCTTTCCTGAGATGTAATTGCTTTAGTTCGTTTCTTTCTTTTTCTCCCATCATGTGTCATATTGATTTTTATTGCAGTCTCTCTTATAGACAGAATTAAAGAATAGAAGCATGGAGGTGTCACTTTTCTCCCTCCCCTCATGCCTTATGTTCGGCTGATATATTAAGTTGTCTGCTTATTACACTTACCCTGAGGTTATTATATAAGTTGGCAAAACAATATTCCAGTGCTCTTAAATAAAATAAAATGATTGTTCCTTTTTCTGCATTTTGCTTTTGCAATCTAATGTTTTTATTTGGTCCAAAAATGTAATGAAAGCGATTCCGTACAAAGATGATTTTTTTGAGCAATCCATGGAAAAGTATGCAGTAAGAAGTTGGCAAGTTTCCTATGGATGAACAGTTTTTAAAAAAATAAAGGATCATGTTTAACATCTTAATTTTAGAATTAAAAAATGTATCTTTTTGAATAGTAGGAGTTTGGTGTAGGCGGACTAATGAATTTTTAAAAGGTTGAGTTAGTAAGTAGGGTTAAGGCAGGGGCTCCCACACACCATTGGCTCCATATGCGAATGGTACATGAAGTTGGATTCAAAGACTTTGACAAGCTGTGGTTTGCAAGCATATTGAAAATAAATGCCATTGCCTTTTATATTGAACTATTTATTATCTATTAATAATCTTGCAAAATAAACAATGATCAATAGCCATTACTTGTGTCAGGGTCATTAGGAAGTCTGGATTGACCTATGCTGGGTATGAGCCTCCCTGCCTGTAGGAGGAGCTGTGCATTCTTACTACTACTACTACTACTATTTAGCATTTCTATAGTGCTACAAGGCGTACGCAGCGCTGCACAAACATAGAAGAAAGACAGTCCCTGCTCAAAGAGCTTACAATCTAATAGACAAGAAATAAAGTAAGCAAATCAAATCAATTAATGTGTACGGGAAGGAAGAGAGGAGGGTAGGTGGAGGCGAGTGGTTACGAGTCAATGTTAAAGAGGTGGGCTTTCAGTCTAGATTTAAAGGTGGCCAAGGATGGGGCAAGACGTAGGGGCTCAGGAAGTTTATTCCAGGCGTAGGGTGCAGCGAGACAGAAGGCGCGAAGTCTGGAGTTGGCAGCAGCGGAGAAGGGAACAGATAAGAAGGATTTATCCAGGGAGCAGAGTGCACGGGAAGGGGTGTAGGGAAGGACCAGTGTGGAGAGATACTGGGGAGCAGCAGAGTGAGTACATTTAGAGGTTAGTAGAAGAAGTTTGAACAGGATGCGAAAACGGATAGGGAGCCAGTGAAGGGTCTTGAGGAGAGTGGTAGTATGAGTAAAGCGACCCTGGCGGAAGACGAGACGGGCAGCAGAGTTTTGAACCGACTGTTTCTTCATGGGATGGGTGCACCTTATTATTTCTGGCCCTGTCTGTCTCCATGTGTCTTCTTTGATTGGTCCTGGCTGGCCCCACCTGAACAGAAGAGTTTATATGCCCTGCTTCTGGGCTGTACTAGCACTGGGGCATTATCTATGAATAAAATGCAAAAAAGAAGATGCAGGACAACCCTCCAAAGAAAAGCCACACAGCTGCCTGCCTCAGGGGTCACAAGAGACACTTTATGTCTATGTAGCAGAGTTTGAACCTGGTGCAATAGATGAATGTAGATTCCAGGATAAATGCACTGACTATACAGTGTGTAGTCTCTCAAAACAGCTCTCAACGCACAACCGCAATGAAAGGCAAACAGCTCAATGCACAGCCTCAATAAAGGACAAACAGTGTCTTTTGTGACTCCTGAGGCAGGGGGTTGCATCCGCTGAAACCCGGACCCGTGTCGGGTCATTTCTCCGGTGCCTTTAAATAAAGAATCTTTGAACATTCTCTCCCCAGCTGGAAGTCAGTTTGTTGTTCTCTGCTCCTGTGTGGCTTTTCATTATCTGCAACACCTGTGTTCCTTGATCCTGATCCATCTCCTGAATTTCCAGCTGGCCACGATCCCTGTTTCCTGTGCCTGGGCTTATGCTGTTGTATTCTGGGTCTCCAGCTGGCTATGTGTTCTGTATCCTTGGATTCTTTGTCAGTGCTCCTGGCCACGAGTTATGCTCTATTATGCTCTATGTCTACCCATAGACTCCTGTAAAGAGTGAGTGAAGAGAACTTGACCAATGTATTGTGAAGGTAGTGAAGATTAAACTTGTCTTGAACCTTTTGTGGTGTGCACAGTTTATGCAAGGGGACCATGTCTGGAGTGCTGGACAGCTCCCTTCACAACCTCATTTATAATTTAATTAAATGCTTATTATTCCTCGTACTGAATATTAGAATTTTCCCACAACATATTGAGGGACAGTTTTATAAAAGGTCACTTAGGATAACATGGCACCTATTTTGCTTATTTTATGATGGCAAGTCTCCTTCAGTGATTCAGAAAACAGGGATCTGATCATACATGATAAATACAATACAATAAATACTGGTTCTTTTTTTATTTTTTATTTTTTTATTAAATGTACTATATAATCACAAGAAAAATCTACTTGCTACAGAAAAGTAAATTGGTTTACAATCCATAGATATTAGGAAAGGAAACAAATGTTTCTAATGTCAGAACTGTTTTTAAACCAACTAATACTCAAGTCCACATATCGGGATTCAAGATATACAGATATGGATATTAACAAATTTAAGAACAATATATTTTTCAGGAATTTGTTGTAGCTGAGTACCATAACGATACAGAAAAAAAAACCCATTACTACTAAAGAGCTATTATCTTTCTCCAGTCACCATTCCTTTGGATGTTAAAAAGGTTGAGAGCTGAATGGGATCGAAGAAAACATATTTATTTGATTGATGTTTAATAACGCGTTTGCAGGGGTATCTGAGGAAGAAAGCTGCCCCCATTTGGGATACCCCGGGTCTACCATCATTAAGAATCTTTGTCGTCTCTTCTGCGTGTCTTTGGTAACGTCAGGAAACACACTTATCCTCAATCCTAGGTTATCAATAGAAATCAAACAAAATAAAACATGGAAAAGAAAATAAGATGATACCTTTTTTATTGGACATAACTTAATACATTCCTTGATTAGCTTTCGAAGGTTGCCCTTCTTCGTCAGATCGGAAATAAGCAAATGTGCTAGCTGACAGTGTATATAAGTGAAAACATTCAAGCATTACTATGACAGTCTGACAGGGTGGGAGGATGGGGGTGGGTCGGAGGTATGCATGGGGACATCAAAGCATATCATTGATATTCTAACAGGATGGGTGTGGATAGGTGAGGGGTGGGGTGAAAAACTAATGGTGGGGTGAGGGTGGGATGGGGTGAAAAAATAATCTGAATAACCAGTTTTTATCCGGCGTTAGTGCCACCGTTGCAATCAAAGTTGATGGCGTTACCAATTCGCTATCTGAGGCTTCTAGGATCTCTGAAATGTCAAGTGGATTATAGGGAGTTGTTTGTGGTTTTGAAGGCAAGTAGTATATTTGAGAAAAAGGAGGAATTGCCTCTTCAGTTACTCCCAAATTTTCCTTTATATATCTCCGTAGCATATCTCTTGGGGATATCAAAGTAAATACTGGTTCTAAAAATGCAAATACTTATGGCTAATGAATTTATATCAAATAAGACTATCATAAAATTGTGAAGGATTATTAATCAATATTTATGTGGATTTCGCTCACACCTTTTTCAGTAGTAGCTCAAGGTCAGTTACATTTAGGTACACTGAGTATTTCCTTGTGAGGCTCACAATCTAAGTTTGTACCTGAGGCAATGGAGGGTTAAGGGGTCTTTTTACTAAGGTGCGCTGAAAAATGGCCTGCGCTAGTGTAGGCGCGTGTGTTGGACGCGCACAGATCCATTTTTCAGCGCACCTGTAAAAAATGCCTTTTTAAAATATTGGCCGACAATGGATGTGCGGCAAAATAAAAATTGGCGCGCGTCCATTTTGGGTCTGAGACCTTACTGCCACCCATCGACTTAGCGGTAAGGTCTCACACGTTAACCGGGCAGTAATGGTCTACGCATGTACAATGCCTTTTACTGCCCGGTTAGAGCCACACACCGGAAAATAAACATTATTTTCTGGAGTGCGTAGTGGACATGTGTAAAAAATGAAATTACTGCCCGGGCCACACGGTAGCCGGGCGGTTATTCCAAATTCAAGCATGAAAGGGTCCCTAAGTGACTTGACGAAGATCACAAGGAGCAGCAGTAGGGTTTCAATTGGGCATCTTTGGATGTCAAGACTGGTGCTCTAACCACTAGGCCACTCCTCAACTCCATGCTTATAGTCTCCATATACATGTTTAATCACAGCCCCCCCCCCCCCTTAAAGTCAAAGGGCCAGATATTCAGCCTATTGTGGTCAGTGATTTTTACAGTATTGACCAGTGCAGGCAGAATCAGACCTGGATGTTCAATGTCCAGGCTAGTCTGGCTGCATTTAGTTTGTGATTACAATGGAAGCTAGCCTGTTTTCTGAATGTGATCTATATGAGCCTGGAACGGAAGGGAGTGCTTGCATCTAAGCTGAATATTTGTAGTGAAAAGAACTTGTGCTGTTATTCCTGTGCTTAAATGAAGTTTGAAGTCCAAAAGGGACTGAGTTTTGGTATTTTCAGGCAGCCTCCTCTTTCTTTCTTTATGTTCCTGCTCTCACAGATGTTGGCAGCTGCCTTCTATTGCCTGGATACCATAATTGGTATCTGTTCTGTGTTTTCCATCGCCATATATGGCGACAAGAAGGCAACAACAAAGTCCGGTGCTATGACTCCCCCTTGACAAAGCTTGAATAGCGAAACAGGCACCTGTCGGGGAATGAGAGCACACCGGCAGATACAGATAAGTGTTATTTAGCCGTCAGCATTAATAGCATTACCTCAGAGTGAGATGATTACCAATGCAAAGTCTACAGCGAATTAAGTTCTATGAATTAAGGAAAGGTGGGGGGTGAGTCTATGATTAAAAATACACACACAAGCATAGGTTCACCACATGGGTGAAGTGAAATCGGCCGTGGTGAACATATGAGACTACTCCCTGATTATCAAAAAGAAAGTAAAGAAAAAAAGACAAATTATCACAGAGTTGGTTGATTATTACTACGAGTGAGTGCTCTACTTCCTTTGATTTTGTATGTATAGACAGCGTTAGTAGAGGAGTGCCTTACACATTTGACATGCCTAAGTTAGGCATGAATATATCCTATATCCCTGTGCATAAATTTTAGGAACATCCATGACCCTCCCATGCTCCTCCCATGGCCATGCCCCATTTTGCGATCTGCGTGGTAGAATTTATGTGCACCCCTTTATAGAGTATGCTTAGCGAGTAGTATACATAAATTCTAAATAGTGCCATTAATTGCTTGTTAGGATCCAATTCTCACTGCTGATTGGCTCATTAATCAACTAAGTTATATGAGCAATTTGACCACGCAGCTAGAATTGTGTATGTAATTTTAGTTGCCATGTATAGAATTTGCTGGTTTCTGCTGGTCTTTGGACAAGAAGGCAACAAGAAAGTCCAGTGCTATGACTCCCCCTTGACAAAGCTTGAATAGCGAAACAGGCACCTGTCGGGGAATGAGAGCACACCGGCAGATACAGATAAGTGTTATTTAGCATTAATAGTATTACCTCAGAGTGAGATGATTACCAATGCAAAGTCTAGAGCGAATTAAGTTCTATGAATTAAGGAAAGTTGGGGTGTGAGTCTATAATTAAAAATACACACACGAGCATAGGTTCACCGCATGGGTGGAGTGAAATCGGCCGTGGTGAACATATCAGACTCCTCCCTGATTATCAAAAAGAAAGTAAAGAAAAAAAGAAAAATTCAGAGGTGGTTGATTATTATTTCGAGTGAGTGCTCTACTTCCTTTGATTTTGTAACTTAGGCATGGGCATTTACATCAAATTTTACTTGTCGTAAATGGCTGCAATTAGATTTAGTCGCAGGGATGCGTATTAGGCCTATTCTATAAGCCATGCCTAATTTTAGGCATAGTTTATAGAATACACCTAGGCTTATTTTTTTTCATGCCAATTTTTTTAGGCATGATATATATAATCTAGCCCAAAGTATGTTGCAGTAGTCTAGATGAATAATGATGATTGAATGGATCAATATGTTTAAAGCAGAAGGGTTAATCAGGGACCTGATCGATCAAACATTTCTTAACTACTATAGTCATTTGTGGTTGAAAGGATAAGGTGTTAAATATCGTCAGGCTCACTACAAGTGTGAATGGACTTAACCATTCTTAGGACTCTGAACTTTTCAATGCTTTCTCTATGGTCTTTGCAGAAGCGTAGCCAGGTTTTGATGTCAGGGGGAGCAGACCTTTTGTAAAATAGGTGTCAGTGCGAAGCTAAAGAGCTGATCCGCATAGGCACCATTTTATTCAAAATCTGTTTGGGGGAGCAACTGCTCCCCTTGCACCCCACCTAGCTACACCTCTGGGTCTATGTCCACCCCCCCCCCCCCATTTATCTTACTAACCTTCTGAACTATACTTGACGTCTACTCTAGTCCTTGAAAGCGTATGTCTTAATAAATTGCTTAAGGGCCCTTTTACTAGGCTGTGGTAAAAGGTGGCCTGCGATAGTGTGGGCACATGAAATTGGTGCATGCTGGGCCATTTGTTTTACCGTGGTGGATAAAAAGGCCTTTTTTAAAATGGGCAGTAAATGGCCATGTGCTAATATTAAAAGTAGCGTGTGGCTATTTACTGCCTGAGCCATTACAGCCACCTATTTACTTGATTAAATCATGCGAATAACTGAAGACTAGACTTGAGCAAGTTTTTTTTTTAAATTATGGAATGGTCTTTATATATAGTATCCTAAAATATGAGAACTGAAATATATAGATCAACAATAGGAATCCCATCAAAAAAGAAGAAGCAAGAAGCAAGCTAATACTTATTTGAAGAGTCCAGCCAACACTGTTATTTTAAAGCAGTGAGGCATTATGGGGTCCTTTTACAAAGGCACGCTGAAAAATGGCCTACGGTAGCGTAGACGCCGGTTTTGGGCTCACGTAGAATCATTTTTCAGCTCATCTACAAAAAAAATGCCTTTTTAAAAATTTTTGCCAAAAATGGATGTGCGGCAAAATGAAAATTGCTGCGTGTCCATTTTGGGTCTGAGACCTTACCGCCAGCCATTGACCTAGCAGTAAAGTCTCACGCGGTAACCGGGCGGTAATGACTTACGTGCACCAAATGCCACTTGGCACGCGGCCGAAAATAAAAATGATTTTCCAGATGCACATATCGAACGCACGCCAAAAAATGAAATTACCGCAAGAGCCAGGCGGTAACTCCATTTTAGCGTGCGTTGGGTGCAGGTAGACACTTACACAGCTTAGTACCTATGTTAGTTACATATGTGCTTTGGGAAACCCTGTAGTTTAGCTGGTCAATACATACAACAGTCTTCTAGGAAATCCCTTTCTTGGAGTGTCTTATTGATATTGTAGAGTGAGGGTAGTGACTATAGCGCTTTTTGGGCCCTGTTTACTAAGGTGCGTTAGTGTTTTTAGTATGCTTACACTTAGCACGCAAGCTAACCATGTAGGCGCCTATAGGGATATTGTAGGTACGTACATGGTTAACGCACATTAAAAATGTTAACGCACCTATAACGCTGCTTAGTAAACAGGGCCCTTCGTTAAGAGTGACTTGTTATAATCAATCCTTCAATTTCAGCATATGGATACTTTTATGTAAATGAATTAGCTAAATGGGCAAACTAATTGCCTTTCAATTTACTGATTACTGGTATGTATTTGTTACTGCTAGGGGCTCCTCATTAGCAAATCTAGTGAGTACCACCCAGGATTTTTAAGTCGGTTTTTATTGAGCCTTAAGACATGGATGAGAGGTTAGAACTTAGGATTATTTATACACATTTAATAACCCCTCCCTCATAGTAGATGAAGTGAACAGCAATTCAATAAAGTTCAAGGTAGAATCAGAGCAATAAATCTGTCACTCTCCTATGAACTGTTGAAATCTCTTTGAGATATTTTTGGTAGATTGAGGCAATACATATAACCAAGAGCATTCCAGCCTTCTGGGAGCATATTTTGCCATGTTTCATGTTGACTCTGTGAAAGATGATAATGTATGGTTAAAGGAAAAGAACAGACTAAAACGGTCCTTTCCATATTTATGGTAGAATTGGTCTAGTAGTTCAGAATATGGCACAGATGCTGTTGCCAGTGGCGTAGCCACAGGTGGGCCTGGGTGGGCCGGGGCCCACCCACTTAGGGTTCAGGCCCACCCAACAGTAGCACATGTTTAGTGGTAGCTGGTAGGGATCCCAAGCTCTGCCAGCTGAAGACTTCTCCCTGATGGTAATGAAAACGCTACTCTCCAAGATACCGGCACCTGCGCATGCTCCGTTTTCAGCGCATGCCTGCTGCAGACTACCAAGGTGGAGAGAAGCATTTTCCCACCAGCTGAGAGATTTTTTTGGCGTGGGGGAGGGAGAACATTCGGTGCCCACCCACTTCTTGCCTAGGCCCACCCAAAATCTGCTGTCTGGCTACGTCCTTGGCTGTTGCTGTTGTGTTAATTCTCTTTTATATGTGATAATTTTATAATTTAATTCGGGATTATAAGCATTCCTGTTAAGTAAGGGTAACACATTTGATACATTGTCATTCTGTGGTACCACCAAACGGTTTACATATTACATGCAGGTACTTTCTGTGTCTTTAGTGGGCTCACAATTTAAGGGGCCTTGTTTTTTACTACATGGGTAAAATGACCACTTTTTCTACTTTTTGACGAAAGGATCACGTGTTAATTTTCCCATCAGCATGTGGCCAATAATGCGTGAGCCTGTAGTGACACCTGTTTTATAGGTGGTAAGGGTTCACGTGCAAACCACGTGATATTCGTTTAGCGTGCAGCAATATAGCTGTGCTGATTAGGGCATAACACTTCTATATTCTGCACCCACCCATAGAAAACAACGTGCGCCAACGCCAAAATTACTGTGGGTCATCTAAGCGTACCTGTGGTAAGGCATTTTATGCTTACTGCAGCTTAGTAAAAGGACCAGTGGCTTAGGAATGGGAGGCCTCCGAGGTGAGCGAATTAGAGATTTGAGCAAGCGTCAGTGTTGGGCTAAGCCTTGAGAATCGAGAGGCAAAATAAGAATTGATTTTTCTTAGCTTCTGCTTTGGAAAGCACAAGCGTCTTCCCTTCTTTTTTTGATAGCTTATTACCTCGATTCATATAGCAGTCTGGCCTTTCTGTATCCAATTTTGATCAAGATAAAAGACCGTTTTATGAGGGTCAGCTGGATTCTTTGGCAGAAGAGGTGAACTTTCTGGCTCCTTTAGACTCAAGGGTTGAAGCTTTGTGAAAATTGCCAGATATCCAGAAGCTGATAAATGTAAATTCTAATTACACAAATTTTTAGAATTCTTTTTTTCCTGGAGGCTGGCTCTTTCCTCCTCCTTTGGCCTTCTGGCTCATCCCAACCAAGACTGGAGTAGAGGAGTAGCCTCATGGTTAGTGCAGCAGGCCTTGAGCCTGGCAACCCGGGTTTGATTCCCACTGCAGCTCCTTGCGATCTTGGGCAGGTCACTTAACCCTCCTGTGCCCCAGGTACAAAAACTTAGGTTGTGAGCCCTCTAAGGACAGAGAAAGTACCTGCATATAATGTGTACAGCACTGTGTACATGTAGTAGACTGTGATCTGGCACCATATACCTTTATATGAAACTATCCCTTATCTTATATTTTATTTACATTTGTACCCTGTGCTTTCCCACTCATGGCAGGCTCAATGTGGCTTATATACAGGTACTTATTTGTACCTGGGGCAATGGAGGGTTAAGTGACTTGCCCAGAGACACAAGGAGCTGCCTGTGCCTGAAGTGGGAATCGAACTCAGTTCCTCAGGACCAGAGTCCACCACCCTAACCACTAGGCCACTCCTCCACTGTTGCTACTATTTGAGATTCTACATGGAATGTTGCTATTCCACTAGTGTAGAAGTCGGCCCTTGCAGATCACCAATGTGGCCGCGCAGGCTTCGACTCACAGAAACAGAAGCCAGCGCAGCCTTCTACATGGAATGTTGCTAGTGGAATAGCAACATTCCATGTAGAATCTCCAATAGTAGCAACATTCCATGTAGAATCTCCAATAGTATCTATTTTATTTTTGTTACATTTGTACCCTGCGCTTTCCCACTCATGGCAGGCTCAATGCGGCTTACATGGGGCAATGGGAGGATTAAGTGACTTGCCCAGAGTCACAAGGAGCTGCCTGTGCCTGAAGTGGGAATCCAACTCAGTTCCCCAGGACCAAAGTCCACCACCCTAACCGCTAGGCCACTCCTCCACTCCACTTCCCAACTTGCTTAATTCAATTATTTCACAAGAGTCCTTGGCCGGAATTAGAAAACTAGACTCCTTACAGAACACCGAATAATGAAACACAACAATTAAACTAGGAAACGCACAGTGTGCAATCCCCTGACATATGATCCCACCCTAGCAATTTCCTAGGGATGAACCACCCCAAATCTAATTAAGTGTACTCCTACAATGTATTTTGTTCACACCGGAGTCTGTAACCACCTCTCCGGAACTATGTAAGCCACTTTGAGCCTACTAATAGGTGGGAAAATGTGGGATACAAATGTAACAAATAAATACATAAACCTAGAATTATGAGCTTTATTTTTAGCCACTAAGTGTCACCCTTGAATGATGGCTGGTACTCCATCCTCTACTAGAATTCTGCCTTCACAGCATCTTCACCCACTGGCCTGGGCAGTAGAAGACCTGACTAAATAATAATAATACATATCGTTATTATCCTCTGAAAATCATTATAGAATACCCTAGCGCTGTCCAGATACTGCTGGTCAGCACATGGGCTGAGCAAGTGTGGTAAGTGGCTTACAAGCTGCTTCCAGCTGCAGGCTGACTTATCCCCGGACATTCAAAGATGGGGCATGTACAGCTCCTGGCTTTCCATATCCACCGACTGATATTCAGACTGGGGCCTGGTTAACTTGCCAGGTAAAGACGGGACAGCTTTTTTCCTTTCCTAACTTTGGGATCCCTTTTCTTCATTGCTATTGAATTAGTGTGCGTTAGTGCCAGAGGCATACAGGACTATGAGGCAGATGCACCAAAGCTTAATGAGCCTTTAATGACCCTCCAACGAGGAAATTTTGAGCCGTTGCATGCATCAAAGGGCTTTTACCGAGGAAGCTAGCAGCTAACGAAAACGGAGTGCAGATGAGCAATTAGTGTAAAAACCCCATTGAAACGTGATGCACTAACCTTTTCCGATTGCCTTTACGCAGGAAAAAGGCAGGAAATCTAACGAGAGGTCTGGACCTCTCGTTAGGACAGCTCTGTGCCAGGAAAAATCGTAAAGTGAAAAAATAAACAAACTTTGAGCCAATCCCAGCGCATTAGCAGAGCTAAAAGTGCTGTGATTGGTCAAAAGGACGTTGCATTACATATGTCCAAAAGAGCTGTGTTTGAGCTGTAAGAAAACGTGTCAGAAAACACATCAAATAAAAAAAATTAAAAAAGGATCGGGAGGGGGCAAGGGCGCTCATCAGGAGCGTCCTGTATGGACGGCCTTGCCCCCCCTGCTCCCCACTTTCTGCCGCTCCCCCCCCCCCACGAAAAAGCAAAATTCTAGCAGCCCCGGTCCCCCTCCCTTCCTGTAAGTAACCTACATCAGAAGGAGGCGGGGCCTAGGCCAGGGAAGAAGAGACGTCATGGAGACTCTGCGACCAACACAACAGATCTTCCTGCCCGTGCAGCGCTTCAGAAAGAGGTGAGAGGCGCTGCTCAGGTCGGTAATAGGGAGGGGGTCTCGGTGGAGGGGGGGAGCGGCGTAGTCAACAGGGGGGGCAGCAGGGGCGGGGCACGGGGCGGAAGAATGACGGGAGGCGGAGTTAGCTTTTGCAAAACAGAAGAACAGGAAGGGAGGGGGACCGGGGCTGCTAGAATTTTGCTTTTTCGTGGGGGGGTGGGGAGCGGCGGAAAGTGGGGAGCAGCGGGGGGGGGGGGGGCAAGGCCTTCCATACAGGACGCTCCGGACGAGCGCCCTTGCCCCCTCCTGATCCTTTGTTTTTGTATTTTGCTGACCGGGTAGCCACGTGTATGTGTTGTGGCTTTTTTGTTTGTTTGTTTTGACGTTTGCAGCATGCGCAGAGCAGCCAGCAAAACGCTTGGCTGCTCTGCGCATGATTTAGGGGCCGATTACCGACGTGTATTGTGATTCTTTGATACATTGTACGTTTCAATACCGATCTGAGCATGTGTGACTTTTTTTTTTGGTGCATTCTTCGTTTTTTAAAAATCGTTAGGGACTTTAACGATTTAGATTTTTTAACGTTTGGTTGATGCATCTGCCTCTATATTCTATATATCACGCCCCAAAACTCAGCACTGAAACAAAATATGCCTAGGAGTATTCTATAAAGTATCCCTAAATTTAGGCGTACTTTATAGGGTAATCCTAAATTTCTGCGCAGTTGATAGAATATGGCAAATGCCCATCCACGCTACTAAATTTAATTGCGGGCAGTTACGCCAAGTAAAATTTGATGTAAATGCCAACACCTGTATTAGGCATGGACCAGATGTGTTCTACAACAATGCACAGAGATTTTAGAAACACTCACGACCTGCCCATTCCATGCCCATGACCACACCCCCTTTTCAACTATGCAACTTAGAATTTATGCATATCACGTTATAGAATACGCTTAGCGCCCTGTTTAATAAGGCATGCTAGCATTTTTAGTGTGTGATAAAATTAGTGTATGCTAAACACTAGAAACACCCATATATTCCTATGGGCAACTTTAGCATTTATCGTGCGCTAAAAAATCTAGCGTACCCTTAGCATAGCTTAGTAAACAGGGTCCTTAGACAGCTCTGAACATAAAGTCTAATTAATGCCAATTAGTGTCAATAATTGCTTGTTAAGCTGGCAATTATTGGTGCTGATTGGCTTGTTAACTAATTAGGTTGCAGACGCATATCCAGAATATGACTGGATTTGTGCGTGTAACTTAAGTCACGCTATATAGAATTCATAGGACAATGGGTTGCACAGCATTTGGTGCATGATAATAGTGCGTGCTAAATACATTAGTACACCTTAGTAAAAGGATCGGTTTATGCCATGGGCATAGCCAGACCTCGCGGTGGGAGGGGACCAGAGCCCGAGGTGGGGGGCCACACTTTAGTCTGCCACCCCACCGCCTCACCCCCCAACCGCTCCCCTCAATGCCTCGCTGCTCCCCCCGCTGCACCCTACAGCAGCAAATACATTTGCTGGTTGGGGTCCCCAGCCCCCGCCAGCCGAAGCGTTCTTCAGCGCTGGCCTCTGGCGCCACCGCATTCGCTGACATGCTCTTTCTTCCTCCTGATGTCCTGTGCACTCTCCTTTAAATTTATTATTTATAAATCAGCATGTTTTTTTAATGCTGAATAAATGCTTCACTGCTCAACAACAGCAAATCAAAACGTGAAACTGCCAAGATTTTTTGTTTTTAGAAATGTATAAAAATAAAGTCTAATATCAAATCATTCTTCAGTTGTGGTAAGCCAATCACTTAAAGGAACGTGCAGGATGTCAGGAGGAACAAAGAGCACAGGGCAGGGTACGCGGCACACTGGAGACCGGCGCTGAAGAAGGCTTCAGCTGGTGGGGGTTGGGAACCCCCGCCAGCAAAACCAGAGGTCCGGATGAAATTTGGGGGGCCCAGGCCCCCGTGGCCACTTTTTTGGGGGGCAGGCCCTTGTGGCCCCACCTGGCTATGCCACTGCTTTATGTGCTTACTTAGCTGCTTAGCGGATTGAAAATCTCCACTAACCAGTTAAGGTTTGGCTCCGCCCTAACTCCACCCTCAGACTGTCCACAAAAAGGCATGAGCAGTTAGAGGGGAAATTCAGTGGCAATATCTGGTTAAGTGCCACTGAATATCCTTGGATATCCCCAGACAAGCGAGAACACTTAGGCACCCAGAATGCACTTTCGGGCCTAACTGCCATTTCACTCCCGTTTTGGTGTTTGCCTATCACTTTTATTTCACAATTCTTTCCTGCTTTTTTTGGTTACTTTCATACGTTTGTTTTTATAGGGAATTTATAGTGATTTCTAAATTGATTTAATGTGCAGTGACCAACAAATTCGGGAGCACTGTCAAATTAGTGTCCATTAAATCAATTTAGCATGAAGCCCCAGGATACATGACAGACCTGATTGACCTACCAACGAGAAATACTTCAAAATTATCACGAACGTACCTAAACCTGTACTACCCAAGCTGCAAAGGACTCAAATACAAATCAACTTACGCATCCAGTTTTTCCTACATAAGCACGCAACTGTGGAGCGCACTCCCAAAAGCCGTGAAAACCACGTACGGCCACCTACACTTCCGGAGAACACTAAAAACGTATTTGTTCAAAAAGGCATACCCTACCAACCCAACATAAATGCCTGACCGTTACAACACAACAAAACCAAAATACGGTATGGACACAACACAACTCTTACGTGTATGATGCCCTATGTGGCTATCCCTACATGACTCTGTATTTGTCTACACCGGAGTCTGCAATCGCATCTCCGGCACTATGTAAGCCACATTGAGCCGGCAAATAGGTGGGAAAATGTGGGATACAAATGTAACAAATAAATACATAAATAAATGAGCTGAATTTTTTAAGGTGAACCCAAGTGCGCTCTAACAAATGCATATGACAAGACTGGACAAATCTGAAAAAGACATTAAAATATCAACTTTTTAAAACATTTTGGGAATTTCCTTCGGCCCTTACCACAACTGAAGAGTTATTTGATATTAGACTTTATTTTTATACATTTCTGAAAACAAAAAATCTTGCTAGTTTCAAGTTTTAATTTGCTGTTGTTGAGCAGTGATGCATTTATTCAGTATTAAAAAAAAACCCCATGCTGATATATAAATAATAAATTTCAGGAAAATTCATAACAAGCTTGATTCTCTGTCTTAACCATGAACATCGGCATGAGAAAACAAACATAATTTAATTTATGGTACTTCAGAATTGACATTCTCCTCTTAGGAAGCCTACTTGGTTCATGAGACACATTAGTAGCAAACATTCTTCATTCTTAGAATGAAGTGTCTACTTTAAGCCTCAGAAGGAATTTATTACTATGACATACAATATGGAATTGATTCTGCAAACTTCCTGAGCCGTGTAAACAGTCAAATATCTAGAGATATTTGACCCAAGGCAATTTTCTTAAGCTGTGATGTTTGGGCCACTTTGGGGCTTATTCAGCTATGTCCCCCAGAGATTTACTCCCATCGCAATTCACAAGCCCGGAAGACTGCCTCTTGCTATTAAGAAAAAGCTATTCTGCAAAACATTTTGGAGCCTCCAACCGGTTGGACATGTGCCTTCAAACTGGATAAAGTTTACAGTTAACATAGTAAATGACAGCATAACAATATAAGTACATAAGTATTGCCACACTAGGCCAGACCGAAGGTCCATCAAGCCCAGCATCTTGTTTCCAACAGTGACCAATCCAGGTCACAAATACCTGTCAAGATTCCAAAAAAGCTCAATACGTTTTATGCTGCTTATCCCAGAAATAAGCAGTGGATTTTCCCCAAGTCCATTTTAATAATGGTCTGTAGACTTTTCTTTTAGGAAGCCATCCAAACCTTTTTTAAACCCCTCTAAGCTAATCGCCTTTACCACATTCTCTGGTAACAAATTCCAGAGTTTAATTACACACTGAGTGAAAAACAATTTTCTCCACTTTGTTTTAAATTTACTACTTTGTAGGTTCATTGCATGCCCCCTAGTCCTAGTATTTTTGGAAAGAGTAAACAAACGATTCACGTCTACCCGTTCCACTCCACTCATTATTTTATAGACCTCTATCATATCTCCCCTCAGCCGTCTTTTTTCCAAGCTGAAGAGCCCTAGCCACTTCAGCCTTTCTTCATAGGGAAGTTGTCCCATCCCTTTTATCATTTTCGTCGCCCTTCTCTGTACCTTTTCTAATTCCACTATATCTTTTTTTGAGATGTGGCAACCAGAATTGAACACAATATTCAACGTGCGGTCGCACCATGAAGCAATACAAAGGCATTATAACGTCCTCATTTTTGTTTTCCATTCCTTTCCTAATAATACCTAACATTCTGTTTGCTTTCTTAGCCAATCCACCCAAGAAGGTGATTAATAATTGCTGCACAATGAGTCTGTTCACTACTGTTTTGGACTGAACTGTTGTTTCCCATAGGTTGCCCCGGTCCTTCATTTCCATCTTCATATTATTGATTCTTTGGGTTTATCACACATTTTTGAGTTCCAAAAATGCTTGGGACAGGTACATAGGATCTCTAAGGGAGTGATAGGGAAAGCGGAATGCATGGATGTTTCTAAGTATGTTTAGATGATTAAATATGATCACCCTTTTGTGGTCAACACATTAGCCTTTTACCCCCCATTACATACAATTTCTTTGAATTTCTGCACCACAGCTAGAGTCTTTACAGCTGACCTTATGCCTTTTGCTTTTGGGAGCCCAGATTAAAACCTAGAACAAGGAAATTAGAGTGCTGATTGCTAGAACAGCTCCTGAAAAAACAACAGTGTAAACCAAGGCTCCTAAATCTTTGGTTGACACTTGAGTTTTGTAAAGCTGAAAAAGCAGTGTGCTGGACAGAGAGCACTTGGAAGCTTGGAGTGGCCAAGTGGTTAGAGCACCCTTCTTGCAATCTAGAGGTGGCCAGTTCAAATCCCACTGTTGCTCCTTGTGATCTTGGGCAAGTCACTTAACCCTCCATTGCCTCAGGTACAAACTTAGACTGTGAGCCCTCCTGGAACAGAGAAATATCCAGTGTACCTGAATGTAACTCACCTTGAGCTACTACTAAAAAAGGTGTGAGCAAAATCTAAATAAATAAGATTCTGGAATCTTAAAGAGTGACAAGATTCCATGCAGAATCTCAAAGAGTAGTGACATTCCATATAGAACCCCAAAGAATAGCAAGCTTCTGGAGTGGAGGAGTGGCCTCGTGGTTAGAGCACCGGTCTTGAAATCCAGAGGTGGCCAGTTCAAATCCCACTGCTGCTCCTTGTGATCTTGGGCAAGTCACTTAACCCTCCATTGCCTCCCTCTTGAATTTAAAAGTGGCTAACTTGTGGGCATATACAGGAAATAGCAAAGGTAACAAAAATCACAGATGATGCTCCAAAGGATCTTAAAGTTTATTATTCAATGACCTGATTTAACACAGCCATGTTTTAGCTTACCTGGCCTTCCTCAGGAGTCTCCTAAGAAAGGTGTAATCGTAAGTGCTGATTTGGGTGAAAACTGTTTCAAATGAAGAACTAAGCAATAGTATCTTCTAAAAACCACTTTGCAAGAAGAACAGCATTCAATCTGTTGTTTAGAGAAAGTATTGTCTTTTTGAGTCACTTTCGCTGTTTTCTGTATATTTTCAAGTCTGCCAGGGCTTTGTTTCTTCCGTGTATACATTAAATTGTGGGCATTCCAGGGGCAGAGTCAGGTTAAGCGCTGATATTCAGCCTCTCACCACATAAGTAAACTGCTTAAATCAGGTTGCATAAACAGCAGGCTTAGGCGTTCAGGGCCTGGCACTGCATATCCGGGAATAACACTGGTGGTGGGCAGCAAAATACTCATCGCCGCCAGCTGAACATCGGGGGGAAGGTGAATGCAGGATACTCAGTACCTACTTGACGTTCAAAATTCTTACATGCTTCAGTTTTTCTCAGTATATCATGCATTTTTTCAATTCTGTGTATACTTTGCAAATGCCTAATTAGTTTATTTTTTTTGTGTGTGTGGCCTAGAAGCTCTGTCTCCTAGGCAACAATATTTGGCTCATGCCTGTAATTGAATTTACACGATGAAAGAAATAGCTGTCTGTGACAGTATGATCATTGCATTATTTTTTTTTAGCATTTTGTCCTTAGGACATTGCATATATCCTCAGGAATTTAAAAAGGTGGCACACTGATGACATTGCTTTGGATTAGATGCATAGGATTGTATGCCGAAGATCAGTATATTCTCTTATTAACAGCTTCTGTAATTACACAACAGTATTTGTAGACATGGAAAGCAGATGTGTGCGTATATTGCACCTATTTTAATGAAGGCGTCTATGTACCTGAGGCATTTACATCAGCAGTGACCCTCACACAAATGCCGCTCCTACAGGGTGAGGCAAAGAAAGGTAAATCCCTAATGTTTTTTTGCTGTTTTCTCAGCAACCTTTTGGAATTTCAGTGTGAAATTTCACAGTTTTATTTGCTGTTACCATCTACATTTATGTGCTGAGTGGAATGAGATGATCTTTAAACGTGGTGAAGTTACAAACGTTATAGCATGACCACCCAGCAGTTCTTCCACATTAAAAAGTGTTTGCATTGTGTAGCCCAACTGTTTAACTTCAGAAGAAGTACAACCCTAGCGTCCAGCTGATATGAATCTTTAAAAAGCTAAGTAAAAGATTTTATACTAGCTCTTTTTGGATATAAAAATTAGAAAAGCAAGAAAAAATAATATTGTGTTACACAGAAAAAATATATATACTATCTGACCAATGAGGAGAAAGACAAGAACCCTATTACCCATACATAAATACTGTTATGGTGACTGCTAATTGAGTCTGGGTCTAATTCTGATGGTCTGAAGAAGAACATAAATACAGTAATCCAGTGGCTTAGGAAGGGGGGGTGGTGGGACAGTCCGCCACGGGGGGGGGTCAGTTCCGCTGGTTCACTGCTCTCTCTGCCCCGGAACAGGTTACTTCCTGTTCCGGGGCGGAGAGAGCAGAGAACCAGCTGAGCCGACGCAGCTCCCAGTGACGATGTGTACTCGGGGCGGAGCGCCAGTGGTAAGAATGCGCTCCGAGGGGGGGTGCACGCGCCGAGGAGGAGGGTTGCGCCGTGCTGCATCTGGGGGGGTGCACAGCGGCGACCCGCCCCGGGTGTCAGCCGCCCTCGCTACGCCACTGCAGTAATCATCCATTGAATTGTGCAGTTTCCACATGCATTGTAAAACTACCATTATTTGAACCCTCCTCCCCCCCTGGGGTTCCAGCTTACTTTAAAGGCCCTGTTAACTATGGTGCACTAGCATTTTAAAAATTAGTGCACACTAAATCCTAGAGACATCCATATATTCCTATGGGCGTCTCTAGCGTTAGTGTATGCTAATTTTTAGCATGCACTAAAAATGCTAGCACGCCTATAGTGCAGCTTAGTGAACAGGGCCCTTAATGACAGAAATGGTTCCCTGCCTTCTTAAGTCACCTGTTCGGGGCTAACCGCTAATATTCAGTGACACGTAACAGTGAATGCAGCTAAAAGTTACTGGTTAGTGCCAAACTAAAATTAAAACTAGCGGGCGTCCATTTTCAAGCTGAGACCTTACCGCCGCCCATTGACTTAGCGGTAAGGTCACACGCGCTAACCGGGGTGTTAAGTGGCCGCCATGTGTAAACTGCCGATTTCCGCCGGGTAAGCACCACGCGGTAGAAAATAGAAAATATTTTCTACTGCATGTTTTGGGCACGCGTCAAAACTGGAATTACTGCGCAGGGGCACACGATAGCCGGGCGGTAGTTCCAATTTGGCATGCACTGAATGCACTTAGGCACCTATGCACCATAATAAAAGGACCCCTAAGTGTCAATATTCAGCATTTAACTGAGGATCGCATAAGAGCCAGTCCTATATTTATGGGGTATCCCATAGCCGGTTATGTGCTAAATATTTATTTTCTTTTATTTGTTGCATGTGTATCCTACATTTTCCCACCTATTTGCAGGCTCAATGTGGCTTATATGATACCGTGATGGTGATCGGCAGGTCTGGTATGAGAAATATGGAGTGGCCTAGTGGTTAGGGTGGTGGACTGTGGTCCTGAGGAACTGAGTTTGATTCCCACTTCAGGCACAGCTCCTTGTGACTCTGGGCAAGTCAATTAACCCTAGATTGCCCCAGGTACAAATAAGTACCTGTATATGTAAGCTGCATTGAGCCTGCCATGAGTGGAAAAGTGTGGGGTACAAATATAACTAAAATAAAATTAACGATCAATAAGTGATAGAGTACATTGGGTATGAAATACAGAGTGGAATTTGCATTAAGGATCAAAGAGTAATGGGGTACGTTGGGTAGTTAGGGGAAGGGTTAAGTTTTGTCCAGTTCTTGTTTGAGTTTCGTTGTGTTTTGGGGTTCCGGTGTTTAGGTTGGGTCATTATGGTATGCCTTTTTGAACAAATTGGTTTTTAATAATTTCCGAAACATTGTTAGGTCGTGCTTTGTTTTCATAATGTTTCATAGTGAGTTCCATAGTTGAGTGCTTATGTAGGAGAAGCTGGATGCATAAGTTGATTTGTATTTTAATCCTTTGCAACTTGGGTAGTGGAGATTTAGGTATGTGCGTGATGTCCTTTTTGCATTCCTGGTTGGTAGATCTATGAGGTCTGCCATGTAGGTCGGGACCTCGCCGTGAATGATTTTGTGAACCAGGGTACAGATTTTGAACGCAATTCATTCTTTGATTGGGAGCCAATGTAGTTTTTCCACGTAGGGGTTTGGTGCTTTCATATCTCGTTTTTCCATAGATGAGTCTGGCTGCGGTGTTTTGGGTGTTTTGGGCCGTTTGCAGTTTCTTAATAATTTGTTCTTTGCATCCGGCATATATTGCATTGCACTTAGGGGGCCTTTTACAAAGTGCTGGTAAGCCCAACGCATGCCCAACACGGCTGCCAATGGTAGTTCCACCTCGAGCGCTTGCCATTTCCGGTGCGCCAGAAAAAGTTTTTATTTTATAGCACGTCGTTAACTCATTGATAATCGGTCATCGCCATGTGCTGCCTTGTTACTGCCGGGTTACCGTGGGAGCCCTCACCACCACCTCAGCGGATGGTGATGTGCTCCCCCCCGCATGGCCATGCGGTAAGAGTAATCTGACCACATGGCCATTTTTTAGGGGCTTTTTACCCGCTGCACTACCACAGGGCCCTTTTTTCTGCAGCTTAGTAAAAGGACCCCTTATGCAGCTATACGTTAGCCAACTCCGCAGACCTGTAAATTCAATGCCAGTGTCTGGACCTGGACCGACATTGAATTTCTGGGTTTAATGCCAGTGGCGGTCAGCAAAATTCTGATTGCTGCCAGCTAAATATCTGACCTGTGGTTCCTATCCATTTAGGTAGGCACCTACTCGTGTACAACGTGTGTCAAATTAAAACTACCACCCAGCTACCGCATGCCCCTGGTGGTAATTCTAATTTCTGCGCACGTCCAATATGTGGCGCTAACCGGGCAGTAATCAGCAGTGTACATGCGCTGATGATTACCGCCCGGTTAACACGTGAGACCTTATTGCTAAGTGAATGGGTGGCGGTAAGGTCTCAGGCCCCAAATGGACGCGCGCCGATTTTAAATTTGCCGCACGTCCATTTTTGGCAAAGAAAGGCCTTTTTTGCAGGCGCGCTGAAAAATGGACCTGTGTGCATCCAATACACGTGTCTACACCAGCGCAGGTTGGAAAACAGACAAAGCAGATACGTATATGAAAAAAAACAGTATTTAATGGAAACTGAAGCCCGACACAGGCCGTGTTTCGCCCAACTGGCTGCATCAGGGGCTACAAAACAAACAATTATATGACAATTTAAAACAATTAAAAGCAGAATTACTCATAATTTAAAATATATAAGCATAAAATATATATAACCATAATTGAAGACTCTGTAGATAATACAAAACACCATGATGATACGATCTAACACAAAAATAAAATATCATAAAGATATATATATGTTTTGTAGCCCCTGATGCAGCCCTGTTGGGCGAAACAAGGCCTGTGTCGGGCTTTCTAATTTCAATTTCCATTAAATACCAGTTTTTTTCATATACGTATCTGCTTTGTCTGTTTTCCATCTTGGAGTTTGCAGATCGGTTACCCTGCTGTTTTCTTACACCAGCGCAGGCCATTTTTCAGAATACCTTAGTAAAAGGATCCCTTAGAGAGGAGATGCAGAACAAAAACAGGTCTGGTTTTTAAGATACCCAGAAAAAGAATTTCTATCAGGTGTTCTTCCAGTATATGTGGTCTAAGAACAAAGCCAATCTGAATTGTTTGGTTGATCTGAAAATCAAACCGGTTTGGGGCCCTTGAGGACTGGCATGGCGAATCCCTGTATTATGATACTCTTTAAGTAACATTACAGTAATAACTACTGGGAACCCCCCCCCCCCGCAGAAAATGAACGCTGCTGAAAAAAGAACCTACCCATTCTATTTCCTCTTAGTTTCCAGATTAATCTCTTCCACTCCACCCAGGCCATCTGGTTATTACACAAGTGACTGCAAAAAGGGTTTTATATACAGTGCAGATCTGAATAATAGGACACTTGGGATGATGTGACATTTTAAAATCAGGTACTTTGAAATTTCCCATAGCTGTTGAGATGAAAAAAGAGCTCTTGAAAGGGACCTGGATTAGGAGCATGAGTCTACAGCATTTTGTTTTTACTTTTCTGGTCATTTTCTGGTTGTCAGACTAAGGGCTGGATTTTCTTACCCATTATTACTTGTTAATGCTATTAAAGTGTGTTATTTTGTTGCATGTCGCCTGTTATGCAGTATGACCTATATATATATATATCAAACATATAAACGGCGAGTGACCGTACTCACTCGCAAATGCGCAGTAGAGACCTTCTCTGCCCCGCCCCCACGTCAATACGTGATGACGGGGGGGGGGGGGGGGGGCGGAACACAGAGGGTCTGTACTGCGCATTGCTGAGGGAGGGACACCGCCGTCTAACGCTCCCCCCACCCGAGTCGCCGCCGCCACCCACCTTCTACCCGGTCGGGCCCTCGCTCCACTATTGAAACAGCGAGGGTCCGGGAACGCAGCACTAAGCTCTGCTGAGCTGCCGACATCGCCCTTCCTTCTTCTTCTTCTCTGCCTCTGTCCCGCCCTCGACGACGTTACGTCACACGAGGGCGGGACAGGCAGAGAAGAAGAACGAAGGCCGACGTCGGCAGCTCAGCAGAGCTCAGTGCTGCGTTCCCGGACCCTCGCTGTTTCAATAGCGGAGCGAGGGCCCGGCCGGGTGGAAGGTAGGTGGTGACGGCTCGTGGGGGGGCGTGAACTCGGAGGGGGAGGGGCAGCGGCGAACTCGGTGGTGGGGGCGGGCCTTTCAACCCCCCCTTCCTATAATAGCCCGTTTTTACGGGCTCAAAGTCTAGTATATATATATATATGGCATCTTTAAGGGCGCTCATCTCTAAGGACACCCCGGCGACGGGGCGGGGCATCTGTTATTATCGAAACAAGATGGGCATCCATCTTTTGATAATACGGTCGGGGACGCCCAAATCTTGACATTTAGATCGACCATCTTGACATTTAGGTCGGCCTTACAGATGGGCGACCTCGGTTTTCGCCGATAATGGAAACCGAGGACACCCATCTCAAAAACGACCAAATCCAAGCCATTTGGTCGTGGAAGGAGCCAGCATTCGTAGTGCACTGGTCCCCCTCACATGCCAGGACACCAACCGGGCACCCTAGGGGGCACTGCAGTGGACTTCATAAATTGCTCCCAAGTACATAGCTCCCTTACCTTGTGTGCTGAACCCCCCCTCCCCCAAACCCACTACCCACAATTGTACACCACTAACATAGCCCTTAGGGATGAAGGGGGCACCTACATGTGGGTACAGTGGGTTTCGGGTGAGTTTTGGAGGGCTCCCATTTACCACCATAAGTGTAACAGGTAGGGGGGATGGGCCTGGGTCCGCCTGCCTGAAGTGCACTGCACACACTAAAAACTGCTCCAGGGAACTGCATACTGCTGTGATGGAGCTGGGTATGACATTTGAGGCTGGCATAGAGGCTGGAAAAAAATATGTTTTAATTTTATTTTTTGGGTGGGAGGGGGTTGGTGACCACTGGGGGAGTAAGGGGAGGTCATCCCCGATTCCCTCCGGTGGTCATCTGGTCAGTTCGGGCACCTTTTCGAGGCTTGGTCATGAAAACAAAGGGACCAAGTAAAGTCGGGCAAATGCTTGTCAGGGACACCCTTCTTTTTTCCATTATTGGCCGAGGACGCCCATCTCTTAATCACGCCCCCGTCCCACCTTCGGTACACTGCCGACACGCCCAAAATCGGCTTCACTAAGGGCCCATTTTAAAAAGGTGCACTAGCGTTTTTACTGCGTAAAAAATTAGTGTGTGTTAAATGCTAAGATGCCCATTATATTCTTATGGGCATCTTAGCGATTAGAGCATGTAAATTTTTAGTGTGCTAAAAATGCTAGCATGCCTTTGAAAAAGACCCCCTAAATGACTGCTTTGGAAAGGGAGGAGAAAGACCCCACAACAGCCAACAGCCCACACGTTTTCATTTTCTTTAGTTTCCAATGTTGTTTCCAGGAATATTCATTTTATTTTTGTTTTTTGGCTGTGAATTTTGCTGTGTGTATTTTTATTTGTTTGTAAAACAAAATGCATTTTTTAATAGTCAAAACAATATGAAATGACATGCCATTTCAAACAAAAATACACCACTACTGTGGACACTTCCAAAATCCTTCAATACTTTAACAGTCCTCTTTATCCACTGCTCACAAAAAAAAAAATCTATATAAAAAAATGCACATTTTATATTTGAAAATCTTGCATATTTCCAACATCTAAAAAAATATGTAATGCTGTCAGGGCCAGCCCGATTGTACCTGACACATTAGGCAAACTTTGATTCATGGGCCCCCACCCTCACCCTCAGGGGCAGCTCCAGGCCCCCTCCCCACATACCTACTTCTCAGCTCCCCACTCTAACTGCCTCTGGTTCAGCATCTCTCTTTCATCTCTCTCAGGGCCGTGCCTAGGGTCTCTGGCGCCCCCCTGCAGACTATCAGTTGGCGGCGGCGCCCCCCCCCCCGTGAAAATGATCGCTCACCACTTGCCACACTGACAGGAATTGTCAGCAATATTCTTAGAAACAGATTGCTATACATTGCAAAATAAGATAGCAGATGTAAATTCTCAAAGTGGACATATTCCAAACACTAAAATGAAAATAAAATGATTTTTTTCTACCTTTGTTGTCTGGTGACTTTCTTTTTCTGATCATGCTGGCCCAGTATCTGATTCTGCTGCTATCTGTCCTCTTAACTCCGTTTCCAGGGCTTCCTTTCCATTTATTTCTTTCCTTTCCTCCTTTCTTCTTCATTTCTGGTCCTCAGCTTCTGCCTATTTTCTTCATCCATGTGCAGTTTTTCTCCTCTCTTCCTTTTCCCTCATTTCATCTCCTTCATCTTTCTTCCCTCCCCTCTATGTCCAGCAATTTCTCCTCTCTCCCTGAGCCCTGCCCTCCCAATCCATGCCCATCCATGCTCCTCTGTCCCCTGCCCCCTCCATTCATCCCTTTCCAGCAATTCCCCTCTCTCCCTGAGCCCTGCCCTCCCAATCCATGCCCATCCATGCTCCTCTGTCCCCTGCCCCCTCCATTCATCCCTATCCAGCAATTCCCCTCTCTCCCTGAGCCCTGCCCTCCTAATCCATGCCCATCCATGCTCCTCTGTCCCCTGCCCCCTCCATTCATCCCTTTCCAGCAATTCCCCTCTCTCCCTGAGCCCTGCCCTCCCAATCCATGCTCATCCATGCTCCTCTGTCCCCTGCCCCCTCCATTCATCCTTTTCCAGCAATTTCCCTCTCTCCCTTCCATGACCTCGCATCCATGCTCTCGTCTCTCCCCTGCCCTCCCGCTCCCATTGTTCAATTCAACTGCCCGCCCTCTTCTCTCCCCCCAACATCCCTTTTCTTTTTTTTTCTTTTTAAATTTACCTCCGTAGCAGTTCCGGCAGCGTCAGCGAAGGAGGCGGCGCTCCCGACGTCGCTAGCCTTCCCTTTGCTGTGTTCCGCCTTCTTCTGACGTCATTTCCTTGACGTCAGAAGAAGGCGGAACACAGCGAAGGGAAGGCTAGCGACGTTGGGAGCACCGCCTCCTTCACTGACGCTGCGCTGCCGGAACCACTACGGAGGTACATTTAAAAAGGAAAAAAAAAAGAAAAGGGATGTTGGGGGGAGGGCGAGCGAGGTGAGCATGGTGCGGCGGCGCCCCCCAGAGGGAAGCGCCCCCCTGCCATGCTTACCTCGCTTACCGTATTGGCACAGCCCTGATCTCTCTACTCCAGGTGGCCAGCAACCCTCCTTTCACCTCTCTAACCCCCTTTCCAAATGGCTAACACCACAACCCCTTTCACCTCTTTGCTCCCACCAGATGAGCTGATAACACAAGCCCCTTTCATCTTTCCGTCCCCTCCTTAACCACCCCCCTCAGTCTAGCATCTCCTCTTCCCCCTAACTGACCCTCCAGGTCCAATATCTCAATCCAGTATCTCAACTGCCATTCCCTACTCTGGCCTCGTGTCAAGCATCTCCCCCCTCTACTGTCTTTCCACTTCTGCCGCTCCTATTGCCCTACCTTTTCCTAGCCACTCCAAAAGTACTCAGTACTGGCACGTGACCTTTCAGTACTCTCAAGTGTTGCTGTGTTCTGCCCTTCCCTCAGTGCATTTCCTATCATGGCGGGACATGGAAGCACTTGCATGCAGGTCTTTAATGAATGGTCCTATGCTGGCTCTGAGTTCTTTTTGAGCAGCTTAAAAAGGTAAGGTGATATCAGTGACAGAAGGAAAAAGGAAGAGATGGTGAAAATGAGAGACTGCTGTACTGCTGTGTTGCTACTGCTCGTCGTTGTCCCCAAATGCTGCTACCCTATGAGAATGCCTAGTCCACCTGGTGGCAAAGCCATTCCTGAATAATGCATATTAAAAAAAATCACTTATTTATAAACAGAGGCATATTGTTTTGCTTCCAGGCTTCATCAGAGACAAAAAATATTTACTTATTCCACTTGCACACCAAAATACAAAATAATGTGGTAGTATCTGCATAAATAAAGCATCTCTTCCCAACTTATAATGTCTCTTACTTTTCAAATGGATACTCTTCAACACACCTTCATTTAATACGGCACTTACAGCATGAACTAATGCCAGTCAGGTTGGACCCAATCACTGATCAGCACATGACCTCATGCAGCTTACTCATTGGTGGATATTGTTGCCACTGTTCACAAAAAAGCACTGCATTCTATGTTGACATTCAGCCCTTAAGGTTCATTACTATGGGGCGATTCTGTAACTGGGCACCTCCATTTAGCACCCTAAGGACACAAGCTAGGTGTCTATTCTATATGGCGATGCTTATGTACTTAAGTGCTCCCCCCTGAAAGAGACAGCCTTGTACCCACTGCGGTAAAAGAGGGCCTTAGCACAGGTCAAAAACGCGCTGGTGTGATCAAGGTACCCAGTTTCAAAACGTCTTCCTCAGGGACCCACGTTGCAGCAATATATGATCAAATAGTACTCCTTAGCGTTTCCAAACAAGGACCTACCTTTCAGGCACCTACATATCAGTCCGCCATTTTGAGTGAGTGCCTGAAAGCTAGATGCTTGTTTAGAAATAATGAGGAGCCTTTGTAGATTTGATAACTGTAGGCATAGAAAAATCATGAACTTTAAAACTTCCTTATACTGTATTTATTTATTAACCCCAGAGAGTCTTACCATTCACTGAAAAAGCTAGCAATAGCCAGTGTGCTGGCTGGTTTGGATATTTCACTGCCTAGCCCTACAAAGACTTTGAATCTGCAAGAGAGTTGCAGTAAATCCACAGAGCAAATCATTCTCAAAAGTCCCTTCAGTTAAATAAAGCAAACCTTTTTTTTCTTGTTGATGCAGTATAACTGTGAGGGGCATTTTCGAAAGGGATGTCCAAGTTGCGATTTGGACGTCCTTGCAAAACGGCGAAATCCAGGGGTGAGGAAACCTGTATTTTCGAAACAAGATGGACGTCCATCTTTCATTTTGAAAATACCGTCAGAGACGCCCAAATCCTTAAATTTGGACGTCCCTAGATTTGGTCGTCCCTAGACATGGACGTTTCTGACTTTCAGCGATTTTCGAAATCAAAGACGTCAATATCATAAACGGCCAAATGCAAGCCATTTGGTCATAGGAAGAGCCAGCATTTGTAGTGCACTGGTCCCCCTGACATGCCAGGACAGCAACCAGACACCCTAGGGGGCACTGCAGAGGACTTCATAAATTGCTCCCAGGAACATAGCTCCCTTACCTTGTGTGCTGAGTCCCCCAACCACCCCCCCCCAAAACTCACTACCCACAACTGTACACCACTACCACAGCCCTTACGGGTGAAGGGGGGCACCTATATATGGGTACAGTGGGTTTGTGGTGGGTTTTGGAGAGCTCGCTGTTCTCTCCACAAATGTAACAGGTAGGGGGGTATGGGCTTGGGCCCACCTTTCTGAAGTGCACTGCAGTACCCACTAAAACTGCTCCAGGGACCTGCGTGCGCTGTCATGGACCTAAGTATGACATCTGAGGCTGGCACGACGTATTTTGAAAGATATTTTTTGAGGGTGGGAGGGGGTTAGTGACCACTGGGGGAGTAACGGGTGGTCAACCCCAATTCTCTCCGGTGGTCATCTGGTCATTTCAGGCACATTTTTGTGCCTTAGTATTAAGAAAAACAGGTCCGGGTGAAAACGTCCAAATGTTCATCAGGGACGTCCTTGTTTTTTTCGATTATGGGTCAAAGACGTCCAAGTGTTAGGCATGCCCAAGTCCCGCCTTCGCTACGCCTCCGACACGCCCCCTTGAACTTTGGCCGTCCTTGCGACGGAGTGCAGTTGGAGACGTCCGATTATACCGATTTGGACGTTCCTGGGAGAAGGACGTCCATCTACCGATTTATGTCGAAAGATGGATGTCCTTCTCTTTTGAAAATGAGCCCATGTGTAGCCCAATCAAATCGTACTGGTGCAATATATTATTTTCAGATGTATGACTGTTCATGTTAGCTTTATTATAGATACCATTTGAAAAAGAAATCCAAGCAGGTTTGTTGGGAAACTTGCATACAACGTTACCCATGTGTGATATGTTTGTGTCTGTTTCTCGGAATGATTCAGCGTAGTCTTCCTGCTACCTGATATAAAGGCCGAGAAAAGTGTGCTTCCTTGAACTTTTTTATTTGTGGCATTAATGTGCTTTATTGATTTTATGACATAAGATAAAAGTGCGTTAAGCTTGTGGACCATACATTTTGTACAAGACTTGTTATGGCTCTGCAGTCTATTTGCAGAAACATCTTGCTGGGATATAAATAGATTTCTAATGACTGTCAAACTCTGTGCCTAGGAGAATTCCTAGTAGGTCTCTCATGTTGGAGCCAACATCCATAAAAAAATGGATAAACGTTTTTTTTTTTAATTTTAAGTGCAGGAACAACTTTTGCATTGGTAGTTGTAAGGAAAACACCTATCATTTGCATAATGTGAGATTCATTTAAAAGCTGTAATTTATCATAATTATTTATGGATTATAATGGCAAAACAAGTTTAATTGCTTTTGACTGGACTGGCATGACGATGAGCGGAAAAGTTAACAGCAGATGGTCCTAATGTCAGAACTGCAGTCTCCTAGCCTAAAATTTTTAACAGCCTGCCCATGACGTGTCCCTGGCTCCTATGTCTCTTGTCCGCAATGCAAGGTAGGAATTAGCATTTGGTGATGTTCTCATGTGTCTAGAGAGTGCTGGGAGTACAGCATCCTAATATTTAGAAGAGGATAAATATAGCTAAGCAAAAAAATTCAGAATATTTATAATATAGAAGGAACATTTTAAAACAAATATCCTTCTTTGGTATGACTTGTAAATCTGCCATAAGTGTTTAGCTGCTGGTGGAATTCTTACCTACAGAATCTTTTTTCACTTCCCTAATTATCGCAGCTCTGCTTTCAGAGGAAGCAGTGGGGCTGGGGAGGAGAGGGAAGGAGATTTGAAATATGGGCAGCCTTTCCTGGCCTGCGAACAAATAATTTGGCTAGCAGTAGCAGTCTAGAAATATGTTTGTGGCTTGAAGGATTTGTCTTACTTTGAGTGCAACATGCACGGGAAAATGTGATGCTACGCAACCAACTGCAGCTTCGCTGACGAAATGCCTTAGAGACACCAAGAAGTAAAAATCTGAAGCATGGAATTAAAGAAAAAGAAAATTAAACCTGCTATTTTCCCCAGAGTTCGTTTTTTTTTTTTTTTTTTCTTTTAAGCCTGAAAGAATACGCAGGTGGTAGATTACCTTACCGGCTAGCCAATATCAGTAAATTAACTGCTTCTGCTGACAGAAAGAAATTCCATTCCTTGCAATCTAAATGAAGGTGACATGCTACCTGCAAAATAAATGTGAATTCCAATGTGTGGTTTAACCCTATAGTTCACTGTACGTACAAGGGTTGGGGAAGGAGAAAGGGCAGTCTCCTGAAACAAAACACTGTGCGATGTTGAAATTCGTTTGGAAAGGAAAGAGGTTATAGAGATGCTGCATTACTGTCTGACTACTGGAATGATAATCTCTCCTTCCCGTACAGCCTGAGTAAAGAATATGCACTTCAGGGTTTTCAGGACACTATCCGGCCAATATTCAACGCTATTTAAAAGTGGCTCCTAGCCATTTAAATAGCATTAAGCTGGCTATCCACGAATATTCAAGCACCAGCTGGCTAAATTTAGCGGCCAAATTGGACCACCTAAATAGCAGGCCTGTCTTTGGCCATTATACCCTTAACTGGCCAGTGCTGAATAGTCACTTAGCTGGTTAAGTTTGAGCTGGCCAAACACCCCTCCCACCCCCTGGATATTCGAAGTTGGTCACCAGAAATGACCCAGCATTGAACATCTTACGAGACTGGGAGACTGGGCGGCTAAATGGCAGATGACGTTTAATGTGAGCAAGTGCAAGGTGATGCATGTGGGAAAAAAGAACCCGAATTATAGCTACGTCATGCAAGGTTCCACGTTAGGAGTTACGGACCAAGAAAGGGATCTGGGTGTCGTCGTCGATAACACACTGAAACCTTCTGCTCAGTGTGCTGCTGCGGCTAGGAAAGCGAATAGAATGTTGGGTATTATTAGGAAAGGTATGGAAAACAGGTGTGAGGATGTCATAATGCCGGTGTATCGCTCCATGGTGCGACCGCACCTTGAGTATTGTGTTCAATTCTGGTCGCCGCATCTCAAGAAAGATATAGTAGAATTGGAAAAGGTGCAGCGAAGGGCGACTAAAATGATAGCGGGAATGGGACGACTTCCCTATGAAGAAAGACTAAGGAGGCTAGGGCTATTCAGCTTGGAGAAGAGACGGCTGAGGGGAGACATGATAGAGGTATATAAAATAATGAGTGGAGTGGAACAGGTGGATGTGAAGCGTCTGTTCACGCTTTCCAAAAATACTAGGACTAGGGGGCATGCGATTAAACTACAGTGTAGTAAATTTAAAACAAATCGGACAAAAGTTTTCTTCACCCAACGTGTAATTAAACTCTGGAATTCATTGCCGGAAAATGTGGTGAAGGCGGTTAGCTTAGCAGAGTTTAAAAAGGGGTTGGACGGTTTCCTAAAGGACAAGTCCAAAAACCGCTACTAAACGGACTTGGGAAAAATCCAAAATCCCAGGAATAACATGTATAGAATGTTTGTACGTTTGGGAAGCTTGCCAGGTGCCCTTGGCCTGGATTGGCCGCTGTCGTGGACAGGATGCTGGGCTCAGTGGACCCTTGGTCTTTTCCCAGTATGGCATTACTTATGTACTTATGTACTTATCTGGAATCAGCGCCGATCGCGGCAATTATGCGGGCTTCCTCCTGCGGTCTGAATATCGGGCCCGGAATCCATAATAGTATATAGTAGTAATTGATTAAGTGATGGCAGGTTAAGATCAAAAAGGCCAGTCTAACTACTGTGAGGAAAAACGTCCAAATTCAGACTTATGCCACTTTTTGTATGTTTTTCTCTTTTGAAAATAAACCCGTATGTCATTTACTATATATTTTTAATCTGGCTGATATTCAATGCTATTTAACTGACCAGGTTTATATAGCACTTTATCAGCAAAGCGCTAATATTCAATGCAAGATAACGATTTAACTCCACTAAATATTACTGCTTACCCCCGGATTCTCTATAGCATGGCTAGGGATCTGCGCTGAAATCCAAGTGTATTCTGTAACAGTATGCATAACTTAATTGGCTTAACAAGCCAATCAGCATTGATAACAGCACTTAGCAAGCAATAATGAACACTAATTGGCAATAATTAGAATTTACGTGCACAATTTGCTAAGCATATTCTGTAACGCAGTGTTCTTAAGTTCCAACACACACAGCCAAAAAGGGGCATGATTATGAGTGTGGAAATGTGCGTTTCGTGGGTGTTCCAAAATGTATGTATGTAGTTATACAATCTGGCCCAGTGCGCCTAAATCTACGTGCCGGGATTTAAACCATGTTTTCATTGATGCAAATGGATATGCATAGCTTTAGGCGCTGAGATATCAATTAAGCACATTCTATATACCACGTCTACATTTAGGCGCCGCTTATAGAACGCGCTTAAGTGAAAATGTTTTCCGCGTGGATTTTTTGGGTGCTGTATATTGAGTCCTCCATTTAGCGCATAGTGGCTAACCATTTATATCACGGCTAGCTGCGAATATTCAGCGCATTTCCTGCTACGTTTAGCTACCAAAGAAGACCACCTAAATAGAAGTCCTATCTTTGGCCGCTATAAAGTTAACTGCCAGCGCTGATTATTGACATAGCCGGTTAAGATTAAACTGGCCGAACCCCCCCCCCCCCCCCCAACAGATATTCAATGCCGGTCACCGGAACCAGCCCAGCATAAAATAACTGGGCTCAGTGTCAATCATGGGACTTACCCTTGACAAGGTTGTGGATGTTGCTGCAGCCATGACCATGAAGTTGTGGTACTGGTTTAGATTATGTCTTTGTGCACCTTTAGTTTTGCTTGCTTTGCTGCCCTGAAGAGTTTAAAGAGAAAATAATTGGGACAAGATTCAAAAGCACTTATCTGGATAACAGAGCCCTGTGGACTTCTACATCAAAGAAAGACCATGAGTGTGAAAGCTGGGCAGACTGGATGGACCGTTCAGGCCTTTATCTGGAGGAGTGTCCTAGTGGTTAGAGCACCGGTCTTGCAATCCAGAGGTGGCCGCTTCAAATCCCACTGCTGCTCCTTGTGATCTTGGGCAAGTCACTTAACCCGCCATTGCCTCAGGTACAAACTTAGATTGTGAGCCCTCCTGGGCAGTGGTGTTCTTGGCCTCGATGGCACCCGGGGCGGATCGCCCTCCCTGGGTGCAGCGTGCCCCCCCGCTAAATGACACCTCCCCCCCTCCGGCAAAATGACACCCCCCCCTGGTGCACGCCGCCGGGGGTGTGCCGCGGCGCGTGCCTGCTCCGAGTTCGCTAACTTCACTTGTTCGCTGCAGCTCCCTCTGCCCCGGAACAGGAAGTAACCTGTTCCGGGCCAGAGGGAGCTGCAGCGAATGAGTGAAGTTAGCGAACTTGGAGCAGGCGTGCGCCGCGGCACCCCCCAGCGGCGTGCACCCGGGGCGGACCGCTCCCACCCCCCCTTTGGTGCGCCACTGCTCCTGGGACAGAGAAATATCCACTGTACCTGAATGTAACTCACCTTGAGCTACTACTGAAAAAGGTGTGAGCAAAATCTAAATAAATAAATATATGGAATGTTGCTACTATTGAAGATTCTACATGGAATGTTGCTACTTTTTGATATTCTGGAATGTTGCCACTATTTGAGATTCTAGATGGAATGTTGCTAGTGGAGGAGTGGCCTAGTGGTTAGAGCACTGGTCTTGCAATCCAGAGGTGGCAGATTCAAATCCCACTGCTGCCCCTTGTGATCTTGGGCAAGTCACTTAACCCTCCATTGCCTCAGGTACAGACTTAGATTGTGAGCCCTCCTGGGACAGAAATAACCAGTGTACCTGAATGTAACTCACCTTGAGCTACTACTGAAAAAGGTGTGAGCAAAACCTAAATAAATAAATCAATAGCTGGCCTGCCTCCCGCAAGCTGAATATATTGGCCGGATTGTGTAATACAGAACCAAACAGAGAGAATGCAAGGGAGCATCACTCAACAAGACGCCTCCAAATGTTATTTCACCTAGCAGGCAGCATCTTCAGGCATGGAATGTCCTCTTCCTCTCTCACGGCTTTAAAACGGATAATCGCATTAGAAAGTAGCAGAATGAAGAAAAAGAGCTGAAATGCCAGCTTTCTCATTTTTTGCTCATATTGCTCGAGAGAAGCTAGATTCAAACTGTCAAGAAAATGAGACCTTGTTGTTTTTACAATTTTCTAGCCCTTGTTCCTGAATCCACATCTCTTCAGCCCCCCCCCCCCCCCCATCACAAATCTTTTACATAATTACTTCACACTTGCTTTTGGTTTTATATTGTAGTTTAGGCTGGAATTCCTTGGTTATAAAAAGTGAAACAAATGTATATATATTTTTGTTTGTAATAGGAAATGATATACTATGTTTAGATTTTGCCACTGGGCTCAGGCGTAGCTTGTCAGTGTTTTGACAAGATCTACCAGCCACAATCTGGATGTGTAGGTTAATTAATTTTTTAGTGGGTGTTGAAGGACTTAGGTACTCTGTGTGCTTTTAGCTTCATCACATTGCTAAGCATTTAAACTTTCCGACTGCATGTTTATAATACAGGCAATGAAAGAACTGCACGGTGTGGATAGTTAGAAATACACCAGTTGAAATTCAGCCCACGGTGGTCAGTGGGTTTTAAAAGCTGACTGTGGGGGCAAAATTAGCCCAAGATATTCAAAGCCAGACCATATCCAGGTACCGGCATTGAATCTCCAGAGATAATTTATTTGTGCAGTTCCCTGTCATTATTCAGACAGGACCCACATAAGTATTTCTGGCCACTCCCAACCTCTCCGATTTCAATCCCATCAGAACCCCAGAACCCCCTTCCAATCTCCCCTCCCTCCATCTCCTTCCTTGGTCAGCTCCCACCCGGGATGGATCACCGCTGTGCACCCCCTCGGGGTGCAGCATTGCCCCCCCCCCCCATGCATCACCTCCAAGCCCCTCCCCCAGGTGCATTGTTCTTACCTGCTGGGGCGCTGGGAGCAGCTGCATGGCTGTCGGCTGCGCTGGTTCCCTGCTCCCTCTGCCCTGGAACCGAAAGTAACAACAGAGGGAGAAGGGAACCGGCAGATCCGACAGCCGTGCAGCTGCTCCTTGCACCCCTCCTGCAGCTTGCACCCAGGGCAGACCGCCCCCACCGCCCCACCCTCGGTATGCCGCTGATCCAACTCCCTCAGAAGAACATCAAGCCCCTTCACTGGATAGTAGGAGACTTACCTGCCCAATTCCTGATGGTCTAGTGGGGAAACGGGCAGGAGCAATGCCCACACCTGCCTGGTGCAGCTGCCTCCTTAAAATGGCTGGCACAATCTCTAGTGACAGCCTTGTGTTACTTCAAGGGGAAGGAGGATGGCAACACTTCAGGCCAGGACCCAGAAGTTAACCGGGCACTAGCCGATATTCAGACTAGTGTCCTAATTTTATGAGGTTACTTAGAGGGGCATAATTGAACGAAAACGTCTATCTCCATGGGCATTTATCTCCGAGAACGGGTGCGTGAAGGGGCGGACCGAACCGTATTTTCGAAAAAAATAGACGTCCATGTTTTATTCGACAATTTGTGAGCTGGGCGTTTTTGTTTTTCAGTGATAATGGAAAATGAAAGCGCCCGGCTCAAAAACGAATAAATCCAAGGCATTTGTTCGTGGGAGGGGCCAGGATTCGTAGTGCATTGTCCCCCCTCACATGCCAGGACACCAACCGGGCACCCTAGGGGGCACTTTTACAAAAACAAAAAAAAAAAAGGTAAAAGAGCTCCCAGGTGCATAGCACCCTTCCCTTGTGTGTTGAGCCCTCCAAATCCCCCTCAAAACCCACTGCCCACAAGTCTACACCATTACTATAGCCCTAAGGGGTGAAGGGGGGCACCTACATGTGGGTACAGTGGGTTTGGGGGGTTGGATGACTAATAAGCATTAAGCAGCACAATTGTAACAGGTAGGGGAGGGATGGGCCTGGGTCCACCTGCCTGAAGTCCACTGCACCCCCTAATAACTGCTCCAGTGACCTGCATACTGCTGCCAGGGAGGTGGGTATGACATTTGAGGGTGAAAATAAACAGTTGTGAAACGGCATATTTTGTGGTGGGAGGGGGTTTGTGACCACTGGGGGAGTCAGGGGAGGTCATCCCCGATTCCCTCCAGTGGTTATCTGGTCATTTAGGGCACTTTTTGGGGCCTTATTCGTGGAAAAACAGGGTCCAGGAAAAGTGCCCTAAATTCTCGTTAAAAATGCATATTTTTTTCCCATTATCGGCGAAAGACGCCCATCTCTGATCGGCCGATAACCACGCCCCAGTTCCGCCTTCACCACGCCTTCGACATGCCCCCGTCAACTTTGTACGCTTCCGCGATGGAGTGCAGTTGAAAACGTCCAAGTTCGGCTTTCGATTATACCGCGTTATTCGTTTTTGGGAGATAAACGCCTATCTCCCGATTTAGGTCGCAATATAGGCGTTTTTGTCTTTCGATTATAAGCTGGTTATTTGACTGAAAATTATTGCTAATCGGATAGGTTTCCACTGTACCCTAACTCTACCCATTAAAATATAGGTTGTATATTTCCTCAGAACCTGACTGGCTGAGGGTCCCAGATGACATGCTTGAAAACCTACTGAGAATAGAAGCCCAGGGATATGCGGTGCCCAGCTATTGGAGGCAGGGCCAGTGCTAGACATGATGGGGCCCAGGGCATATGCTGGGGAGGGGGACTCAAAGCTTGCTTGTAGATTGTCCCCTTTTCAACTTTAGGCAGGATTGGGGCTCCCAGTGGCAGGGGGGCCCAAGACTTCAAGTCAGTCCCAGGTTTTAGAAAATCTATCCTACTGAATGGTGATATTTTTAGTTCTGTTGTAAATGAATTAATTACCACCACGAGTATCATAGTACATCAAGAGGGTATGGCAAAAGCTGCGACTTGTTTAAAGCCATCCTTGAAAAACTGGAGCACTTTACATCCCTCTTAACTTTTGTGAACAAGTGACCTGAAGAAATTGTGTCCTCTCTATCACCTATGTTTACTAAGGTGCGCTAAACACTAATGCACCCATAGAAATGTATAGGGAAGGGAAAGGGAAATGGGACCTGATATACCACCTTTGAGGTTTTTGCAACTACATTCAAAGCAGTTTACCTGGTATATACAGGTACTTATTTTGTACCAGGGGCAGTGGAGGGTTAAGTGATTTGTCCAGAGTCACAAAGAGCTGCAGTGGGAATTGAACCCAGTTCCTCAGAATCAAAGTCCACTGCACTAACCACTAGGCTACTCCTCCACTAGCAACATTCCATGTAGCAGACTGTCCTTGCAGATCAGCAATGCGGCTGCACAGGCTTCTGTTTCTGTAAGTCTGATGTTCTGCACTTTCGTGCAGGACGTCAGACTCACAGAAACAGAAGCCTGCGCGGCCGCGTTGCTGATCTGCAAGGGCAGGCTTCTACATGGAATGTTGCTAGTGGAATAGCAACATTCCATGTAGAATCTCAAATAGTAGCAAAAGAATCTCAATAGTAGCAACATTCCATGTAGAATCTGAAATAGGGAAATGGAAATGGGACTTGATATACCGCCTTTCTGAGGTTTCTGCAACTACATTCAAAGCAGTTTACATATATTCAGGTACTTATTTTGTACCAGGGGCAATGGAGGGTTAAGTGACTTGCCCAGAGTCACAAGGAGCTGCAGTGGGAATTGAACTCAGTTCCCCAAGATCAAAGTCCACTGCACTAACCACTAGGCTACTAGCGTTTAATGCGCCTTAACTTTAAGGGTGCGTTAAAAACGCTAACGCACCTTAGTAAACGTACCCCTAGGAAAGGATATTGAGCATCTTTTACTATGGCGCGCTCACGTTTTTAGCGCGCGCTAAAATTGTGGGTGCGCTAAACGTTAGAGATGCCTACAGGAATGCATTGACGTCTCTAACGTTTAGCTTGCCCACAGTTTTAGCGCTCGCTAAAACGTGAGCGCGCTTTAGTGAAAGATGCTCGTTGTGAATGTCTCTACTAGGAGCCTTGAAACTAGATTTCCTTAGCTGGTTCTGAAGGTTGATCTAGCTCAGATTTTATAACTTTTCACTCTTCACTCTGGATTGCACTTTCGCACTTTTCTCTCCACCTCCAGGCTTTTATACATCTTTATGCATTTTAACCTGTTGTTGCATGTTATTTAATTATTGTGTTGTTACACTTAACTGTGTGTCAAACACACATTATCTAATGTGTGCCATTAACATACGCTTTGCTTTGCAATATCATGTTTAACCATTACTGTTTTTTAATGGGTACTTTAAGATGAATTTTCTCTACGTAGCCTGACTGGGTGGGTGTCTGGCACAGTCTGTTCCTATGTTTCTTCAATTTCGCTGATTGTTGGTATTCAGTTGACTCTTTGGCTTCTCCACCTAGCTTCTATTCTCATTGCAATTTATGACCACCCGAATCTCCACTTTTGATAGACAAGGGCTCTTAGTATTGCTGGAAAAAACCCCCAAACTTTTCACTCTTTCAGAGACAGCTCCTGTTCTGCTTTTGACATTTGATTGCTTTCTTGTAGAGCGCACAGCTGGTGCCTTGCTCTTCTGCCCTCAGATAGTCCCTCACATTTCACTGTGTTCAAGTTGCTTAGGAATAAATAGGCCTTCGCTCACCCCTGTCTTACGATATTCCCTCTGGTAGCTTGTTATGCTACTAGACTCTTTGGAGAATGTGGGGATTAATTTTAAACTCCTACCTTAGTTGAGATAATATTAAACCATCTCTGACCTCATGTGCAACTTTCTTTAAATTAATCACCTTACTTTCTAACTCTTCGTACTCTCTTACCTATCTATATGTTCCATCTTTGCTTGACCCTTCACTATCAATTAAAATGTTCTATTACGTATTGTGTTGACATTGTAAGTAGTATACTATGTCATACTTTGTATTGTTATTTGAATATTTTTACTGCTGTAATTGCCTATTGCTCATGTTTGTTGTATTCTTAATGTACACCGCCTTGAGCGAATTCCTTCAAAAAGGCAGTAAATAAAGCCTAATAAATAAATAAAACAAATAATACGTATTTATTTAATTTATTTATTGGGACTTATTAACCGCCTTATGAAGAGGGTGAAATGATCAAGACAGAGACAGAATGAAAGAGAAAAACATGAAAGCAGCAAATAAAGACCTAATAAAAGGACCACCATGAAACAGGATAAAAATATACATATTTAACTGCACTGAAATTCAAATAACAGAGATATAATATGATGTAAGCATAATAGTGATGGAATATCTAATAAGCACACAATTATAACATTCAAATAACATTGCTGTGATACGAATGCTTTTTTTTTTTTACAATACAGTTTACCATACAGCTGAGGGGCCAAGTGCAGATATATAGATGGGGACAAGATGCGAGATACAGAATCAGTTGGGATAATAAGTGGATGGCTAAACTAAAGGCAAGTTCTTTGTACAGTTACTCAAGATATAAGGAACTGGTCTAAGTTACAGTGTGTGTAGCAAGCTAGTCCAGGTGCAGAATGAGTGAATAGTCAGTCACCCTATGTATTGAAGGCTTGGGAGAAGAGCCAGGCTTCCACCTGCTTCTTGAATTAAAAGTAGTCTTGAGCTATACGCAGCCCCTCTGGGAGTAAATTCCAGAGCGTGGGGGCTACTCCTGAGAAGGCTCACTGGCGGGTATCGCATTGAACAATTTCTTTTGATGAGGGGACAGATAGTGATGCTCCTTGAGGGCCTCCTAGAGGCAGTGGTGTTCCTGGCCTGGATGGCACGCGGGGCGGAGCGCCGATGTGCCCCCCCCCGGGTGCAGCGCGCCACCTGCTAAATTACACCTTCTCCCCCCTCCAGCGAAATGACACCCCCCCGGGTGCACGCCACTGGGGGGGGGGGGTGCCGCGGCGCGCTCCTGGTCCGAGTTCGCTAAACTTCGCTTCGCTGCAGCTCCCTCTTGAACGAGTGATGATGTTTAGTGAACTCGGAGCAGGCGCGCACCGCGGCACCCCCCAGCGGCGTGCACCCGGGGCGGACCGCCCCCACCACCCCCCCTTGGTACGCCACTGCCTAGAGGTCCTAAAGGTGTGTAAAGGGCTAACTTATTCTTTAAGTACTCTGTTCCATTTTGTCTGAAGATCTTGAAGATCATACATGGAGTTTTAAATTAACCCTGTAAGGAACTGGTAGCCAGTGCAGTTTTTGCAGGAAGGGTGTGATGTGGTTACGCCATTTGCAGCCTTCTATCAGTCATGGTGAAGCATTCTGAATTAGTTGGAGCTGATACAAACTCTTTTTTGGTTTGACCAATATACAGGGCATTACAATAGTCCAGTTGTGATGTTATCATGTCATCATAATAGGACGAAGAGGGCATGTTTCTTGGCTTGAGTATTTTTTGGGTAAAGTAGCAAAGGTGAAAATGGCAAAACATGAAGTGGACTACTAGCAGATGTGGTAGATTTGGGGCATACTTGGGTCAAGCCTTTTATACATAGGGTGACTGACTATACACTCATTCTGCACCTGGACTTAGATCAGTTCCTTGTCTCTTGCTTAACTATACAAAGAACGCGCCTTGAGTTTAGTTAACTATCAAATTATCCCAACTGACTCTGTACCATGCATCTTGTCCCCATCTATATATCAGCACTTGGTCCCTCCGCTATATTGTACGCTGTATTGCAGAAAAGCATTAGCATCATACCTATGTGAGTTGAATGTTCTAATGCGTACTTATTAGGCATGAAGGCATGAGTGTTATGCTAACATTGTATTATATCTCTGGTATTTGAATTCAAGTGCATTTAAATATATATATTTTTGGATACTGTTTCATGGTAGTTCTATTATTAGGTTTCAATTTATTGTTTTCAAGTTACTACTACTACTTAACATTTCTAGAGCGCTACTAGGGTTACGCAGCGCTGTACAATTTAACAAAGAGAGACAGTCCCTGCTCAAAGAGCTTACAATCTAATAGACAAGTGAACGGTCGGTCCGATAGGGGCAGTCAAATTGGGGCAGTCTGGATTCACTGAACGGTAAGGGTTAGGTGCCGAACGCAGCATTGAAGAGGTGGGCTTTAAGCAAAGACTTGAAGACGGGCAGGGAGGGGGCTTGGCGTAAGGGTTCAGGAAGGTTGTTCCAAGCATAGGGTGAGACGAGGCAGAATGAGCGGAGCCTGGAGTTGGCGGTGGTGGAGAAGGGTACTGAGAGGAGGGATTTATCCTGTGAACGGAGGTTACGAGCGGGAACGTAAGGGGAGATGACTGTAGAAAGATAGTGAGGGCAGCAGACTGAGTGCATTTGTAGGTAAGAAGGAGAAGCTTGAATTGAATGCGGTATCTGATCGGAAGCCAGTGAAGTGACCTCATTTATTGTATTTATGTTTATACTTGGTTATTTTCAGGGCTTTTTTTGAGGGGGTACTTGGGGGTTCTGAGTCCGGCACCTTTTCCGTTGTCTGCTAAAATTGACCCATGGTCCCCAAGTTTTAAAATGAAAGCGCTCAGGCTCTACACATCAATTCTCATAGATTCTGTGACTGGTTGCAGGGGGCAGGCTGCTGTGGGGAGGGTCCCTCAGTGATAACCCCAGCCCTGAAGGGTGGCTTAGCATTTGAGTACCGGCACCTTTTTCGCTAGAAAAAATGCACTGGTTATTTTACTATTGTTGTACTGTTAACAAAATTGTAAGTTTTAGGTTAAACTGTACCTGCTGTACACCGCCTTGGGTGAATCTCTTCGTAAAGACGGTTAACAAATCCCAATAAATACATAAAAAAATAAATAAATATGGAGGCCAATGGTAGAAACTATGGTTGCATACAGGAATTTATTTGTGCTTCTACCCAAAGTGAATGAATCTCTAAGGCTATACTGGATGGACTATCTCGGTCTTTATCTGCCATTACTTGCAACATCAAACCCTTGCCTAACCACAGAACCAATAAGAACTGTAACCAAAGAACTTTTAAAAGGAACTACAGATTTTCCATGTACTATTCTGGCACGTTGATTGACAGGGCCGTGCCGATGCGGTAAGCGAGGTAAGCATGGCAGGAGGGCGCCATCCTCTGGGGGGCGCCCCGCCGCACCATGCTTACCTCGCCCTCTTCTCCCCAGATCCTTTTTTTTTTTGTTTAAATTTACCTCTCCGGCACGCGGCAGCGTAAGTGAGAAGGAGGCGGCGCTCCCCCGGCCGCCCCGACGTGTCTTCCCTTCGCTCGGTTCCGCCTTCTTCTGACGTCATTTCTGACGTCAGAAGAAGGCGGGACACAGCGAAGGCAAGACATGTCGGGGCCGGGGAGCGCCGCCTCCTTCTCACTAACGCTGCCTACGCTGCCGCGCGCCGGAGAGGTAAATTTAAACAAAAAAAAAAAGGATCTGGGGAGAAGAGCGCGAGTAGTGTAGCGGGGGGGGGGGGGGGGCACCGGAGAGGCCAACTGGGGGGGGGGGCGCCGGAGAGGCCAACTGCAGGGGGGCGCCGGAGACCCTAGGCACGGCCCTGTTGATTGACATAAAATGCAGTGCCGCCGAGAGGGGGGGCAGGGGGGACAAAGCCGCCGCAGTCCAGCCCGCCCGCCCTCCGTCACTCCCTGGCATTGAACGAAAGCGCAGCAAGCAGCGGCAGACCATTCCTTCCTTCTGTGTCCCGCCCTCGCCTGACGTAACTTCTACGAGGGCAGGACACGGAAGGAAGGAGTGGTCTGCCGCTGCTTGCTGCGCTTTCGAAGGTAAGGCGCTTAAGGTCAGTGCGGAGGGCCCAGGGGTGGAGAGAGGGCCTGGTGGCAGGTGGAGGGGGGCCCAGCGACCTCGGGTGGGGGGCCCGGGGGCGGCCTTGTCCTGGGCCTGGCCCAGTCTCTCGGCGGCCCTGATAAAATGTATTTATATGTGTGAGAGAAATAATTGTGGGGCCCTTTTACTAAGCCGCGTAAGCATCTAAGCATTCCCAACGCACACCAAAATGGAGTTACCACCTGGCTACCACATGGCCCTTGGCGGTAATTTCATTTTTGGTGCGCGTCCGATACGAGTGGCTGAAAGATAATTTTTATTTTCGGATGTGCGCCAAGTGTCATTTGATGTGCTTAGGTAATTACCGCCCCGGTTACTGCGTGAGACTTTACTGCTAGGTCAATGGCTGGCGGTAAGGTCGCAGACCCAAAATGGACACGGGGCAATTTTAATTTTGCCACATGTCCATTTTCGGCAAAAATTTTAAAAAGGCCTTTTTTTCACAGGCTTGCTGAAAAACGGATCGGCGGGTGCCCAAAACCCGCGCCTACACAATCGCAAGCCATTTTTCAGCGCACCTTAGTAAAAGGACCCCTGTGTGTTTGAGGGAGATAATTGAAGAAGACAGCCTACATTTAATTGAAGAACTAACATTTGTATAACTTGGTATGGTTCTTTCTTGCCAATATTAACATATGAAGAAGGCTCTTTGTGCACTCACGGTTTCCCTCTTTGGATAATGATGTTGCTTCTGCAAAATGTGACACAACTTCCAAAATACTCTACCTCACTGATTTCTCTTTTTAAGGGGCCCTTTTACCAAACTGTGGTAAACTGCATACGCTAAGGCCATTTTTACTGTCGAGGTAAAATGCCTGATTTTTGTATTTTTCCTATTAATGGCTATGTAGTAATTTTAGAATCACACTACAAAATCAGTGTTTGGGAAAAGAACCTTAAATGTTTATCAACACAAATAAACAAATGGAGGTTCTCCACAAAATTTATTTATTTATTTATTACATTTATACCCCGCTCTTTCCCGCTCGATAGCAGGTTCAGTGCGGCTTACATAGTACGGGTTACAAAGTATCATAGAAAGAACACAGCTGTAGAATGCTAGGGGTAAGATGGGGTTGCTTAGAATAAGTTGAGATAAGTGAAATGGGTAGGGGAGGTAGAGGTAAGGGAGGAAGGGGTGTTATGGGATGGGCTCATAGATTAAGTTGGGTCATTTGGGTAGGCTTGCTTGAAGAGGTAAGTTTTCAGGAACTTCCGGAAGGGTAGATGGTCACTGATTGGGTCTGGGTAGGGCATTCCAGGGTTGGCTGCCTATGACGGAGAAGTTGGATGCATAGTAGGTTTTGTACTTGAGACCTTTGCAGTTGGGAAGGTGTAGGTTAAGATATGTTCGAGAAGATTTTGATCCGTTTCTAGCTGGTAGGTCTATAAGGTTGTCCATGTAGCTTGGGGATTCTCCGTAGATGATCTTGTGAATCAGTGTTAGGACTTTGAAGTGTATTTGTTCGTTGATAGGGAGCCAATGGAGTTTTTCACAGAGAGGTGTTGCTCCTTTCAAATCGTGATTTACCAAAAATGAGTCTGGCTGCTGTGTTTTGGGCGGTCTGGAGTTTTTTCTTGATTTGGGCCTTACAGTCAATGAAAATGCTATTGCAGTAGTCAGCATGGGTAAGGACGGTGGATTGTACCAAGTTTCGGAAAGTTTTTAGGGGGAAATAAGGTTTCACTCGTTTCAGCACCCACATCATGTTGAACATCTTCTTCGTCATGGCTGGTAGAGCAGGACTTCTGCATCTTCGGCAGAAAAAAACCTCCCAAGATGAACATATGTTTTCATTCAATCACAAAACATCAGCTTGAACGGAGCTTAAACTAAATTTTTGACTGGTTGGCCCTGATGCAGCTTAACGAAACACTGGCCATCATCGGTCAAGGTTTGGTTTCTGGTTTGCTGGGAGAAAGAGACTATGCAGCTAAGTACTTTTTGAAAAATTCTAAGATGATGTTTTGCAATTGAATAAAAACATGTGCTCATCTTGGGAGTTTTTTTCTGGTTACTGCCGGGTTAATGCAGGAGCCCTTACCGCTACCTCAGTGGGTGGTGGTAAGGGCTCTCTCCCAAAATGGCCACGTGGCAAGTGCTTTATTTATTTATTTGTTGCATTTGTACCCCACATTTTCCCACCTATTTGCAGGCTCAATGTGGCTTACATAGTACCGTCAGAGGCGTTTGCCCAGTCGGTGGATAACAAATACATAGTTGTATAGTGATCGTATGATGTATAAGTGGAGGGTCGAAATGGATGAAGATTGCGTGTTGTCCTGTGTGATCCAGGGGTGTAGCCAGACAACAGATTTTGGGTGGGCCTAGGCAAGAAGTGGGTGGGCACTAAGTGTTCTCTCCCCACCCAAAAAAATCTCAGCTGGTGAGAAAACGCTTCTTTCCATCTTGGCAGTCTGCAGCAGGCTTGCGCTGAAAACTGAGCATTTTCAGGTGCCAGTATCAGTAGCGTTTTCATTACCATCAGGGGAAAGTTTTCAGCTGGCAGAGCTTGGGATCCCCACCAGCTACTGCTAAACGTGTGCTACTGTTGGGTGGGCCGGAACCCTAAGTGGGTGGGCCCTCGCCCACCTAGGCCCACCTGTGGCTACGCCACTGGTGCGATCATAGTCATGCTGTGTTGGTAAGTGGAGAGGGTCACGTGGGGTCGTTGGGGTAGGCCTTTTTGAAGAGGTAGGTTTTTAGTGATTTCCTGAAGTTCAAGTGGTCGTGGATTGTTTTCACAGCTTTTGGGAGCCGATTCCATAGTTGTGCGCTTATGTAGGAGAAGCCGGCTGCGTAAGTTGTTTTGTATTTCAGTCCTTTGCAATTTGGGTAGTGTAGGTTTAGGTAGGATCTTGACGATCTGACTTTGTTTCTTATTGGTTAAAGTTTGACTACCTAAATTGATATTTATTTATTTCTTGCATTTGTACCCCACATTTTCTCACCTATTTGCAGGCTCAATGTAGCTTACATAGTACCGTCAAAGGCGTTTGCCCAGTCGGTGGATAACAAACACAAAGTTGTATAGTGATCGTATGAGGTCTAAGTGGAGGGTTGGAATGGATGAAGATTGTGTGTTGTCCTGTTTGATCATAGTCATGCTGTGTTGGTAGGTGAAGAGGGTTACGTGGGGTCGTTGGGGTAGGCCCTTTTGAAAAGGTTGGTTTTTAGTAATTTCCTGAAGTCAAAGTGGTCGTGGATTGTTTTCACAGCTTTTGGGAGCCCATTCCATAGTTGTGCGCTTATGTAGGAGAAGCCGGCTGCGTAAGTTGTTTTGTATTTCAGTCCTTTGCAATTTGGGTAGTGTAGGTTTAGGTAGGTTCTTGCCGCAAGGCCATTTCCTGCAGGAAGAGGAGACTTCCCTTTCACCAGCTGCATTAAAATGGGGCCTCGGCTTGCGTGTAAAACATGCGCCGACGCCAGCGCCGGCCCCCTTCTGCTGTAGCTTGGTAACAGGGGCCCATTAGTGTCTTACCATTGTCAGAAAAATGAGAATAAGTTTGGAGGGAGCAACAATAATTGGCTTCTTAATCTAATATATAAGCACACAGCTTTGGAATACACTGCCGCGCAACCTAAGAACGATTCATGAACAAGCTTCCTTCAGCAAATCATTGAAGACCCACCTGTTCGAGACAATCTACGGAAAGAGCCAAAACACATAGAGTCCACACTCACTATTCATCAATGTATCACCCCCCTTAATTCCACATCACCCATACATATACTCACAGAAATATGTACACCCAACATATGTCTTTGTGCTTTACTACTGCCCTTAAGCTTCCCATTGTCTCCTTCCAATGTTTCAATGTTGATGTCCCATTGTAATATTCCTAACGATAGTTCGATTCTCGCATAACCTGTACAATGTAACCCATAACCAAGCTGTACAACTGTATTTCCACTATTCATATCTTATTGTAAGCCACACTGAACCCGCAAAGCGGTGGGAAAATGTGGGAGCAAACCAAATATAAGCCCCCTCTTTTCCTCACTTGGCCAAAGCACACCCCTAGTAATACCTTCTTTCAATCTGACTCAACCTATGTTTATGTTTGTTACATTTGTACCCCGCGCTTTTCCCACTCATGGCAGGCTCAATGCGGCTTACATGGGGCAATGGAGGGTTAAGTGACTTGCCCAGAGTCACAAGGAGCTGCCTGTGCCTGAAGTGGGAATGGAACTCAGTTCCTCAGTTTCCCAGGACCAAAGTCCACCACCCTAACCACTAGGCCACTCCTCCACCTACACACTGCGGTAGCCTGAACATAATAATGGGTGGGCTGAGAAGGAGACATTTCTGAGAGGTCAATTCCTTGTTAAGGGGCCCTTTTGCTAAGCCATGGTAGGCTCTATGCAGGTGTAGCGTGCGCCAAAAAGAGACTACCACCAGGCCAGTGCGCTTTCCTGGTGGTAATTTCAGATTTGGTGTGTGTTCATAATGCCTGGATGAATTATTTATTTAATTCCTCTTATGTTCCGGTTCTGGCGGTAATCGGCACTTGACACGCGCCAAGCAGTCATTGCACGTGTAACGTGTGAGCCTTTACTGCTAGATGAATGGGTGGCGTTAAGGGCTCAGGCCAATTTTGGCCATGCGCTGGTTTCATTTTTACCACAGGCCCTTTCCCGTCCCATTAAAAAAAACCCCATTTTTTTGTAGATGTGGTAAAAACTGGCCCGACGCGCACCCAATACATGTGCCTACACTACCGCAGGCCACGTTTTACCGCGGCTTAGTAAAAGAAGCCCTAAATGAATTTAAAAATGTCTCCTTTTTACATCTATCAGAAAACAAGATAGTGGAGCTGAAGGGCGATATGCGTTTGTTTTGATTTATTTGGATTTTGCTCACACCTTTTTAAGTAGGAACTCAAGGTGTGAGTTACATTCAGGTAGACTGGGTATTTCCCTGTCGGGTTCACAATCTGAATAAGTTTGTACCTGAGGCAAGGGAAGGTTAAGTGATGTGCCCGACCACCATCTCTACCTGTCAAGGCCTGTGCTCTAACCACTAGGCCACTCCCTCACTCTAATTTATTATCTGTTGGCATGCACTTGGTATCCTAAACCAAAGCCCCGTGTAACAAATTGCTACAGGTTCAGTGAATCCATTTCATAATGAGCTTACAGTCAGTGGCGATCCTAGGTTGGCTGACACCCGGGGTGGATCGCTGCTGCGCACCCCCCTCCAGGTGCAGCACGACACCCCCTCCCCTCGGCGCATCAAACACCCCCTTCCGGCACATCAACTCCCCCCTCGGCGAATCAAGCACCCCCCCAAGCGCATCAACCCCCCCCTCCGGCGCATCAACTCCCCCCCTCGGCGCATCAACACCGCTCCTGTCGGCTCCGCTGGCCCTGCTCCCTCTGCCCCGGAACAGGAAGTAACCTGTTCCGGGGCAGAGAGAGCAGGGAACCAGCGGAGCCGAGAGGCATGCGGCACCCCCCCAGCAGCGTGCACCCGGGGTGGACCGCACCCCTGCCCCCCCCCCTTGGTACGCCACTGCTTACAGTCTAAGTGGCTATCTAAGTCAAATGGCGGTGGATTGACTTGCTCTAGGGTCCTAGCAAGTGCTGTGGCAGGACTTGAACTCACATCTTCTGCTTTCTGGACCTTTTTTCTAAGCCACTAGGCCTCTTTCTCTTGAAACTTGATTTCTTTTTAAATCCAATCTTTTAGCAACTTGGCCTGGCATCGCTATTATTAGTATTTACTAAATTTAATTACACTTCACCGTGTTAGCAGATCTCGTTTTGCATTTTAAATTTCCGCACAATAATCACATTCACGAGCATTAATCAGGGAGAGGGGGCTTGAACGAGAAAGGTTTCACCTTTTTTTTTTTTTTTTACTGGCTGAACAATGGTTTTGGAATGGCTGTACCTCCCCAGAGCGAGAAGGCAGACTATGCCGGAGACAATATTGCATGAAACGGGTGCCAGCACCGTTAAAGGTTTACAGGCTGTCACCATGGTGCTATCCCTGGCTATAAACCAGCGGCATTCACTCTGCAAACAAAACAAAATTGCAGCTTAACTGGTGTTCTCGGCAAACCTGAATATAAAAGAAGAAGAAGGCGTCAGGCTCCGAAGACTGGTGTTGACAGGTAATGAGGTTTGATTCAGGAGGGACCAAAAAGCATATATCCATATTCATTACTTAATTAAATAAAATGATTTTTGGACGATTCTGGGAATTCTCCAAAGTTGCTTCTTCTTTTGATAGTGGTAAACAACAAATTACCTTTTGAGTAACTTCTTAATCAGGGAAGAGCATGGCTGTTCTCTACTTGATCTGTCCCTTTGGGTGGTCCCAGCCAGAGAGCTGTAGTCCTCTGATGGCTTGGCTTCTGAAAAGCCACACAGAATTACGCTGACAGCTGTGGACTACGTTTTTTTTTTGGTTAGTGATAGCAAACATCCTGTGCTGAGCCCAGCATCAAGCCCAGCTTGCAGTATACCCAATTAGAGAAGGTAAAATCTCATTTGTTTCACCATGGGAGCCTCTGAAAGCAAACCCTTTTGACCTCATTACGGTATTTTTAACTTTACAAAAAAAACAATTTCATTATGGAAATTAAAGAAGCTCATTTGGCTGTGGCGTGTATGCAGAAGTTAATAAATTCCACAAGTATTTCATCCAGCCCAGCATGTGCAGCTTTGTCGTCGCTTAATCACAGCTAAAAATGTCTTTTCGAAATCTTTGTGTTAACTGGAGAGCAGTTGCCATTTTGGTTTGCCAATCACTGATTAAAAGGAAAAAATAACAGCTTTTTAGGTATGACGTGTGCAGGGCTGGAAGAGGAAAGCTGAAAAGAACGCTTTTGCTTTAGGCTACAGCTCAAAAGGTGGTCTAGATGAGATCGTTGGGGTCCTTTCCAAATTCCAGGCCATTAAAACAATTCTGTGTAACTTTGTAAGTCTATGTGCTTCGAAAATGAGCATCGTAGTGTGTCGAGATACTGAAGTGCCTCTAAGCTGGCCAGTACTCACCGAACTACTTTACAATACAGCGGGTCGATAGTCAGTCTCTTTGGTTGCATTTCTTTTAAATGCTGGTTGCAGCGTTTGAAGTTCTCTGGGTAGCGGCTGATGTTGAATGGTCAGGTATATTGATTCTGACTATCTTGGTAAAACAGGGAGAGACGCAATCACTGTACCCTGTAAGCTCAGCAGGAGACCTCCACCTACAATACTGCCAGTGGGTGGTGCTGTTTCATTATCACCGTTTCAATAGTGAGGGACAGGCAAGCTCTGCAGGACTCCAGGGAACCTGCCTTTCCCTAGGGGCCCTTTTCCTAAGCCGCGTAGGCACTTACGCGCTCCAAATGCGCGCCAAATTGGAGTTTCTGCCCGGTTACCACGTGGCCCTTGCGGTAATTTCAATTTTGGCTCGCATCCGCTATGCACATCTGAAAAATATTTTTTATTTTCTGACGCACAGCAGCTACTCACGTCAAGTGGAATTTGATGCGTGTAGACCATTACCACCCAATTACTGCATGAGACCTTACCGGTAGGTCAATGGCTTCTGGTAAGGTCTCAGACCCAAAATGGACGCATGGCCATTTTGCTTTTGCCGCACGTCCATTTTCGGCAAAACTTTTAAAAGGCATTTTTTGTAGGTGTGCTAGAAAATAATTCTGCACGCGCCGAAAACACGCGTCTACACTACCGCAGGCCATTTTTTAGCGCACCTTAGTAAAAGGACCCCCTAGTGATTGAAAACACAATATTGAAGGAATGCCCTCCCGCGGGAGGTGGTGGAGATGAAAACGGTAACGGAATTCAAAAATGCGTGGGATAAACATAAAGGAATCCTGTTCAGAAGGAATGGATCCTCAGAAGCTTAGCGGAGATTGGGTGGCAGTGCCGGTGGTGGGAGGCGGGGCTAGTGGTTGGGAGGTGAGGCTAGTGCTGGGCAGACTTCTATGGTCTGTGCCCTGAAAATGGCAGATACAAATCAAAGTCAGGTATACACATAAAGTAGCACATATGAGTTTATCTTCTTGGGCAGACTGGATGGACCGTACAGGTCTTTCTCTGCCGTCATCTACTATGTTACTCACGTTACTTCCTACTGGTAGCAATGCAATTGGAGGACTCCTGCTCAGCTTAGAACAAACAGTGGCCGTGATTTTCCTGAGAATGGATTATCCAGGTAATCAGCAAGATGTGTAGGCGTACACGTTTCACCTTGCTGATGACTTCCACCTTGGAGGGAGGTTGGGACATCTGCTCTAACGCTGCCGATCTTTATTTAGAATCTCGCTCCTGAGGACAGCAAACAAAATACAGACTGTGTAGATGGCAAACAAATCACAGACTGTGTAGAGTGAGGAGTGATAACTCATATATGTTTATGGTGGCTGCAAGGTCCTTTGGGATTATGACTTTTTCCAGGAAACTGGTGTCCTAAAGGTTGACTGTTTGTCAGTATATGGGAAGTGAGCATCATCTGAAGATACTCCTCTGGTTTCTCTACTTGTTTGTATCTACACTCGAAGGAAGGAACTGAGTTTTTTTTCTAATTGAAACTTTGCTCTAACCATCTCCAGTGGAGTTTTTTCAGCCTTGGACAATTTAATGAGCTCCTCTGGGGCAACTGAGATGGGTTGTTACTAATTGCGTAGTACGCTCTGTTAAATTTGATTTATCTAGTTTAGAATAGATAGGTATTTTACCTGTCTATTTAGTTTTCGGGATTTAGTTGTGCTCAAAGGATTTTTAGTTGCATTTATATATATATTTGTATAATTGAATAAAGTTTGTATTATTGTTCTTTTGAATTTAGGCTTTACTAATTTTTGTATGAAATTTAGATACACGTATTATAACATAGGGCATAGAGCAGATCTGTGCGTAGCTCCCAATTACTGCCAATTAAGTGTTTGCTAATGCCACTAATTGATTTGTATTTCCTAATTAGCTAATTGGTTTATGCATGGATCTGCAATCCGCACCCAGAATTACACACCTGACTTTTGGTGACCTGTACAGAATCTGAGGGTTAATGTATTTGCCTGGGAATGGATCGCTCTATTTAGATTCCATTTTTAAGATTGTTCTATTGAACCACTGTAGATATGTGTGGTCATTAACATGCATAAGTACATAAGTACATAAGCACTGCCACACTGGGAAAAGACCAAAGGTCCATCAAGCCTAGCACTCTGTCTCCGACAGCGGCCAATCCAGGCCCCAAGAACCTGGCAAAAACCCCAAATTTAATAACGATCAATGTACTTTTCCTTCAGGAATCTGTCCAGACCCCCTTTAAACTCAGCAAGGCCAGCTGCCATCACTACCTTCTCCGGCAATGAGTTCCAGAGTCTAACCACGCGCTGAGTAAAGAAAAACTTTCTCCGATTTGTTTTAAACCTACCACATTCTAATTTCATCTTGTGTCCCCTGGTTCTATTATTGTTAGAAAGCGTAAACAAATGCTTCACATCTGTCCGCTCTACCCCACTCATTATTTTGTAGACCTCTATCATATCACCCCTCAGCCGCCTTTTCTCCAGGCTAAAGAGTCCTAGCCTTCTTAACCTCTCCTCATAGGGTAGTCGTCCCATCCCTTTTATTATTTTCGTCGCCTTTCTGTGCACCTTCTCCAATTCCTTTATATCTTTTTTGAGATGAGGTGACCAGAACTGAACACAATACTCCAGGTGCGGTCGCACCATGAAGCGATATAATGGCATTATAACATCCTCATGCTTGTTTTCCATCCTTTTCTAATAATACTCAACATTCTGTTCGCCTTCTTAGCTGCCGCAGCACATTGAGCTGAAGATTTCAACGTTCGTTAGTGCTCCTTAAAAAGTTTGCAGGATTTTCCTGCATGCTAAGCCCATTTCTTAGTGCAGCTTAGCAAAAGGACCCCTTAGGCACCTAGGTTCAGCTGAAAATAGGACATAGAATTAGAAGCCTACTTTAGGGGTCTTTTTATTAAACCATGTTAATTACCAATGTGCACTGCACTTAATATGGGAAAAAAGGCTTTCCAAAAAAAGGCATTAAAACATTTTGCAATAATTTACCTGTCAGTACGTGCTAATCACGTGCTATTTATGTCTTTAAAACATTGAAGGTGTACAGGGATTTGAGGGGAGGGAACGAGGGGGAGAGCTTGATGGGCCCTCAACTTATTTTATTTATTTATTTTTGTTGGGAGGAGAAGGTTAGAGAAAGGTGCAAGGGACCTTAGGCCCCCAGTGAAATCTTTGGGATGGGGAATGAGGGGAACCAGGGTCCAGGGGTCATGGGTGACCAGGGACATTTGTGAGGTTGAGGGTTGTTCTGAAGAACCAGAGAGAGGGAAGAGTTGGGGATGTCAGGGAGAGTATGGAATCAGGGATGGAATGAGGAGTGTCAGGGAGGAGGATTGGGGTCCATTGGGCCACCAGGAATCTTGAGTCATCTGAATACAGTATATATATATATATATATATATATAGATAGATAGATAGATAGATAGATAGATAGATAGATAGATAGATAGATAGATATTTTTTTTTTGCATATGTTTTGCATCTCCACTGCACTCTCCTTTGTGGAGTGGTTTTCCCAAGCTAGAAGTTCTTCTGCATCAGGAGTAAGACAGGAATGGGAAAATGTCGAGTTAGCCACTGTGCTAAAGCATTCCATAGTTTACTGCATTGGCCTCTTGATTCGTCAGTGTACCTTAAAAATGCGATGTGGGATCTACACAGCTTATCATTGTTTCTCTCACTTAGGGGGTCTTTTACAAAGGCATGCTAGTGTTTTTAGCATGCACTAAATGCTAGAGACACTCATATATTCCTATGGGTATCTGTAGTGTTTAGCACGTGCTAAAAATGCTAGTGCACCTTGGTAAAAGGACCTCTTATATTGTTGTTTTGGAATTGTTATCTTGAATTTAATGTTTCTGTGTTTTGCTGTTCACCAATGCCGTGTGTTCCATATTCACTTTGAAAAACCCCCCACCTGCTAAGTTCATTAGTACATGTTAAAAAGCTATAGCACACTTTCAAAACCAATGCATGAAAAAAATTAAAAAAACACCCCAAAATCAAGGAAAAAAAGCCAAATGAATCAAACTGGAAATATTTTTCCTGTACACATCCCTACTGATATTTGTTTACACATGTGGGGGCCCTTGAAGTCCACCCTTGCACAGGTTTTTCCCATGTGCTACGGCCATTTTTGCAAATATCCCAAACTCTCCTTCATTTCAAATGTCCATATAGTAATGCCTCAATGCTTCACCATCATAGATTAACAAACGGGGATCTTCAGATTTTCAACTCTCCACCATCCGGAAACTTCGTCTCCGTAATTATTATTGGTGTTGCTTACATCCTCATTGATCAACCAGTACAAATGTTTTTCTTTTCTTTTCATTTCTTTGTTATATCATTATACTTTTAATTCCCATATGCTTCTAAGTAATTCTATACCAAACAGTAACTTGGTTTTTACTAAAACTTAGCTTTATAACTGTAGTTCAGCAGCATTTTTCCTCCCAGAGCAAACCTCCGCTGACATGGCCAGGTTTTGGAATCCTTCTTCGGGGAAGAGGCATGCGTCACAAAGTATGTTTCTTCACACCAAAATGAAAAGAAAAAATTTGTACAGGTTGATCAATGAGGATGTAAGCAACACCAATAATAATTACGGAGACAAAGTTTCCGGATGGTGGAGAGTTGAAAATCTGAAGATCCCCGTTTGTTAATCTATGATGGTGAAGCATTGAGGCATTACTATATGGACATTTGAAATGAAGGAGTGTTTGGGATATTTGTTATTATGTAGTTTGAATTAAATCCCCACACTTGTGAGTTACAGGTCTGTTAAATTTGACAGCCATTTTTGCTGCAGCTATAAAATTGCTGACTTTCCATTTTTTGTATTAATGGCCATTAATGTTGCCATTAGCACGAGCAAAGATGAACTGTTCCACAAAGTTTAGTGAGACTAAAAATCAAAAATCGTGGAAACCATAAACACCCAAATGACAATTCAATCCAGTGACAAGAAATACTGTTCTTCAAACAGTGAACACTTTTTTTTAAGGAACTTTTTTCTATTAAGGAACTTTTTTATTTATTTAAAAAGGATGAAAAAAAAAAGCCTCAGCAGTCAAGGTAATTGCCATCGGCTGGGCATAACCCACTTAAATTTTCAAAAGCCAAGGCTAAAAAAACCTGCAACATTTTCATTTCCATTTTGCTTATTTAATTCAATTTAATTTCTTTGCTTGAACTGTTCCACCCTTTGAAGGCAATGAAAATATCTTCTATAACATCATAATTAATCACTGAGTTCAGTCACTGTTCACAAGCATTTTTTTAGACTTGACAAATAATGACACACAGCGTGTGTAAGAGAAGCACTTAACTTAAGCTTCCAATCGTCAAACTCCCAACGGGGACCCGTTTCACCCAAACAGGCTTCCTCAGGGGATACCGCTTTTTTTAACACTGTGTGAGAAAAATATAAAATGTTAAAGACAGAAAACTTCAGATGTGATCACAATTTTACCAACTCATAGCGATGTACACTCACTGCAACACACAATCGTTCATCCGCCATGGTGACTGGCAAGTTGTAGTTGTGAAAAAATGGCGCCGGTATTTCATTCAAATGCCAGTAACTATGGAGTCCTTTTACTAAGGTGCGCTGACAAATGGCCTACGGTAGAGTAGATGCTTGTTTTGGGCGCATGCAGGATTATTTTTTAGCGCACCTACAAAAAATACTTTTTAAAATGTTTGCTGAAAATTGCCGCGCGTCCATTTTGGGTCTGAAACCTTACTGCAAGCCATTGACCTAGCAGTAAGGTATCATGCTGTAACCGGGCGGTAATGGTCTATGCGTGTCAAATGCCACTTGACACGCATAGCTGCCGCGTGCCAGAAAATAAAAAAAAAATATTTTTCAGATGCGAGTAGTGGATACGCGTCAAAATTGAAATTACCGCAAGGGCCACGTGATAACCAGGTGGTAACTCCAATTTGGTGCGCATTCGGCATGCGTAGGCATTTACATGGCCTAATAAAAGGGCACCTATGTCATTAATGACATCTAGAATGTTCATCATAGCTTTATTGATCCCTACAAAATGAAATCGCTGAAGGCTATCAGTTCTCATGCAGGCTATAAGGAAAGATGCCATTAAAAAAATTGTCAAATGAGAACTTATCACCACTCATTTTGCAGGCAGTAAAGGCTCACATGATAAACCTACACTAACCAGTTAGTGCACGGCAATGCCTCCTCTAGTGGAGGAGTGGCCTAGTGGTTAGGGTGGTGGACTTTGGTCCTGAGGAACCGAGTTCAATTTCCAGCACAGGCAGCTCCTTGTGACTCTGGGCAAGTCACTTAACCCTCCATTGCCTGTTGTATTGAGCCTGCCATGAGTGGGAAAGCGCGGGGTACAAATGTAACAAAAATAAAATAAGGGGCCCCTTTACTAAGGCATGCTGAAAAGTGGCCTGCACTGGTGTAGGCGTGTGTTTTGGATGAATGCAGGTCAATTTTTCAGCGCGCCTGAAAAAAAAGGCCTTTTTTGTGGCTGAAAATAGACGTGCCTCAGAATTAAAACCAGCTTGCATCCGTTTTCGGCCTGAGACCTTACCACCACTCACAATCGACTTAGCAGTAAGGTCTCATGTGCTAACCAGGTGGTAAGCGGCCAGCACGTGTAAACTGCTGATTACCACCGAGTAAGTACCACACAGTAGAAAATAGAAAATATTTTCTACCGTGTGTTTTGGGCACGTGTCAAAAATGGAATTACCTCCCGGGGCAAATTGTAGCCAGGTGGTAGTTCCAATTTGGCGTGCGTTGGATGCGTGTAGGTGTCTACGCACCTTAGTAAAGGGGCCCCTAAATGATTAGTGCAGGAATGGCGCCCTGACACTCCCCCTTCAAAAAAAAACAACATTTTTTTTATGCACTCTAAATTGGCACATACCGCAAAACTCCTGAGTGTGCCTCGTGGTGTGCCTTTTTAAAATGTGCTAGGCACCTGTTAGCATCTAACACAGTGTAGTAAATGGGCCCCTTGGTTTGTTAACACAGCATAAAAGATTTTGTGCATGCAAAATCTATTTAGTGTCTGTTAAACCTATGAATGAACACATACTTTACTAACTGATAATATGTTGCGCTTAAAAAAGGTAATAAGGCAAAAACAAAACAACAAACATACAGCAATAAACCCAAAATTTAAGAGAGAGAGAGAGTAACAATGTTTTAAATCCAGATCCTAGAGAAGCCCACCAAGAGGAAAGCATATTCATAAAATTAGATACAAAAGCATCTCCTGTAACAGCATATTTTAAATTTTGTGCTAATTTATACAGGTCTTGTAATTTCTTTTCTATAAACAGTCCATTAGAAGTTAAAAATAAAATAGCACATAGCTTATTAAGTGAACAGAAGCATTATCAAACATGAAACAATCAGTTGCTTTAGAAATATTAAAGCTGATTGTGCTAACTGAATAAAGGAATTAACATATGAGTTTACACCTAGTAAGCAGAAAGGACTTAGGGTTAGAAGGAGAGAAACAAAGAAAGAAAATCATTATAACTCAAAATGTAACTTAATTAATTAAAAGAGTAATATTCCTTCAAGTCAGACCAGTGGCGTAGCCAGACTGCCAATTTTGGATGGGCCTGAACCCAAAGTGGGTGGGCACAAAATTTTCTCTCTACCCCCCTCCCCCAGCAAAATTTAGTCACGCTAATCAGATGCATTTGTCACACAGGGTAAAGTGCTGCTTTTCAGTGCATCAGATTTCAGAAAATTTATTTAATAGCCTAACACCCTTTTCAGTGAGCTTTCAGAGGCCAAAACCTCCTGCCTCAGGTCAGTATAATGCTGTTACGGTATCCTGGCCTGACCTAAGGAAGGAAGTATTGGTCTCTGAAACTTCATTAACTCAGGTACCATATTACTTTATCCTAAATTAAAAATAAAATTATTTTCTTTACCTTTCTTGTATGACCATTTACTTTTTCTCATTGTGTCGCTCCCAGTCTCTAGATTCTGCTTTCCTTCGTTTTCACTTAACTCTTCTGACATGGTTTCCTGGCCATTTCTCATTTTTCTCTCCTTTTTCTTTGCTTTCTTCAATATTTTTCTGCCTCTCTCTCTCTGTCCTGATTTAATTCATTCTTACTATCCATTCTTTAATTTCCTTCATCTACTTATGGCTTTTCATCTTTTTCTCACCCTTGTTCTCCCTATGCCCCTTCCTCTTATTCTCCAGTCTTTCACTACTCTCCTTTTCCATCCAGCAGCTCTCTTCTTTCTCTCCTCATCCTTCCAGTCTCCCCTCTCTCTCCCCATCCTTCCAGTAGTCTCCCCTCTTTCTTTCTGCATCCTTCCGTCCAGTGTCACCTCTTTCTCCCTACCCTTCCATCCAGCGTCTTCCCTCTTTCTCTCCCCATCCTTCCATCCATCTATCCTCTCTCCTGATCCTTCCATCTAATGTCTCTCTCCCTCTTTCTAACCAGTGTCTCTGTATCACTCTACCCTTTTCTGTTGTGTCCCTTCTCTCTCCACATCCTTCCAGTCTCTCAGCTTTCTCTGCATCCTTCCAGTCTCTCCCCTTTCTCTCCCCATCCTTCCATCCAGAGTCTCTCTCCCCATCCATCCGTTTTTCCCTCGTTCTCTCCCCATCCTTCCATCTGTTTTCTATCTTTTCTCCCCATCCTTCCATGTTTTCCCTCTTTCTCCCCATCCTTCCATGTTTTCCCTCATTCTCTGCCATCCTTCCATCTGTTTTCCCTCTTTCTCCCCATCCTTTCATGTTTTCCCTCATTCTCCCCATCCTTCCATGTTTCCCTCTTTCTCCCCATCCTTCCATGTTTTCCCTCATTCTCTGCCATCCTTCCATCTGTTTTCCCTCTTTTCTCCCCATCCTTCCATGTTTTCCCTCTTTCTCCCCATCCTTCCATCTGTTTTCCCTCTTTTTCTCCCCATCCTTCCATGTTTTCCCTCATTCTCCCCATCCTTCCATGTTTCCCTCTTTCTCCCCATCCTTCCATGTTTTCCCTCATTCTCTGCCATCCTTCCATCTGTTTTCCCTCTTTTCTCCCCATCCTTCCATGTTTTCCCTCTTTTCTCCCCATCCTTCCATGTTTTCCCTCTTTCTCCCCATCCTTCCATCTGTTTTCCCTCTTTTTCTCCCCATCCTTCCATGTTTTCCCTCTTTTCTTCAACAAGGCCCGTCCTGCATGCCAGCGCCAGCTCCCATTGCCGGCCACTGCTGCTTTTCCTGTTGAGCAGCAGGGCCGGCGCTACAAAAAGAAGAAGCGCTAATGGCGCTAAGGACCGTAGGACGAGAAATGTTTAAAAAAAAAGCGCGGCACCGGCAGGCACTGTCTCGGCAGCCTTGAGGCATGGGCTGCTGAGGCATTGGCTGCTGGCTCGCAGGCTCCTCCCGCAGACGGGAGGAGCCTGCGAGCCAGCAGCCAATGCCTCAGCAGCCCATGCCTCAAGGCTGCCGAGACAGTGCCTGCCGGTGCCGCGCTTTTTTAAAAAAAACATTTCTCGTCCTTAGCGCCGTTAGCGCTTCTTCTTTTTGTAGCGCCGGCCCTGCTGCTCAACAGGAAAAGCAGCAGTGGCCGGCAATGGGTGCTGGTGCTGGCGCTGGGCGGGCCTGGGCTGAAATTGGGTGGGCCTGGGCCCACCCAGGCCCACCCGTAGCTACGCCCCTGAGTCAGACCAAAAGTTTAAATGCTGGATTGGAGTTTAACAGTTCATCCAGTAAATGGAGCAGGTCTTTAAATCACACAAATGAGTCCAACTAAAGTCTCCTTCCAGCAATGCAGCTGTAGGTGTCACCGTTTGGATACCAAACGGTCCCGTATAGATTGGGTCTTGCCACGTTTTATGGGTGAAATTCTTCTTATATACCAGCTGGTCAGGCTGATATTTGTAAACAGGATAACATGATGATTCTGAAAGGTGTCAACTTTAGAGTAAATAAGGGTGCTTTGAATGAAAACAATAAAACAATTAAACAGAGCAGAGCAATGAGGACTTCATAGTTGTTTATAGGCATGAGGTCATAAAGGTCACAGTTTCCAACAAGTGAAACAATCTACTTAATGTCTGCCCAGTTCCTTAACAAAATACCATTAGCTCAATGCTCAGGTTTTATACTTTATGTAATTCTAGTTATAGTTAATTCAGAATAAAATCAATTGCTATTCTGGTCTTAACCAAAATTCATATACATATCCCTCTCCAAACACTTCCATATATATTCACTTACACAAACCTTCTGACAACTTGCAGTGTACCATCTAGACATGCTGCTTAGTATAGTAGCATGTACTCCTGCCATGTGACGATTCACAATACGTACTGGTAAACAGTTCACACAACTTGCCTATTTTCAGCTCTCATTACAAATAGACCTTTTCATTTGTTTAAACATTTCTCTAACTTTCTACATAACATTTTCCAAAACTGATTGGGGAAATTGCTTCCAACTTCTTCACAAGGTTTCTCCATTCAATTCAAAACATAATTTTAAATCTTTACCATTATAGTATTCTGAGTAACCAGGTCTGCACAAAACATTCTCAACATGTAAAGTTGATTTGCACATCTGAAAAAGTTGTAATGTGCGCTAAGATTTTTCATTAATACAAATGTGTGAAACAAATCAATAGACACATCTGAAAACCAGAAAAAAGGCCACAAATCTGAAAACAAACCAATGATATTTTCTCTCTGTGGACATCTCTATTGGCCATGAAAATAATAAAAAAAACCTCCACTCCATACCAAAAACAAAGATCTTGGGTTTATCGTTTATTTATTTACTAGACCGTTTCTTATTATAGAATAAATCAGAATGGTTTATATAACATTAAAACAATTAAAATACACAAATCTGAAATCCATATGTGATAGAAAAGCACAGCAAACCATCAAAACTAAAAATATACAATTAATAAAAACATTCATATATATAAAAAACAGCAAGCGGCATTAATCCCCCCCCCCCCCTTTTCCCAGTTTGATTCCAAGCAATGTTTCCAAAAGATTCTTGAAAAAAAATGTGTTTTAAGAATTTTACGAAAATGAGTGTAAGAATCCTCAAGTCTAAGTTCCAGAGTGTTGGAGCCAGAAAAAAAAAATGCAGATTTTCGAGTAGATTCCCAACTAGCTTTATATGGTGGTGGAATTACCAATGAGCGAAGAGACCGAGTTGGCGTATAGGGTATAATAAGATTAAACAGATATGAAGGGCTAGATACATTGAAAGCTTTATGTGTCAATGATAACATTTTTAATTTTATCCTAGATTCTATTGGAAGCCAGTGCAAGTGATATAGCAATGGGGTGATTCCAGGGGCGTAGCTACGGGTGGGCCTGGGTGGGCCCAGGCCCATCCAAACTATGCTCAGGCCCACCCAGTTGCCCTGATAGGATGTGCACCCCGGCGCCTCTCTGCCATGACTCAGCTGAGCCTCCATGACGTGCAGCCCTTCGGCAGCCAGCAGCGGTCCAGACCTCCTCCCATCAGACTAACCCTTCTTCCCAATATGGGTCCCCTTTCCTGACCTGGAAATCAGCACTCGGCAGACCTGGCCAGTCCAGCGCTGCACCCCCACGATGCCACTCCCCCGTCCACCCACCACGACATCTGACCATCTTCACACTGAACTCCGCCACCGCGCCCCGCCTCGCCCGCCCGCGCGCTCGCCGGCACCACAGTGCAGCAGGAGAAAATCTGCCCACTGCCGCCAGCGTCGCGGCTCCTCCACTGCAACATCAGCCTTCTCTTGACCCCCCCCCCCCCCGGCTACCCTCAGCACTCCACTATGGCCCCAGTAGGCATAGGAGCCAGCACACACCAAACGGAGCACGGTGCCCTCTGAGTCCGCACCGCCCACCACCACATGATGCAAGCCAAGCTGTCCAGGTAAAAGTAAAACAAATAAAATGTTTTAATTTTAATGTTGTGTACAGTGCAATGCTGGCCGGCGGTGGCCTCCCAGTGGGGGTGGGCTCTTCACTGCCTAGGGCAAAAAAAGGCATGTTTAATCATTAATATGCCTTTCTTTGTCTAGGCATGAAGAGTCCAAATATACCTCCACCTTGCCCCAGACAGTGAAGAGCGCACCCCCACCCAGAAACCCACCAACAATACATTTTAGTAGTGCCCAGGTTAAAGTTTTAAAAAAGTTGTAAATGTTGGTGGGTTTTTGGGTGGGGGTGGTTTCTGCATTGCCCAGGCTAAAAAAAAGTGCTTCAAATTCAATGTAGGCAGGTCTCCGGGTGGAGGTGGGCCCTGCAGCGCCCAGGACATAAAAAAAAAGCTTTATATTTAGTGCTGGTATCCCCGGGGGGCACCAGACCATGGGGGGTGGACAGGGAGCAGGACTAGACCGACACCAGGCTACAGGAGGAGCGAGGGGGGGGCAAGGCAGGGCTCATGCCTAGCCATGGGATGGATGGGCGGGGAGGAGAGGGCAAGGCACAGAAGGGAACAGGCCAATGCCGGCCATGGGGTTGGACCCATGTCAGGCCAAGTCTGACATTGCACAACGCAACCATATTCAAAAATACTGCTTTTTTTCACCAAGTATGCATGTGGCCTATACTGATGCAGGGCAGCCGTTGGGCAGACCACCCAGAATCCATCATCAAGTGCACTCCAAGGCACCATTTTATAGCATGCCAAGAAACACCACCCATGCCCATATACATAGTCCCCACCCATGCCAGCTCTGGGCCCACCCAAAATGTCAGGTCTGGCTACGCCACTGGGTGATTCTATCATATTTTGAAGCTCTGCAGATAATACTGTTGTATTTTGAATCATCTGTAATCGTTTTAGATTAAGTTTTGATAGACCTGCATAAACTATATTACAGTAGTCTAGACGTGATGTAATGTATGCATGAGTTAATGTACATAATGATGATTTATTTAAGGAGTTTCTAATTGAAAGCAACTTACGCAATTGATAAAAAGATTTCCTTGTTACCTCAGATATTTGCTCATTGAAGGACAAGGAAGAATCAATAATAATACCTAAGTATCTAAATGACTTCACTATCGGAACTTGTTTACCAAACAAAACAGGTGTTAGAGATGGAATGGGCCCAAGGTTCTCCCTCTGACCTTCAGAACTCTCACTGCCTAACTCTCAGTGAATTTGGATTCTGTAAACTCTTCTCTGATTGTGCATTGGAGGGGGGGGGGGGGGGGGTTGGATTTGGAGAACAGCCATTGGAATGTTTTGCATGCATTGCAGGACTGTGAATTTGCTGTAGTAAAGTTTTAATCCAGCCAAACAATATTTGCCCAATGTTGAACTACTTCTTTAATGAAATTGGTGCCTAGGGTAAGTAGAAATATGCCTCACTGTTAGCTTTATAATGACTCATTGCTGAACACTGTTTGTCCAGTGATTATTAGTTAGTCTTGTGATGCAGGTTTTATTTGGGAATCCTGTACAAACACAGCTTATATCCTCACTGTAGCAAAATCTAGCAAAAAAGTGAGACTTATCCTATAGAGATTTGTTTTTTCTATAAGCATACAGAGGGTAATTTTGTAACACAGTGCCATGGGCTAACAAAGTTATAGATGCATATGAGGGTGAATTCTATATATGGCGCAAAAAAAGCGTTATTCTATAAGCTGTGCTTAAAGTTAGGCGTGATTTATAGAATAGCGCTTAGGCACTAGGGTCATGTGTAAATTTAGACATCTAAACATCGTAATGAAGCTTGTAGAATATCCCTTCTGTTTAGCAACCAATCAAAAAATGAAATATCTACACATATTAACGTGATATGTTCTTTAACGGAGGAAAAGCCTCAAGTGTTGGGACACTCCTTTTGTTAACGTCATTTAGAAATAAAGAAAGAAGAAAAAAATAATAAAAATAGGAGGTTTTTATGCCACTGATGAGTCCATGGGCCTCCCTAAAGTTGATTAATATTAACAAAAGGAGTGTCCCAAAGGTTACTTGAGGCTTTTCCTCCGTTAAAGAACATATCACGTTAATATGTGTAGATATTTCATTTTAAAAATTTAGACATCACCATTTGCACCAATGAAAACGTGGTATAAATTACTGCACCTAACTTTACACATGGTGCCCCAATTACGCACATAACTCAAAACCACGCCTATGCTCTGCCATTTCCGCATCCCCATTTTGGGCTGCATGTAAAATTGTAGGCGCTTATCCCGAAAATTAGATTTGTGTGCGTATATAACGATTACATCTAATTAGTCTCAATAATTGCTTGTTAAAAAGCCAATTACTGGCACTAATTGACTTACTATTCAATTAAATTTGCATGCAAATTGGGAGCATGCCCAAATTTGTGTGCACAATTTTTGGCAGCTTTTATAGAATCAGGGGGATGTTGTGTCGTTTATAAGGGCAAGATAGGCATTTATATGCTTTTATAAAAATATGCATATATTTTAAGCAGATATCACACCAACTTACCCAGCTTCCTACGTACTATTCATTCATAACAGTAGCAGAAGATTGTTATTGGATCAGTCAGAATCGCATGCTACCACCACATTGGCATTATACTGATCTGGGTGGGCATGTAATCATCATCAATCCAATTTTGCAGTTTTATACATATTTTTTTTGTATAAAATTTTCCATATATATGTGCTCAATTCCCTATATGGAGAAACACAAAAATACTTAGCTCAATATAGGTTATCATTTTCACCCCAGTGTTCCATTTGATAATCCAAAATCCATTAGGAGCCTTTTCTTATCCAGTGACTTGTCTTGCCTATCAATGCCCGTCTCTTAAAGACACATAAAGTAAATTAGAATTTCAAAAAAGCATATATCAATACTTTCACTCCAATAGCAATCCTTCATACCACACAAGTTCTCTTCATCGCAGTTTAAAGATGGCCATGGCATTTTTTCATTATTTGTACTCCCCTCATATCAGCTGTTCAGGAGGGCACCAATCAAGTTTGAGGGTTGGGCTAGCACAGCCAATACCGCACTAGCTCAGTTGTTTTAAAAAAAAATTATGTTTAAGTGGTTACTTTCCAGATAATGAAGGAAACCTTGAGGGTACAAAAACATCAGTGTTGATCATTGTCTCAGACCCCAGGCACTCTTGCTGGATTCCAGCAGAACCACCTATGTATGTATGTGCTACTTATGGGGGAATTTATTAGTGTGGGCTACTATTAAGTTGGGTTCTTTTATCACAAATCAGGTTATTTTAGCACAGGGTCTCACTGCATAAAATGGAACCCTGTGCTAAAATAACCTGACTTAACAGTAGCCCACATTGATAACTTGCCCTCTTTAGTGCAGAAAAGGCAGAAAAACTGAGTGGAAGTTCCAAGGTAACTGCTGAGTCCCCTCCCTCTTCCAAGAACTCCCCTTTATTTTCTTCCAACCAACCTTATTGATCTACTTTTGTCTCTGTCCCCAGGAATATAGTAATGGATCCAGCCAACGTTGCCTGTATGCATGACATTGCAATCTATTGTGCATTTCGGGGCCCTTTTACCAAGCTGTGGGAAAAAGGGCCCTGCGGTAGCAGCAGGTGCCGTTTCTCTTGTGCGCCATAGAATGCGTTTACGTGACAGATAGGAAGAATAGGTGGCATTTGTGGGAGTGAGGAATGCATCATAGTTTTTCATTTTTGAGGTTGTTTCACGTACCGCAGCCAGTAAAAAGTCCCCAAAACAAAATGGCCATGTGATAAGAAAAATCTTACCATGTGACCATATGGCAGGGAACCCTTACTGCCACCGACTGAGGTAGCGGTAACGGTAACGGCTCCCGCTGTAATCTGGTGGTAACCGGGCAGCACACAGCGATGCCCGATTACCACCGGGTTACCGCCATGCTAAGGCGCACACTCAACCCGAAACTACCGCTGGTGGCCGGCGGTAGTCCCGGAATAGCGAGCCCGTATTGGGTTTACCGCCGCTCTGTAAAAGGGCCCCTTACTTTCTCTCTTTATAAAGATTTTTCATTTCCTACTTCCTAAAACAATCTGCCAGTAACTATCGGGATAATTTATGCTTGCTCACAAAGGACTTCATACTGACAGAAAAACTGACTAACACCTGGTATGCTATTTTTACACCAAAGCAGTTTTCTCGTTGGATTTAAAGTTGCAGTTTGTGACAATTTTTTTTTTTAAGGCAACATTTTTTATTCTACGTTATGTTGTAAAAACATTTCAAAATAACTGGGTCCTACAGTTTCTGGGAGGAGAGATACACATTTGGTCCACACCAATTTATAATGAAATTTCACATATGCAATTGCATATGGGGTTACTGCAATGAGATCTGCAGGGATTTTTTTTTTTTTGCACTGAATTACTGTAGGCATAACTTAGACATAAATAATGGAAAAGGCATAGAGAAGGCCACCCGTTTTTCTTTAAAGTATGATTTTTCATTACAAAGAGAAGAAAGATTAACAGACAAGTTGATAGTATGATTGTTGTGGTTGTCTAGGTCTTGCCATGTCTAAGTAAGTTGAACTGACGTTTCTGCCCTCGGCCTCTGACTTTCTTTAGGGTAGGCTGTGAGCTCTTTATTTTGTCTTTATATATATACTAGTAAAAAAGGCCCGTATCTGACACAAATGAAACGGGCGCTAGCAAGGTTTTCCTCGGAGCGTGTATGTTTGAGAGAGTGTATGTGAGAGTGACTGAGAGAGAGAGTGAATGTGCGAGTGTGTGTGTGTGACAGAGAGAGAGTGAGCCTGGGTGCGAGTGTGTCTGTGAGAGAGAGAGAGTGTGTGTGTGTGAGAATGAGAGTGTGTGCAACTGCATATGTGAGACACAGTGTGAGAGAGAGAGAGAGAGTGTGTGTGTGAGAATGAGAGTGTGTGCAACTGCATATGTGAGACACAGTGTGTGCGAGAGAGAGAGTGTGTGTGAGACACAGACTCTCTGTGAGACTGAGTGTATGAGACCAAGAGAGTGTGTGAGTGACTGTGTGACACATAGAGAGTGAATGTGATACAGTGTGAGACATAGAGTGTGTGAGAGACAGTGTGTGAGAGTGAGAAAGAGAAAGACATTGACTGTGAGAGAGAGAGAGAGTGTGTGAGAGAGAGTGTGTGTGTGTGTGACAGAGATACCTCCCCCCCCTCTCTCTCTCTGGTGTCTGAGTGTTACTGTGCAGGACGCTGAGCTCTGGCTGTGCTTCAAGGAACTGACCAATCCTATGTAATAGAGTGCACCTCCAACATTCTGAAGCCGAGAAACCTTGTGTGGTTGGTCACTTCTGCTTGTGACGAACCCGGAAGTATGTGATGTCAATTCAGGAGATGGATACAGAGAACAGGAATGCCTCAGCCATGCAGTCAGCTTCAGAATGTTGGAGGTGCGTTTTATTATATAGGATAGTGGGTTCTCCTCAGGAAGGCAGGAGATTTTGGAGGGAAATTGAGGCGGGAAAGTCCGTTATTCACAAAATCTCCTGCCTTCCTGAGGCAACTAACCACCTCAAACCCTATTTAATCAGGTTTGAGAACATGTAGACCTTACAGCATACCCTGAAAAAAGCCACAGCGTGACGGCTGAAACCTCACTTCCATTTACTCAGATGTGGCAAAATCATGATGACCGCAACAATCATGACGCCAGCTGCGGAAGCCTAAGAGAACAAGTTGATAGTATGTTTTTGTTAGAGTGATGTAACAGTATTGTGTGGAATGTGCCTTGTGTGGAGGCCAGTCATTCTTATCACAACTTAGAGTTCGGTCATTCGATAGTCAATATCAGCTGTTATGTTCAGTATTCAGCTTCCTGTATAAATCCATCTCAAACTTGGATGAAGGTTTAACCTATTTCCTGACGTTTCCTGAACAGCTAGGAATCATCATGGTCTCTTTCCTGGCCTCAGACTGGATGGTTCAAATCCTATGTGCGACATGCTTCTGCAGTATGAGAAGAATCCAAAACTCCAGTAGTTCTTTGGGTCAGTGTTTCTCAAGCTAGTCCTGAAAGACCCCCAAAGTAGTCTGGTTTTCAAGATAGATATCCACAATGACTATGCATGAGATCGAGTTGCTTGCTCTGTCTCCTTTATATACAGAACTCTCTCTTGCATATCTGCATTGAATATCTTGTAAATCAGACTAGATGAAAGCTAGCAGTAGCTTGTTGACATGGCATGCTTCATGGTTTCTTTTGCTGCTTTTTCTTTCATCAAAAGCATCTGCAAGCCTTATACCTTCTCTCTTACCACTTCCTCTCACCCTTATCCGGGACAGCTGACTATATAAGAACAACACATCTATTTTTTAATTTCCATCTTTAATTTCTGAGTTGCTTTCACGGTGAGCTTCCCAAGTGTTTAATTTATTCTCATACCCCAGCTTGCCATATCTCAGAGGTTTTATTAAGATGTTCATTCACGGCATCCCTGGTTTCTCGTTACAACATATTGATCCTCTCTTCTTCTTTTTATTAATTTTTTTCCTAAATTGCACCAAATTTAATTTATGACTGTCATGAGAGAGCAAGGGTTTACAAACATCTGGATTTCCATTTTGGGGATGCCATATTTTTTATTTCAGATAATATAGCAATTGCCTGGCTGTTGCATGGTGTTTGATAAATAAAGACCTTGATATCTAATCTGAGGATGAGCCCATAAGCACAGATTTATGTACATATTTACTTTTATTTATTTAGTGGAGTTTGATATACCACCTTTCAATTTAATGTCAAAGCAGTTTACAGTGAGTTACAAACTGAATATGGAACAAATGAATCATAAAGAGAACATAAATGCATTGCACAGCAGAACCCCCCCCCCCCCCAAACCCAAACAAATGGACATGGGAGGGGAGCTAGATGTGGTATACTTAGATTTCAGCAAAGCCTTTGACACCGTTCTGCACAGGCGACTGATAAATAAATTGAGTGCCCTCGGTCTGGGTCCTAGAGTAACTGATTGGGTTAAAAATTGGCTGAATGGAAGGAGACAGAGGGTAGTGGTAAATGGCGCTTTCTCTGAAGAAAGGGATGTTATCAGTGGAGTACCTCAGGGATCGGTCCTAGGGCCGGCTCTTTTTAACTTCTTTGTGAGCGATATTGCGGAAGGGCTGTCTGGTAAGGTTTGTCTCTTTGTGGATAATACCAAACTCTGCAACAGGGTGGACACCCTGGAGGATGTGAATGACATGAAGAAGGACCTAGCAAAAGCTGGAGGAATGGTCCGATATTTGGCAACTAAGATTGAATGCTAAAAAATGCAGGGTCATGCACTTGGGTCACAAGAATCCAAGGGAACGGTACAATATAGGGGGTGAAGTGCTTCTGTGTGCAAAGGAAGACCGGGACTTGGGGATGATTGTGTCTGATGACCTTTAAGGTTCCAATCAGGTGGAAAAAGCGATGGTCATAGCCAGAAGGATGCTTGGGTGCATAAAGAGAGGGATGGCCTGCAGGAAACAAAAGAGGTGATAGTGCCCTTGTATAAGTCTCTGGTGAGGCCCCATTTGGAGTACAGCGTGCAGTTCTGGAGACAGCACCTATGGAAAGATATAAACAGGATGGAGTCGGTCCAGAGGGCGGCTACAAAACTGGTAAGTGGTCTTGAACACAAAAAATATAGGGACAGGCTTATGAACCTCAACATATATACGCTGGAAGAGAGAAGGGAGAGAGGAGATATGATAGAGATGTTTAAATATTTCAAGGGCATTAATGTACAAGAAGTGAGCCTTTTTCAACTGAAGGAAAACTCTGGAACGAGGGGGCATACGATGAAGTTAAGAGGGAATAGGCTTAGGAATAATCTAAGAGTATTATTTCAAGGAAAGGGTGTGGAAGTGTGGAATGACCTCCCGGTGGAGGTCGTGGAGTCGAGGACTGTGTCAGAGTTTAAGAAAGCGTTGGATAAACAAGTGGGATCCCTTAAGAAAGGAAGAGCTAGGGGTTACAAAAGGTTACAGAGGGTTGCAGAGGATGGGCAGACTGGATGGGCCATTTGGCCTTTATCTGCCATCATGATTCTATGTTTACGAACAACTGGAAAACATAAACACATCTGATTTCGAAGAGCATATGTATGACTGCCATTTAAAGACAGAACATGATTCACCATATATAAAGGCACAACCCCATGCAAAATTTTAAATATTAGCATACGTAGCTTAAAATTCACTCTGGCCTCAACTGGTGATCAATGTCATTTTATAAAAATGTTATTTCTGGCAGACGTATAGGGGTTTATGTGTGGATGAGGAGATCAGAATTGCTATACTGTTGACTTCAGTAGTTGTGAGGGTTAGTTGGTGGCATGTTCTGTGTGGGTGCATTTTAATGATTTTTGTTCACGATAAGCGAATTATGAAATGACAGTAAAAGTACGCACCGTAGTTGACAATTATTGCCAGTTTAAGTGAGACTTATTTTGGTATGCCAGAGTTGTCGCGTTCAGATTGCATAATTTCTCTCTCTCAGCATCTCCCTCTTCACATTCTTCCACTTCTCTGATCACTAAACTCCGCTAGAAAAAAAATTTCTCTTTTTCTCAGCACTGCAGGTAGTCCTCAAGAAGCAAAACAAATTGGTAAGTTATAATGCAGCTTCTGGCAGTGATATGATTAGTATAGCAAGCAGCCACAGAAGGAAATACATGGTCACTTAATGTGAGAAATAATTAAAATACAGCGACTGCTGTTCCTGTTTATAAGAAACTTTCATGTTTTTCTGAATATTATTCTTTATTAAGAGTTTTGAAAGGAATACAGATCAAAGAGTTTCACATTTACAAAGAGCTATTTAAAATGAGAAATGAAGAAGACCCCCCCCCCCACAAAGCACGTTAGACTGTCCAATGAACAGCCATTAAAAAAGAAAAAGGGTGAACTGCTGAGAGAAATCAGAATGCTACAGCATTAGATATTATCAAGGGAATACTGAAGATTATTGAATTTTCCAGCTTCAGTTTTGGCTTTTATCCTGGATTCAATGGTTGCGGGTTCGCCTTTACATCGTAGAAGTGCACGTAGGAGCAGAGCTTAGAACTTACGAGTCAAGCTGGGTCATATCCCTCAATCTGGCACGGAATGAGATATCAGAGATAGTCACCCAATGATCCTTCCTTTCCAGTTCTGTTGATAGGGATTCCAGGAACTGCAAGGTAACTGAACGCAGAAAATTCCACGAAATAAGGACAAGGCACCAAACAGCGGGAAATGGAAGAAGGCTCAATAGACGATGGGATATACAAACAAAAACGTAATAAAAAGTTCTTGCGTAGCAGTGGTACAAGAGACTCGACACGGCACTGCATTTTGGCTCAATTGTGCCTGTCTGAAGAATATAAGTCTTATTAAGTAGAACTAGGCAGCAGCGTTACGAGATGTCTGAAGGCCTTGAAAAAGACCGCGCGCAAATGATGTGTGCATCTTTCAAAAACAATCTGCAGCAACCGCTTAATAATTCTACAGGATAAGACGTTATAGCGCAAAAGTGTGCATGGTAATCCTTACAAGTCTGCTCCACATAAATTTTTGTTATTGAATCTTCTTCCATTTCCCGCTCGTTGGTGCCTTGATAGCGATTCCAGACCATGATTTACAGACTGTCTTGTTGCATGCAATGGGGGGGGGGGGGGGGCAATATTCTAAGTGATTTAACAGGCCAGAAATGGCTCCTGGCCAGCTAAATCATTTGCTTGGTGCAAATCGGTCATTTTCAGTGGCACTTGTGACTTAACCGATTACCACCTAATGCAAAACTGGCTAATTTGGGGGTGTTCCAGGGGTTGAGTCGGCACTGCATAAATAGGACTGCATAAAAGTCAGTCCTACCGTGATGTGATGTGTACTATCAGAGACAGGCCTGAACCAACAAGCAAGGCTTTGACATAAGTAGGCCTTGAAATTAACTAAAAGAAGAACCTGGCCTGTGAGATAAGAATGGAGAAAGGGCTTATGTTATACCATATAAGGACATGGTGATAGACCTGAACCAACGTGCTATCAGCTGACATGGCTGAGTAAAGTGGCCAGAGAGTAGAACCAGTTTTGACCAGTAGAAATAGCTACAAGAAAAAGGGAAATGAAACGAGGAGCACACACAGCCATTGCAACAGAAAAAAAAACCAAAGAACTGTAAAGTAGTGGTCCATTAGAAGCCTAGTGCAAAGTACATAAGTAGAAGAGTAGAAAGTGGGGTTCCCCAGGAGACTGTGCTGGGACCGCTGCTTTTTAACATATTTATAAATGATCTAGAGATGGGAGTAAGTAGTGAGGTAATTAAATTTGCTGACGTCACAAAGTTATTCAAAGTTGTTAAATCGCAAAAAGATTGTGAAAAATTACAAGAGGACCTTACGAGACTGGGAGACTGGGCATCTAAATGGTAGATGACGTTTAATGTGAACAAGTGCAAAGTGATGCATGTGGGAAAGAGGAACCCGAATTATAGCTACGTCATGCAAGTTCTACATTAGGAGTCACCAACCAAGAAAGGGATCTAGGTGTCGTCGTCGATGATACGTTGAAACCCTCTGCTCAGTGTGCTGCTGTGGCTAAGAAAGCAAATAGAATGTTAGGTATTATTAGGAAAGGAATGGAAAACAAAAATGAAGACGTTATAATGCCTTTCTATCGGTCCATGATGCGACTACACCTCGAATATTGTGTTCAATTCTGGTCACCGCATCTCAAAAAAGATATAGTGAAATTAGAAAAGGTACAGAGAAGGGTGACAAAAATGATAAAGGGGATGGGACAACTTCCCTATGAGGAAAGGCTGAAGCGGCTAGGGCTCTTTAGCTTGGAGAAAAGACAGCTGAGGAGAGATATGATAGAGGTCTATAAAATAATGAGTGGACTGGAACGGGTAGATGTGAATCGTTTGTTTACTCTTTCAAAAAATACTAGGACTAGGGGGCATGCAATGAAGCTACAAAGTAGTAAATTTAAAATGATTTGTAGAAAAAGTTTCTTCACTCAACGTGTAATTAAACTCTGCAATTCGTTGCCAGAGAATGTGGTAAAGGCAGTTAGCTTAGTGGGGTTTAAAAAGGGTTTGGATGGCTTCCTAAAGGAAAAGTCCATAGACCATTATTAAAATGACTTGGGGAAAATCCACTGCTTATTTCTGGGATAGGCAGCATAAAATGTACTGAACTTTTTTGGGATCTTGCCAGGTTTTTATGACCTGGATTGGCCACTGTTGGAAACAAGATGCTGGACTTGATGGACCTTTTCTCTTTCCCAGTATGGCAATACTTGTACTTATGTACTTAAGACTTCCTCATCATTGGCATAAAAAACCTGTTCGCCATACAAAAAAATGCCAATTAGAAAAAAATGGCACCATTCAATTGAATGTCAGAATTAAATGGTGCATTGGTATTTTTTGTACGGCGAGCCGGTTTCGCTTGCTGATTGGTGCATTCGAGTGTTGGCGTCTGACGTCACATTATATAAGTGCATTTGGAGGTTTTGACTGTGGCTGCTTTTTTGCTCTGACAAGGTGGAATGGAGCTTGTTTGAATGAAGTATAAGAAATGACTTTGTTTAGTATCCCTGACTTATAAAGAGGACAGGTTATACATTTCTCTGCCTGTAAATAAATATTTTCCTTTCACCTGTAACCCCTGTGTGTCTGTGTTTACTAAGGGCCCAGGCCTGGCCGTGGAGCCACACTACCACAGGCCCCTTCATTCCTTGGCGTAATGCAAGCTGAGAGATGTCCAAACGATACCTATTTTAAGTCTGTTTTATTGTGGGAACATAGGTGCTTGTGTGCCTTTATAAAATAGCTTCTCAGGACCAGCCCCGACGGTGCACAAATCTCTCTTTGTTCCTTTTGTGCATCTCTGCACATCGAGTAACAAGATTTTTCCATCTGCCTCAATTTGCTGCGATGGTTTCCATCTCCTCCTAGGTAGTGTCTCCATGGCATAGATTCTTCTTGAGTGTGTTTCTACAGGTCAGTTTTGGTCGTCCTCTTCTCAATCTGCCAGCTTGTCTCCATTTTAGTGTCACTTTGGGATGATGACCTGCATTTGGTACCAAGATCCTGTAACGTTCTGAAGTTGCTTTTTTTCATGACCTCATCATTTGTGGTGTAATCTCAGTAAGTCACGATTGCCTAAGACCCCCACCGGAGCAGGTCACATACCCAGCTCATTACTCCTATATCTAGGAGGCCAAAGGAAAGAAAGCCACACACATACCACAAATAAAAAATATGTATCAAAGGCCTTTCTCCTCACATTTAAATGATGCTCCTTCGATGCTTAAAATAAAACTTTTGTTTACTTAGAAAGCTCTGAATAGTTAGATGAGCTGAAATGACTTTAGTATTGATGAGTCTATTACACAGCAAACGGAGTCCATTAATAAATTAACAGCAATGCAGTTTCTTTCTGTATAATTAAGCTTTTGCTGGTTGCTGCTTGGTATGAGGAATAATGCCTATTACTTTCTGTATCGAATCCGGAAAGAATTTTATTCAAGGATTTTTCTTGTTGGCTAGAGGAAGAGCATGTTGGAAGTGTGAAGGACTAGCTTGTGGTTCGAGCAATAGGCTGAGAACTTGGGTTGAATCTCACTTCTGCCATGGATGCTTCTTATGATGTAGGTATGTAACCCGGGTCTCACACTCGCTCACCAGCGTCCTGGGTACCAACTAGCTCTCAGGGTTAGGAGCCCTTGACCTGGGTCACAAAACTGTTCCTTTTTCATTCTTTCATATTCCATATACTGAGCTGGGTGCTGGCCAGGGCTGGACAAAATCTGGAAGGCCATAGGGTTTGAGCTAGTCTCTCTCGCTTTTTTAAATTTTTTTATTTTAATAGGGAGTCAATCGTTCTCTCCTTCTCTCAAGCAAGGAAAACTCCAGTCCAGGTTTTCATGAAACCAACAAGAACTTTACTGAACATCTGCACAACAGGCAATCCAATTTTCAAATAGAACAGTTAATTTGTAATCCAATTTGATATCTTGCAACAGTAAGTCCAGAGCCAAACTTAGGGATATGGTGTACAGTAAATCCTCTAGTTCAATTTGCAATTCCTACATATTTACAACTCTTCCTGTCCGTTACCCATCCCTACTGGGTGGAACAATCAAGGAGTAACTCTCTGGGTCACTACCTTGAGTTCCTACAGACTCCGTTCTGTTCCTGCTCCCAGCCTGGGATCCTCTACTTCCCACCTGGAGAACTCCACCTCTTCAAGATACTGCTTTGACTGGCAGAAACCTCACCTTTGGTCAGCCTTAGTTTCTTGAACCCATCCAGGACTCCTCCTCTCCTCAAGGGCCCAGGCGGGGGTAGAGGCAACTAAAGACTTCATGCTTTCCCTAACCACAACATTTATAAGCTCTAAACTCCTCCCCTACTGTCATTCAATACCCAGGTAGGCAATATCAAATTAGCTTACGCGGTAGACTCCAAATATGTATCTAGATATCTCACTCTCTTGGCTCCCTCTATGTATAATTACATCCACAATCTTATATGAGTGATTCACAGCAAATAATCAATCTCCTTAGGTAGATTTCAAGATTCTTGGTGACCTCAGCAGTGCCACTTGCCTGTGGACTCACAATAGGTACATACTCAGCACACTCCTCTTCATCAGTTCACCCGAATTTATATATATATCCCCTTCACCGTCTCTAGCGCCAGCTTAGCTTGAGAAAGCCTGGGAAGGCGAAACGTGCATGTCGGACATAGTGCCCCTAGTCCGACAATATTAAGATGAGTATTGTATAATCATGGTACAGCCAGAGACCACCCACGCCTCCATTCGGAGACCAGAAGGCGGAGACAGCGGCTAATCGTATCTGCAAGGTGCTAGCTGTAAACCAGGAGAATGAGCAACTCATGGAAGACTATGAGAAGCTGGCTAGTGATCTGCTGGAGTGGATTCACCGTACTATCCCCTGGCTGGAGAACAGAGCCCCTGAGAACACCATGCAAGCCATGCAGCAGAAGCTGGAGGATTTCCGGGATTACCGGCGGCTGCATAAACCTCCCAAGGTCCAAGAGAAATGCCAACTGGAAATCAACTTCAACACGCTACAGACCAAGCTGCGACTCAGTAACAGGCCAGCTTTCATGCCCTCAGAAGGCAAAATGGTCTCCGACATAAACAATGCCTGGAGTGGCTTAGAACAGGCTGAGAAGGGCTACGAGGAGTGGCAGCTGAATGAAATCCTCCATTTTGTTTCCATATCTATTGACCTAACTTTTAGGCCTCAATCCGGGCTACAAACTAGGCCATACTTTTCCAGTAAGCTCCCAGTTATGTCAGCCATCAGATTTCTGACTCAGCCAAGGTCTGTAATGGCCTGAGCTCTATGACTGGGCCCTCCACCATTCCAGTGGGGGGTCTCTGGCTGTACCATGATTATACAGTATTTAGTAGTTTTCTTACTTTAAATGGAAGAAGCATTTTACATATATAAGAAATTTTTTTTTGGGGGGGGTGAACCGATGAAGAGGGCTGTGTGCTGAGTATCTTGCTATTGTGAGTCCACAGGCAATTGGAAATTGATTATTTGCTGTGAATCACTCATATAAGATTGTGGATGTAATTATACACAGTGGGAGCCGAGAGAGTGAGATATATAGATTCAATACCCAGGGACATTTCCCTCAGCACTTTCCCACAAACACGTCCCTTGGGGCTGGGCTTCACCTTCTCCATTACCAATCAATTCCCTGAAATACTGCCGTGCTGACAGCATAACTCTTAAATGTGACCCACTGTCTAAGGAGCCTGGGCCACATGCTAATGGCAAAATTGTCATGTATTCATTAATAAAAAAAAAAAAAAAAAGAAAATTCAGCCATTTTACCCCAGCAGTAATAATGACCTTAGCACACGGGAAAGGCCTGCATAAGGATGTGCTAAGGCCACTTTTTACCACTGCCCCCCGGTGCAGTAAATATCCCTTGCTTAGGGGCCCTTTTACAAAGGCACGTGCATGCCTACGTGCTTACAGCGTGCATCAAATCAGCATTACTGCCTGGCTAGCACGTGCGCCTGTCGGTAATTCCGAGTTTGGTGCATGCTGAAAACCCGTGGTAATTTTCTATGTTCTGCCTTATGAGGAAAGGCTAAAGTGGCTAGGGCTCTTTAGCTTGGAGAAAAGGCGGCTGAGGGGAGATATAATAGAGGTCTGTAAAATATTGAGTGGAGTTGAACGGGTAGATGTGACGCATCTGTTCACGCTTTCCAAAAATACTAGGACTAGGGGGCATGCGATGAAGCTACAATGTAGTAAATTTAAAATGAACCAGAGAAATTTTTTCTTCACTCAATGTGTAATTAAACTCTGGAATTCGTTGCAAGAGAATGTGGTAAAGGCGGTTAGCTTAGCGGAGTTTAAAAAAAAGGTTTGGACGGCTTCCTAAAGAAAAAGTCCATAGACTGTTATTAAATGGACTTGGGGAAAATCCACTATTTCTGGGATAAGCAGTATAAAATGTTTTGTACTTTTTTGGGATCTTGCCAGGTATTTGTGACCTGGATTGGCCACTGTTGGAAACAGGATGCTGGGCTCGATGGACCTTTGGTTTTTCCCAGTATGGCAATACTTATGTACTTATGTACCACGGGGATGTTCCTTGTGGAATTCAGCAGTTGACGCGCACTGAACTGTTACCGTGTGAATGTGAGTGTGGGGTCGACTCCTTAGCGAGCGCCCGGTGTTCTGCGTGACCCCTGTCGGTGGCAATTTGGCCTGTTGGAGTTGAGATTATTCATCTCCCTTATAGTATTGGTAGGAGGGCAGCCAGGGGGTGGTAACAGGTCTCTGCCAGTTTTCTTATTCTCGGATGTAGACCTTCCAAGTTACCCAGTTCTAGAAAGGAGATATATTTGTTTAGATCACTGTGTCGTGGTAGGGTTCTCAGAAATCCAGAATTGACTTTAGAATCTCCTTAATGGAGCTGGGGTGCCTTTAAATTGTATTTAATAAACAGTGGGCTGTGTTGTTAGATAGCAAGTTGAACCATATCAAACCCCATCCATATGTTAGACTTTTTTTCTTAATTTCACACTACTTTATTACACATAAGCAAACAAGGAGTTAGAAAAAGGTCTGGACGGCTTCCTAAAGGAAAAGTCCATAGACCAATATTAAATTGACTGGGGGAAAATCCACTGCTTCTTTCTGGGATAAGCAGCATAAAATGTATTGAACTTTTTGGGATCTTGCCAGATACTTGTAACCTGGATTGGCCACTGTTGAAAACAGGATGCTGGGCTTGATGGACTTTCAGTCTTTCCCAGTATGGCAATACTTATGTACTTATGAGTAACGCATGAGCCCTTATCTCTAAGTCAATGGGTGACATTAAGGGCAAGGGCTCAAGCCGTAAAGAGACTCGCACTGGTTTTAATTTTGCTGCACGTCCATTTCCCGTCCCAAAATAACCCCCTGTTTTCCAGACATGGTGGAGAAATGGTCCAGTGCCTGTCCAAAACACACGTCCACACTACCACAGACCACTTTTTGGCGTGCCTTTGTAAAAAGGTCCCTAACTGTTTAGCGCAGGATGGGGAGAGGACTGGACAGGGTATTGGGGAAGACTGGGTGTGAACTGCATATTGTAGTGAGTGGACAGTAAGTAGCTTTACGTTTGACAGAGCCTCTTGTAAAATACGTATGGGAATTCCATACGTCCTGACTTGGATGTCTGAATTCCCTTCTACATGTCATTTCTTAAAATCTCCCTGCACCTGTCATATTAACAGTTAATGCACAGTAACTCTACATTAACCCCCTAATTCTGTAAAAGGTTACCCAAAATTGCGTGCACCCAATGTGTGTGCTCAATTTAATTGAAAAAACAAGCCAATTAGCACCAATAATTGGCTTTTTAACAAGCAATTATTGGCACTAATTACTTTTAATTGTCATTTATGCGCATAAATTTAGGTGCGGGATCTGCTTCTAAAATTTACACATGATCTGAAATAGAGAGGCATGGATATGGCAGGGTCGTGGGCGTAACGGGGGCATTTCTAAAGTTAACGCGCATTCTTATAGAATAAAAGGGATACCCGCCTAATGTAGGCGTGTACATTTGTACCGTGTTTCAGTTGGTGCAAATGGCCGCACCTAAAGTTAGGCGCGATTCCCAGGCGCATACGCTATTCTATAAACTGCACATAACTTTAAGCGCAGCTTATAGAATAGCGCTTTTTTTCGGCGATGATTTTGGTGGCACCATATATAGAATCTAGCCCTAACTGTAAAATGCAGTCCCCACCCATTCTGTGCCCAATTCGGCATTAGCTGTTAATGCGGCAGATAAAGTGTTAACTGCTAGAGAACTGCATGTGTTAATTGCTTTTTAATAGCTAAATCAGCTTAGTAAATTCAGGGCTGGGGGGTGTTCAAATAGGGCAATTGCCCTGGAACCCCATGCAATAGGGGGCTCCAAATCTTCTTGAAGCTGCAAGAGATACATCCCGTTGGATGGGCCCCGGGGCCCCTCCCAAATTTCTGCCCTGGACCCAAGTATGTTTTAACGCCACCCTGAGTGAATTAGGCCCTTAAATGACACACAATAATATTTTAAATATAATAAAACACTAAATAGTTAACAATAGATTATGAAAAATCAGAATAGACAACGTAATTAAACAAAAAAATAAGCCTAATGCATTGTTTATTGATTTTTGCTGTTGTGCTGTTGTCAGTTATTTACTGATAGCCAATAGGGTCTCATGACTTGTCATGTTGCCTTTCTAAAACCGGCTGCGTGGCCACTGCAAGGAATCCGGACCGCTCAGCTGAGGGCGGCTGTTTAGGTTCTGTTATTATTATTAATGCTTCTGCGAGAGAAGAATATTGAACAGTAATTATGATTGAGTAAACTGCTACTGGGACAAACTTGAAAAGGTCACTTTCCAGGCAAAAAGTCTTTTATACACCTTTATTTTGTTTCTTGTATCATTATTGATATTGCGGTATTCAGCTCATTTTACAAGCATGGAATGACAGATTGCATATTTTAAACTGTAAAACAGTGCTGCAATGACATGCATTTCATTTTTTTAGCAGGGCTGTTCATTGATTTAAACCTTTCAATCGCACAAGCAATCACGATTAAAAAATTTTAATCGCATGGTTGATTGCATAAAGTGTCCCCCTCACATTTCCATCTGTATAGTGCAAACTATAGACTGCAGATGTCAATTCTCAAACTGACATATTGTACTTCCGTTACTAAACTGAAAATAAAATAATTTTCCTTACGTTTGTTGTCCGGTGATTTTATTTTTCTAATCATCTTATTCCCTGTCTCTGGTTCTGTTCCTCTGTCTGTGCTCTGAACTCTATTTTCAGGACCCTCCTTGTTATTCTGGATGTGAGCCCTTGAGCCCAGGCAGAGGCCTAGTATAGGATTTTGGCCAAGGCCTAGGGTAGACCGAACAAGCCCTACGCACCACCCCAGCCATCAAGCCCTGCACACACACAACAGCTAACAGGCACCACCAGAAAATGGGAGATAGAGCATTCAGGTGGGCCTCACGGCCGATCAGGAACCCACTCACGCAGAGTCCAAGCAAGTGGGCCTCACGGCCGACCAGGAACCCAGTCACACTCTGGGAGGGGAGAAAGAACAACGAAGGATCCCCAAGGGACTGAGCACAAGCAGCGCACACAGTGCAGGGTAGAGACATAAGGAAAAGGGTGAGAGACAGAACTTCTAAAGGTATACACAAGCCTGTGCCACAGGGCGATCAAGAATACAGGAAACCCCAGAAGGGAACACTCTAGGCTGTACTATACAGCATTCAAGGGAAAAAGGGAACCAACTATAGGAATACACTCTACGCTGAACCATTCAGCTCTCAGGGAAAGGGGAAGCCACTCAAAGGGATACTCTAAGGTATGCCACTAGGCACTCAAGGGAAAAAGGGCAACCACTCATATGAATACACTAGGCTGTGCCCCACAGCACTCAAGGGAACTAGGCTGCACCTTACAGCATACAAAAGATATGAAGTCCTACAACGAACACACTAGGCTGTACCATACAGTGCACAAAGGAAAAGGAAAACTACCTATAAGAATACACAAGTTGGCCCCACAACACACAAGGTAAAAGAGAACAGTAAGCAAACAGAGGAAGCTGCCTTGACACACACAGACCAGAAAAGGAGCACTGCTCACCGGAAACAGGAGACAGATTCAGCAAACAAAGAGAACTAAAACCAACAAAGAGGAGCAATATATAAGGACAGGTTACTGCCAAATGGAGGCAGAACCTCAGGGAGCAGAGCAACAGCTCAGCACAACAAAGGGAACAGAGAGAGAGAGAGAGAGAGAGAGAGAGAGAGAAAGCTAAACAAACAAACTGGAACAATACAAGGCACCAGCTTACCACAGACAGCACAACCTTAGAGTAGCAGAAAGCAGACCAGGCGTAGGGGAGTGAGGCAATCAAGCTCATGCTGGGAATACCCAGCACACACACACACACAGAATAAACAAGCACCATGGAGGAGAAAGGCTAAACTCCAACATGAAGACAAGCGCCCAAGCACAAGCTGACTTCAGATGAGCAAACAAAGCAATCAACGCTAAAGCAAGGATTGCAGGGAAAGGCAGGTTTAAATGGATCGAGCTTCTGACGTCTGCTGGCTGAGCCCCTGACAAGCCAATCAGGAGCGAGTCCCAAACATTCCCCTGCCTATCCAGCAGAATCATAAGACTCCTCCCCCTCACTATTTCTTTTCTCTCCTCCTTCCTTCTTCATTTCTTCCCCTAGAACATCTTTCACATTCAACTTTCTGCCATTTTCCTTCCTCCTTATAGGAGAGAGCAGCATGATGCGATTAATCGAGTTAAAATTATTAGTGCAAGGAAGAACCCTTAGTGCAATTAATCGCTGGCATTGGTGCATGCTTTTGATACGTGCTGAGACCCCCTTTTATTGCAGCAGGTAAAAGGTAGGTCTTCGTTTTCCTCAGGAAATGGCCACGTGGCAAGTGAAGCACTTGCCATGTGGCCATTTCGGGAAGAAGCTCTTACCACCATCCATTGAGGTGGCAGTAAGGGCTCTTGTGCTAACCCAGCGGTAACTGGCTAGTGCGTGGCACTGCCTGATTACCGCCAGGTACACACCGGCACTACAAAAATAAAAATATTTTAGTAGCGCTGGATATGACGGCGCACTGGGGTGGGAACTACCACTGGGCTGCTGTGGTAGCCCCGCAGTGCTTCCTTTTTAGCGAGCAGTAAGCCGGCATTGGGCTTACCGCCGTTTTGTAAAGGGCCTCTGAATGCATAGAAATTGTACACAAGTATGTGTAGAAAGTGTGATGGTATATACATACCATCAAGAGGAAAAGAGAGGGGTAGAAAATGAAGAACGGAACAAGCAACTTCCAAACTGTAGCCAGGAGAAACAAGGAGGAAAATTTTTTTTCTCAAAATAAAGAGAAACTACAAATCCCAGAAATCCTAGGGGTGGTGATTCAGTCTGAGAGAGCATAGGAGCCAAGGGGAGGAGCCTGGAATCTAATAAAATGCAGCTGGGGTAGGAAGGGCTTCTTTCAGTTCAGAAGAACCCTACCTAAAGCTGAGCTGAAGAGGCAGGCACCTGCAGATACAACTGTAAGGTATTACTATTACTAAAATACTGTTTATGACTTTGAACAGCCTGGCTGTTTGTTGCATGAAAGCTGTGAAGAAATAGGGTAGTTAAGGAGAGTATTCTAGAAATGAACAAAAACTGGTGGCTGACTGTCTGGCCTGAGACCAGAGGGACTAGGCTTATGGGGCAGTTAAAATACAGCAAAAGCCACCAATACATATACTGATACATTAGGGTAGTAGACTTATAAGACGTGTACATTTGCCATCGTGCATATGGTAAATGCTAATTCATGTTTCATGATTCCTCATGCGTTTTGCAATAAAGATTTTATGATTATCGAGGAGTGAGGCCATATCTTCCTGCTGAGAAAAAGCATTTGGAAAATAACCAGTGGTGTGCTGGAGCGGGCTCTCACGGGCTCGCGAGAGCCGTTTGTTAAGTTTTTAAGAATTTTGGGAGCCGGTTGTTAAAGTAGGTCTCCCCATGGCTACTTTAACAACTGACTCCCAAAATGTGGGCTTAGGCCCCCTCCTGAATTCTCTTTTACTTTGCTGGTAGTGACGCTGGCCCCACCAGCCAAGTAAATAGACTGCTGCTGCTCCCTGCTCCTTGTTTCTGACTCTGAGCATCAGGCTGGGACTTTTCATGCAAAGCACAAGAAGGTTCCATCATGCTGCTCAGAGCCAGAAACAAGCAGCAGAGAATGGTGGCAGTCCATTTATTGGCTGGTGGGGCTCAGCAAAGGTATGCTTAGCATGCCCGCACAAGGGAGGGGAGAGAGAGGCATGTATTCCACCCCCCACCCCCCCAAAGAAAAAAATTTCAGGGCCAGCTATGCCCGGAGAGAGAGCCCGTTGTTAAAAATTTACCAGCACACCCCTGAAAATAACTATAAAACCTCAGAGCCTACGGGCACCAAAGGTTAAAAACGAGGAAAAGAGTCAGATGTGGATGAGATTAAAAACTGTCCTAAACCAAAATCCTGGGTGTGGGAGAATTCGGAGCCTGCTCCTGGCACAGCCTCTTCCATTTTGCATTAAGCTCTTAGCATCCTTAGGTGAAGTTTGATTTGATGCTGCCATTTTCAGACTCCTGCTGTCAGGATGTGGCTGTTCTTTTCTGCTATCCCCCTGCTGGCAGGCAAACATCAAGTTCTATAAATCAAACTTTAATTTCATGACTTGAGCTCTTGGGGGGAATAACTCCACCTCCAGGTGTTTTGTAGTTCTGAGTGCCACAGGTAGCATTTGCTAATAATCACCTAGTAAGGGAAACCTGGCACGAGAGGACGTGTGGAAACAGCAAGCTGCGTTATCAGTCAGTACCTGCTGTTTTAAAACTGATTTTGATTACCATTATGGCAGAGTGGGCATTCCTTTTTAAAACCTGGCCTGGATTTACTTTGCTATTTCTATGTTGGTGTCCATCATGACCAACGTATTTAGAACGTTTAAGCTTGTTGTGGAAGGAGAAGGTCATATATTTAGGGGCTTTTTATTAAGCTGTGTTAAGCATCTAGCACAGGTTTCGCTTCATTAATATCTATTAAAACAGTCGGCGTAATTTAAAAAAAAACCCAAGTTACCTGCTTGGCGTGGGAGTAATTAGGACGGAGCAGAAGAGTGGCCTGCTGTGCAGTAGCGTACTAAGGGCGGGGCAGTAGTGGCGGACCATCCTCTGTGCAGGCAGCAAGGGGGTGCACGGAACAGCCGCACGGCTGTTGGATCCGCCGGTCCCCTGCCCCCTCTGATGTTACTTCCTGTCCCGGGACAGGGGGCCAGCAGAGTTGACACCTGTGCAACTGCTCCATGCACTCCATTGCTAGGACGAAGGGTGGTGGGTGAACAATATACATTAAGTTGTATATGAAAAGAAAGGAATACCATTAGCAATGGAAAAGGAGAAGGAGATCTAAAAAAAAAAAAAAAAGTAAAATGGGATTGTGGAAGTTGGTGAACCCTCAGACAGGTGTATGCGAAAAGCTCTCTCAAATGGGTGAGTCTTTAGGAGATATCTAAATTTGTGGGTAGGAGGGCTCAAGTCGTAGCATGGAGGGAAGAGAATTCTAGAGGGAAAGGACGAGCAAGAAAAATTCTTATAGATTCGTAGTGGGCCTGTTTTGGCTCAGCTCCTGTGGGGGCGGGTCCAAAATATTTATCATGTACTGCCCATTTTAGCATCTCTCTTCCCTCCCCTTTCTTCTGGGTCCAACATCTCTTTCTCTCCCTCCTTCCCTACCCCTCCTCAGTTCTGGCATCTTCCCATCCCCTCCAAACTTGCATGTCTTTCATGGCAATGATGAAGCCAGACTGCCTGTGGTCATTCCCTCTCGCGAACCCACCTTCTCTGATGCAACTTCCTGCTGCGGAAGACGTGCAAGTTTGAAAGGTGAAGGAGTGATGCTAAACCTGTTGGAGGGAAGGAGGAGAGATGCTAGACCTACAGGAGGGAAGGGAGAAGGGGGAGAGAGATGCTGGATCTGCTAGGGAGGGGGTAGGGCCGAGGGAGGGAGAGAGATGCCAGATGCACTAACGCAGGGACTTTACTGTGCGGTAACATTTCCTTGATGTAGCTGTTTCTGTGGAATCCAGCCATACAGTGGGAAGTATTCACAGGGTTGCCGAGAGACTGAGCCGGGCCAGGACCGCTGCCCCCCCTGATTGTAGCTGCTGTAGCCCCCCCCCCCCCCCCCCCCCCCCCAGGATCACCACTACTGCTGGCCCCCTGATCACACCTCTGCTGCTGCAACTGCAGTGCAAGAAATACCTTGGCTGGCGGGAATCCTGAGGCTCTGCCAGCAGAAGAGGCCTTCCTCCAGTTCTGCTCTTCACTCTGCCCATTGCCTGCCAAGCGGCTGCTTTTCCCCTCAGGCCGCAAATGCTCGGTTTCAATGGGCAGAGTGAAGAGCAGCACTGGAGGAAGACCTCTTATGCTGACGGGACCTATTAAGTCCTGCAGTGTCTGCTTCTCCAGGTCCTCCCCAGCCTCCAAGGGGGGGGGGGGGGGCTGGCGCTGGAGTTTTCTCTCTTCTGTTCCTGTTGGGATGCGATCCCTGTCAGAAGTAGGAGAGAGAGAGACCCCGGTGCCGGGCCCCCCTTTGAGGCCCGGGCCTAGGGAATTTTGCCCCCCTTGCGCCCCCCTCTCGGCGGCCCTGAGTATTCATACTCTTAGTGAATATATCTGACTTGTAGGAGGGAAAATGATGTATGCAAGACTAGTGGGAAGTATTTGTCAGTTGCCTATTCAGAGGTACCTAGCGGTGGGGAGACTGAAAAGAAAAAAAAGGAGAGAGCTTCCCCAACTGCTGCTTAATCCAGGAGTTTAGAGCAGTGGCATAGCCATGGGTGGGTCTGGGTGGGCTTGGGCCCACCTACTTTGGGCTCAGGCCAACCCAAAATTCTTCCACGCATTATTGGCTGGTGGGCATTCCCAAGCCTCACCAGCTGTAGGGGTCTTCCGGCAGCAGGAACAGTTCCCTTTCCTATTTGTTCCAGTTGAAGTCAATGTCCACACACTGCTGTCGCGCTGGCTTTCCCCTGCCACACACACTCAGTTGTCACGGAGAATGCGCAAATGGGTGAGGCAGCAGCAGCATGTGGACAGTACCACTAGTTGCAGTAAGAAGGAGAGGGAGCTGTTCTTGCCACTGGAGGACCATTGCAATTGGTGGGGCTTGGGGGTTGTGGAGACTACAGTCCATGTGCCCACCCAATTTGCCCAGTGGCCCATCCAAAATCTGAGGTCTGCCTACGCCTCTGGTTTAAAGGAGTCCAGAAGGCGAAATGAGAACCCTGTTCTGCACTGTGTAATTGGATGCTTATACTGCGTCAGAACCTTGTTCTGAAGGAACATTTATAAGTAGACACTAATTTCAGAATATTAGTATTATCAGAAGTGTTTCCTTGGAAATAGTAGCGCTAGGGCTTGAACCATGAAATGGAGGATCTGTACTCTCCTTCCCCCGTCAGAAAATCCACACCGGGGTTTGCTGATAGTGAGTTAGCCCTCCAACTGTGTCATCGTCCATAGCCTGTAAGATGTACCTAGCGAAAGGGCTACATATTTATCTCTGAAGTAACAAACCTAAATAAATAAATAAATAAAACCACACATTTACTGCTAATTGTCCTTTGGGGCTTGCATATCATTCCTATTTTATGGCTTTGACAGGAGCAGAGGGTTCTCGGTGATACAACAAACCCTCTCCTCTCTGCTGTTGACAGCTTGAGCACCTGATAAAAAGATTTGTGGTTGGACTGAGATGTGTTTTTTCTATACCATCTTTTATTTGGTTTTTTTTTGGTGCTCGATGGAACATGTTAACAACTTCATAGCTACTGTTCAGTATTTGTTCTACCGTCTGGTGAGTAGGAATGCAAAAAAAATTGACCAATAACCTTTTTACCACCCTTCCCAGTATATGCGGTAAAAAAAATATAAAACAGTGCATGAGGTTATATTGACAATTTCTTGGTAGCCTTCTATTCTCACTTGTCATTTTAATACCTTGGCTACTTGGGATTTATACCTAATTTCTCCAGCTCTGCCTTGAAAGCACTCGGGCTGCTTTTCGTAGCATAAAGCAAACGCACGAAGCACTGACTTTTGATGTTTTCCATCGCATGCACGGTACAGTAATACTGTGCAGGCTCTTCTAACGAGAGCATTATGCAGCATGAGTAACGGGTAATCTGAAACTGGAAATAAGAGCACAATGATTCCCTTATGCGGGCTGAGAATGAGCGGGTGCCATTAGCTCCTGTGTTTAAGCTTTTTTATCAGTGCAGAAAGATGAGGAGGAAAACCAGAGGGCTTCACTGCATTTGCTTGAAAAAAAAAATTGACTGAGGAGTTATTCTTCTGGCCTGGCGTAGCACTAAGTGAAACGAAAATGCCTTGACATGGATGGGTGGTTAACCATTCTGACAGCAAATTATTCTGATGATTAGAGGAAGCAAATAGGAGACCAAAGCAAAGACGTCCATACACACAGACATTTCTGTCTTCGTGCATGGCTGTTCTTCAAGTAAAAAAAAAAGAAGAAAATTGTGGCAGCTTTGAATGTTTTTTTTTTGTTTTTTTTTTAAGTGCTGGTGACGTTATTCCCGGATATTCAGTGCTGGACTATGTCCAGGCATTGACATTGGATATCTGGGTTTATGTGGCTGGCTATCTTTTATGCGGGTAAGTGCAATATTTAGAACATAGGGGCCCTTTCACTAAGGTGCGCCGAAAAATGGCCTGCACTGGCGAAGGCGCGTGTGTTGGATGCGCGCAGGCCCATTTTTCAGCACGCCTGCAAAAAAGGCCTCTTTTTATTGGCTGAAAATGGACGTGCAGCGAAGTAAAAATTGGCGCGGGTCCATTTTGGGCCTGAGACCTTACCGCCACCCATTGACTTAGCAGTAAGGTCTCGCGCATTAATCAGGCGGTAATGGTCAGCGAGCGTGCACTGCCGATTACCGCCCGGTTAGCGCCGTGCGGTAGAAAATTAAAAATATTTTCCGACGCGCATATCAGCTGCGCATAAAAAAATGGAATTACCGCCCGGGGCACGTGGTAGTCGGGCGGAAGTTCCAAATTGACACGTATTGGATGCTCGTAGGCGCCTACATGCCTTTAGTAAAAGGGCCACTTATAGGCATATTTTCAAAGCACTTTGGGAGGCTAAGTTCCATAGGTTTCTATGGAACTTTGGGAGGCTAAGTGCTTTGAAAATATGCCTCATTAACACTTAAGTGACATCACATAGATAGGACTGAGTTTTACGTGGTCCAATATGGCTACTTAACTTAGGAGTCCTTTTACTAAAGTGTGCTAATGGGACGACTTTCCTATGAGGAAAGGCTAAAGCGGCTGGGGCTCTTCAGCTTGGAGAAAAGGCGGCTGAGAGGTGCTATGATAGAGGTATATAAAATAATGAGTGGGGTGGAAAAGATAGATATGGAGCGTCTGTTTACGCTTTCCAAAAATACTAGGACAAGGGGGCATGCGATGAAGCTGGAGTGCAGTATGTTTAAAACAAATAAGAGAAAAATTTTCTTTACTCAGTGCATAATTCGACTCTGGAATTCCTTGCCGGAGAATGTGGTTAAGGCGGTTAGCTTTGCAGAGTTCAAGAAAGGTTCAGGCGGCTTCCTGAAGGAAAAGGCCATAGAATGTTATTAAATGGACGTAGGGAAAAATCCACTATTCCTGGGACAAGCAGTACAAGATGCTTTGCTCCGTGGATCTTGTCGGGTGATTGTGACCTGGATTGGCCACTGTCGGAGACAGGGTGCTGGGCTAGATGGACCTTTGGTCTGTCCCAGTGTGGCGATGCTTATGTCTTATGTCTTAATAATTAGCGTGTGCTAGATCTGATTATATTCCTATTGGTGTCTTATATAGGGGTCCTTTTACTAAGGCGCATAGGTGCCTACAGGCATCCAACGTGCGTCAAATTGGAACGGCCCGGCTACCGCGTGCCCCAGGCGGTAATTCTACTTTTGATGCGCATCCAAAATGAACAGCAGAAAATATTTTCGATTTTCGACCCTGTGGCTCTAACTGGGCGGTAATCAGCAGTGTACATGTACTGACGATTACCGCCCGGTTAATGCGTAAGACCTTACCGCTAAGTCAATGGGTGGCAGTAAGGTCTCAGGCCGAAAATGGAAGCTCGCTTGTTTTAATTTTGGCGCGTGTCCGTTTTCGTCCACAAAAAAAGGCCTTTTTTTTTTTCCAGGCACACTGAAAAATGGGCCTGCTTGTGCCCAATAGCGCAGGCCATTTTTTGGCCTGTTTTAGTGAAAGGACCCCTTAGCGCACACTAATCATTAGGACGTGCTAAATCTGTTGGTGCGTCTTAGTAAAAGGACCCCTTAGATGGTTTAGTGCTGAATATTGACACTTAACCGCATAAGTGCTGACTCCCTCCCCCCATCCCAGACTGCCCACGAAAGAGCCGGCTTTCACTTTAGTGGTCTGTGGTGCCCCATTCACCCGTAAGGGCTAAGGTAATGGTGTACAGTTGTGGGGAGTGGGTTTTGGGGGGGATTTGGGGGGCTCAGCACACAAGGTAAGGGAGGTATGCACCTGAGAGCAAATTTTGAAGTCCACTGCAGTGCCCCCTAGGGTGCCCGGTTGGTGTCCTGGCATGTGAGGGGGACCAGTGCACTACAAATGCTGGCTCCTCCCACGACCAAATGCCTTGGATTTGGCCGGTTTTGAAATGGCTGTCCTTAGTTTCCATTATTGGCGAAAACCGATGCCGGCCATCTCAAACCCGGCCATCTCTGACATTTGGCCAGCCCCAACCATATTATCGAAATGAAAGATGGCCGGCCATCTTTTTTGATAATACGGTTCGGGACCTCTCTTTGTAGATGGCCTGCGCCGTTCGATTACGCCCCTCTAGGATGCCATCTCAGGCGAAGAGCTGCAATACCTGATTGAGTGGAGGAGTGGCCTAGTGGTTAGAGTGGTGGACTTTGGTCCCGGGGAACTGAGTTTGATTCCCACTTCAGGCACAGGCAGCTCCTTGTGACTCTGGCCAAGTCACTTAACCCTCCATTGCCCCATGTAAGCCGCATTGAGCCTGCCATGAGTGGGAAAGCGCAGGGTACAAATAGACATTATGGGAGATTCTACATGGAATGTTGCTATTCCACTAGCAACATTCCATGTAGAAGCCTGCACGGCCACATTGGTGATCTGCAAGGGCCGACTTCTACATGGAATGTTGCTAGTGGAATAGCAACATTCCATGTAGAATCTCAAATAGTAGCAACAGTGGAGGAGTGGCCTAGTGGTTAGGGTGGTGGACTTCGGTCCTGAGGAACTGACTTTGATTCTCACTTCAGGCAGCTCCTTGTGACTCTGGGCAAGTCACTTATCCCTCCATTGCCCCATGTAAGCAGCATTGAGCCTGCCATGAGTGGGAAAATGCGGGGTACAAAAATAACAAAAACTAAATAATGGGCTGCACTTCTGTGCTCAATAAACTGATGTGTAAGGCATTTTTTTCACTCATTGGAAACACCTGAAATACACTGGATTATTTTCTCACAATCCTCAGCATCTGTTCTAAAACAGGAAAGGAGAGAGTTGTGCTTTTCTTTCCATTCAATACTGCTGATATGGCAATAACCTCTGAGCTATATCTCAGTTGTGAAGCTGCTCTTTTGTTCTTAAACTATTTTCATTTTGATTGGGAGATACTGTACAAAAGAAATAAAGGTATTAGACATTGTGCAACATGACAAGTTTTGAAATTGCATTTACCACAAACTAAGGACTCTTTTGCTTCTGTGTTAAATACAGTCTGCCCGATATTCAAAGCAATTTAGGGGTCCTTTTACTAAGGTGTGGCAAAAAGTGTCCTGCGCCGGTGTAGATGCGTGTATTGGGCACACGAAGGTTCATTTTTCAGTGCACCTGCAAAAAAGGCCTTTTTTTTTTTTTTTTGCCCGAAAATGGACGTGTGGCGATATGAAAATTGGCCCACGTTCATTTTGGGCCTCAGACTACCCATTCACTTAGCAGTAAGGTCTCACGCGTTAACTGGACGGTAATCGTCAGTGCACATACAATGCTCATTACCACCCGGTTAGCGCCACACGCCTGAAAATTTCCGGTTTTCAGGATTTCCTCATTGAATATCCATGATCTATTTGTAGGGTTACCATATGTCCGGATTTCCCCGGACATGTCCTCTTTTTTTGAGGACATGTCCGGGGCGTCCGGCGGGTTTTGCCCGCCCGCCTGTTTGTCCGGATTTCAACTTCAACTCTCGGCGGCCATTTTGAATCCCGAGCCGAGACCGAGAAGGATGCAGGGCAAGGCAGCGCTCTGGACAGGAAGGAGGGGGCTCTTTCCTGCCCCGAAGAGATCACTAGACCACCAGGGCAGTAGATAGTAAGTAAGGGGAGGAGAATATGTGACAGTATGGATTCCAATTGTGATTTCTGGTTCCACTGACTTGAAATATCGTAGTGCAACTAAACCTGGCATTTGTATGGGACACCTGATGGTTGTTCATGTTCCTGGAGGATTTCATCATAGTTGATGGATGAACTTGGCAAGTAAGATAATATTCAGTTGGATGCAAAAATTACTTTGGGAAGGAATAATCGGGCTTCAGTATGGGATAAGTACATGTTTGATCAGGATTGGTTGTGGACACCATATGCATGCTATCAATAGATCATGATAGCATGATCAGGTGTTTGTGGAGTGATCTTGAGTCAGGCAAATATGCTGTACTAGTCATGTTAGAGTGTTAAGGTTTTATAGTAATTGGGTAGTTGTGATAAGTCCAAGTGGGAATATCCTGATTGGTTTTTAATTCAAGTGGTTTGAATATTTAATAAAACTTTTCAATATGTGCATTGGACATATGAATAATTTTTTTTGTTACATTTGTACCCCGCGCTTTCCCACTCATGGCAGGCTCAATGCGGCTTACATGGGGCAACAGAGGGTTAAGTGACTTGCCCAGAGTCACAAGGAGCTGCCTGTGCCTGAAGTGGGAATCGAACTCAGTTCCCCAGGACCAAAGTCCACCACCCTAAACACTAGGCCAATCCTGAAAACCTGACTGGGTTGCAGTTCTTAAGGACCAAGGTTGCCCACCCATGCATTATAGTGAAGGCTGTTACCTGGCTTCCTTGGGGCACCTAAATGGAAGTGCCCAGTTATATAACTGCTACCAAACTGGGAAAAAAATCATTTAATATATCGGGTCCATAGTTCATTTGAAAAAAATTGAAGTGCTTTGAGTTAAATCTTTTTTTAAATTATTCAACTGGATGAAATTTGCTGTCCTTTAACTGGCATTTTAAAGCAGGATGCACGGCAGTCATTCCAATATCGTGAATTGTTTGGAACTTATTCCAATGGTAATGGCAAGTGCAGGATCCCCACTAGAAAACCTAATCAACCCAGATTTACTTCTTCTGCTTTTAGAAGGCTTCTGCCTTCTCCCTCCTACAGCTTTCTGTTGTAAATATTGTAAAATTTCAATGCTCCATAATTAAGCTGCAGCTCCTGTAGGATCAATATTTTTTACAATCAATTTATTTATTTTTGTTACATTTGTACCCCGGCGGGCAATGGAGGGTTAAGTGACTTGCCCAGAGTCACAAGGAGCTGCCTGTGCTGGGAATTGAACTCAGTTCCTCAGGACCAAAGTCCACCACCCTAACCACTAGGCCACTCCAATGTTACATTTAAATAATAAAAGTGCCAACTTTTCATACATACATTGCTCTTTATTTTCCTACTAGCCGTTGAGCCCGTTAAAACGGGCTGGTGGGTCGCCGCCCCTCCACCCGGCCTGTCTCTTCGCTATTCAACTTACATCTCCGCAGCAGGCAGAGATCAGCTGAGCTCCCATTGGCCTTCCTTCTCTGCCTGTGTCCCGCCCTCGTGTGATGTAACGTCAGCGAGGGCGGGACACAGGCAGGGAAGGAAGGCCAACGGCAGCTCAGCTGATCTGTCTACTGCGGAGATGTAAGTTGAATAGCGAAGAGACGGCCGGGTGGAGGGGTGGTGGCAGCGGCGACTCCGGGGGGGGGGGGCACCAGTGGCGGTGACCTCGGGGGGGGGGGGGGGTAGCAGTGGCGACCTTGGCGGTTCCCTCCCCTTCACACAGTTTCCCTCTCTGTCCCGCCCCCTCCCCGTCATCACGTATTGATGCGGGGGCGGGACAGACAGGGAAGTCTCTACTGCACATTTGCGAGTGAGTACGGTCACTCGCCGTTTATATGTTTGATTGGACTGCATCTTGTGACCTACTTTATTTTCTCTGTTTTGTTTCTGGACCTAAACGGGATGGGATCTGTCGGTCCAGAAGTGGTCTAAACCCTGTCATGTGTTCATCGATCAAATGAAATCTTGCACTTTTCTTCTAGAAACAAGAAATCCTTTCTCGAGAATTGCCTCTCCTTTTCAAAATATTGCCCCTTCATTGAGTAAACTGTTGGATAAACATCAGTTTTTAGAGGTTGTTAGGTTTGCTAACCTGACAGATACTAAATGCCCAATGCTCGCATTGCGTTGGGGGCACTAACCTAGAACATTTTCAGCAGTGTCAGTAGCCCATGCCGGCGAAAGGGAAGGAGGAGGGGTGTCAGCAGCCAATGGGGGCAGAAAATCAGGGGCTGTCAGTGGCCTTTATGGACTTGGAAAGAGGAGATTCTAGCTTCCACATCAACCTTGATTCCTTAGGAGAAGAGCAGCTGACTGGTCTCGAAATGCCTGAAGATACAGTAAGACACTCTAGGAATGAGAGGGGTTAAAGGAAATATTGTGTTAGGGATGAGCAGATGGGGGTTTGAGAGACTGCTGCTGAGGACAGGGTGGGGGACTGAAACCAGTGGCATAGCCAAGGGTGAGCCTGGGTGGGCCCAGGCCCACCTACTTTGGGCTCAGGCCCAACCAGTAGCAGCATACCTATGAAGTGTCTGGCAGGGATTCCCAAGCCCCACCAGCTGAAAATTCTTGTCCTCCCTGCATACCAGCCTTCCCTCTGATGTATTCCCGCCTATGCGGAAACAGGAAGTTGCATCAGAGGGAAGGAAGGCTGTGGAACCAACATGAGCAGTGTGTATTATTTGCTGCTTGCTGCCAGTGAAAATCTGCTAGTTAAAAGTTATGGGGGGAGGGGGATGTTTGAGAGACTATTTAGCATGCAGGCGAGAGAGGGAGAGACCAAATCACTTGTGGGACAGGGCGGAGTTCTGCCCACCCATCTTGGGCCCAGGCCCACCTAAAATTGGGTGTCTGGCTACACCCCTGACTGAAACAGGCCTGAACCTGTAACCACTTGGGATGATTGTGAGAGGGGGTGGAGAAAATATTATTCCATTATATTACTTCATCTCCTAATCTGTAGAATGGCAGCATGATCGATGTCTCCGTGACTCGATATAAGTGGGTTTGGGGTTTTAGTTTAAATACTAAGTGCTATTTGAATGTTTGGAGTAATGTGTGAGTAGGTTTGAATAGGTTACTGTGATTGTTGTTCTGTGTTCAATCGGTTCAAAACTCTGCTGCCCGTCTCGTCTTCCGCCAGGGCTGCTTTACTCATACTACCCCTCTCCTCAAGACCCTTCACTGGCTCCCTATCCGTTTTTGCATCCTGTTCAAACTTCTTCTACTAACCTATAAATGTACTCACTCTGCTGCTCCCCAGTATCTCTCCACACTCGTCCTTCCCTACACCCCTTCCCGTGCCCGCCGCTCCATGGATAAATCCTTCTTATCTGTTCCCTTCTCCACTACTGCCAACTCTAGACTTCGCGCCTTCTGTCTCACTGCACCCTAAGCCTGGAATAAACTTACTGAGCCCCTACGTCTTGCCCCATCCTTGGCCACCTTTAAATCTAGACTGAAAGCCCACCTCTTTAACATTGCTTTTGACTCGTAACCACTTGTAACCTCCTCTCCTCCTTCCTGTACACATTAATTGATTTGATTTGCTTACTTTATTTTTTGTCTATTAGATTGTAAGCTCTTTGAGCAGGGACTGTCTTTCTTCTATGTTTGTGCAGCGCTGCGTACGCCTTGTAGCGCTATAGAAATGCTAAATAGTAGTAGTAGTAGTTGTTCAGATATATTGACCCCTGACGCTGCTCTGGCGAGCGAAACACGGACCGTGTAGGGTCATGTCCTAAATGGATTGATATTGCTGGTGGTTTTGGACTCATTTAAACAACGGTTCACTGCATGTGGTGGGAAGCGCTAGTGGAACGCTTTTGGAGAGTGTGTGCTTCTAACGGCAATTCTGGAAGATTGACTTTCACCCTGCTCCACTGACTAGGTTTTCGCTTTTGTTGAAGGATATGGTTTGAAGATCTTGGTGATAAAACAACACGGACACATATATTTGACAGTGAGACAATGAGATGGACGATGCTCAAGTACAGAGATTTTTACACTCCAGTATTGGTTCCACATTGAGGAAGAGGACTTATGTGGTTTTGCTTTAATGAGAGTATGAGTGTGATGTGTGAATACGTGTTTGAATTTAGAGCAACAATGTGTAGAAGGTCTCTAGGTTTTATTCATTTCGTAGAGGAATGTTTTGCTATAATAGAGTAAAAATTAGTCATAGTTGTTGTTATGAAAATGTTTGAAATAAATATACATGAGATCTGCATACAGCGGAGGCAGTATCCATGCAGATCTCTATTATGCATATTCATTATGGATATCCTGAAAACCTAGCCTTTTTGCAGTACTCAAGGCCTAAACTGAATCCTTTCTTTTAGCTAACCAGGTTTACAGGAAGCCCTAAAGGCAAGGGCAGAATTTCAACATGGCAACTTTAAATCCTATTGTTTCCCGTTTTTGAAGTTTAGACTTGCACTGGATTCCACGTAGACTGTAGTACAGTCTTGATTAGCTGACCTTCACTAATCTGACCATCTGGCATATCTGACAGAACCCCCCCCCCCCCAGTGACATGCTTATTTCTATTAAAACATTTTGAAAATTGGGAGCCGTGTCTTTGTTTATACATTGTTTGAGGGGTCTATTTAGGGTTACCATATGGCTCCAGAAAAAGGACGGATTGAGCCAGCCGGGTTTTACTTCCATTGCTTTCCAAGCAATGGAAGTAAAACCCGGCAGGCTCAATTACTTCCATTGAAAGTAATTGCTTTCCATTGAAAGCAATGGAAGTAAAACCCGGCTGGCTCAATCCGTCCTCCTTTTTCTGGAGCCATATGGTAACCCTAGGTCTATTCAGTGTTCTCTGTATTATCTGATTTTTCACTTATCCGACAACGGTGACTTTTCACTTATCCGACAACGGGTGGGTCCCATTTACGTTGGATAATCGAGACTGTACTGTATTTGTTTTGACTAGAGCGGTTAATATTCATTGGAGAATTTCTTAACGCACCCATTTCCTGTAACTTTTCTGCTTAGCCCAATCAGTTAATGGAAATTTTTGCTTTAGCATAATGGTGTATTACATGAGCATTAAAAAAAAAACCACTCAATATATCCAGCTACGTGCTGCAGCCTTGAGTTTTATTCTGAATAAGTGATGACAGTGTAGCACAGCAGTAATGGTCAGAAAAAGACCATGTGTTTTTTTTTCTACTGCATGTAAAATGCTGTTTAATCTGAAATTAAATTGGCAACAGGCTGGGTAGGCGCTGCTTCGTTCAAATATGTAGTGAACAGACATCCCCTGCAGGCATTAAGATCTTGGCATTTCCTAGTTTGACAACTTAACAGGTACCCAGTGTCATTTCATTTCTGGAGCTGCAATGTCTATCCTGAACTTTATGTTTATTTATTTATTAGGATTTATTTACCGCCTTTTTGAAGGAATTCACTCGAGGCGGTGTACAGTAAGAATAGATCAAGCATGAGCACAAGACAATTACAGCAGTAAAAATATTCAAAAACAAGACAAAGTATGGCATGGTATACTATTTACAATATCAACACAATACGTAATAGAACATTATCTTCAAAATCTGCACCTTAGTCCACAAAATCGTGTACGGCATAGTCCCAGAATACATGACAGACCTCAGACTTTCCAATAAGAAACAAAGTCAGATTGTCAAGATCTTACCTAAACCTACACTACCCAAATTGCAAAGGACTGAAATACAAAACAACTTATGCAGCCGGCTTCTCTTACATAAGCGCACAACTATGGAATGGGCTCCCAAAAGCTGTGAAAACAATCCACGACCACTTGGACTTCAGGAAATCACTAAAAACCAACCTTTTCAAAAGGGCCTACCCCAACGACCCCACGTAACCCTCTTCACCTACTAACACAGCATGACTATGATCGAACAGGACAACTCGCAATTTTCATCCATTCCGACCCTCCACTTAGACCTCCTACGATCACTATACAACTTTGTATTTGTTATCCACCGACTGGGCAAACGCCTTTGACGGTATTATGTAAGCCACATTGAGCCTGCAAATAGGTGGGAAAATGTGGGGTACAAATGCAAGAAATAAATAAATAAATTATAGGTGATGTGAAGCGTAAAGCAAAGATGTAACATACAGAAGGGTAAGAAAGTAGGAAGAGTTAGAAAGTAAGGTGACTGATTTAAAGAAAGTTGCACATGGGGTCAGAGAAATGGTTAAATGTTATCTCAGCTAGAGTAAGAGTGGGTAAACATGTCCTGCTGCAGTATATGCAACCTGAGTACTCCTTGTGTGTGTGAGTGAAACTAATGAGTTAGTTACTGCTTCCATTACCATTAAAGGCCTGGTTGAAGAGCCAAGCTTTCCTCTGCTTCCTGAAGTACATATAGTCTTGTGTTGAGCCTTTCAGGCAGTGCATTTCAGAGTGTGGGGGCTACTCTGGAGAAGGCTCGCTTGCGGGTATCACATCGTGCAATGTCTTTGGAGAGGGTGTGGTTAGTGAAAGTCCTTGGGAGGACCTTAGTGTCCTTGGTGGTGTGTGGAGGATCATCCTATTTTTCAGGTACTCAGGGCCATTTCCTTTCAGGGCCCTGAAGATGTTGTGAGGCATAGCTGATACTGGTACTTTATTTGTCATATAGCAGCATTAGCATTAGAAGGATTTGTACAAAATCCAAAATAATAGTAATACATTCTAAAGGTCTAAAGTAGTAATTTGAATTGCGTCGAACTAGCACATCTTGACCGTCTCCAATAAGGCCCTGGGAATCCGAGGTCAACCCAAAGCATCTCATTTATATGATAATTACAAATAACCAATGGCTAGTTTTTCATGATTCAAGTCTAGTCCTGTGGGATTTGTATGTTTACTAGACAGCAAGTATGTGATTATGTCATGCTAATTAGTTTCTAGGTGACAGAAGGAATGCGCTGCAGATGAGCCCAAGTTTTATAACTCTGTGCTGAACAACCTTGCTTCCTAGTTACATGGTTTATTTTTAGATCAAATAGCTAACCCTCATTAAGGCAAACTGGCAGTTGTGAATGTGTCGCATAGCAGCTTCAACAGGGGCATTAAAAGCTCGTCATAATTCTGTTATCAAAACTGTGCTTTTGTTTTTAGAACATTGACTGTATTCCAGTGCAGGTTAACTTTCCTTGACCCTAGGGGGTGACGATTGCTATCATATGACAGGTGGTACGGGAAACATGAAACAGTTTTGAGGTTAATATACTAAACTGAGAACATGGGGGAATTAACTTATGGGTAAGCTCTAAGCAAGACAGAAAAAGTAAGTATGCCTATGCATAAATGGGAGGGAAATCTTACTCATTAAGGGGCAGATTCTGTATATGGCGCCGAGATTTGCATGCCAAAATTCAGGTGCATTCTAAAACTACGCGCATAACTTAATTGGCTCAACAAGCCAATCAGCGTTTTTAACAGCACGTAACAAGCAATAATGAGCACTAATTGATAATAATTGCAAGTTATGCGCACAAGTCGGTAAGCGCATTCTATAATGAACTGCGCCTACATGGTGAAGCGTGAAGGTCAAAAGGGGCGTGTTTATGGGTGTTTCGTGGCCATTCCAAAATTTACGTGCATAGGTATAGAATATGGAGCAGGCCGCCTAAATCTATGTGCCGGGATTTATGGCAGGTTTTCATTGGCACGCACAGATTTAGGCTCGATATCAACTAAGCATGTTCTATATACTGTGTGTAAATCTCATAGAATACGCTTTGGCGAAACTGTGCTCCATGAGGATTTTTTAGGCTCCATGTAAAGAATCTGGCCCTAAAGGACTAAATTCTATATATGGTGCTGAGAAAATCATCGCTGAAAAAAAAAACGCACTTAGGGTTATTTTGTAAACCTTGTCTAAAGTTAAGCTTGGTTCATAGCATATGCATAGCACCCATTCCTGCGACTAAATTTAGTCGCAGTCATTTATAACTAAAACTTGGTGTAAAAACACGACTAATTTAGGTGCGGATTGGGCATATTCTATAACACTGTAAATTATAGGAATGCCCATGACCTGCCTGTGCCCCTCCCATGGCCACGTCCCCTTCTGAGATCCACATGGTATGATTTATGTGCACCACTTTATAGAATACGCTTAGGGGCTCATTTTCAAAGCACTTAGCCTTCCAAAGTTCCATAGGTTTCTATGGAACGTTGGAAGGCTAAGTGCTTTGAAAAATCCTAATTGGTACTAATTAGTACTGATAATTGCTTGTAAACATCCAATTATCGGCACTGATTGGCTTGTTACCCAGTTAAGTTCCATGCACAAATCAGGCTTGCATACAGAACTTTAGTCGCCATTTATAGAATCTGAAGGTAAGTCCTTTTTTCTTCAGGTGGAGGCAACAGGCGTTGTGTGTGTGTGTGTGTGTGTATGTATATGTGTGTGTGTGTATGTATGTGTGTGTATGAAGTCCATACACACTGTTAGCAATGCATCAATACATTCTCTTCTGTACTCTCATCCCCCGTAATTTTATCACATTTAAACCTTAATTTACAGTTAAAAATGTTATACCCGAATGTTCTTTGCTATTGTTCTGTTGCCCTATTAGTATCCGTTGTTCTTCCACTGTTCCATTGTTCTTTTTCCTTGTTCTATTCCCTTAACGATACTTTGACTTTGTCTTAACTTAACTCCTCACAATGTAACCCATAATCGAGTTGTAACAAATTGTATTTCCATCATTACAATGTATTGTAAGCCACACTGAGCCCGCAAATAGGTGGGAAAATGTGGGATACAAATGCAATAAGTATGTATGTATGTATATATATATATATATATATATAAAGACTGACAGAGCTGGCCTCAGGGACTCCTGTCAGGCCAGCCCCCAAATTATTACGCACTTGAGGGAGCGTTACACTACTGTAGTATGTTAGCTAACAGGTCCAAGAGTGTGGCATTTCAAAGTCGTCTTTCAATTCAGAAAATGTGAAACATCCTAGTATAGTAAAAATACGTGCAAAGGAATAGTGGTAAGTCTACAGAATAGCTGTTTCTTACAGGAATATGTGTGCCCTATGTTTAGACCATGTTACTCTCATGATGTCAAACAAGAACCCATGTCATTCATCTGTGACAGATGAATTCTGTGTTTATCCAGAAAGAATGCTTGTAAAAGGCTAAAAATATATTACTTCAAAAAAAGCAATAGAAAACACAAATATGCAGTAAAAAGTTCAGCTCAAACTAGAAGAAGCAAAAATGTTGCATGTACTACTTGCCCTACCCTGGGATTTTATATAAACAGCCGCCTTCTTTTTCAGCTAAGAAAATGTCGAGGACTGAGCATAACAAGAAAATAAAGAATTCACCAGTTAAAAAAAAATGGAAAGGAACTGCAGAAAAACAAAACAACAACAACAAAAAAAAAAAACAACGCATGATGAGAAGGAATTTCCCAGAAGGTCTATCATTTAATCCAGGGCAATAATGGCTAGAAAATCCAAACAACCAAAATGTCTTCCTGCTGTTCTTCTGTTGTATGTGTCCAGACATCCTTGTTAAAAATACAGACAGAAAGGTCATGAAGTCTGAAAAGGACTGAAAAAACCCACAACAAAACAATGGGCTTAAGATAGTTACCAATTTTTTACTGCCGTCTGGAGCTCTTTGCACCTGGCTGCTAGGCAGCTCTTGCTTGAATGTTTCTGACTTGAGCATTTCCTATTGTCCTAGATCAATCTGGAAGAGCAGATCTGTTTAATGGGGAATTTGAAGGTACCCTGGCTGCATATAATCAGAAAACATTGACTAACACTGCACCTGATACTATGTTTAGCAGATTAAGGTGTACTGTACACTAAGCAGGGCAGAATTAATTCTTTGGCAAACCCTTACACAATTATGCAGGTTAGGCTCCCATCAAAATGTAAATACATGTTATAACCAGTGTTGCCAGGTGGAAAATTTTTTTCCCACCCAATCCAGCGTAAAAACAGCCCAAAACCTGGCCAAACTCAAACCCCGCCCCTGACACTCCCACCCCCGAGTCATCAACCCCGCCGTCACCGGCCCCGCCTCGCCCGTCATCGGCCCCGGCCAAAATGTCACTAACCCCGCCCCCCGTGGCCGAAAAAACCGCCCGAAAAACCGCGGAAAAGAAAAAAAAGAAGCCCAAAAAACCGCGACCCGCTGCGGGCAAAAATTTCCCGCGGCGGGTCGCGGAAAACCGCCCAATTGGGCGGTAAAACTGCCTACCTGGCAACACTGTCGCTGACTCCTCCTGTGGACTGGAGAATAATGCACAGGGGATGGAAAGAATAGATAGAACTCTGCAGGCACCATTGGAGCCGACTCTGTGGGTGCTTGAGCACCCCCAATATTGAGAAAATTCCTTATATGTGTCCAAGGAGGGGTCATTTCCATTGGGCTTAGCACCCCCAATAATTTTGAAATGTTGGCTCCTATGGCAGGCACTAGTGGCTCTGGTCCTCTTCCCCAATAGGTTTTTCTTCCTGCCAACAGCTGAAAGCAAACATCTACTTTAGGATTTGTTCAATTAGCATATCTGAGGAGGCTCCTTATGAACATTTGGGTCCTAGGTATATGCGTAGTTTCAAGGGGTGTGCAACAGTACTGTAGCCAGACATATTATGTTGGGTAAGCCTAAGCCCAAAGTGGGTGGGCACACAATTCCACCCCCTCATACTCTCTACCCCCACCCCTGGCTCTGCACCAGCAATCCCCAACAAATACCTGAGCTGGCAGGGATCTCCAAGCCCCACCAGCTGAAGGTCCTCCAGAGGCCAGAACAGGTCACTCCCCTACTTGCTGCCCTGTCCATGCATTGCTATCGCCCTGCACATGCTCGGTTTTTGCACATGTGTGTATAGGAGGTTGGCCCCAGCAGCAGTGCACAGACAGTGCTGCCGGCTGTTACAAATAGAAGAGTGACCTATTCAGCTTCTGGGACTTGGGGATCCCCCACCAACCGTAACAGGGGTGCCCAAAGTGGATGGGTCCAGACGCATCCGGGCCTGCCTATGCCACTGGTATGCAAGGGCACTTCTTCATGTTCCATGTCTTTGGTACCCCTTTTACTAAGCCGCATTCGGCGTTACTGTTCACTTAAAACAGCAAAATGGCGTACTGCGGAATATGCTCAGGCATCCTGCAGTAAGTGCCAAATCAGTACGTGCTAACTGTGCAGTATAAAACTTTTTTTTGACGGGGTGTATCAGCGCATGGTAATGTAGCTGGTTAGCACAGGATTACTAGGTGACCTCATACTGCTTACAAAATGGGTGGCAATAAGTGCTCAAACAGTTTTTTTTTTAATTCTCATGTGCTAATAGTAACATTAGCGCATGACCATTAATATAGCAAATCCACCATTTTACAGCTAGGTAAATATAGCCTTAGCAAGGGGGAAAGAAACTGTAGAAGAGAGCACTAAGGTCGCTTTTTGCTGTAGCTTAGTAAAAAGACCCCTTTGTTCTTTAAGCAAGCACTGTATATGCAGTAGAAATTTAAGCATGCAAAACTGTTATTCACATGATGATAGATACAGTATATGCGCATACATGCAATATGCACGCACTCAATTTGTAGTTGCGTAAACAAATTGAATGCACACTCATAAATGCACATCCTTGGTATGCCTTAATTCTGAAACAGTACGAGCAGGAAAAAATGTCTTCCACAGGGATATCAAACAGTACGACACAAGAGTGGAAGAAACCGACCACAATTCCCAAGTAGATCACAAAGTTGTTTATTCATCCAAAGTTGACAAACTGAACCCAACACAGGCTGTGTGTAGTTGTCACTGCTGTTGTTTTACTAGAATCACATCAACCTGTGAGTGACTCATCAGCAGACCCTTGAGGCAGGCGATCACGCCGAAACACGGTCCTGTGTTGGGTCCTAACTGTTTGGTCTCAGCTGTTGCTTCAATAAACATTTGAACAAACATTTTTGTATCTGTTTCCTGTGTTGGAAGAGTCTACAACCCTACTTCTCCTGCTCCTGACACTAAGGACGAATGTGAAGGGTCTATTGTTCCGAAGGATGGTGGCGTGTGTGAAGATTTGACACACATTTGACGTCACCTTAAGAGTCTGCATGTTGAGTAAAGCAAGATTTTTAACAGTACAGAAAAACTGAACTCACACCAAGAGATGCAATTCTATCACTAGTATGATAAATCCAAAAGAAAATGCTAAATTATTAGCATCTGATCACACAAAATGAAATGAAAACATTTGTTGACAATACAAAATTATTGTCTATACTTGTAGAACAGAACCAGATAGAAACTGTGCAGGCAGATTGGAAACAAAAGGGAAAATAAAAGAGGGAGCAGTGCTGTTGTAGGTGCGTGTATTGACGCGCGCAGGTCCATTTTTCAGCGCACCTGCAAAAAAGTCCTTTTTTGGGGGGCCGAAAATGGACGTGCAGCAAAATAAAAATAGGCATGCGCCCATTTTGGGACGGAGACCTTACTGCTACCCTTTGACTTAGCGGTAAGGTCTCACACGTTAACCGGGTAGTAATCGTCAGCGCACGTACACTGCTGATTACCACCCGGTTAGCGCCATGTGCGTAAAAAATGAAATTACCACCCAGGGCACGCGGTAGCTGGGCGGTAGTTCAAATTGACACACGTTGGACCCATGTAGGCGCCTACCCGCCTTAGTAAAAGGGCCCTCACATGATGGAGAATGGAGCTGGTACATCAGGACCTTGTAGGGAAGAGACAGCAGCAGTAGATCGAGACATGGAGTAGAGTGGTACTGCAGCTAAAGGAGGGGGGGGGGGGTCATGCATTGGTAAACCACAAAGATAAGAACAATTTGACAAAATTGCCAGGAAAGCAATAAAATTGGGCCCTGATCATACCTATCACTTGAGTCTTCTTTGTCATCAGCATCTTTCTGGAAACACTTCCTGCACAGAGAGGCCATGATTGTGGCTATTAAGCCCTGCTCCATGCCTGCCCCCAGACGTGACATCACAGCATAGAACATTTCAATTTTTACTTCATTTGCAGTGCAGGCTGCAGGCGCTTGCCTAAGGAGTGAATTAAGGAGTATTAGGGTGCTCCTGTGTGAAGTATTAAGTTATGTCCAATAAAAAAGGTATCATCTATTTTCTTTTCCATGTTTTATTTCTATTGATTACCTTTAAAGGTGGACTAACACGGCTACCACACCTCTCTATATGTAAGATGGATTAAATGTACCAAGTATAATGGTGAAAGGCCGTAATACTGTCATGTGCCTTTTAAACGACATTCCTGTGATATGGGGTTGCAGAGCCATTTCATACAGGAACCATTTATTTTCCTATAAGTTAAGACATTTACACAATCTTACACCAGTCTCGGCCATCTCTCAGAAGACCTGTAGTTCTCAGTCAAACCTTTTTCTACTCAGGGTTTGCTTTTAGGTCTACTTAACACATGATCCATTAGGTTCAAATATAATCTATCTATGTGATTCCATTTTAGACCATAACCTAGATACTCTTTTTTTTGAACTGAGTCAAGTTTCACTGAGGGAGAGGAATCTTATCTCCATCAAGCACATCCCCCAGGCAACACTTATTTTTCAAGTTTCCCAGAGGAGCGGAAGGGGTGGGGGTCTAGCTGTACTTAGTCTGCGTATTAACTTTAAAACTCCAGCTTGGTAGAATTTATTGAGCTATAAACTTAAGGCCTCTCCTCCCATAGATTTTCACCTAATTTACCAGCCTCCTCCAATGTCACCTTCATGGAGCTCTATGATTTATCTGCTTGTGTCCTAGTATCACCTTTTTCTGTCTTCCTGGGAGATTTTAACATTCATATTTATAGCCAAGATTAGAGAGAATTAGATTTTATTAGTGATCTGGGCCTCTTCTAATTAGCAACTCAACTGACACTTAAAGCAGGACATATCCTTGATTTTATTCTCATCAATGTTCACTCCTTAGCCCAACTTATTTTTAAGACCTGCATCCCTTTGCCCTCGACAGATCACACTTTTGTTTTAGCCTCCCAGGTTTACTTTCAGACTAAGGACTAAGGTGGAGTTTCTACAGTCAAATCAGTGATTTTCAAACTATGGATAGGGATAGGTTCCTTGGCGCCTCTGATTTAGAAATAGAAAATTTTTCCTTCCTCGCTGGGATCTCAGGACACCTTCTGGAATACCTGCTTGCGTCTGGCCTTAGGTTTAACAGCCTTTTTACAAGACCAAAGTATTACCCCTAAAATTGCAAAGGATAGTACCATGCATGTTTACCCTTGCTTAAGAGGCAAGGCCACCTTTGGAATGTCAGTGGTATAAAACCGGAAGATCAGACCATGCCATGGCTTTCAAACAATTAGCTCATACAACCGGATCAACACGAACATATCTAAACCTCCACTACCCAAGCTGCAAAGGAATCAAATACAAATCAACTTATGCATCCAGCTTGTCTTACATAAGCACACAACTATGGAACGCACTACAAAAAGCCGTGAAAACAACTTATATCCACCTAAACTTCCGGAAATTACTAAAAACTTACCTGTTCAAAAAGGCATACCCTACCGACCCTACTTAAATATCTGAACGCTGCACCACTATGAAACCAAAGAACGTAAGTAAGGTCTCACACGTTAACCAGGTGGTAATCATCAGTGCGTGTACACTGTTGATTACCACCCAGTTAGCGCCATGTGGTAGAAAATAGAAATGATTTTCTGCTGTGCATTTTGGACGTGCGTAGAAATTAGAATTACCGCCCGGACAACGCGGTAGCCAGGAAGTAGTTCTAATTTGATGCACATTGTACGCGCATAGGTGTCTGTCATGCTTATTTTTGAAAGAGGAGGACGCCCATCTTTCGACACAAATCGGGAGATGGGCGTCCATCTTGCAAGGTCGTCCAAATTGGCATAATCGAAAGCTGATTTTTTAACACCCTCGACTGCTTTTTGTTGTGGGGACGACCAAAGTTCATGGGGGCATGTTGGCAGGGTAACAAAGGCGGGACTCGGGCGTGATTAGGAGATGGCTGTCCTCGGCCGATAATAGAAAAAAGAAGGGCGTCCCTGATGAGCACTTGGCCGACTTTACTTGGTCCATTTTGTTTTCATGACCAAGCCTCAAAAGGTGCCCAAACAGACCAGATGACCACTGGAGGGATTCAGGGATGACCTCCCACCATAAAGATCAACCACTAACCCCCTCCCACCATTAAAAATACTTTTTTGCCAGCCTCTATGCCAGCCTCAAATGCCATACTCAGGTCCATCGCAGCAATATACAGGTCCCTGGAGCAGTTGTAGTGGGTGCAGTGTACTTCAGGCAGGTGGACCTGGGGGGGGGGGGGTTGGGGGGCTCAGTACACAAGGTAAGGGAGCTATGCACCTGGGAGCAATTTCTGAAGTCCACTGCACTGCCCCCTAGGGTGCCTGGTTGGTGTCCTGGCATGTGAGGGGGACCAGTGTACTACAAATGCTGGCTTCTCCCACGACCAAAGGGCTTGGATTTGGACGTTTTTGAGGTGGACATCTTTGGTTTCCATTATCGCCGAAAACCGAGGACGAACATCTCTAAGGTTGACCTAAATGTCAAGATTTGGGCGTCCCCGATGGTATTATCGAAATGAAAGATGGACGTCCATCTTGTTTCAATAATACGTGTTGCCCCGCCCCTTCGCGGCACCGTCCTTATAGTTGGGCACCCTTAGAGATGGTCATCCCCATTCGAAAATGCCTCTCCACGTGTCTTAGTTAAAGGACCCCCATGTTATCAGGTTACTATTTTACTTGAAAGATATATGGATACAGGGCACTGCTTTGCGCCTTTCCTAGCAAACTGGTTCTTTACAGTAACTGGGAATTTTGCCCAATATGCTCTTATTTTCCATGTGGTGTGACTCAGGGTGCAACACTCTCCCATTTTGTTTAATGTCGTCTACTCTCCCTTAGCAACCCTAATTCAAGATTTAGGCTTTATCTGTTTTGCTATGCAGCTGATAGTTATTGACTAATTTGGACTTTTGAGAATGATTCTAGATACCATCTCAGGGAAACTTTGTACCATTGCGGACTGCTTAGGAAGCCCAAAACTTAAGCTATGCTCTTCTCCTATTCCAATACTCCAATGTTTTTAGGGGATCTTGATCTCTTAGGCATGGTTATACCACTTAAAATGTCAGTGAAAATTCTCGGTGTGATTATTGATCAAGATTTCCACTTCCATGCCCACATGTCTACTGTGGTAAAAAAGTGCTTCTTTATGCTGAAGCAGTCATGCTGTCTATTCTGTTTTGGACATGGGCCTTACGTGAATTCTAATTCCTGCTCTTACTTTATTTTTCAAGGGGTTAAACTCTTTCCTTTGGAGATTACAACTGGTCCAGAATACCGCAATAAAGTTACTCAAAGGAGCCAAACATTCAAATGGTTCTCAGCACCATACCAAGAGCTGTGTGCACAGGGCATCTACATGGAAGGATGCAAAAATTGCTTCTAGCCCACTGTCTTTTTTTCATTGGTGGTGGAGACGCAGGAGGATATGGTAATAGCGGTTAGTGTATTTGGGTTTTTATAAAAGTTTGGACAAGTTCCTGGAGGGAAGGTCCATAGTCTGTTATTGAGATGGACATGGTGGAAGCCACTGCTTGCCCCAAGATTGGTAGCATGGACTGTTGCTACTATTTGAGATTCTACATGGAATGTTGTTACTCTTTGAGTTTCTGCCAGGTATTTGTGACCTGGATTGGCCACTGTTGGAAACAGGATACTTGGCTAGATGGACCATTGGTCTGACCCAGTATGGCTATTCTTATGGGTGAATAGATGCTTCTAGGTTGGTCTTTGAGAAGAGTGGGAGGCAGATTATGGTGTGCCTGTGATGGTTTTTCCTCTTGCATGCTTTGAATCTCTTGTTTGCCTGTTAGAAGAAATATGTTTTCTAATTAAGGCATTTGATCTGATCCTTGGGGTTTGTGCCATAGTCAGCAAATTCAGATCTCACAATTTTACTCCTTGAATGACCTGGATCCCCACCTGTCAGCTCCTCATTCATTTCTTGCAGATAAAGGTGCATGCTAAGATTATTCCAGGGTCTTTGTCGGTGCTGGTCTGCAGAGATTCTTTCTTGCAAGTATTCATAGCAATATTTCTTTAAGAAGGATTGAGATGCAAGCATACCTGATATCCAGTAGCACCGAGTTATGGGCTGTGGTAAAATTACAAGATACATTATTAAAACAGAAGTAAACAAAACAATATATTTGACAATCCAATATATATTGCACAAGATAATCATAGAACCATTTCCGAGATACAATGGACACATTTACAATGGAAGGTAGACATACATTTTTCATTTTCTCTCCATTATGCTAATTTTATACTGAAACATTTACTTTCTTATCTTATAAACATTGATTGTTACTTGAATAGAACATTTTTGTAACACGGTGACCAGAAAGTTAACTATTATCTTTCTCTACACTGTGCCCCCTCTCCGCTCCCAGAATCTGTTAACTACATTCCAGATAGTTCCTGTGTTCTAGAAGCTGGATCTGAAATAAGGAAAGAAATGCTATTCATTGGTGTGGAAAGACTTTGAATGCAGTGAGCGCCACACAATTATTAAAACATTACTTCCTGGTCTCTGGAAAAGCATCTGTAGACAATCCTCTCATACTAACAAGAAGGTTCTTTTCCTCCGAGGACCTCGTGAAGCTAATTTCTGCATCCGTATTAAACTGTGAAGCACATTCCTCCATTTCAAAAAGGATGGGGACTCTGCACTTTTCCATGCATGTAACATTTCTTCCCCCCCCTCCAAATTTTCCTATTAGTTCCCAAAGAATTCAGCAGGTTCAATGTCATCTGGTGTAAGCCTGAGAAGCTGAGTGAAAGGGGCACCCCTCACATTAGTTGGTTTGGGACCTGGGTTTATCTAGGGAGGCCATAGTAAGCCGCACCTGACTTTTACTCCATAATTTACTCCATACACAGCCTTTCTGTCTAAATCAAATGTTACTGTCGTTCATTATATTTATTTATTTTAACATTTATACCCCACGTTATCCTGAACATACTTGAGTTCAATGTGGTTTACAATAAAAAAGAAAAAATGACAGGCAAGATATACAATACTATAAACAAAATATCAAGTAATGTTACAAGAAATAATTTACTTGGGGATAGCTAGATCACTCACTGTTTCTCCACCACTTACCTATAAGGTAAGAATGATTTACAATTGCAAGAATACAAAGGAATTAAATGCTATATTTCTGTAATTTCGCTAGCATGTATTGCAAGATTTAAAAGTATGTACTCAGAGCATGGCACTAAATTTTAAAAGTGACCATGTGCTATCAGAAGATACCATATACTCAGAACACAAAGAGACTATATTTTTAGCTTCAAAAAGGATTATTAAGTTACGATATGATTAATGCAATCATATAAATAAGGTTACAAGCGCGAGAGAGTTCTTTTAAGAGATCTTTACAGATAATCTGTACTTAAGTAAAGTAGCCAGTTTAAAAGTTAAGGTTATAATTTAACTTACAGGAGAGTCTTTGTTACAGAGCTGAGTGATGAGCCGCATGGTCAGGGATCAGGGAGCAGGGCTTCTGCAGAGATGGATCTGAGTTGCAGCTGAAGAGAGAATCTGCTTGTCTGGAACAGCTTCTATCTTTTATGTCTTGCAAGCTTGCAGGAGGATATGATCACAGAGTCCCAGCACTTGCTTCCTGGTTTGCACTGGATAACTTGCAAGGCATTATGGTTATTGTAGTCTGTTCACATGATCACATTATAAGCCTTTCCTTTCTGCATATGTCCTGGCGTCCATTTGTCTGATAACTGATGGGAGGGGGCAGGTATACCTCTGATGACAGGCAAATGTTTTGTTTATGGTTTTCCTCTGAGTTCTTTGTTGTCAATGGGTTCTCCAGACTTTCTTTCTCTTGGGTCTTTGGTTTTCGGAGATGTCTGGATGAGCCTTCAGGTACCCACCTTAGTCATGCTTTTGTTAAACAGCCCTTTAAGTGGGAGGAGAAGGAAGCTATATATCTCTTTTGTCTTTGTTAAGTGTTCCCAAAAGTTTCCCAGGAAAAGGGAGGGAGAGAGAGTTTGAAAACTCTTTGCAGGCAGTACCTTTTGTCTTTTAAATGTTCCCCAAAGGGAGGGGGAAGAGGGCTTTGGAATGAAAGCCAGTTCCTGCTGCATCTTCAAATATATATTTTTAAAGCTGTATTTTTGTATTGCTATATATATATTTGTATCTGATTCAGCACAATCTGCTCAATAATTCTGACACCATGTTACAGTAAGAGCAGAGAAGCACAAATAAGAACTAAATAATAAACCCTTGATGGCCAGTTATAATCTAACACACTCCATCAATGGGTAGAAACCTCTCAGAGGAAAGTTTTCAGTCTTTTGCAAAATACCAAATAATCAGGCTGACCCTTGATTGCCATTGGCTGTGAGTTCCAGCACTTAGGACCTTGGTATCTAACGTTTGCATAGTGAACCGACTCATAGCGCACTCTCTTGCAATCTGGAAGATGAAATCTAAGGTGGTCCCTAGAAGCAGAGGGTATTTTGCATAGGGAAATAGTTATTAAGGGCTGTTTGTAGTCTGGTGTGATGCCACATATTTGAAAGACAAAAACACAATTTAAAAATAATCCTGGCTTTAATGGGCAGCCAGTGCAGCTTGCATAATAGTGGCTCTTTCAAGACACAATATCATGAGGACAAGCCTAGCTGCTGTATTTTGGGCCATTTGTTGTCATTTGAGGACACCTTCCTTACATCCAGCATAGATGGAATTGCAGTAATCGAAATGAGATAAAATCAAGGATTGAACTAGCAGTCTAAATATGTCAGGTGAGAAATATGATCTGATTCTCCTCAGTTTCTGAAGAGACCTAAAAGAGTTTTTCACCACTGAGGAAACCTGAGACTCGAACATGAGGTGACTGTCAATTAATACACCCAGTACCCTAAGCGTAATGTGTAGGGGGTAGGACATGTTGTCAATGGTAAAATTATTATGTACGGTATGGTTGAAGGGGTTGGTTATGACAAGAAATTTAGTCATCTCTATTTAATTTAAAGTTAAATTAGGAAGCCCAGGATTTCAACAAATCAAGACCTAATCTTAGGGATAATTTCTGGAATTTAAGATACCTTCTTTAAGATATCCAGGAATGTTCTTTAATGTCTTCTGCTTTCACACTATCATGCACCTAATGTCTATGGCTTTAACACTATCATGTATTTTACCATCATGTAACCAAAACTTCTGCTAAAACAATGTGTATACTCTTTTCTATTTCCAATATTATGTATTTCACCATCATGTACCCAAAACTTGCTGTAAAACCAAATGCACATTCTTTTCTATTTCCAGTATCCACGATGAATTGTAAGCCACATTGAGCCTGCAAAAAGGTGGGATAATGTGGGATACAAATGTAATAATAATAATAATACCAGTCAAAAGATTGTGATATCGCCCGCATAAATAAAAGTGCAGAACTCTGCTACCTCCGGTCTTTCACCTAATGGAGCCATCACAACATTGAACAGGATTGGGGATAGCGGTGAACACTGTGGCACCATACAGTCAGGAGACCTACATTTTAGGAAGCAGCAGAACCATTGGTGAACCTTCCCACAAAGTCTGATTTGGTCCAGCAGGCTTAAAAGCAACTCATGATCAACGAGGTCAAAGGCACTTGACATATCGAATTACGTAACTAAAAAAGCCTAGACTGATTGCTTTCCTAAAATCAGATACTAAGATGGTCAAGACTGTCTCGATACTATAACAAAGCCTAAAGCCTGACATGGTATTTATGCAAGAGGGAGAAAGAGGAAAGGTGATTCATAAGCTGAGTAAAAACATATGAATAGCCATACTGGGTCGGACCAATGGTCCATATAGCCCAGTATCCTCTTCCAACAGTGGCCAATCCAGGTCACAAGCACCTGGCAGAAACTCAACTACTCCTTTCATTGCCTTTGTCAACAATGGAATAAAAGTGACAGGCCTATAAGTAGTAAAGTCTCCCAATGAAGCCGAGGTGCTCTTAGGAATCGGGGTAAGTATTATGGAACCTTTCTGTTGAGGAAATGCACCCTGAATTTTTAAATGATTTAGGCACAGTACATGTTATCTTCACTGATTAATTGCTCACTGTTTACATTTCTTTCCTCCTCTTTCCAGACATAGATGAAAATAAAATTAATGGTTACTTTAATTCCCTTAGATGGATAAACCTACTCACCATGTTGGTAAGGGTTTTTTAAGCACACAGTGTAGGATGTCTGTCAGACCTGTGAGTTCTTGTACCAAGTAGAGCACTGCCGAGCCTGGTACTCGGACCAGGTTCTGCTTGGTGGCCTGACAACCCCGGTTTTCACCTGTGCTGACCGCCGTTCCCCAAAGGTTGAGCCCCTAGGTGCGGGCGGCCTGCAGGGCTTACAAGATGGAGCAGGAAGCGGGGTGATGAACGTGATGGCCAGACAGGCAGCAGGCAAGAGAGTGATCCAGGTACAGGCAGGCAGCAGACACGAGAGTAATCCAGGTACAGGCAGAGTCAGTAGGCAGGCAGCAGACACAAGAGTAATCCAGGTACAGGCTAAGTCAGCAACGAGGAACAAAGTAGAGGAGAAGCACACTACTGAGCAAGTAACACCTACCAAAGTAGAAGCCGAAGCAAGGAGTCTAGGGAAAGCTCAGCTGATAAAGTGCTGGCGTCTGACATCAGCAGGGAGAAGGGGCACAGCCATAGGACAACAGCAGGGGAAGGAGGAACTGGAAGACCAATAGAAGAGAAGCAAGGAAAGTCAGGCAGAGGAAGAGCAGACCCAGGTGGGTGGAAGCAAAGCAATCAAGGAGCCTGTAGACAGAGAGAGAGCAGAGCCAGGTGCATGGAAGCAAAGCAGTCAAGGAGCCTGCAGCCAGAGAACAACTACACACACATGGCTCAGGGCTGTGCCAGTCAAGTGTGTGTGTCAACGGGACCCTGCGCAGCCCGAGGACGCCGCTTGCGTTGAGGTAGGGGACGTGACAATGTCTGCTGGTAATACTGACAGATATTAAGCATATACCAGTGCTTCTTTATTATTCACTTAGTTTTCCCAACCTCCAGTTGTTGGCAGGTTTCTCCAGTAGGCAAAATGGTAATATAGGGTAGATTGTTATATCCTTCAGCCCTGTATAGATGGAAAAGGGCATCCTGGTTGTTGTAGCAGAAACACAAACCAATTTCCTGCTCCTTTCTTTTAGGATTTAGTAGGGGTAGACTGGTTCCCCATTCCTGTCCGCTCAAACAAGGCATCAACTGTTTTGGTTGTGATTTTAGCCCCTGATTCTTCTTGAATCTTTGCTCCTCTAGCAAGTGTCTCTAATGGCCAACCTTTGAAGGTATGAACTGGCTGATTCAGTTAAGCTGCTGCTTCAGGCATCTGGGAAGAGATCTCTCTGTAGCTGCAAGGTCAGACATGGGAAATGGACCTAAGAAAAAGTAGGCTAGCAGGGAGTGGGCCTAAATACTCAGAGGGAATGTTCCACTATGACTAGAACCTTCTCTGAATAGGGCAAGGTTCTCCCAGGTTTCTATCAACTTTCAGCATCTTCTAAACTGTGTGAATTCCAGAGATTTCCTATACTGGAACCTTCCTTAGACTAGTTGGAACCATTTCCAGCAGGTTCAGGATGTACAGAGTTCAACAAAAGGCTACGGTAAGAATGAGCCTCAGGAACCGTGCTAATTGCTCCTTACTACCACAACCAGTGGCGAGAACACTGACACCAAATAGACTTAGGGAACAGCAGTGACAATTCAGGCAGACTTACTTTGCTGAATATCTCATAATGTTACATGTAGATGAGGAGGGGAATTTAGTGATTTGGATGACGGTGGTAACAATCACATCTATCATTGCAGAATTTGGTTCTTCAGTAGTTAGTAGCTTTATTTACAGGTACAGGCTGAACGTTAAGGTTATTATGTGAAAACTAGAGGTAATATAATGGAAGTTTTAAGAATATACTCTCGGGTATTAGATGAACCATTAAACCATCTTCAATCTGTTCTTTCCCTCTAACAAGTTTAGTCATGGACTGTTTAATATTTTTTTTAATCTATTCACTTTCTAGATGGTAGCCTAATGTATTTGCTGTAGTAATTGCAAACATATTCAAGTTCTATATTGCGAATGGTACCACAGAGCATTGTAAAAGGAAGAAAGCATGTACTGTGTATACTGTTGGCATTCTCAAACATGATTAAGCACATAAATTTGGCAGGCATGGTAGCATAAAAATGTGGTATGCATACAAGTTTGCTTGGTCTTATAATCATTCATGTTCCGGTGCCTCCAGACATGGTTCATCATAACCTGTATAGAGTTTTCAGTAAATTGCTAGCCTCTGAATAATTACCCAGGTACGGTAGAATAGCTGTGAAATTACAGATGGGGATGAAGGCCTCAGCCAATTGGATGCCTCCATTATAGCGCAATACAAAGGAGCACTGGAAACTGAAGGAAATTGCAGAACATCCATATCATCGAGACCTATTTGTTGAAAACTCTGGAATTAAAAAAATATGCATCATCCTCCTACGATTAATGTTATATTAACACCACTAAGGTGGAACCTTGAGGACCTGGTGGAGGAGTGGCCTAGTGGTTAGGGTGGTGGACTTTGGTCCTAGGGAACTGAGGAACTGAGTTCAATTCCCGGCACAGGCAGCTCCTTGTGACTCTGGGCAAGTCACTTAACCCTCCATTGCCCCATGTAAGCTGCATTGAGCCTGCCATGAGTGGGAAAGCGCAGGGTACAAATGTAGCAAAAATAAAATAGATACTATTGGAGATTCTACATGGAATGTTGCTACTATTGGAGAGATTCTACATGGAATGTTGCTACTGTTGGAGATTCTACATGGAATGTTGCTATTCCACTAGCAACATTCCATGTAGAAGGCTGTGCAGGCTTCTGTTTCTGTGAGTCTGACGTCCTGTACGTACGTGCAGGACGTCAGACTCGCAGAAGCCTGCGCGGCCACATTGGTGATCTGCAAGGGCCGACTTCTACATGGAATGTTGCTAGTGGAATAGCAACATTCCATGTAGAATCTCAAATAGTAGCAACAGTGGAGGAGGAGTGGCCTAATGGTTAGGGTGGTGGACTTTGGTCCTGAGGAACTGAGTTTGATTCCCACTTCAGGCACAGGCAGCTCCTTGTGACTCTGGGCAAGTCACTTAACACTCCATTGCCCCATGTAAGCCGCATTGAGCCTGCCATGAGTGGGAAAGCACGGGGTACAAATGTAACAACAACAACTTGAGGCCAGTGTTTATGAGCAGAATTGGGCTGCCCTGATCCCATTAGTATGTAACTAGAAGGACAGGTGCCAACATTTCAGAATGATAGGGGGTACCAAGTACAAATTACACCTCCCTGGATACAATGAAAGTGTTTGCTCAGTATGGGGGGGGGGGGGGGTGCTCAACACCTACTGGCACCCACAGAGTATGTTACAGAAATTTGTTTTCCTGTTATCGAAGGTAGATTTACCGAATTGGCAGCTGTATTCTAGGAAATAGGTTGATTTTAATAGGTAGTACAGTAGACAAGCTATACTGATAGTGCGTAGATGTTTAAGATATATGAAATATTAGTGTGATATCTTTGTATTTTAGAGTGATATCCTTAACATTGTAGTTTAGTATTGAGTTTAGGTTTATTCTGAAACTCGCTTCACTGCCTCATACAAAAAAAGACACATCAGGCTGGCTTACAATACTTTTTTTTTTTTTTTTAAATAAATATCTTTATTGTCATAAACACAAACTGCAAGAACAGACAACAGTATGCAAAATACACTAGCTAATAATATCCATGACACATGTTTCCAGTTTCTTCCTCCTCTCTTCCTCTCCCCCCCCCAGAAGCGGAGCCAGGTTGACGGCGCGGGGGGAGCGAGAGCGGCGCGAAAGCGGACTTTCGCCAGTGCCAGAGCACATTTTCAATGCAACACATTGAAAAAAAGAGGCGCCAGCGTTGGCGAAAAACTCTGTTTGGGGGAGCGCCCGCTCCCCTGGCACCCCGCCTGGCTACGCCACTGTCTCCCCCCCCCCAACAAGAACATAACCCCTTTAACTAGTACGATGTCGTTCTCTTGCAATAGTTTTTAATATTTTCTCGAGGCAGTTGGTACATCACGCCAACAGACACGTGTTCTATACTTGTCAATCTTCCGTTTCATCAAATACTTCTGACCAATTGATATTCAGCTCTTTGAGGTCCTTTTCAGCTGTTTGTGCCATGCTTATTTTGGATTTCCAGGATGTCTTTTCCCTTCTGGTTTCCAGTTCATGGCTTGCATTGGTATGTGCTGTATTTCCATTCTTTGTAGGTGCCCAAACCATCGAAGTCATTATTGCTGTAGTATCTTACCAAATGGTAGCTGTTTAGTTGCTTCTCATCACTTTGGTTTTAACCTTATCTTGCCACTTGACATGTAGGTTTCTTAAGTTGCATGAATCAAAGCCATCTTCTCTGTTTTGGAGAGTTCATTACTGACCAGGTTTCTGCACCATATACAGTACAATTATATATTGACAAGTTGTTAGCTTTTTAATGTCCCAGATCTTACCCAATCTGATCACGACTGATGCCACTTTACCAGTTTTCCTTTTTTCAATGTTGTCTTCTGTTACCAGACTTCCTAACTAGGTAAATTCTAGCACGTTTCCTAGTTCAACTTTTCATTTGCGTGCTGTGTTATCTGCTTCTGGTCAAGACTTCACCTTTTTGCTAGATACAGTTAAGCCAATCTGTTTAGCAAAATGCATTATTCTATCTGCATTGCCTGAACAGAACTCGCCAAAAAGGTCACATCTGCAAAACCCATGTCCTCTAGCTGCATGTTTTCAAGCCATATGATTCCTCTATTTTTGACTTACTGCATTCTGCGTCTAACCAGTCCATGACTAAGCTGAATAACAACGGTGACAATATGTTACAATAAGTGTAACGATAAAAATAAAACATGAATGATTAAAAAAAACAAAAAAAAGGAAACAAGAAGGGAGGAAAAACGCAACACAAATCAGTGACGGACAGAAGAAGTGAAGCAAAAGACATAGCAAAGGAAAATAATACAAGTACACCACAAAGAGGGGGCTAGGAATGTTTTATTATAAAGAAAAGAACACAGCGAAGGTGACAAGAGGGATGACGCCAAACAAACTTCTACTGGACTCAGAAAAAAGTTTTGTGTTTTATTATAAACCAGACTTAAATACCCTAGTATTGCTGCCCGTCTTGTGTGTGGAGCTCCCTGCTATTCTAAGGCAACTCCTATCCTGGTTAAACTACATTGGCTTCCAATAAATTCTTGGATTACATTTAAGCTTTGTTTACTTGTTTACCAAATTTTGTATGGTCTGTTGCCTAGTTACATGCAGGACCTGGTAGGTCTGCCTTCAAGAAATGCTCTTCTTACATCTAGGGACTATCTCATGCTTCATTATCCAGGTTGTAAGAAACTTCATTATAAATCTGTTCATTTTGCAGGATTTACCTACCAAGCTTCAATGTTGTGGAATTCTTCTGCCAAACTCACTAAGATATGTTACTGATTCTCTAGTGTACCTAAGGTGGGGCAGTGGGGGCGGTCCGCCCCTGGTGCCAGCAGCGAGGGGATGCGTGGAGCAGGCAAGTGCTAACGGCTCTACTAGTCCCCTGCCCCATAACGGGAAGTTGATGTCTGAGGGGGCAGGGAACTGGCAGAGCCGATAGCATGCGCCTGCTCCATGCACCCCCTTGCTTGGAGGAGGAGGGTGTGCGCTGTCCAGGGAGGTGTGCACATGCACTCCACCGGGGGGGGGGGGGGGGGGAGGGTACTCCACTCTGGGTGCCATATAAGGTAGGTATGCTGCTGTACTGATTACCTATTATCAGTGGTGTGCTGGTAAATTTTTAACAGGCTCTCTCCCCGGTCCACCTCTGTGTCCCCCCCATCCACCTCTGTGCCCCCCCAAATTGCAGAGCTGGCTATACCCGGGGAAAGAGCCTGGGGGTGGGGGGCAATGCATTACTCTCTCCAGGAAAAAAAATGTAAATGCTCCCAGGTTCCAATCTAATTCATGTTTAATGTGAGATAAAATGCCATAAATAAATAAATAGAAACTCTGAACATTGAGCATCTGATTCTCATAACATGATGTCTGTTTTAGAAGCCCTTTACCAGGAGAAAAAAAATCTCTGCACCAATATAACAGGGTTAGGTTGTCCCTATAACCAGCCCCTCCAAATGACACACCGTTTACGCTTTATAACAAATTACAACTCTACCTATGAAAAGTTATTCCCTTATTATACTTCTGCTGTGTACATCCGTATGCTACACAAGCCGGCATGTTTGAAAATACAACTTTTTTTTTATAGTATCCTCCCCACGGTTGGTTGGTCCCCTCCCCACCTCATCCAGACCTCCTCCCCGCTCCCCTGGTGAAAAATTATTCCTTCATTATACTTCCTCTGGGTACATCCTATGCACAAGCCGGCATGTTTGAAAATACAACTTTCTTTTTTCAACAGTATCCGGTCCCCACCCCACCTCACGCACCCGACCTATTCCAGACTTGCTCTCCTGAGCTGCAGGGTCCCAGCACATACCTCAAGGCAGTCACCCTGGTGGTCTAGTGGACTCTATGGGGCAGGAAAGATCCCTAGTTTTTCCTGCCTGCTGCCGGCGCTGACTCTCCCGCTGCCGCATCGCTCTTTAAAATGGCTGCCGAGACTTACAAGGGTGGCCTCCAAGACTTCAGCGGAAGTCTCGCGAGACCGCTGCTGGAAGTCTTGGCGGCCATTTTTAAAGAGCGATCCAGCAGTGGGAGGGTCAGTGCAGGCAGAGGGCAGGAAAGACTAGGGATCTTTTCTTCCCTGAAGAATCCACCGGACCCGCTGCTGGAAGTCTTGGCGGCCATTTTTAAAGAGCGATTCAGCAGTGGGAGGGTCAGTGCCGGCAGTGGGCAGGAAAGACTAGGGATCTTTTCTTCCCTGAAGAATCCACCGGACCACCAGCATGGCTGCCGCCTTCAGGTATGTGCTGGAGCCTGGGACCTTGTAGTTTGGGGTGGGGGGGGGGGAGGACAGCTGGCTTGCAAAAAGCTAAAAAATGTAACAACTGGCGGCTCCAGCACACCACTGCCTATTATTTTGTATGCTGTTGAAGGCATTTCTATTTAATCAATCCCTCACCTGTACTAGTGCTTGTTAGATACCCTATCTTGTTTACTGTATGGAGGTGATGTTTACAGATTGTATGCTTTCTTTGTATGCTCCAATTACTTGCTTTGTTAATGTTTCATGCTAGCCACATTGAACTCAAACTTCTTTGGGATAATGTGGTATATAAATATCTCACATAGATAAGTACACTGCAGCAAAAGGTCACTAGCCATGGTACTACTAAGCAAAGCTAGTGCAACAGCAAGTCAGCAAAAACCAGGACGAAATAGATTTTAAGCCCTGTCATGAATTTAGAAAGAATGACTCCAAGACCAGGTGGAATAGATTTCCCCCCAAAAACAGGTGCTAAATATACAGAGGCAGATTTTTTTTTTAGTAGCTTCCAGAAGCATGCAAGTTGATGAAGGTGTTATCAACTTATCCTGGGAGGGTAACTACAAAGCAAGTTTAAGAGGTATTCAGGGGTACCAGTATAAGTGGTTCCATGAGTAAGAATTTTACATTTAATGCAGAAGGAAGTGGGTAGGGTAGTCAGTATTCTATCAATAAAGTTGATGCTTGGCCAGACCTCCAAGCATGGTAAAGCATCTTAAATCATTTGGAATAATACGTAGCCTCTTCAAGGAAATGGAAAAGACCTTATTGCTATTCTCTTTATATCAAGAGAATAGTCAAGTAAAAGAGCATGGATCGGTACTTGAAAATCATTAGGGGCAATTGGAGATCACATTGAATGGACCTGGCACAAAGCCTGAAAGATGACCTCATAACCCTTGAAGTCTGTTCATCAAAAAATGCAACCCAGGATATTGACAACCTCTTTGAAAATAATTGGGATGTCCTGAATTAACAGGTGCAATGGAGGGAGAAGACTTCTCTGACCCCCAACTGATTTTAAAGGGATGAGCTTACGTTTATTTGCTAGCCCCTGGGCTAGTGCTATCAGACAGAAGTATAGTAGACTTGGGTCTAGAGATGATGGCTCCATATAGGCAACCATTTGAATATTGCCTGTGTAACCCCCTTAGTAAGGTGGTCTAGGCGGCTGCTTAGACTATGCCCAGGAGAGGTAGACAACAGGGGTACACACGTTTATTTGTTGGGACCAAGGTGGGACTAGGAAATGGCCAGGAGGCCAAGCAAACGTTTTACCAGATTTCACACTTTACATAATGATGGCGACCGCACCAGTTATTTTGCTGAAACCAGAACCTTTACTGTCCTTTTAATTGATGAGGTTACAGCTTTCAACATTTCAACACAGATGGCCCAGCTATTTACAATAGCTTTCTCCTCTCCTCCAATCAAGCTCAAAAGTTAACAGCTTCCCTTTATTCTCTTTGTTACTCAAACCCACTCACTGATTCAATGAGGGCTTGGCTTAGCTTGCACAGTTCATTTGCTGTTACACTTAAGCAGATGTTAACTGTTATCAAAAGTCAATTAGTTAGTAATCACTTACAGGCTCCTTGGTATCTAGGTGACACACTGTGGCTCTGCAGCAAAGCTGTTTCAGATGTTACACAAATCCTTTCTTCTCCTGCCTGATATAGTTAGAAGTTGCAGGATGTCTGGATGTTACAGCCAGAGGTGTAGCCAGATCGTACGGTGGGAGGGGGCCAGAGCCCGAGGTTGGGGGCACATTTTGAGTGCTGCCCTGCCGCCCTCCCACTGCCTCACTGCCTCACTGCCTCACCGTCTTGCCTCACCTCGCCTCCTTGCCCTCCTCACCTCGCCACTTCCCCTCGCAAACAAATACCTTTGTTGGCGGGGGTCCCCAACCCCCGCCAGCCGAAGCCTTCTTCAGCGCCAGTCTCCGGCGCTGCCCTGCTCTTCTTTCTTGTTGCTCTTCCTGTCCTGTGCACGCTGATGCTCCTTCTCAGTTTCACGTAAAGGAGCGTCAGCGTGCACAGGAGGAGGAAGAAGAAAGAAGAGCAGGGTAGTGAACGCGGCTGCGCTGGAGACCAGCGCTGGAGACCAGCGCTGAAGAAAGCTTCAGCTGGCAGGGGTTGGGGGCCCCCGCCAGCCAAACCAGGGACCTGGACAAAATTTGCAGGGGCCCAGGCCCCCGTGGTCCCCATAGCTACGCCCTGGTTACAGCAGGTACCTGGAATGAATCCTCTGTCCTCCCTCCCTGGACTGCACAAGGGTGGGAAGATTCCCCATACCTTCCCACTAAAACAAACCAGAAACTGGGTTTTGGGTCTGTTACTTGTCCCTTGATCCTTGAATCCTTGTTCCTTCAAGTGCCTTTTAGTGCCAACTCATAGGAGTTATGACAGGCTGATTCTGCATTCAGATCACTGCATTAGGCTGGATAGGTGGGATCTCCCTACTGGAGTGGGTCAAACGTGGGAGATGGAACCCAAGCCTAATTTGGTGGGCAAAACAGGGAGCTCATAACACATAAGGGGGAGGTAACTTCTGCCACCGGACCTTTTCCCAAATTATCATAAACCCTCCTACCCTTCCTTTAGTTTCCCTAGGATTCTACTTTCTCTGGAAACTTCTGGTGTGACCATGTGATTTCCTGACAGGTACTGTGAAAGGTAGCTGGACTGTCTCTCCTGGTTGGCACTGTCCAGATATTCAATGCCAGGCCATTGAATGTCTGGGTGTCTTTTTGGTGGCTATCAGAAGACATTAGCAAAGTATCAGAGAAATATTTCTTCAAGAATTCAGTAGCTGATATATAGGATATTATAGGTAAATTTATCATTCTCAAGTTATTTTCCCTTAATTGGTTCTCCAGAAATTCCAATTTTTACAAGAAAGATAACTATTCTTCATTACCAAATTATCTATTTTCATAGAGAAGCCATTTCCGTAATCAAAGTGTCTATTTTTATATCTTGGACTTCCACTTTGTTAGATATGTATTAATATAAATTCTTTAACTCACATAGTGAAAAATTTTAAACATCTGAAGAACAGTTATTCACATTCTGCTGCAGTTCCTATAGTATGTCCATTATGACATTATTGGCTTCACCAAGTCCAATTTCTCCACAGAAACTGCTCCAGATATCTTCGGGGGGAAGAGCTCACTCTCCAATCCCCCAGTTGGTTTATTATCCGAGTTGATGCTGCGCCAGGACCTCCTCAGGTCACATGAAAATCCTAACCCACTTCGGGCGTTTCCATTATTGACCTCCATAGCGAAGCATTACTATTTCTGGGTCTTGGAGGGGTCGTGCCAACAGGGGGACTCAAAGTCACTCCCTCCACTGAGATTCGGCAATAAAGCCTTGCTGTTCCCCGAAGCAAGAACGGATATCCCCGACGTTATGACCCCGAATCTCTCCAAAATAGACTGAGAAGTGGTGGGAGCCCCAGCCGTGTTCGAGGAGGACAGCACCACGGCTTTGCCTTTTCTCTTCCCCATTCTCTGGGGAGCGCGCCCTCTTCGTCAGGCATTCTGGTGTAAAACGGGAACTCAACTAGCGTACGTCCTCCCTCAACGCCATCTTCGATCCTCCAGGTTGGGACACTCTTTGTCTGGTTTCTCCACAGAGGCCTGTCTGTTATGGGTAACCTTTCAGCATAGCCCTCTGAGTCATTGAAACACGGAAGCCCCTCCACCACTTACAAGGTGGTGTCCCTTCGGAGGAGCCGGTTAACTTTTTAGTGGCCAAAATAAACCCAGATATTCAATGCCAGTTGCTGGAGATAACCTGGCATTGAATATCTGGCCTGCACTAGCTTTGGTGTGAGAAACTGGCGTGCTGGGCCACTTTTTACTGCAGCAGGAAAAAGGTCTTTTTATAAAGCAGGGCAGTAAATGGTTGTGCACTAATATTGAAATTAGCATGTGCCTATTTACTGTCTGAGCTCATACTCCCACCTATTTAGTAGGTGATAAGTTCTCACTCGCTAGCCCCACAGTAATCGGGCAGCATGCGGCAATGTGGCCACGCTGCCTGTTACCGCTGGGAAAGCTCCTTGCTCATGCCAACGTCAGAATTACGGCCAGGCTCCTGCACTGTCCTAGCGGTAGGGCTGATTTGACACACATTACCCATGTGGTAGCCCTACCGTACCCTTGTAAAAGGGCCTCTAAGTCAGCTACTTGCGTAACTACAAATTTTTGCCACTCAGCACTTACGATCAATAGCCAATTAATTACCAATTTAGCACTAACATAGAAACATGACAGCAGATAAACGCCATATGACCCATCCAGTCTGCTCATCCTCTGTAACCCCTAATTCTTCCTGTTCCTAAGCGATCCCATGTGCTTATCCCATGCCTTTTTAAATTCTGGAACAGTCCTCGACTCCACCACCTCCACCAGGAGGACATTCCACGCCTCCACCACCCTTTCTGTGAAATAATACTTCCTTAGGTTACTCCTAAGCCTATTCCCATTATGACATCACAATATGAGCTCTGGTTACCAGAGACTGAAACTCTTCACACTAAGGGGGGAAAGTAAGCCAAGAATTGGACAATTGAGCCATTGTGACATCACTGATGAGGTTGGCTCTTAGGCATTGGTGGAATAGAAACATAGAAACATGACGGCAGACAAAGGCCACATGACCCATCCAGTCTGCCCATCCTCTGTAACCCCTACCTAATTCTTCCCGTTCCTAAGTGATCCCACATGCTTATCCCATGCCTTTTTAAATTCTGGAACAGTCCTCGACTCCACCACCTCCACCGGGAGGCCATTCCACGCCTCCACCACCCTTTCTGTGAAATAATATTTCCTTAGGTTACTCCTAAGCCTATTCCCTCTGTCATATGCCCCTCATTCCACAGCTCTCCTTCATTTGAAAAAGGCTCTCTTCCTGTTCATAAATGCCCTTGAGATATTTAAACATTTCTATCATGTCTCCTCTCTCCCTCCTCTCTTCCAGCTTATAAATGTTGAGGTTCATAAGCCTGTCCCTATAATTTTTGCATTCAAGACCGCTTGCTAATTTTGTAGCCGCCCTCTGGACCGACTCCATCCTGTTTATATCTTTCCTTAGGTGCGGTCTCCAGAACTGCACGCAGTACTCCAAATGGGGCCTCGCCAGAGACTTATACAGCGGCACTATGACCTCCTTTTTCCTGCTGGTCATGCCTCTCTTTATGGGGGAACATATGAAGTTACACTTGCAATTGACCTTATTCTAAAACAGTGAGCTCGACTGTGCGCCTGAGCGCCATTGGTAGAATTTGAAGGCATTCCAATATGCAATTGGGTGCTGTCCAGATAAGTGCTTTTAAATATCAGGCCGTAAGGTTCTTAGAAAGCATGGATCTAAATGTCCATTTTCTGACCTAGAGGACTTCTCAGGGACAGACTAACCTTATGGGCAACCGGGCAGTGCCCGAAGCCCCAGAAGCTCTAGAAGACTCAGAAACTCTGCCCCCCCCCCACGCCACTATAGCCCCACGAGTCTCAGTGGATCCTCCCCAGTCCCACTTTGAAGAGCCCTGGTGGTCTAGTAGCCTCTGCAGGGGTAGGAAAAGAACACTCTTTCCTGCCCGCTGCCTCTATTCTTCCCGCCGCTGTATTTTAAAAATGGCCGCCGAGACTCCCTGCGGCAGTCTGGTGAGACTGTCGAGAACTATGAGACTACCGTGGGAAGTCTCGACTCCCATTTTGAAAACAGCGGCGCCAGGCAGAATAGCAGTGGGGGGGGGGGGGAAGAAAAGAATGGGGTTATTTCCTGTCCCCAAAGAAGCCACCAGACCACCAGGGCAATTCAAGGTGGGACTAGGAAAGGCCCACTGAGGCCCAGGGGACTGTACTGTGCGGAAGCATGGTGGCAGCTGCTGTGGTAGGAGGACGGTAGTGTGTGGGTGGGGTGGGGGGAGGTGGCAGGCAGCGGCCAGGTTGGGGGCCCAATGACCTTTGCTACCCGGGTGCCCAGATCACTGTCAGTCCGCCCCTGGGACTTCTACAAAGTTATCCTGCACATCTATTTATATGCTTTTATACAGTTAAACAACTGAGTACTACTACTACTACTTAGCATTTCTATAGCGCTACAAAGCATACGCAGCGCTGCACAAACATAGAAGAAAGACAGTCCCTGCTCAAAGAGCTTACAATCTAATAGACAAAAAAATAATAAAGCAAGCAAATCAATTAATGTGTAGAGGAAAGAGGAGAGGAGGGTAGGTAGAAGCGAGAGGTTACAAGTGATTACGAGTCAAAAGCAATGTTAAAGAGGTGGGCTTTCAGTCTAGATTTAAAGATGGTCAAGGATGGGGCAAGACGTAGGGGCTCAGGAAGTTTATTCCAGGCGTAGGGTGCAGCGAGACAGAAGGAGCGCGGTCTGGAGTTGGCAGTAGTGGAGAAGGGAACAGATAAGAAGGATTTATCCATGGATCGGAGCGCACGGGAAGGGGAGTAGGGAAGGACGAGTGTGGAGAGATACTGAGTACCATTACTTCCTCCAAAATATCAAATGTAGCTCTGAAACAAGCATCTAATAAAATACATATGACTTGGAAAAGTATACTTTCTGTCCCTCAATTTAGCAGTTGTAGCTTTCGCTGTTTGCGTTCTATTCTATATTACTTCTCAGATTCTACCCCACAGCTGTATTCCTCTGTACACTCTTCATTAATTTCACTTACAGGGAAAACACCTTCAATGTGTTTTGAAGTGAGTTAATGGCTCAGGGTTGCAGGCCAGAGTTTTCATTTAAAAATAAATCTCACGGCTGTCTCTCCCTCTCTCTCTTTTTTTTTTTTTTTTCCCTTTGGAAGCTCCAGATCATTAAGAACACAAGCAGTCGTCGCTGTGTCTTTCACTGTAAAAAAAAATAAATTTGCACAGTGAGTTCTTTGTTGGCAAAGATTTACATAACTTTCAGTCAATTATTTTTGTTGGTGAGGGAAAATAAGTCTCGAATGTTTTCGAGCTATTCGTAGAAACTTGAGGGGATGTTTTCTCAAGTGTGGTCGCTCACTGCGCTTTAAGTGCAAAAATGAGGACACGGTAAGCGCAAAGACTGTCGGAGGTATGATCAGCACGCACAGCGCCATGTTCAGTGTATTGGTAGATAGCGCAGATCAGATGCACTGGCTCTATCTGCTAATGCATTTTATGCAGGTCCCAGTACTAAAAAGAAACTTGTGACAACCTGATCACCAGCAAAGCTTTTCAAACTCTCCCGACTCTATCACCTACACCCCCTAAGATATAACCCCCTAATGCAAACACAGCCCCCTTACCAGTGGCGTAGCCATGGGTGGGCCTGGGTGGGCCAGGGCCCACCCTGTTTGGACTCTGGCCCACCCAAAATTGTGCACTCTTGCTATGGCTTGCAGAGGTCCTCAAACCCCGTCAGCTGAAGATTTCCTCCTTCTCAGGCAGCCAGTGCTCTTTCAAACGGCAGCTGGCAGCACTTGCCTTGAGCTGAAACCAACACCAGCCCCTCTTCACATGCTTAGTTGTCATGCATGCATAGGGTTACCATTTTGTGTCCTCTGAAAAAGAGGACACATGTCACGCCCCCTACCCCGCCCCCGCCACGCCTCATACCCCGCCCCCGCCACGCCCCACCACGCCCCCTTCGGGTCCTCGTTCCGCCCCTCTATTCCCCGCCCCCCGTCACATGGTTCCCCCCCTCACTTACTATCTAGCCCTGGTGGTCTAGTAGGGTCTTCTCTTCGGGGCAGGAAAGAGCCCCCTCTTTCCTGCCCGGAGCGCTGCCTGTCCTTGCCTGCTGCATCCTCCTCGGTCTGGCTGGAGATTCAAAATGGCCACCGAGAGTTGAAGTGGCCTCGCGAGAGTTCAACTCTCGGCGGCCATTTTGAATCCCCAGCCAGACCGAGGAGGATGATAGACAGGGGAGGCAGCGCTCCAGGCAGGAAAGAGGGGGCTCTTTCCTGCCTCGAAGACGTCACTAGACCACCAGGGAACATGGTAAGGAAGGGGAGGGGACGGGAGTAGGGTTACCACGGCGCCGATCGCCCGCCCACACGCACGCGCCTGCCCGCACCCGCGCCGACGTTTGTCCAGAAATCCGGACAAACGTGGGTGCAGGCAAAATCCGCCGGACGCCCCGGACATGCCCTCAAAAAGAGGACATGTCCGGGGAAATCCAGACGAATGGTAACCCTATGCATGCACAGCCTGCTGGCCGTGGCATCAGCTCAAGGAAAGTGCTGCTGGCTTGTTTGGAAGAGGGCTGACTGTCTGAGCAGGAGGAAATCTTCAGCTGGCGGGGTTTGTAGATCCCCTCCTGCTCAGGTATTTAATATTGTGGGCTTGAAGGTGGAGGGAGGGATGAAGAGCAGAGCACAGGGGGGGCTAGGGATGGGGGGAGGGCACGAATTCCATGCCCACCCACCTTGGACTCAGGCCCACCCAAAATTGGCTGTCTGGCTACTGCCCTGCCCCTTACCCCTTCAATCCACCCGGGATTTACCTGGGATTGTCCTTGTGATCTCCCTCTGCTCCCACCCTGTTGCCACATGGATTCAAAATGGCTGCCCCCTAGCAGCCCACTGCTTGAGATCAGTCTGTCAGATAAGGAGTATTCTTTATGGGGGTCCTTGGACTGGGGGGAGGTTGTTTAGGGAGTAGGTAATGCCTTTAGGGGGGAGTATCAGGGTTGTTGTTTTTTTTTTTTTGGGGGGGGGGGGGAGGCCACAACCACACTAATTCCTGCCAGTAGCATGGCTGTATTAAATGCTGTCTCCTGAGGTACAGTAACATGCACCCATGCTTTCAGCAGCCCTGACAGTATGTGGTAATGCACTGCATGCTAGCTGTCCGTGCTGGCCATGCCATAACTTCCCTTCTAACCGGTCCCAGTCCCACCTTTACCCATGCAATGCAGTTAACATGGGATTATTACCACTCTGGCTGGTTTTACCGCATGGTAGCCATTAGTATGGGTTAACAGGGATTTTTTTGAGGGGGTACTTGGGGGTACTGAGTACAGGCACCTTTTCCATTGTCTGCTAAAATTGATCCATGGACCCTAAGTTTTAATGATAGAGCTCAGGCTCTACACACCAATTCTGTCTTGTCATAGATTCTGTGACAGGTTGCAGGGAGCCTGGCTGTTATGGGGTGGGTTCCTCAGTGATCACCCCACTCCTGAAGGGTGGCCTACCATTTCAGTGCCAGCACCTTTTTTGCTAGAAAAAACACACTGGTTAACATTAATAGCTAGTATGTGTCAAATCCCATTCTAATTGCTTAGAACACTTTAGTAAACATGCATCTCGAATCTTATTGCATGCCAGTGCCCAGCAAAAACTAGTATTCCTGAATTTTGACATCTCCTAGAATGGATCAAAATATTGTGATTGGAACAAAATTTAAATTAAAAAGAACATTTTTATGTTTATTGATTTTCAATATTAAGATTGGATTTTCAAAACCCTGTACCCTTAAAGCAACAGTGCTGGTTAGATTTTTCAATGTAAGCTATGTTTCTTGAATCAGTTTTATATTTTGAACATGGGGGAACAGCCTAATGGTTAGTGCAGTGACCTGACAACTAGGGGAACAATTTCAGTTCCCACTACAGCTCCTTGTAACTCTGGGCAAGTCACTTAACCCACCATTACCCCAGGTACAAATAAGTACCTGTACATTTTTTATTTTTTACATTTGTATCCCGCACTTTTCCCCACTCATGGCAGGCTCAATGCGGCAGGCAATGGAGGGTTAAGTGACTTGCCCAGAGTCACAAGGAGCTGCCTGGGCCGGGAATCGAACTCAGTTCCTCAGTTCCCCAAGACCAAAGTCCACCACCCTAACCACTAGGCCACTCCTCCACACATAATATGTAAACTGCCTTGAATGTAGTTGCAAAAACCATAGACCAGCAGTATATCAAGTTCCTTTAACAAGATTCCATGCACAATCTCAAAGAGTAGCAACATTCCATGTAGAACCCCAAAGAATAGCAAGATTCTGGAATCCCAAAGAGTAAGGAGTAGAGGAATAGCCTAGAGGTTAATGCAGCAGTCGTTGATCCTGGGGAACTGGCTTCAATTCCCACTGCAGCTCCTTGTGACTCTGGGCAAGTCACTTAACCCTCCATTGCCCCAGGTACAAAATAAGTACCTGTATATAATATGTAAACCACTTTGATGGTAACCACAGAAAGGCAGTACATCAAATTCCAACCTCTTTCTCTTACTATCCATAGGTTCACACAGGGTGCCTAATATCCTTGAACTGGCCCTTGGCAGGGCTGCCGAGAGACTGGGCCGGGCCCGGGGCAAGGCCACCCTAGGGGCCCCTCCCCCCTGAGGTCGTCATCGCCACCCCCCCCCCTCCACCACCGGGCCGGGCCCCCTGAATTCAAATCATAGCGCCTCACCTCGACCTCGCTCCATGTGAAAGAAGCACAGCAGCAGCAGTCCCGTCGTCACCAAGTTACATCAGATGAGGGTGGGACACAGGGAGGGAAGGCCCGAGGGGAGGCGATCTGCAGACTGCCGCTGCTGCGCTTTCAGATGGAGCGAGATGGTGAGGTGCTGTGATTTGAATGGAGGGGGCCTGGCGGCGGACAGTTGACGGAGCCGAGGGTGGGCGGGTGGGACTGCGGCACCGGGCCCCCCTTGGAGGCCCAGGGAATTTTGTCCCCTCTGTCCCCCCTCTCGGCGGCCCTCACCTTTGGTATCTTCCTGTACCACCTTTAACTTACTTTTTCAGGCATGAGACCCTCTTCGGGTTTCCTTTTTTTAGTAACCAAACTCAAACAGGTGACATTCCTGTTGTCACTTGGAAAACAGCTGATCTGTGGACTTTCTTTTGTCGGGATAACAGTCCTCCTAATGTGGCAAAGTGCATGGATACATTTTATTTGAACTTTGCATCATTATACATAGGTTAAGTATTTATTTATTTTTTTGTTGCATTTGTACCACACACTTTCCCACTCATGGCAGGCTCAATGTGGCGGGCAATGGAAGGTTAAGCGACTTGCCCAGAGTCACAAGGAGCTGCCTGTGCCTGAAGTGGGAATCGAACTCAGTTCCTCAGGACCAAAGTCCACCACCCTAACCACTGGGCCACTCCTCCACTCAGGTATGAACCTGAGAAACTGAGCTGATGCATTTGCCACAAACATTAGATCCAACTTTTTGGGGCTGTTTTATACTTGAAGATGAAAGTTTACAGTTTGGCTCTGATTTGCAGAATCTGAGGATCACAGATTGACATTGCGGCCTTAAGAAAAAAAAGTTCAACAAAGTTTTTATAAAACTGTGGATTATAAGTAAGCTGAAACCTTTCATGACTGATGATAATTTTCAGATGGTGCTTCAGTCCCTCGTGATTTATTTGGACAGCTGTAACGCTATCTGGGAATGCCAGCTTGTCATCTTTGGGCATTACAGATGGTGCAAAATGTTGCTGTAAGGGTTATTACTGGGGCTTGTCATTGTGATCATATTAGTGTGTCCTAGTTTAATTTCATTGGATTGGTTTCTTGTTTTATGGAGAGTGAAGTTTAAGGTATTGGTGATGATTTCTAAGAATATAAGCACTGCTATACTGGAACAGACCAAACGCCCATCAAGCTCAGTATCCTGTTTCCAACAGTGGCCAATCCAGGCCACAAGTACCTGGCAAGATCCCAAAAAAGTAAAACAGATTTTACGCTGCTTCTTCTAGAAATAACAATCAAAACCTCACACACAATGGCAACACTCCAATCTTATGTTTTGAAAAATACACAACAAACTGTAGATGGAGTGACAGTAGCTCAAAAAAGCAAATCACTTTTTGATAAGGGGACGTCTCATAAGGTCACGTGGGCCCTTTATGGCATACTTGAAGCCAGCCTCTGATTCGTGACAGTTTGTAATCATTGACAGCCTCCAACCTCCGATAGTGCACACAACTTGCTTAACACGCGTGTATTTCTGTGTATATAACTTAAAATGTCTTAGAATGTCTTGGTGTTCCACATTAATTTTACTTTTTTTTTTTTTTTTAATTTAATTTATTTATTATTAACATAAACAAGCCTTACATCTTGTATTAGAAACACAGAGTTAGAAAATCATTTAAACATATGATTATCAAAATCGTTAACATAAGATATATTTTCTCTTCCTTAGACCTCAATAATTGGGGGCGTTCCAACAAGACAAGGAGATCAAAAGGAAATATATCAAAATAATTAAGGCGTTACTCTTTTTACACAATCTTAAATATTAATCAGTTATTATACTTCTCACTGGAGTTACACTGGAGAGCTTTTTTTGATCCAAAAAAGTTCTAAGTTGGTCTGACTCAAAGAAAACATATTTCACATTTTGATATTTCACAATACATTTACATGGGTAGGATAACAAGAAACTAGCTCCAATTGCCCTGGTTTCCTCTCTAAGTAAAAAAATTGTTTCCTTTTTTCTTGTGTCATCTTAGTAACGTCCGGATAAATCCAAACCCTTGATCCACAAAAATTTTTCATAACATTTTTAAAGTATTGTTTCATGATAGCATTAAGGTCTTGTTCAAAGACCAATGATACTAATAGTGTTTGTCGCTGAGATATATCTGAAAATGATTGTTCCAACAGTGCTGAGATATCTTGTAAATCCTGATCGCTGGTCTGAGGATTGGTCTGAGATCGAATTTGTTTCATTTCCCCCTCCTTATTTTTAGACATAGGGATATAATAAATTTTGTTAACTGGAGGAATCAAAGAGGGGGAATATTGTAACTTTTCAATCAAATATTTTCTAAAAAGTTCCGTCGAGCTCAGGCCAGTTATTACTGGAAAATTTAATATCCTTAAATTCAGACGTTTGTTAAAGTTTTCAATTTGTTCAATTTTCCTCAATATCACCGTTTTATCTTTGATCAAAGCGGCATTAACCGATTTCAGCGAAACAACTTCTGATTGAATCGAATCAATTTTAGTTGTAGTATCGATTTTCAGGTTTTCCATAGTTTCAGTTAAAGTATTTACTTTACTTACAAGAGATGAGGTCTCCTGGGCAGTGTGTGCGACCGTTTTAGTTAAATCTTGAATAGCTCTCCAGATTAGTTCCAGCGTGACCACCTGGGGAGCCTGAATCTCCAACGATGATTCCTCTGCTCTCGTAGAGTGGGGGCCGCCGTAAACGGATCCGTCGATCTCGCCTTCCGAGACAACTGGATCTGACCCTTTCTCACGCCGAGAAGCTGGGCAAGGTGGGTGATTAACCTCCGGTGGCGAAAGTGATGTTTCAGTTACCAAGTGAGCCGACGCTCCTTCATCGACGCCCACAGCGGTCTGCTGCATTCCGGCTTGTTGTGAAAGATTTGTTGTGAATCGGTCGAGAGTTATCTGGACCGGCGAAGAGGTACGAACCGATGGCGGTAGGTTCTTTACCACTCCTTTTCTCTTAGAGTGCGGCATTTTGAAAGACAAACAGGAAAAAATATTATATCCAGAGATACTCGAACGCTCACAAACAAAGTTGAGTCGCCATCTTGGAAACGCCCTCCCCCTAATTTTACTTTTTTATTGTTATATATTTTTATATTTTTATTTTCTTCTGTGCACTATCGTTGAAATTCTCTAACAAGAGCTTAATCCAGTGCAGGAAAACGTAACTAATCCGACAAACTTGACTTATCTGTATATTGCTGAAAGCCACTCGCTTCTCAATTCTTATCTGATCATGTTGTGGCGTCAGGCATCATGCACTTTGTGGAAATCTCTTGCCTGTATCTAATCAATTCACCGGTATACGTCTAATCGGGACTTTTTTTGAGGGGGTACTTGGGGGTACTGAGTACCGGCACCTTTTTCATTGTCTGCTAAAATTGACCCATGGATTGCAAGTTGTAATGAAAGTGCTCAGGCTCTACACACCAATTCTGCCTTGTCATAGATTCTGTGACTGGTTGCAGGGGCCCTGACTATTGTGGGGTGAGTCCTTCAGTGATCACCCCACCCCTGAAGGGTGGCCTAGCATTTGAGTACCGGCACCTTTTTTGCTAGATAAAATGCACTGCGTCTAATCCCAAATAGAAATAGGCAGTGGATTTTACCAAGTCCTTCTTAATAATGGTTTATGGATATTTCTTTTAGGAAATTATCCAAACCTTTTTACTTTTTCAATTTTTATTTATGAATTTTCAAACATTACACATTGAGTGAAGAAATATTTTCTCCAATTCATCTTAAATTTACTATTTTCTAGCTTAATTGCGTGCCCCCTAGTCCTAGTTTTACCACTAGGTCAATGACTGGTGGTAAGGTCTCAGACCCAAAATGGATGCGCGGCAATTTTGATTTTGCTGCATGTCCATTTTCGTCAAAAATAAAAAAAGGGCCTTTTTACAGGCGCGCTGCAAAATGGATTGATGTGCGCCCAATACCCGCGCCTACACTACCGCAAGCCATTTTCAGCACACCTTAGTAAAAGGATCCCTTTGATTTTTATCTCACACTAGTGGAACTATGCCTGTTTCCTCAACAATGAAACGGGCCCTAGGAAGGCTGTCATGTAAGCTTTGTTTTCTCTCTCCCCTACCCTCCTCTCCATGTCCAGCAATTCTTCCCTCCCCTCCATGTCCAGCGATTCTCCTCTCCTCTTCCCTGCCCTCCCACCCATGTCCTGCGATTCTTTCCTCTACTGTCCTCCCATCCCATCCATTCTCCTCTGCCCTGCCCTCCCCTTCCCTTCCTCCCTCCCTCCCCTTGATGTCCTGCGATTCTCTCCTCCCCTTGATTTGTACCTGAATTTTCTCTGGCTGGCTGGCGCTGGCTTCAGTTCTGTTCGTAAGATCCCTCCTGATGTCAGCTCACCTCCAGTGTTCCCTTCCCTCTCACTGTTCCGCCCTCTGACGTCATTACGTCTTGATGTGAGGGTGGGACAGTGAGGGGGAATGGAACGCTGGAGGCTGGCTGATGTCAGGAGATGTTACGAACCCAGGCAGCCAGACATGGAACGTTAGAGGTGCAAATTATTATACAGGATATGTTATTTTGGTGAAGATCATGCATCACTTTGGTTGCCTTTGTCTGAGCCACCTTTAACCTATCTTTTTTTTTTTTTTTTTTTTTTTAAAGATGGCTTCAGCAGTGCTGCTCCACATAAGCTGCATTCCTGCATTTTTTAAGAAAAGGATCTACTTTGACAATACCTCTTCTCTAATACTACCAAAACTGTACACGTGCTGACGTGGATGTATCAGTTCTAAGCACACTGAAATCTTCTGCTGTGGGGGGGTCAAAAAAGCAAGCAGGATGCTAGCAATTATTAGGAAAGGGATGGTAAATAAGACCAAGAGTATTATAATGTCTCTGTATCGCTCCATGGTGCGAACTCACTTTGAGTATTGCGTTCAGTTCTGGTTACCATATCTCAAAAAAGATGCAGCGAAATTAGAAAAGGTTCAAAGAAGAGTGACCAAAATGATAAATGGGATGGAAATCCTCTCATATGAGAAACGGCTAAAGAGGTTAGGGCTCTTCAGCTTGGAAAAGAGACAGCTGAGGGGGGGATGTGATTGAGGTCTACCAAATCCTGAGTGGTGTAGAAGTGAATCGATTTTTTTTTTTTTAACTCTTTCAAAAAGTACAAACACTAGGGGACACTCATTGAAGTTACATGGAAATACTTTAAAAACAAATATTTTTTCACTCGGTGAAGAATTAAGCTCTGGAACTCGCTGCCAGAAGATGTGGTAACAGTGGTTAGCGAATCTGGGTTTAAAAACGTTTTTTACAAGCTCCTGGAGGAAAATTCCATAGTCTGCTATTGAGAGAGACATGGGGAATCCACTGCTTGCCCTGGGTTTGGTAACATGGAATATTGCTACTATTTGAGGTTCTACATGGAATGCTGCTACTCTTTGGGATTCTGTTGGAAGCAGGATACTACTGGGCTAGATGGACCATTGGTCTGACCCAGTATGGCTATTGTGTTATATGCATTCTATCCAAAATGGACCTTCACATAAAAAATTGGATTATTTCTGCAGTGTTCAAAGCTTTTTTTTTTTTTTTTTTTTCCAAAGATGAGCTTTCTTGAAGCCTAAATCTTGTTTTGTTTTACTGTCATCTGCCAAATTGTTATTCAGGTACTATTGTGCACAAGTAAATAAAAGTAACTTTCAGTTATGGGTGAAAACGGAGACTAGCCTGCATTTATCAAATTATTTTTCTCCGCATTTGCCTGCACAGCTCAAACAGCTGGTAATTAACAGAATTAAGTAAAATGCTTATCTGACTGGCGGAATTTAATTTGTGAGAAGTAACTGAAGTGGTTACTTACTGTACACTGAAGAATTCAGGAGCTTTGGAAAGTAACTCATTTTCCCAGGACCGCTGACATTTACATTCAATTTTGTAGCAGCGGCAACAGTTGTTGGGGGAATTCTGTACCTTGACATTATTCTGATAAGGAATTCTTGAAAGAGACCATAGAACAAATATTATACACTACTGGCCATGATTAAATATTGTCTTTGTATCTTTTTCCAGTCCTCTGGCGTTCTTTGAGGGATTGGTTTGTTTAAGTGGGATGTTTGTGGTTAGCTGACTTTTTTGCTGTTTAGTAGAAGGGTATAGTGTCAAAGGTTACCTGCAAGAAAATGTGCTTTCAGAAATTTAATGTTGCCTCGATGTTGGGGTGGTTGGGAGGGAGGAGTCATTTTCAGTAGTCTATGGTTGCAAACTACGCAGATACTTTTAAATGTAGTACATATTAACGTGTGTTGTAAATTGATGTGCATTAACCCTAGATTCTATATATGGTGCCCAGATTTGAGCACGCTGCCGGGAAGTGCGCAACACAATTGGCTAATGAGCTGTTAACCACCAATAATTCAATGCTAACAAGCAACTATTTACTTTAATTGACACCGATTAGGATTAGCACACGCACGTGGCTGCACACTATTTTATAACTAAGGGTGCCTAAATCCCATAGCACACAACCCAAATGGGGGTGTGGCCTTGAGAGGATCAGGGGCATTCCAAAACGTTGTACGCAGTCTTATTGAATAATGGGTCAGTGCACCCAACTTGGGAAAGGCTAAAGAGATTAGGGCTCTTCACCACGGAAAAGAGTCGGCTAAGGAGGAATGTGATTGATGTCTACGAAATCCTGAGTGGTGAAGAATGGGTAAAAGTGAATCAATTGTTTACTCTCTCAAAAAGTACAAAGATTAGGGGACACTCAATGAAGTTACACGGAAATATTTTCACTCAGTGAATAGTTAAGTTCAGGAACTCATTGTCAGAGGATGTAGTAACTTTACCATCCAAAGTGGCTCAATCAATTAACAGTTGCTATTCAACTTTTTTTAAATATACACCTATTTTTGAAATATTCAACTTTTTTTTTCAACTTTTTTAATATGTGTAAAAATAAGGAGGAAAAAAGCCTCTGTATTCCCGTTTCAGTACATATTTGTGTCTGTTAACCGGGATGGAATCTTCATAGGCTAAAAAACCTCCTCATACTTTTAATCAACAAAAACAAATCATTTTGACGAACACTTATCTTTTAGTGCCGTCCTTGCCGTTGCAATTTGGCTTCACTCTAATAGGTATATTAGAGTGAAGCCAAATTGCAATGGCAAGGACGGCACTAAAAGAAGTGTTCGTCAAAATGATGTGTTTTTGTTGATTAAAAGTATGAGGAGGTTTTTTAGCCTATGAAGATTCCAACCCGGTTAACAGACACAAATATGTACTGAAACGGGAATACAGAGGCTTTTTTCCTCCTTATTTTTACACATATTAAAAAAGTTAAAAAAAAGTTGGAAAAAAAAAAGTTGAATATTTCAAAAATAGGTGTATATTTAAAAAAAGTTGAATAGCACTGTTAATTGATTGAGCCACTTTGGATGGTAAAATTTCATTTGTTTCAAACGTAGTGGTATTGTCCTATTGTTTATTTAAGAGGATGTAGTAACAACAACAGTTAGCATATCTGGGCTTTAAAAAAGCTTTGGACAAGTTCCAGGAGGAAAAGTCCATAGTCTGTTGTTAAGATAGACTTGGGGATTGGTAGCATGGAATGTTGCTATTATTTGGATTCTGCCAGGTATTTGTGACCTGGATTGACCACTGTTGGAAGCAGGATACTGGGCTAGATGAATCACCAAGAATGCCGTTACTAATTCAGGCTTCCAGCACATGGTTACACAGTCAAGTCCCGCATTAGTCCTAAAGAGTGACTCGGAGAGGGAGATTGAGGCACAGTGGTTTGGTGCCTGATCTGAGTCTCCGAAAGGAACCAAAGTCTCCTGTGCTAGGTACAAGAGAAGCACATGAATGACTGGGAAAGGTAAGCGAGTCTGAAGGGAATAAAAATGAAACAAAAAGCACATTCTAGCATATCCGACACATTGCTAGCATATACATTGTGGGAGTACTGCTCATAGCATCTGTTTATTCCATCAGGCGTTTTAACGCTGCTATAAGTTGGGTGAAAAGCCTCCCACCCGGCAAAGACTGAGACAATCTAAAATAATTAAGGACACGTTCATGAAATGAAGAATGCCGTCTACTCAAGTCAGTGTTGTAGAGCCAAAACTTTTTTCAGAATATTTGGAGAGAGGAAAACAAATGTTAGCATGTGGAGGGAGAGAATGGGCAACCAAGAGGTACATAATCTTATTTGAGAAAAGATTCATGGGACGATTCATGAAGGCAGGATCAGTGCAAGAAATGAAAACCAAAGGCTTTCAAATATAAAATGAAGACAGACTATTGTTTTGACCCATTGGAGACCTTACTAAGCAATGTGTCTCTTGTAGATGGGCCGCATTGACACGACTCATGGTAGGTGCTAGTTTATAAGATGTGACCCCTAGGAGTAAGCAGTAAGTGTGAGAGGACTTTGGAATTGGATTTGAGAGAGGGAGCACTCCTTTTTTTTTTTTTATCTCTTTCTTATATAGTCTTGCAGGCTCTGCTGTGTGCTAGTGAAAAAATTACCAACTGAAAGGAAGGGGCTAATGAGCTTTCTCTTTATTTAAACCACTACTCACAGGTGTAAGATACTTCCCCCTTCTGTTCACTGAGTTGGGACCCAGCCAGCAGCACCCTCCACACAGATGGTTTTTAAATAACCCTCATTTTCATAGTAAAGGTGAAAGCAGATAATTACCTGTAAAGCTATCTTTTGGAGGAAATGGGCCACACACACTGTAACAGCCTTAACCGCTATAACTAAAACAAAAATCCTGGAGCCTGACATGCGAGATGCAGATAAGCAAGAGGAAAAGCATGCAAAGGTAGATACAAATAGCTGCATGGAAGAAAAGGGGCCTTCTCCTGCCTCTTCTGCACCCTTACACCAGCTCCGAGTTGGAGTAGGGTTTACCACGGGTGAAGCACCCTTCTTTGGCGTGCTGCCTGCTGAGCACTGGGGAGAAATAGAGAATGAGTTCATCAGCATACAGCTGCATGCTCATTGAGCTATTCCTTCCCATGCTGAAGGCCCCGAATATTCTGTGTCGGTAAACACGGGTGCTTGTCCAATGTTAATGGTCTCTAGCGCCCACCAGGGCTGCTGAGAGACTGAGCTGGGCTCAGGGCAGGATTGCCGCAGCCAACCCCCCCAGGCAGGGCTGCCGCTGCTGCCCCCCAGGACATCGTGTGGCCAGACTTCAAATATTGGGGGGGGGGGGGGGGGGGGGCAGAGCCCAAAGTGTGTGTGTTGGTGTGTGGGGAGGGGGCCTTTTGCCCCACAGGCAGAAGCCTTCCTCCAGAGTTGTTCTCCACTACATTGCCTGCCCTGCGGCTGCTTCCCCTTACGTCACGCATGCTGAATTTCATCAAAACTGAGCATGCGCAATGTGAGGGGAAGCAGGACATGCAATGTGGTGGAGAACAGCGCTGGAGGAAGGCTTCTGCTGACTTGGAGACCCCCGCCATTCAAACCAGAGGCCTTGAAGCCAAACCCAATTTGGAATACTGTGTCTGCTCCTCCCCAGCCTCTAAGGCGGGCTCGGCCCCGGAGTCTGCCTCTCTCCTGCTCCCGTCAGGACCTACAATCACCTGGGTCCCGTCAGGAACAGGAGAGAGACAGACCCTGGCGCTGGGCCCTCCCCTTGGAGGCTGGGCCTGAGGGAATCCTGCCCCTCCGCCCCCTTCTCGACGGCCCTGTCGCCCGTTATTACTTTTGAGCATCAGGGCCTGAAAATAGACTACTTGCAAGCCTTCCCTTCCATAACAGGATACTCCTGAGAAGCAGAATCTATGCATGGAGGTAGAGCCTACACAGGTTCAGACTTGTCACTATACAGATTTATTTATTTGTTACATTTGTATCCCACATTTTTCCCACCTATTTGCAGGCTCAATGTGGCTTACAGAGTACCGTAAAGGCGTTCGCCAAGTCCGGTAGAGAAACAAATACATGGTGATGTTGTGATCGATTAAGGTTCAGGCACAATGGGGATCGAAGAGAGGAGAGGTTATTAGTGTCCATTACGAGCTTTGGTTTTGCTGTGTTGCAGAGCGTAGGCATTTGCGTTGGGTCGGTAGGGTATGCCTTTTTGAAGAGGTTGGTTTTTAGTGATTTCCGGAAGTTTAGATGGCCATAGTGAAAAGGAATGGAAGTTATGGAAGCAGGTAATGAGACCTGATTGGCTTGAACCACACTGGGAGGCTTAGCAACATGTGTTCTGGTAATACAGTGGGGTGGATGGGCAACTCCTTACCTTGTTCTCCCCCATGACCTGGTGAAGAGGGGAGCTGTTTTAGGAGAGAGTGAACACAGGGTTTTAAAGCTGGTTTTATTATGCAAGTCCTCATTATGGACCACTATCAAAAACTTATTCGTTGGAGAAAGCTGGAGTTATTTTGCCAGAGACTTTTAAGCTGAAGCCCAGCAAGGACTGAAAGAACATTTTTGTTGTTTAAGGAGCTGGAAGGGCAGCATTGTGTTACCCATGTTTAAGGTGGTTACACTTCATTGAAAGAGATTTTCGTTTCCTTTGCAACCACACTTGCTGCAGAGAAAGCTCCAAGGACAGAGTGACCCGTAGAGTTTGAAAGCTGTGGAAATGGAACTGTGAAGTATAAAAGCTGGGGAAACTTTTCAAAAGTAACATTTTTTTCCCTTTGGCACTGTTTTTGAAGTGGCTAACCTGAGGGACAGTTGGCTGATCTGGAAGACCCAGCAGCGTTGCATTTTGAGGGTGATTAGCCACATTAAAACAGATTTCTTCCTTTTTCCCCCCTTTAACCAAGCCCATAAGTTGGTGTCCTTTTACTAAGGTGCACTGAAAAATGGATCTGCGCAAGTGAAGGCATGTGTTTTTGGTGCACGCAGATCCATTTTTCAGCGTGCCTGTAAAAATGGCTTTTTTTAAAAAACGAAAATGGATGTGCGGCAAAATAAAAATTGGTGCGTGTCCATTTTGGATCTGAGACCTTACTACCACCCATTCACTTAGTGGTAAGGTCTCACGTGTTAACTGGGCAGTAATCGTCTACGCGCATACATTCCAGCTTATTTTCGAAGGAGAAGGGCGGCCATTTTCTGACACAAATCGGGAGATGGGCGCCCTTCTCCTAAGGGCGGCCAAATCAGCATAATCGAAAGCCGATTTTGGCCGTCCTCAACTGCTTTCCGTCGCAGGGCCGGCCAAAGTTCAAGGGGGCGTGTCGGCAGTGTACCGAAGGCGGGATGGGGGCATGGTTAAGAGATGGGCGTCCTCGGCCGATAATGGAAAAAAGAAGGGCGTCCCTGACGAGCATTTGGCTGACTTTACTTGGTCCCATTTTGTTCACGACCAAGCCTTGAAAAGGTGCCTGAACTGACCAGATGACCACCGGAGGGAATCGGGGATCACCTCCCCTTACTCCCCCAGTGGTCACCAACCCCCTCCCACCCCCCCAAAAAATAAAAAAACATTTTTTGCCAGCCTCTATGCCAGCATCAAATGTCATACCCAGCTCCATCACAGCACTATGCAGGTCCCTGGAGCAGTTTTTAATGGGTACTGCAGTGCTCTTCAGGCAGGCGGACCCAGGCCCATTCCCTCCTACCTGTTACACTTGTGGTGATAAATGGGAGCTCTCCAAAACCCACTGTACCCACATCTAGGTGCCCCCCATTACTCTTATGGTAGTGTACAGTTGTGGGTAGTGGGTTTTGGGGGGCTCAGCACACAAGGTAAGGGAGCTATGCACCTAGGATCAATTTGTGAAGTCCACTGCAGTGCCCCCTAGGGTGCCCGGTTGGTGTCCTGGCATGTGAGGGGGACCAGTGCACTACAAATGCTGGCTCCTCCCACGACCAAATGGCTTGGAGTTGGCCGGATTTGAGATGGCCGTCCTTAGTTTCCATTATCGGCGAAAACCAATGACGGCCATCTCTAAGGTGGACCCAAATGTTGAGATTTGGCCGTCCCCGACCGTATTATTGAAACGAAAGATGGCCAGCCATCTTGTTTCGATAATATGGTCAGGGACGCCGCTTTACGGGGCTGTCCTTACAGATGGACGCCCTTATAGATGGGCACCCCAGTTTGATTATGCCCTTCCATGTCAATTACTGCCCGGTTAGCACTGTACGTCGGAAAATAAAATATATTTTCCAGCGCGCGTAGAAAATGAAATTACCACCTGGGCCATGCGGTAGCCAGGCACGATCGTAGGCACCAACACGGCTTAGTAAAAGGGCCCCTGAGTGCTTTCTACTAGGTCTGTACCGAATATTCGTTCTTGATTCGGCCCCGAATAGTGCCCCAAATACATTAGTCGTATTCAACCGAATAGTGATTTAAATTCAAATATGAATAATCTAGGGCTCCACTGTGCTAAATCCTACTGAAATAAACACTTGATCTCTGATTTCACGTTGCTTCTTTTATTCATTACATTAAAGCTCAATGCTCTTTATTTGTATTCGGGATTCGGCAGAACAGTAAAATATGTTATTCGGTACAGCTGTACTTCCTGCATCAGAGTTGGCAGGAGTGAGCTTTGGCTGAAGGAATGTGCCTAGATTTGAACGTTGCCTAGATTTGCTGCACTGGGATTCGCTAGCGTGGTTTAGTAAGAGGCCATAAATGTTGGGCAGCTCATTCTATAATTATGGGCTACATGGCACTTAACACTACTACTACTACTATAAATCATTTCTATAGCGCTACCAGTCGTACACAGCGCTTCACAATTGAACATGAAGAAAAGACAGTCCCTGCTCAAAAGAGCTTACGATCTAAATCAGGACAGACAGACAGGACCAATAAGGATAAGGGTAGGACAGACAGAAGGACACATAGGGAAAGGGACTATTGAAGAGAGGAAGACAAGATAAAGGTTACGAGCAAGTGACAAGTTAGGAGTCAAAAGCAGCATCAAACAGGTAGGCCTTTAGCCTGGATTTGAAGGCGGCCAGGGATGGAGCTAGATGTACCTAATTCATTAGCACATATAAAATCCATTGGTCACCTTAGTAAAAGGACATCATAGTGTTAAATACTGTGAACTAAAAATTACTTATATAGAATAATTTACCCCTATCAAGTCAAAAATCACTTATTTGAATCAGAGCCAGCGTCAGCTGTCTTTAGGCTGGTAAACAGTAATCCTCAAACCATTCCAGCAACCAGCAAGCAAAATCCCCCTTGTTTTAAAATGTTCTCAGTTCAAGGCACCCTTAGTGTGTTGGTAATTTTTGTGGTGCCCCTAAGTCAAAAAGACCATAACACAGTGTAACAGTTCTGCTTATTAAGTAGTTAGGTCCAATCAATTAAATTGAAAGAAAAATATTTTATTCTGAACCATAATTACAAATGGGACGTATGCACTGTAGAACTTCTCAAACCTTGGAATCAGATTGGACACCGCCACCACTGTCCAACATTTCTCCCTCTCTCAACCCTCTCCCCTCTCAATGCAACATCTCTCCCTCTCCCTCCCTTCTCCTCCACCCCTATGTTCAACAATTCTGCCCACTGTCTGTATATGTTAAGGTGATGCAAGTCTGGGAAAAGACACTGCTGCTACTGAAGTTACTGGCCACTGTAAAACTAGAAATGTGGAAAGTGAATAAAATGCAACATAACTAGCCAAACGTCATTCTTTCCTCTCTGTGGTTGCCAGGGCTTTTTTTTTTGGAGGGGGTACTTGGGGGTACTGAGTTCCGGCACCTTTTCCATTGTCTGCTAAAATTGACCCATGGTCCCCAAGGTTTAATGAAAGAGCTCAGTTTCTACACACCAATTCTGCCTTGTCATAGATTCTGTGACTGGTTGCATGGGGGCCTGGCTGTTGTGGGGTGGGTCCCTCAGTGATCACCCCACCCCTGAAGGGTAGCCTGGCATTTGAGTACCATTCGCTAGAAAAAATGCACTGGTGGTTACCAACATAGACCTTTTGTGTCTCTGAAAGATGTTTGCCAGATAATTTAGTCCTAAATCTCAGAGGCAAAATATCTCCATATATTCACACGGGCTGTCTGTTGCTACCCTGGGGGCAGGAAGTGGCAGGCAACGTGTAGGAATCAGTGCTGCTGTTGTGCTGCATTGTGAGGAAAGGGGAAGTAGGAGGAGTAGGCTCTTGAACAACACTAGTAGGCGACGTAGGTTAGGAACAATCTCTTTATTTAAATATACACTCGACTCAACACAGCCGTGTTTCAGCGCTACAGACGCCTTCATCAGGAGTCTTGTGATATATAAATATACAAATATTAAGCTCAAAGAGAATGAAAGCAAGGCTTCTGCTACAATTGTAATCCACTGCCGATGCAGGAAAAAATTCAATTGCACTTCTGTGAAGTCAAAAAGACCCTTGTGACTGTGTTGTGGCGCACAGTTTTGGAAATGCTGCTCTAAGGGGTCCTTTTCCAAAGCAGCAGTAAGCCCAATGCAGGCTTACCAGGCGCTAATCTGGAGCTACTGCCAGCCAGACATGGGCATCAGGGGTAGTTCCAGCCCCGGTGCATGCCATTTCCCATGCTAGGGAAAATCGTCCTGTATTTTTTAGCACTGTGCTAACCCGGCGGTAATCAGGTAGCACTACCTGGTTATTGCCAGGTTACCGCGGGAGCCCTTACTGCCACCTCAACGGGTGGCGGTAAGTGCTCCCCCCCCCCTGCATGGCCACACGGTAAGAGTAACCTTACCTCATGGCCATGGCTATTTTCAGCCTTTTACTGGCTGCGGTAAAGGAAATGGCCACCACCACTAGTGCAGGACCCTTTTTACCGCAGCTTGGTAAAAGGACAGAGGAGGAGAGTTTTATTGGTACAGTATTGAAGTGGCTACTTGCCGTAGTTTTCAGTAAGTGCATGCTCGGTGTAATTTTTTGCCTTTTGCTACAAGTGATCAGCATCACAGAAGATGAGGTTCATATACAGAGTTATAAGAAAAAACAATATGTTACATGGCTTACAGCAGGGCAGGCCCGAAATTCATTATCTACTCATTAGCAAAGCTTTTAGCCTCCCACATACCCCCTGTTCCAGGCCGGAATAGCGATGCTCTAAACAGGGGTGTAGCCAGACTTCAGCGGGAGGGGGGTTGAGCTCGAGGTAAGGGGGCACATTTTAGCCCCCCCCCCCCGCTGCTGCCGCCGCCACCACCACCTTTGACCCCTCCCGGCGCCAACCCTTTCTACCCCCCCTTCCCGCCGCTGCCAACCCTCCCCCGCCGCTACTGTCGTCGGGTACCTTTGTTGGTGGAGGTCCCCAAACCCCACCAGCCGAAGTCCTCTTCTCCGGCGCGGCCGCGTTGCTGATCTGCAAGGCTTCTGTTTCTGTGAGTCTGACGTCCTGCACGCTCCTCTTCTCAGACTCACAGAAACAAAAGCCTTGCAGATTAGCAACGCGGCCGCGCCGGAGAAGAGGACTTCGGCTGGTGGGGTTTGGGGACCTCCACCAACAAAGGTACTCGACGACAGTAGCGGCGGGGGAGGGTTGGGACCCCCGCCAGCAAAGGTACCCGATGGCGACGGCAGCAGCGGGGGAGGGTTGGCGGTGGAAGGGGGGGGGGTCGAAGGGGTTTATCAGCGGGGGGCCAGGGCCAAATCCACGGGGGCCCATGTCCCTGTGGCCCCACATAGCTACGCCCCTGGCTCCAAATAGCTAATTGCTAAGGCCCCTTTCTAGCCTCAAACCGGATGAATAAAATACTATGGGGGTCTTTTATGACACGGCAGTAAGCCCAATGCGGGCTTACCACTCGCTAATCTGGAAGTACCGCCGGCGGTCATCAAAACACTTACGGTAGATTATTGAATCCTCATTTGATATTATAGCACCCATAAGCTGACCAAAAAAGAAAATGCTTCCTTCAATTCATAAGTAAACTGACAAGGACAAGGGTCTGAATTCAAAAATTTCCAATGATTTGGAGACCATAAGGAGTAACTTGCATCCATAACAAAAACTAATTGCTTGGTAGCTATATATGTGTTGCTCCACGGGAAAGAGAAAGGGGATTTGCATTTTAACCAACTTAACTTCTGATAAATAGCTGAAATTTAGCTGTACGTCTCCATTAGCAATTAAAAACCCTGAGACATTCTTCTCTGCTGGCATTTTTTTTTTAAAATCAGAATTTAGAACGAGCTCCATCTGTAAAATCACTATGTACTGTAGGCAGCTTGCCTCAAAGCACAGAGCATATGGCATTCTCAAAGGAATATCTATCATTTTTTTTCCTAAAATGTGCAAGTTAGTTGGTCAATGTTTCCCCCCCACGGAATAACTGCAACAGCTGATCTCATCCAACTTAGAGCTGAGACATTTTCTTTTGTCTCTGGCATTCTCTGTCTGTCACAAAATGAGCTGTAATATCCAGGATACCTTCTTAATGAACAGCATGAGCAAACTGCAAGGGAAGAAAATATTCAGATTTCTACAGCACAAAATGCCCTCATTTTTTCAATGAGGTATCTTAAAGCATGAGCCCACGTCTATTTTACAAAAGCAGGAAGCAAAAGCTTATTCTTGAAATAAGCGCTACTCTTAAAAAAAAAACAAGTCAAACATCCAACGATTTTCAAGAGATCCAACTATCGTTTTACCTATCATGATTCATATAGGGGTCTTTTTACGAAGCTGCAGTAAAAGGGGGCCTGCGCTGCAATCAACGCATGTTTTTGACGTGCACACTGAGGTCCCCTTTTACCGCAGCTGGTAAAAGGTGGTCTTTTTTTTTTTTTTAAAGACATGGCCGTGCAGCAAGTGAACCACCTGCTGTGTGGCCATTTGGGGGGAGGGGGAAGCACTTACCGCCACCCCATTGAGGTGGTGGTAAGGGCTCCTGCATTACTACTACTACTACTACTACTACTACTTGACATTTCTATAGCACTACTAGGGTTACGCAGCGCTGTACAATTTAACAAAAAAGGGGCAGTCCTTGCTCAAGAGAGCTTACAATCTAAAGGACGAAATGACAAGTTGGGGTAGCCTAGATTTCTTGAGTAGTGGTTAGGTGCCAAAGGCAACATTGAAGAGATGGGCTTTTAGCAGGGATTTGAAGATGGAAAGGGGCTTGGCGTATGGGCTCAGGGAGATTATTCCACGCATGGGGTGAGGCGAGGCAGAAAGGGCGGAGCCTGGAGTTGGCAGTGGTGGTGAAGGGTACTGAAAGGAGGGATTTGTCTTGAGAGCGGAGGTTATGGGTAGGAACGTAAGGGGAGATGAGAGTAGAGAGGTAAGGAGGGGCTGCAGATCGAGTGCATTTGTAGGTTAGTAGGAGAAGCTTGAAATGTATGCGGTACTTGATCGGAAGCCAGTGAAGTGACTTGAGGAGAGGGGTGATGTGAGTATATTGGTCCAGGCGGGAGATAAGACGTGCAGCAGAGTTCTGGACGGACTGAAGGGGGGATAGATGGCAAAGTGGGAGGCCAGTGAGGAGTAGGCTGCAGTAGTCAAGACGAGAGGTAATGAAGAGAGTGCATGAGAGTTCGGGTGATGTGCTCAGAGAGGAAAGGGCGAATTTTGCTAATGTTGTAGAGGAAGAAGCGACAGGTCTTGGCTATCTGCTGGATATGCGCAGAGAAGGAGAGAGAGGAGTCGAAGATGACTCCAAGGTTGCGGGCAGATGAGACGGGGACGATGAGGGTGTTGTCAATTGAGATAGACAGTGGAGGGAGAGGAGAAGAGGGTTTGGGTGGGAAGACAATAAGCTCGGTCTTGGCCATGCATTAACCCGGTGCCCGGTGGTAACCAGGCAGGATGCAGCACTGCCCAATTACTGCTAGATTTATTTATTTATTTATTTGTAACACTTATACCCCGCACTTTCCCACATTAGCAGGTTCAACACTGGCACTACAAAAATAAAAATATTTTTGTAGCACCGGAAGTGACGCATGCTGGGGGTGGGAACCATCGCCGGGCTGCTGCGGTAACCCAGCGGTACTTCCCTTTTAGCGAGCGGTAAGCCTACATTGGGCTTACTGCTGCTTTCTAAAAGGGCCCTAAAGATAGATCTGTGAATTTTGTGGTTACCTTGGGTGGTTGTGCTAAATATTGACCCTTAATAAGCCAACTGCTGACTCTGCATTCGAAATGCTTCCAAAATAGTCGATTTTCACTTAGGCATTAACCACTAATTTTCAACGACAATAACTGGTTAAGTGCTGCAGAATTAGCAGATCGTCGGATATTGACCAGTGAATGTCTTACAATTGTTTTGAGACTGATGCAGTAGAAAGCTTTTTCCTTTTAGGCTGGTTCACTGCCTTTTCCCCCCATAGAGACAGAATTGGAGGGGGGGGGGGCAAAAGTAGGGAATGGGGGCAGCTAGAAAATATTTTTGCAGTATTTCCCATGTCATTTTCAGGAATGCTCATTTTATTCATTTTCATTTTTTTTTTTGGCCACTGGAGCAAAGTCGTTGAGTGCGCAATATTTTGAAAAAGGACACATAATCTCCCTGATTCTATAAAGGTCGCCAAAAATTGTGTGCGCAAATTTAGGCACGGTTTTGATTTGCGCACACAATTTAATTGAATAACGGGTCAACTAGTACTAATCGACTTTTTAACAACCAATTTTTGGCACTAATTAGATTTAATTGGATGGCACTGATTATAGAATATGCTTAGCTGATATTTTAGCTCCTAAATCTGTGTATCCCCATCTCTACCTGTTTTCAAATCTATGCTGAAAACCCACCTTTTCACTGCTGCTTTTTAGCTTCTAGCCACTACTCAGTTGCCCTCCCCTTGTCCATTCCTCCCTTCTCACCCTTACTTCCCTCACCTGTAACTGTCTTGTCTGTCCGTATTATTTAGATTGTAAGCTCTTTTGAGCAGGGACTGTCTCTTTGTATCAGGTGTTCAGCGCTGCATGCGTCTAGTAGCACTATACAAATGCTAATAATAAAATAATAATCCCCCATTTTCCCACACATTAGCAGGCACAATGTGGCTTACAAGTCACCTTATTGGGGAGCTCCAATACGGTCGATGATAAACAAATACAAGTAGAATCAGGGTAAGGGAAGGTAGGGTAAATGAGAACAATAAATGACAAAGATCTAAGAAATTACAAACACTTGGAAACTATAATACAGGTAAACTGTTATGCATTTGTAAATCGGAGGAAAAACCTCAAGAAGCTCCTTCCCCCCTAAATAAGCGAGTGAAAGGGCTAGGGCTTCTTCATCGTCGGAAAAAACTTCCAAAACTTTAATTTCAAACACTAATCAAATTTTATGTTTTTCTCAGTATGTCTTTAAACTTGCAGATGTTTGAAGCATATCTACTGAAAACTCGAGAAGGTACTTAGCTTCTCCTAGGCTCCTCCGTGATTAGAACCGTGGTTAACGTTGGCCTCCGTTTCGCCACAGCTGCTTCAGAACCCCCGGTCTAATAATTCTGCCAAGAGAGCAAACACGAGTCAGTTAAAAATAATAATCTCACTTCTCAACATCTCATAGCAAATTTCCTAAGCAGCTTACTCTCCGTTCAGACTGCCGACGGAAGCATGAAGGGCAGCCAACATTACAAACATGGCGGTTTAAGAATACCCTCCTGACGTCACACGCTGCTACAACCCCACCAATGAAAGATTAGCATGGGCGGGGTCTATTCACGAACAGACATGTCAAAAATAGAAGAGCTAGATATAATAACAGAGAGCTTCTCCTGCAGCCTCAAGCAAGGGTGATTGAGGATGAGGGATTAGTGTTTACGTATGTGTTAAAATGTACATCTCAATCCTCATTGGTCGCGAGAATTCTCCGTAGGCACTGGAATATCATACAGACAATACCTCTGTTCGCAGAATCGAAACTTCGATTTGCATACAGTAGGGGAGCTAACTTAAAAGAACTTGTATGCTCGACTAAGATGAGAGACACATTTAATGAAGTCACCGCCTTTGAGGGACATAATAGATGTGGTAGATGTTCAATGTGTCCCTTGATGAATGAAACAAAGGAATTCTGTAATCCCAGTACAGGATATAAATATACCTTATATATTAATACAACATGTAGGTTGCTAATCAGAATTAGCAGGGTAGGCCTAACAAAACAGGTCTTCTAAGTTCGCCTGAATTTTAGATGGTCATGTATCGTTTTCACTGCTTTTGGTAATGGATTTCACATTTGTGTACTTAAATAGGTGAAATAAACTGCATGGAAATTTAGGCATATTCTTTAAAGTACACCTAAATTCGGGCGTACTTTATTGGCGTATTTTGTTTCAGTGACGATTTATAGGTGTGATGTATAGAATCTAGTTCTTTGTGCGTAAGTGGGAGTCCTGCTCAGAATCCACCTATGTGTATAGTCACCTGCAAAGTACATGCAGAATTTTGATGTTTATTCTTGTGTGTGTAACCCCAAATCCTTCTGTAATAACAAATGTCTATTCTCTCCTTTTTCCACTATCCATGATGTATTTGTAAGCCACATTGAGCCTGCAAAGAGGTGGGAAAATGTGGGATACAAATGCAATAAATAAATAAATAAATAAATAAAAATGTAAGCAATTATTCACATTGTTGGTGCATAACTGTTAGCACATGCTTTATAGCATTGCCCCGAAAAAGTACATCCATGGAAAGATTGTGCCTACTTTTATGTGGATCGCTACGGATGTAGTTTGGGCGGAATAAAGGTGGAGCTGCAATGCATGTGCATAGGTTCGTGAATAGAGTATGTGCATACAGTTACACGTTCATCAGAGCAGATGTAAATTTTTGAGTCGGCTATTGCAGCTGGATCTGGGAGCCTAGCTTGTACCTATGTTGCCTTTATGAAATAGGCAATGGGTGTCTTTTTTTTTTTTTAATGGATGACTCACGTGCATCTCATTATAAAATTACTACCCTCCCTCCCCCTTACAAGGCAGGGGCCTGTGAAAGTAGTAAATTTAAAATGAATTGGAGAAAATATTTCTTCACTCAACGTGTAATTAAACTCTGGAATTTGTTGCCAGAGAATGTGGTAAAGGCGGTTAGCTTAGCAGGGTTTCAAAAAGGTTTGGACGGCTTCCTAAAGGAAACGTCCATAGACCATTATTAAAATGGACTTGGGGAAAATCCACTGCTCATTTCTGGGATAAGCAGCATAAAATGTTTTATACTTTTTTGGGATCTTGCCAGGTATTTGTGACCTGGATTGGCCACTGTTGGAAACCGGATGCAGGGCTTGATGGACCTTTGGTCTATCCCAGTATGGCAATACTTATATACTTATGTAATGCAGCAAAATCTAATTTTAGTTTTTCATCCAGTTTATCAAATGCCTGATGAACTTCAATGGTGAAAATATTCATGGAAGCAGGCTTTTTTCTAAATGGCAAAAACTCAGGAGCTTGCCTATTCTGCTTCCTCCACTGTGACGGACTTTTATGTAGTCTTTCCAGAGTGAGTGATTCTTCTGCTGGCTTGTCTAAATTTTGTTCTCTGCTTGCAGCAAATTGGCTTTTATGATCTTCACTTGACTGTGATTTATCTTTGCTCCTTCAATAACAGAATGCCTTAGAAAAATGTGCTATGTAAATATAAAATAAAAACAAAGCCTGCCTCGCTGATAGCATTATAATTTTGTCCCAAATAATTCATCCTGGAACACCTAAATATCCTAATATGCAAAGTAAGGGTAGAAATGAAAAATATAGCTGCCAAATATATGCCATTTCCACTTATGCTTCCTGTATCAGCAGATGAACACAACAAACCAGGGTTCTAACAAATCAAAAAGGACATGAGAAAGAGTCATATATCAGATAAAGTGTCTAATAGCAGTTAATAATTGGTGAGATAGGAGAAATTCTCAGAGTAATAGCTCACCCAAGCGGAGAGCCACCCTAAGGTCAAAGGCACTTCCTAGAGGGTGTATAAGTATTATCAATCGCTGAAAATCTCCACAGTTGTGTAGCAAGGGCGGGGCAGTGGCGGCGGTCTGCCCTGGGTGCACACTGCTGGAGGGTGCAGAGAGCAGCTGCATGCCTGTCAGCTACGCTGGTTCCCTGCTCCCTCTGCCCCAGAACAGGTTACTTCCTGTTCCGGGGTAGAGGGAGCAGGGAACCAGTGGAGCCGACAAGTGCACGGCTGCTCTCTGCACCCTTCAGCAGCCAAGAATGCATCCGGGGGGGGGGGGGGGGGGGAGGCTTGATGCACTGGGGAGGGGGGTGTCATTGCGCCGGGAGTGTGTGTGTTGTGCTGCACCATGGGGGGACGGACACCGCTGCACCTGGGCACCTGGGGTGGGGGGTGCGCAGCGGCGATCCGCCCCAGGTGGCAGCCAACCTAGGATCGCCACTGAATATCCACATATAAGTGGAAGCATATTAAGGGGTCCTTTTACTAAGGTGCGCTGAAAAATGGCCTGCAGTAGCGTAGGCATGGGTTTTGGGCGCACGCAGAATCATTTTTCAACGCACCTGTAAAAAAGGCCTTTTTAAAATGAAAATTGCCGCACCTCCATTTTGGGTCTGAGACCTTACCGCCAGCCGATGACCTAGCTCTAAGGTCTCACATGGTAACCGGGCAGTAATGAGCTATGCACGCCAAATGCCACTTGGCGCGCGTCCAATACGCGCAGCAGAAAATAAAAATGATTTTTCGGCTGGGTGTATCAGCCGCACGGCAAAAATGAAATGACCACAAAAGTAACGCAGTAGCAGTGTGGTAACTCCATTTTGGTGCACGTTGGGCGTGCGTAGACGCTTACGTGGCTTAGTAAAAGGGCCCCTAAGTGCCCCCAATCCCGTTAATAGTGCCAAACCTAGCACAAATGACAAAACCATACTTCTTAGTGACATAATACAAAAATTCAAACAAATACATTTTCACAAAATAACTGAACCTTACCCATGTCTACTACTACTACTTATTATTTCTATAGTGCTACAAGGTATACACAGCGCTGTACACCATACATAAAAAGACAGTCCCTGCTCAAAGAGCTCACAATCTAAATATGGAATGTTGCTAGTGGAATAGCAACATTCCATGTAGAATCTCAAATAGTAGCAACATTCCATGTAGAATCTCAAGTAATAGCAACATTCCAGAATCTCAAATAGTAACAACATCCCATGTTCCACTGCACTAACCACTAGGCTACTCCTCCACTAGCAACATTCCATCTAGAAGCCTGCCCTTGCAGATCAGCAACGCAGCCACGCAGGCTTCTGTTTCTGTGAGTATGACGTCCTGCACATACGTGCAGGACGTCAGACTCACAGAAACAGAAGCCTGTGCGGCTGCGTTCATGATCTGCAAGGGCAGGCTTCTACATTACTACTACTACTACTACTACTACTACTACTACTACTACTTATCACTTCTATAGCGCTATAAGGCATACGGAGCGCTGTACACCATACACAAAAAGACAGTCCCTGCTCAAACAGCTTACAATCTAGATAAGACAGGTAAACAGACAGAACAATTAAGGGTAAGGGAATAAAGAGGTGAAGTTAAAGGACAGGGCAAGTGAGTAGTGGTTAGGAGTCAAAAGCAGTGGTAAAGAGGTGGGCTTTAAGTTTGGACTTGAAAACGGCCAGAGACGGGGCTAAACGTACGGGCTCGGGAAGTTTAATCCAGGCGTGAGGTGCAGCAAGATAAAAGGAACGGAGTCTGGAATTAGCAGTAGAGGAGAAGGGGACAGATAAGAGAGATTTATCTACAGAACGGAGTACCCGAGGGGGGGGGGCGTAGGGAGAGACAAGAGTGGAGAGGTACTGGGGAGCGGCAGAGTGAATGCACTTATAGGTCAATAAGAGAAATCCTTCCTAATAAAAAGCACTTATACTCATACACTCAAACCCACACGGATGCTCATACATGCTATCACTCATATGACACTAGAAAGCTAAAAAGCTAATGTTAAGTATCATCACCTTCCAATGCAACACTAAGGGGTATGTTTACTAAGCTGTGTTAGCGTTTTTAACACGCCGGTAAATTTAAGGTGCCTTAAACACTAACGCGCCTATACATTTTTAGCGTTTAACCCCCATACACCATATACTCATGTTAAAAACGCTAACGCGCCCATAGCGCTGCTTAGTAAACCTAGCCCTAATTGTAATTTCCACGACTGAAGCTGTTCTTGCTCTCTATTATGTATTATAACCCCCGTAAACATCACTATTAATTGATCACACATCTATATGCTGGGTTGTTGTAAAAATATATCACTTATATATGATACAATATTAAAGTGCGGAAAAATACAACTAGACTGGATTGAAATATTCGCTTGGAAAAATACAACTGGACTGGATTGAAATACTCCTAAGCTGAATTCAATACAATTCAGTTCAATACTGATTCAATACCGATAAAAAAACTTCCACTAAAGTTATTTTACGTAAGGCGCACTTACCTTAAGGCTGTCGGGTGTGTGCGCTACACCCGGCAGCCATTGTAATCCTCACATGGTGTTTGTTCAAATTCTCCAAACGTAATCAGATAATCATCTAATGCTGGCAGGATCCGTCTGAAGTCCGACACTGCAGGGTTTCGAAGGAATCTTCGTCATAGACCCGGATTCAATCTGCCGCCATCTGCAACAAAAGTAACGGCACCACGAAACTTTAAAATCAAAATCGTGCCTAGACTATTTAAACGCTACCAGACAGGAAATGAGGAGACCAACATGATGTAATGTCTGACATAATACTTCAAACCGGAAGAGACCGGCTATTATTATTCAGATATATACTAAATTTTTGTCAAAACATAATAAAGAAACAAACATCAAATACAAATAAATGGATGGAATGGAAATACACACACATGTGTAGGAGAAATCAAGAATACACTAAAGATAGGAGTGGACTATATCAGCAGGGCAGAATGGGTCAAGAATTATGTTGGTGGACGGTTAATCAGTTTGTTTGATGGTTTTCCCCTGTTCGCTCTTTTCTCATCGTCCGATATGGCATGAATTTTCTCCTGTGACTTCAACAGACAGAAGAAGGACAAGTCCATAAACCGCTACTAAACGGACTTGGAAAAATCCAAAATCCCAGGAATAACACGTATAGAATGTTTGTATGTTTTGGAAGCTTGCCAGGTGCCCTTGGCCTGGATTGGCCGCTGTCGTGGACAAGATGCTGGGCTCGATGGACCCTTGGTCTTTTCCCAGTATGGCATTACTTATGTACTTATAAGAACAGGGATGCTTAGGAAGGACTATGTTGACTGAACTGAAGCTCGGCTTCCTCTGAGTTAGATTCTCACTCCTGCACAGTGTGAAGAAATGAGCGATTGTATCTACCAACCAAATTCTTCCTTGCAGCTACATTCTGATATGCAACTTTCATACACCGCACGTGTTTTTTCTAGTATGCATTATAAACAAGCATAGTTTTAGTAAATTGGGTCCCTAGAGGTTCCTAAGTATTTCTACAAAACTCAAGATCACCATGGCACAAATAGCTGTTCTTTTATTCTTTATGCCTTTAGTTTCCGTACAAACATTTTTTCTCCAGAGATTACTCATCTGACTCCGGTAGGTGTACAATTTCAGGATTCTGTGTTCTTGGTTTTCCAGTTGGTCTATAGAGTATAACATTTAGACAGAGAAAAAAATTGATACATCATTATACTTGAAGGTGAGCTGTCACATAAATACCAGCAATTTACCTTTGCGGGTGGAGATAAATGAATTTTCCCATCTCTATTTTGTCTCGTGTGTTCTGTGTACCTGTCTAGGCGGGACTCTCTATTTCATATTTACTTTACTACGGTTGATTATGGATTCATGGAGGGAATATCTGACAGTGACAATTTACAAGAGGCATCGCTAAATGTTAACTGTTCAAAGCTTCCCTACAACAATTACAATTAAGAGTCTCCCCACTTGTCAAGCTTCATATCCTATTTATTCTGAAGTGCAGAAATGATTAGTGTTCTCATGATTTTCATTAGTACTAGATCTGTTAGTTTTCCTGTAAAATGTGGTTCTGTATCGGTGTCACAGTGATCAGTTCAAAAGCCGTGGACAGAAATCAAAATCATTCACGGTGAAGCCCCAGCCTACATGTCTGATTTAATAGACTTACCACCCAGAAACGCTAAAAGATCATCCCGAACTTTCCTCAACCTCCACTTCCCTAATTGCAAGGGCTTCAAATACAAGGCGCTGCACGCGTCAACCTTTTCTTACATGAGCACGCAGTTCTGGAATTCACTGCCGCGCAACCTGAAAATGATTTACGGGCAAACCACCTTCCGCAAACTACTGAAGACCCATCTTTTTGAGAAAATTTACGGAAAGAACCAAAACACATAAAGCCCACACTCACTGTTCAATAATGCATCATTACAGCCACTCTGAATTTCTCATCCCCCGTAATCTCTCCACACTCATACCTTTACTCACAGAAAATGTATACCACATGCTTTCTTGTCATTATATATTGCCCCTTTTAGTTTCCCGTTGTTTCCTTTCCAATGTTTCAATGCTCTTTTCCATTGTTATGTTCCTTAATGATACTTGACTTTGTCTTGCATAACTCCTCACAATGTAATCCATAACCGAGTTGTAACAAACTGTATTTCCATCTTTCATAACGTATTGTAAGCCACACTGAACCTGCAAAAAGGTGGGAAAATGTGGGATACAAATGCAATAAATAAATAAATGGGGGGAGAGAACTACTGAGAAGAGAAATGAAGAGCACGGGATGAAGAAGGGGAAACTTGTGGAGGATGGGAAGGCTGAAAGGGGAAAATGTAGGGTTGTTAGAGAGATAAGAGGCGAACGGGACTGAAGGATAATTGAATTATATATAAGGTGGAGTTGGCAAATAAGGTGATTTTTATTACTATTATGATGCTACCCATAGTTTAGATCTAATTAGAAAAATGACTAGGGAATAATTTGAAACATCTAGACATGTCAAACGTATTCCTCTGTTCACTGCTATATATGTAATGGTCCTTTTACTAAGGCGTGCTAACAATTTCACTGTACCTTAGTAAAAGGGCCCTGCCAAAATGGCCTGTGCTGGTGTAGACGCGTGTATTGGACGTGCGCAGGTCCATTCTCCTGCAAAAAAGGCCTTTTTTTTTTTTGCTGAAAATGGACGTGAGGCAAAATAAAAATTGGCACGTGCCCATTTTATGCCTGAGACCTTATTGCCACCCATTGACTTAGCGGTAAGATCTCACGCATTAACCGGGCGGTAATCGTCAGCACGCCGATTGCTGCCTGGTTAGCGCCATGCGGTAGAAAATAGAAATTATTTTCTGCCACGCTTTTTGGATGCGTATAGAAATTAGAATTCCCACCCGGGGCATCCGGTAGCTGGGCGGTAGTTCTAATTTGACACATGTTGTACGTGCAGCTTATTTTTGAAGGAGAAGGGCGCCCATCTTTCGACACAAATCGGGAGATGGGTGCCCTTCTTGCAAGGCCGCCCAAATCGGCATAATGGAAAGCCAATTTTTTGACACTCTCGATGGCTTTCCGTCGCGGGGACGACCAAAGTTCATGGGGGCGTGTCGGCAGGGTAGCGAAGGTGGGACTGTGGCATGATTAGGAGATGGGTGTCCTCGGCCGATAATGGAAAAAAGAAGGGCGACCCTGATGAGCACTTGGCCGACTTTAATTGGCCCATATTTTTTCATGACCAAGCTGTGAAAAGATGCCCGAACTGAGCAGATGATCACCGGAGGGAATTGGGGATAACCTCCCCTTACTCCCCCAGTGGTCACTAACCCTCTCCCACCATAAAAAACAGATTAAAAATACTTTTTTGCCAGCCTCAAATGCCATACTCAGGTCCATCGCAGCACTATACAGGTCCCTGGAGCTATTGTAGTGGGAGCAGTGTACTTCAGGCAGGTGGACCTGGGTGGGGGGGAGGGGGTTGCGGGGGCTCAGTACTCAAGGTAAGGGAGCTATGCACCTGGGAGAAATTTGTGAAGTCCACTGCAGTGCCCCCTAGGGTGCCCGGTTGGTGTCCTGGCATGTCGGGGGGACCAGTGCACTACAAATGCTGGCTCCTCCCACAACCAAATGGCTTGGATTTGGCTGTTTTTAAGATGGGCGTCCAATGTTGGCCATCTCTAAGGGCGGCCATCTCTAAGGTCGACCCAAATGTTGAGATTTAGGCATCCCTGACCGTATTATCGAAATGAAAGATGGCCACCCATCTTGTTTCGATAATACGGTTGGGGACACTCCTTTACGGGGCCGTCCTTAGAGATGGGCCCCCTGTTTGATTATGCCCCTCCATGCATCTTAGTAAAAGGGCCCCAGCATGCGCTAAATGGTAAGATACCCATAGGAATATAATGAGTGTCTTAGCATTTACCATGCACTAAATCTGTTAGCATGCCTTAGTAAAAGGACCCTTTAGTGCTGTTGAACTTGGTTATAGGGTAAGTTATAGTTGAATATGTGTAGGTATAGGTAGAAGTGTCAAATATTGAAGCTTCTACCTATAAGTACATAAGTATTGCCATACTGGGAAAGACCAAAGGTCCATCAAGCCCAGCATCCTGTTTCCAACAGTGGCCAATCCCAAAAAAGCATAAAACATTTTATACTGCTTATCCCAGAAATAGTGGATATTCCCCAAGTCCATTCAATAACGGTCTATGGACTTTTCCTTTAGGAAGCCGTCCAAACTTTTTTAAAACTCCGCTAAGCTAACCGCCTTTACCACATTCTCTGGCAACAAATTCCAGAGTTTAATTACACGTTGAGTGAAGAAACATTTTCTCCGATTCGTTTTAAATTTACTACATTGTAGCTTCATCGCATGCCCCCTAGTCCTAGTATTTTTGGAAAGCGCGAACAGACGCTTCACATCTACCCGTTCAACTCCACTCATTATTTTATAGACCTATAAGCTACCAATATAAGCCCCCTCCCAAATGCTTGGTGCTTTATATATAAGTTACATGTTTAATTCATACACCCCAATTTATAATTTTTTCCCCCACATCTAAACCAAATACATAATCTATGGAGTAGATAGTGTTTAATCGAGTAAAAAAAGCTACTGCCCAGTTAAACCACGCTGTCTGGGTTGGCAACAAATATTCAGCTACATTAAATAGAAAGTGCCACAGGGTATCTGCTCTGAATGTTGGTTAACTGCCCAGAGACTCAGTGTCGGTATCTAGTTTAGGCCTGACACTGAATACGCAGGCTAACTCAGCCCACTGAGATCAGTGCTTATAACACTGGCCCTCGCAGATTGAATATTGTCCCCTGTCCCTTCAAGATTCAGCCGCTGGTGGTTGGCATTTTTAAAATGCTTATCACCAGCTTAATTAGCCCTGGATATTCAAGGCCGGGCCATGCTGAGCAGCAGTGTTTAATATCCAGCTGTCACCAGATGTGTGCAGGGAGTTATGCAGGACCTGGCTGATATTCAGCTGGGACCCACATGGGCACCCAATTTGGGAGTGCAGTTGATACATGAGCTAATTAGCACTGACAATTGGGCGCTAATCAATTATCAGCACTAATTGGCATTAATTAAAATTTATGTGCACATGTTTAGGTGCTGGGATCCACACGTGATCCGAAAAGGGGACACAGCCGGCGGAGAAGAATGGGCGGATCAGGGGCATTCCTGAAATTTACATGCAGTTTTATAGACTAAGGGAGGTCCGCGTGTAATTTAGGCGTGAGAATTTGCACCCAAAGTTGGGCACAGATTCCTGTGCCTAACGCTATTCTATAAACAGCGCCCAACTCTGAACACTGTTTATAGAATAGCGCTTAGCACTAATTTTTATCGGTGCCCAAATTTGGTCGCTATTTATAGAATTGAATCTTAATTTTCCTTCCTCAGACTTCTTAGGCTGGTCCCTGTGAACCTGCTTGCTGGCTTTTCAGATTTGTCATATTATCTCTTGTCAAGTCACAGTAAAAATGGCCTCCTGAAACAATGCCAGTGCAGACCATATGGTATTCAGAGTCACCTTGAAAGGTTAAAAAAGGTAGATCTAGCCAATAGTTTAGGACAGTGATGGTGAACCTATGGCACGCGTGCCAGAGAGAGCATGCAGAGCCCTCTCTGTTGGCATGCGCGCCGTCGCCTCAGCCGGAGTCGTACTGCCGCTATGAACTGCTGGCACGATCGTGCTAGCAGTTCAAAGTTGTGTCGGAGTGGAGGAGAGACCCACCGGAAGTTCGTTCACCCACCGGAAGTTCGTTCCCTCCTCCCTTCGAGTTCCAGGCCCCCTCCCTCCGAATTTTAAGTCATCTATTTTACCTCATCGGGGTTAGGGCGGCAGCATGCAGGCTCGGCTTGGTGCTTAGTTCAGTTTTCCCTTCTCTCTGTCTCTCAGCTCTGGTCCCGCCCTTGCAGAAACAGGAAATGAGGGCGGGACCAGAGCTGAGAGAGAGAGAGAGAGAAGGGAAACCTGAAAACTGAACTAAGCACCGAGCCTGCATGCTTTTTACCGCTGCTACTGCCCTAACCCCGATGAGGTAAGATAGATGACTTTTAAAATTTGGAGGGAGGGGGCCTGAACTCGAAGGGAGGGAGGGGGGACCCTGGAACTGGAGGGGAGGCAGGGAGGTTAAATTGCCCTGTTGGCACTTTGTGATAAATAATTAAATTTTGGGTTGCTGTTTGGGCACTCAGTCTCTGAAAGGTTCGCCATCACTGGTTTAGGATAACCTGTTCTTGACACAGAATGATTCACAGGATTTACCTCTAATCCCATGGCCAAGACCATTCTTGAATCAACCAATGCGGTTTGCACAGAGGTCCCCTCTGCTGCATTTCCTAGCCTACAGGAACTTTTGCTCCCATTAAAGCAGCCAACAGTTTCTTGGAACTCATGTTAGACATTTATTATTTATTTATATATTATTAGGATTTATTTACCGCCTTTTTGAAGGAATTCACGCAAGGCAGAGTACAGTAAGAACAGATCAAACATGAGCAACAGGCAATTACAGTAGTAAAAATATTCAAATAACAATACGAAGTATGGCATAGTATACTACTTCAGGTCAAGGAGAAGGGAGTAGGACAGGTAGGCTCTATCCAAACCAAGGAAGACATGTCGATTTCAAAGATCTTTATTGGACAACATTCAAATGACTTGACACAGCTGCCGTGTTTCGGTGCCTAAAGAGCCTGCGTCAGGAGTCTTAATATAAACTGGTGTTTCCTTGTTGCACAATCTGATTGCCAGAAGTAATATTCAGTGAAAAATCTCAAGTTTAGGCAATAGGTGTAGAGTCCAACAAGGAGTTCCTTTTAGAGTCTTCCTTGGTTTGGATAGAGCCTACCTGTCCTACTCCCTTCTCCTTGACCTGACTACTTTTTCATAGGAATCACTGCACCTCCATTGGACGTGGTTTTTCATAGTATACAACTTACAATGTCAACACAATACCGAATAGAATATTTTAATTGATAGTGAAGGGTGAAGCAAAGATGGAACATATAGATAGATAAGAAAGTAGGAAGAGTCAGAAAGTAAGGTGATTGATTTAAAGAAAGTTGCACATGAGGTCAGAAAGATGGTTAATTGAAACGCAGGTGAGAACATTGCTCTGCCAATTTGAGAATGCATGGGGAGGGCAAGTGATAGAGGAGTCCTTTCACTTTCCAGAGGAGGCAGCTGTATCTCTGACTTCTGCACTGGATCCCTCCAAAGGAGACCCCTGTGGGTGCATGACAAACCCCTGAACAGAGAGTTAGGGCCCCGTTTACTAAGCCGCATTATAGGCACGTTAGTATTTTTAATGCGTGTTAACCATGTGCACGCTTACAATATCCCTATAGGCGCCTAAATGGTTAGTGCACGCGCTAACTGTAGGCACGTTAAAAACACTAACGCGCCTTCGTAAATAGAGCCCTTAATGAGATTGAGTATGTTCAGAAAGATGCTGAGGGAGATCCTTTCGCTGTCTCTATACATTATCTCTTAGAATATTCCAATTAGACAAAAAGCCAAGAATAAGTCAGCAAGTAATTGGAACTTGGCATTCCACCACCCCTCCTTAAGCCACCATGGTGGATTGCGGTCCATAATTGCCATTTTTGATCAGGAACATATTGTTAATGGACCCTCACTGATTAGCAGTATTTTCTTGGCGTTAATTCTTTGATTGCTAAAAATGACTCTGAGATATACAGATACTACAGATTAAACTGAGTTCATGTTTCTTGTGCTTTTTGACTGTACATAAATGCTGTTATCAAAAGACTGAATACTTGATAGGTTTCACTGACTGAAATTGTATAAAACAATTATGGAACCATATGTAATGATCTGGTTGTGCTTTGAGTCACAATGTAGCACTACAGTTTACTATTCTGCTAGGTTTTTTTGATGAAATCATTTTTTAAAATAATTGAATGGGCTTTTGTGTAGTCAGATAATTGCTATATATCTCAAATAGCACGGGTACTTGTAAAATGCATTCAGGCTTGGTATGTGTTATGAATCTTATGTTCCAGTTTCTGTATTGTATGTGTATTAAAATATGCTAAGATGACAGGATACAGGTTGTCAGCTTAAAGAATGCCTTCCTTCCTGAAAAATAAACCCACTGGATTTTTAAAATTTGTGATAATCCGTTTCTATTAGAATGACTGCAGAACGTTGATGTTGATTAAATATTGTTTGTAGAACTCGTTGAATTGAGGTTATAAGGATGACGTATGGAAATGTGACTTGAATGAAAAACTAGACCAAATGCATACGACATTAATTCTGTACCAGAAATGCATAGAAAAGTGACTTGAGCCTGCTCTTTTAACTGAAGAGTTAACAATTTTCGTGGTCAAGAACGCATGGAAATGAACGATATATAGGTATGCATGCTTATATTCACAACAAAAGAAACAGAAGAACAGGAACCCTCGCAATCACAAAGGTGCGCCAAACACAGCGAAGGTGACAAAAAAAATGATGGAAGCTAGATGTCCAAAATATCAGAAGTTTACTAAAACATCCAATGACTCGGCACGAGTCGTGTTTCAGCTGCAAAGGCCTGCCTCAGGAGTCTAAAAATAAAAATCATAATAAACTGATATTAATAAATCAATCACAAACATTTAAAAATGACACAGTAAAATCACATATCAACATACAATATAAAAAGATATATGTTTAAAAAATATAGTACAAAATGCAACCATACTATACAAATTCCTGAAGTGACTGGAAAGTGAAATTAAAATATGCTCCCTGATGAAGAGAACAAACTCAAAAGGGGTTTTTATGCCTGTCAATTCAAAACATAGTAACATAGTAATAAAGTAGATGACGGCAGAAAAAGACCTGCACGGTCCATCCAGTCTGCCCAACAAGACAAACTCATATGTGCTAGTTTTTGTGTATATCTTACCTTGATTTGTAACTGTCATTTTCAGGGCACAGACTATATAAGTCTGCCCAGCACTATCCCTGCCTCACAACCACCAGCCCTGCCTCCCACCACCGGCTCTGGCACAGACTGTATAAGTCTGGCCAGCACTATTCCCCGCCTCCCAACCACCAGTCCCGCCTCCCACCACCGGATCTGGCACAGACCGTATAAGTCTGCCCAGCACTATCCCCGCCTCCCAACCACCAGCCCCACCTCCCACCACCAGCTCTGCCACCCAATCTCGGCTAAGCTCCTGAGGATCCATTTCTTCTGAACAGGATTCCTTTATGTTTATCCCACGCATGTTTGAATTCTGTTACCGTTTTCAAAAGTCATATATGAAGTGGGAAAAAATCTAAACTACTGTAAACATCCCTATTATTCGCAATTTTGTTTGTATATATTTATGAGTATTAGGTTCCTTCTTTGTAAACTATTTTTATCTTGGGATGACATAGATGTCTTTTATGTAGGTAGCCCTGACATTTTTTGGGGGGAGGGGGCAAAGTTAACATGGGGGGGGGGGCACTAGGCATATAGGTGTGAGTAGTGCTTGGTATACTCCTAAATAATGCCTTAGAGTGCACTTGATAACGGATTTCCAAGTAAATAGTCTGTCCTGCGTCAACATAACCCATATGCACACTTATGGAAACCTTGGAAACACTGATATTTTTACATGAAGTTGCATTATCCTATAACTTAGTTTGCCATTATAGTATAGTAGACTTGAGTCTGGTCATCCTCTCAACACACTACTACTACTACTAATAGCATTTGTATAGTGCTACCAGACGCACGCAGTGCTGAACACTTGACATAGAGAGACAGTCCCTGCTCAAAGAGCTTACAATCTAGGTAGAACAGATAAACAAGACATAGAACTGGCAAGGGAATTAATGGGTAAAGAGGAGGAGGGCAAATGAGTAGTGGTTAGGAGCCAAAGGCAGTAGTGAAAAGGTGGGCTTTCAGCATAGATTTAAAAACAGGAAGAGATGGAGCTAGACGTATGGGTTCGGGAAGACGGTTCCAGGCATAAGGTGCTGCGAGACAAAAGGAACGAAGTCTGGAGTTAGCGGTGGAGGAGAAGGGGGACGACAAGAGAGATTTGTTCAGAGAGCGGAGTTCATGGGGAGGAATGTGGGGAGAAACAAGAGAGGAGAGGTAATGAGGGGTCATAGAGTGGATGCATTTAAAGGTCAGTAAGAGGAGTTTGAACTGTGTACGGAACCTGGAAAATAATTACTGCAGTGGAACATATCCCTCAACTTTACTTTATAACAAATACAAAATGCCTTATTAAGCTGTATTAATAAATTAAGTTGTCTTGCCCATTCCTCTGGTTCTACCGCTTTCTCTCCTTTCTGAAGCTGGCATTAACCAGTTCAAGTCCCTGGAGGTCCTGACAGTGTTCCTTCTACTTCCTTCTCCGTAGGAAAGAGCAGACAAATAAAAGGATTGTCTGCCAAATTACTTTGTAAAGTAACACTAAGGCCCAGATGCACAAAACCTAACGAGCCCACAATTTGCGTTTTAAACTGGTTCCAGCCAGTTTAAAACGCAAGTAGTTCACCCCGGGCATGCACTAAGGGCATTTTCCCTGCCACGGTAGCAGGCAGCGAAAACGGAATGCAAATGATTGAAAAGCTATTATAATGAGCTGCAGTACCGTTGCAGCCCATTATAATCAGATGCACTACCGTTTTTCCGATTCCCTTACCATAGGAACCCTAACGAGATGTCTTGACCTCTTGTTAGGGCTCCTGTGAGGGAATCGGAAAGGAAAAGGGCCCCCAAAAAAGGTAAAAAAGAAAAAAAGCAGGGAGCGCATGTGAGGGGCGTCCTTTAAGGACGTACTCTCCCTGCGCTTCTGAGAGACGTCTTTTTTTTTTTTTTTTGCAGTTTTTTGTTCTGCCGGCGCTCGTGTTTTTTCCCCCCTCCACTTACCCCTCCACAGCGAAATTTTTCTATTTTCCTGGTTGCCGAAGAATCGGGACGTCCCTTTAGATTAGGCTCCTCTTCCTGGTCTCTTCAGCCAATCAGAGCGCGTTTCGCTGACAACAGCCAGCTAAGCCCGCTTTGATTGGCTGAAGAGACCAGGAAGAGGAGCCTAATCTAAAGGGACGTCCCGATTCTCCGACTCAGGTACCGAAGGACTAGAGAATGCAAGTGAGCTACAACGAGTAGCTCATTTGCATTCCCTATCGTTGATGCATTCCCGTTCCCTACCGATTCGCTATGGAATCGGTAGGGAACGGGAATTACCAATGTCTTTCATGCATCTGGGCCTAAATCCTTTAAAGAAGCTTCTCAGAGCCTATGTGGCAAGCTTAACAGCGCCAATTCTGAACACACAAAGATCAGTAACTGTACCTTTAAAAAGGCAGCAGCGCATGTACAGAGACCGCAATATGCTTCCTATTGGCAAAGCCAGACAAGTTGGACTCCTATGGATCCATGCACAAATTACATGCCAGCAGAATTTCTCACTTTAGTCACTCACAGAACGCAGACCAGTCCTCACCAATTACAGAATAAAGGACCAAAATTAGAAAAGGAAACACTGAGAAATCACGTTCTCTGTAGGCAATACAGCACAGAAGAAATAAATATAAGAAGGGATTATCTACTATAGGGAGCAAAATACAAGATCACTTTCTACCCCAAAACAAAATCCACAAATAAATTATTTGGATACCCATGAAAAGTTTAAAAAAAACTTGTCGGACAACAGTGAGCTGTATTTTCAAAGCACTTAGACTTACAAAGTTACTAGTAACCTAGGGAACTTTAAGTGCTTTGAAAATGAGCCCCATTGAGGGGCATAATCGGACGTCGCCGGCCAAATAGATTGCCGGCGATCTATGTTGGCGGTGGTGCTACAGCTGGTCGGAACCGTATTATCGAAAAAGATGGCCGGCCATCTTAAGTACATAAGTAATGCCATACTGGGAAAAGACCAAGGGTCCATCGAGCCCAGCATCCTGTCCACGACAGCGGCCAATCCAGGCCAAGGGCACCTGGCGAGCTTCCCAAACGTACAAACATTCTATACATGTTATTCCTGGGATTTTGGATTTTTCCAAGTCCGTTTAGTAGCGGTTTATGGACTTGTCCTTTAGGAAACCGTCCAACCCCTTTTTAAACTCTGCTAAGCTAACCGCCTTCACCACATTTTCCGGCAATGAATTCCAGAGTTTAATTACACGTTGGGTGAAGAAACATTTTCTCCGATTTGTTTTAAATTTACTACACTGTAGTTTAATCGCATGCCCCCTAGTCCTAGTATTTTTGGAAAGCGTGAACAGACGCTTCACATCCACCTGTTCCACTCCACTCATTATTTTATATACCTCTATCATGTCTCCCCTCAGCCGTCTCTTCTCCAAGCTGAATAGCCCTAGCCTCCTTAGTCTTTCTTCATAGGGAAGTCGTCCCATCCCCGCTATCATTTTAGTCGCCCTTCGCTGCACCTTTTCTAATTCTACTATATCTTTCTTGAGATGCGGCGACCAGAATTGAACACAATACTCAAGGTGCGGTCGCACCATAGAGCGATACAACGGCATTATAACATCCTCACACCTGTTTTCCATACCTTTCCTAATACCCAACATTCTATTCGCTTTCCTAGCCGCAGCAGCACACTGAGCAGAAGGTTTTCAGCGTGTTATCGATAATACGGTTTAGCCCGGCCAAATGCCGTGGAGTTTGCCGGGTTTGAGATGGCCGGGTTTGTTTTTCAGCGATAATGGAAAGTTATGTCAGCCATCTCAAACCCCGGCCAAATTCAAGGCATTTGGCCGTGGGAGGAGCCAGCATGTTTAGTGCACTGGCCCCCCTGACATACCAGGACACCAACCAGCCACCCTAGGGGTCACTGCGGTGGACTTCAGAAAAGCTCCCACGTGCATAGCTCCCTTACTTTGGGAGCTGAGCCCCCCAACCCCCCCCCCAACCCACTACCCACAAATGTACTGCACCCACTAAAATTGTTCCAGGGACCTGCATACAGCTTCTAGGACTTATTGCTGCTGTATAACTTTGGCACACCAGTTCACACCTGAAGACTAATCTCTCTGAAAAAGTCCTTTCTTGAAATAACCATGTTTACTCACAGTTAACTGCAGATCAGAGGTTGTGCCCCACTGGCAAAGAGTCCCCTGGTACTAAGATTAGCAGTAGGTCAGAGCTGGCACAATGGTGTACAATGCCCTCTTTCAGCACCATTCAAGGTAAGAACTACATTCTCTAACATGGGTAACACAGGAAAGGGAACTAAAACTGGCTTACAAAAATGGCCACTACCGCATGGACTACAACAGGAAACAAAACAGGGCACACTCTGACCCAGTTATCAGGGGGGAAAATCACCATGGGAGTAGAGCCCAGTACCCTACACCCACCACAATGCATTGCTAATGTGACTCTGCAGGGCACCTAACAGAAAAGGTGTCACACTCACCCGAGAGCCACATCACAACCAGGGAAAGGCTGTCGGAGGATACAACACATTCTGCTGTCATGGAGGTGGGTACGGCATTTGAGGCTGGCATACAGGCTGGAAGAAAAGGTTTTTAGTTTTATTTTTTTTAGTTTGGAAGGGGATTGGTGATCACTGGGGGAGTATGGGGAGGTCATACCCCATTTCCTCCAGTGGTCATCTGGTCAGTTGGGGCACCTTTTTGAGGCTTGGTCGTGAAAATAAAAGGACCAAGTAAAGCCGGCGAAATACTGCTTAACACTGCTTTTTTTTTCCATTATCGGTGAAAACCGGCCATCTGGTAGCCATGCCCATGCCCGCCCATGTCCCGCCTTCGCTAATCTACCGACACGCCCCCTTGAACTTTAGCCGGCGAAGCGACGGGAAAGCGGCGATGCTGTCAAAAATGCCGCTTTCAAGAAATCGCCGGCCATCTCCCGATTTTGTGTCGGAAGATGGCCGGCGATCACTTTCGATTATAAGCTGGATTGTCTCCAGCCTACTTACAGAGGCATGATACGGTTGTATTTTCAATATGGTAATACTAAGGAACAGGTTATTTTGAGTTAATCTTCACTGGACCAAACTTGCTTTCCTTGTACCATCACCATCCAGCTGTATAGGCAGTGTCTTAAAAGGTGGGGGATAAAGAATTTTTTAAAAACATTTATATCCCATATTATCCCAAGCAAACCCAGGTTCAATGTGGCTTACTTTGAACTACAGCGAGACAGAATAATAGAATTCAGTTATATCATGAAAACAAATAGATGAATATGTCTGAAACATTTAACAAAGTTATTAGCATATATACCCAACTGGGCATTTAAAAGTCTGTGCTTTAATGATGCCGCATGTTCAGAAATCATAGTCAGATGTATAGACATTCCCACACCAGAACGGGCATCCACACATACATTGGAAAAGTAAACAACAATTTCTAGAGAGAATGCCTTTTGTTATATCATTATCTTGTATTCCATTACCATGTAACCCAAATCCTTCTGTAACACCAAATGTCAATTCTTTTCTCATTTCGACTATCCATGATGTATTGTAAGCCACATTGAGTCTGCAAAGAGGTGGTATAATGTGGGATACAAATGCAATAAACAATAATAATAATAATAATATCCAAAACTTAGGGCCCTGTTTACTAAGGTGTGCTAGCATTTTTAGCGCATGCTAAAAATTAGCACATGAAAATGCTAGAGACACCCAAAGAAATATATGGATATCTCTAATGTTAGTGCACACTAATTTTTATCACACGCTAAAAACGCTAGTGTGTCTACAGAGCGGATTAGTAAACAGGGCCCTTAATTTTTATTTTCTCATTTCTATTTTCCAAAATTCTAGACAGCAGATGTACAGATCAGTAGGACCCAAAGCAGTCCGAAACAAGTAGAAACAACACAGTTTATACCCAATTAATTGTTCAACTACCCTTAGATTTCCCCTTTGGGATTAAAAAGCAAAACCATGTGCACGTAAAGAATGGATTTTTTAAATTAATTTGTTACATTTGTACCCTGCGCTTTCCCACTCATGGCAGGCTCAATGCGGCTTACATGGGGCAATGGAGGGTTAAGTGACTTGCCCAGAGTCACAAGGAGCTGCCTGTTCCTGAAGTGGGAATCGAACTCAGTTCCTCAGTTCCCCAGGACTAAAGTCCACCACTAGGCCACTCCTCCACTCCGAATTACAACAAACAAATAAACGAATTACAAGTTTAAAGCAAATGCCCTTAATATGTAATACTTGGTAGCAATAAAGAAAGGGTGATGGAATATTCACATAGCAGCAGCCTGAGCCAACAGGTTTATTTCACTGAACATAATTAACTTTGAAATGAGTTAACTCAGAATTCTGCATTCTATTAATTAATGTTTTTTTAAAAAAATATTCTTATAAATAGTAAGTCTGATTGTTAAGCATCTGATTCTCATAACATGTCTGTTTTTGATGGCCCATTTTCTAGGTGAAAACATCTCTGCATGAAAACAGGGAGTCCCTATAACCAGCCCCTCCAAAAGACTAATTACTGCTCTAACCGATGAAACCAATACTTCCTCTGTGTACATCCTTATGCTACACAAGCCGGCATGTTTGAAAATATAAGTGAAATCAAATAAAAACGCTACCAACAATAAAGAACAACAACGTGGATAGAGCAGCTCATAGGTTTACTTGCTTTGTTTTGGGTGAAAGGGGATGACAGCTGTGCAGAGGAGAGGGAAAGGGAGATTTATCTAATTGGCTTCAGCTCTCTCTTCAACCCCCCCCCCCCCCCCCCCCCCCCCCCGCTTGGTCTGGAATTTCTGTTTCCCTTCCCCTCCTCCTTCACGGTCTGGAGATATGGCGGCTTTTTCTTCTCTTCCGCCCCCCCCATTGCAGTGCTACTTGTATGCTCTCCCCTATAGGATCCAATACTACTTGCTCCCTTCTGGCTCCCTGCCCTTCAATTTTCCAGGCTGCCAGCAGCATAAGTGAGGTAAGCACTACCTTTGGTGGTCCTGGAAGCTCTCCCTCTACACCGTCCCACCAACATAATATTGTAGCAGAGGTAAAGCTTCCAAACCACTGAAGGCAGTATACTTATCTCGCCGATGCTGCCGGCCAGGGCTGGCGGAATACAATAATCATGGTATGCATGGCAGGGGGCGCCAACATTCGAGGGGCACCAGAAACTGCCGTGCTTACCCTGCGTTACACTACAATCCTCACAAGAAGACCTACCTTGATCCTTGAAGGCCACCCTGGTGGTGTAGTGGACTCTGTGTCTGCGGGGGCAAGAAAGAATTCCACTCTTTCCTGCCCTCTGCCACTCCTCTGTCTTCCTTTGTTCTTCTGTGCAGTGGTATTTTCAAAATGGCTGCCGAGACTGCCGTTGAAATCTCAGCAGCCATTTTGAAAACTTGGCAGTGCCACCCGCAGCACAGAAGAGCAAAGCGGAGATGGGAAGTTGCCAAAAATTGCAAGTGCAAATTTGGGTGTGTGCCCAATTTGTATGTGCAATTTGAATAATAAGCTAAATAGCACCAATAATTGTTTTTTTGTAACTTTTTTAACAAGTAATTATTGGCATGAATTAGATTTAATTGAAATTTACACATGTATCCTGTGCCTAAAATTTAGGCATGAGTAAAAAGGGGCATGGAAATGGGAGGGTCATGGGCAGAATGGGGTTTTTCTAGCATTTACATGTGTTACGGAATAAGGGGGATACGCACCCAATTTAGGTGCATACATTTGTACCACAATTCAGTTGGTGCAAATGGCCACATCTAAAGTTTAGCATTATGCTATAAAACTTGAGCCTGCAAATAGGTGGGAAAATGAAGGGTACAAATGTGACACATAAATAAATAAATAAACTTGCCTAACTTTAAGTGCAGTTTATAGAATAGCGTTTTTTTTGAGCACCAATATTTTCGGCACCATATATAGACCTCACCCCAAACCTAAATTTAGAACACAAGTTTATAGAATTAAGTGGCTTATGTAAGTTAAACAGGTATTTACAGAATAGTGCTTAGTCAGAATTTATGTGCAGTTATAAACGCATAAATGCCATCATTCTTAACATGTTCATATATAAATGATAGCACCTGCATTATGGAATTCAGCCCCACATGTGTACTTTTAATGGTCCTATGTACTAAGGATTTTTTTCCATAGGCACTCGAAGAGTGAAAAAGTCCCAAAGAGCCTATAGTCAGGGCATATAGGTAGATACACGTGAAGGGGCATAATCGAACGAAAACGTCTATCTCCATGGGCGTTTATCTCCGAGAACGGGTCCGTGAAGGGGCGGACCGAACTGTATTTTCGAAAAACATGGATGTTTATCTTTTTTTGAGCTGGGCGTTTTTGTTTTTCAGCGATAATGGAAACCGAAAGCGCCCAGCTCAAAAACGAATAACTCCAAGACATTTATTCATGAGAGGGGCCAGGATTCGTAGTGCACTGGTCCCCCTCACATGCCAGGACACCAACCGGGCACCCTAGGGGCACTTTTACAAAAAAAAAAAAAAAAAAAAAAAGCTAAAACAGCTCCCAGGTGCATAGCACCCTTCCCTTGGGTGTTGAGCCCCCCAAATCCCCCTCAAAACCCACTGCCCACAAGTCTACACCATTACTATAGCCCTAAGGGGGGCACCTACATGTGGGTACAGTGGGTTTGGGGGGCGGTGTGGAGGGCTCCCATTTACCAGCATAAGTGTAACGTGGGGGGGGGGGGGATGGGCCTGGGTCCACCTGCCCACTGCACCCCCTAATAACTGCTCCAGTGACCTGCATACTACTGCCAGGGAGGTGGGTATGACATTTGAGGGTGAAAATAAAAAGTTGTGAAATGGCATATTTTGTGGTGGGAGGGGGTTTGTGACCACTGGGGGATTCAGGGGAGGTCATCCCCGATTCCCTCCAGTGGTCATCTAGTCATTTAGGGCACTTTTTGGGCCTTATTCGTGGAAAAACAGGGTCCAGGAAAAGTGCCCTAAATTCTGGCTAAAAACGCATATTTTTTTTCCATTATCGGCGAAAGGCGCCCATCTCTGATCGGCCGATAACCACGCCCCCAGTTCCGCCTTCACCACGCCTTCGACATGCCCCCGTCAACTTTGTCCGCATCCGCGACGGAGTGCAGTTGAAAACGTCCAGATTCGGCTTTCGATTATACCGCTTTATTCGCTTTTGTGAGATAAACGTCCATCTCCCGATTTGGGTCGCAATATAGGCGTTTTTCTATTTCGATTATAAGCAGGACAGTTAACTATGTGCTATCACTACTGGTGCCTGTAACTCTATAGATAATCAGCTCCGAAGAGCTTACAATCTAGACTAATCAAAATACAAGGCTTGGGAGGTATAGGTGGAGAGATGGTGGTAGAAGCAAAGGAGGAAAATTAATTGATCCTACCAAGAGATCTGGGGCCAACAGCAGTATTAGTGCAAAGGAACAGAGGATGGTTTACAATCGCTTGTAGCTCACCAGCCAAATTGGAGAGATTTTTTTGTTTTTATGAGGAGAGTACCAAGAGCTACAACATCTAATTGAAGTTTGAAAAACCATTTGTCTACTCCCATTTCTCTAGAGGGTTAAAAGGCAGAGGGGTGAGGTGGAGTACATAAGTACATAAGTAATGCCATACTGGGAAAAGACCAAGGGTCCATCGAGCCCAGCGTCCTGTCCACGACAGCGGCCAATCCAGGCCAAGGGCACCTGGCAAGCTTCCCAAACGTACAAACATTCTATACATGTTATTCCTGGAATTTTGGAGTTTTCCAAGTCCGTTTAGTAGCGGGTTTATGGACTTGTCCTTTAGGAAACCGTCCAACCCCTTTTTAAACTCTGCTAAGCTAACCGCCTTCACCACTTTCTCCGGCAACGAATTCCAGAGTTTAATTACACGTTGGGTGAAGAAAAATTTTCTCCGATTTGTTTTAAATTTACTACACTGTAGTTTCATCGCATGCCCCCTAGTCCTAGTATTTTTGGAAATTGTGAACAGACGCTTCACATCCACCTGTTCCACGCCACTCATTATTTTATATACCTCTATCATGTCTCCCCTCAGCCGTCTCTTCTCCAAGCTGTATAGCCCTAGCCTCCTTAGTCTTTCTTCATAGGGAAGTCGTCCCATGCCCGCTATCATTTTAGTTGCCCTTCACTGCACCTTTTCCAATTCTACTATATCTTTCTTGAGATGTGGAGACCAGAATTGAACACAATACTCAAGGTGCGGTCGCACCATGGAGCAATACAACGGCATTATAACATCCTCACACCTGTTTTCCATACCTTTCCTGATAATACCCAACATTCTATTCGCTTTCTTAGCCGCAGCAGCACACTGAGCAGAAGGTTTCAGTGTGTTATCGACGACGACACCCAGATCCCTTTCTTGGTCCGTAACTCCTAACGTGGAACCTTGCATGACGTAGCTATAATTCGGGTTCTTTTTTCCCACATGCATCACCTTGCACTTGCAAGGAGGGAGTAGAAGGTCAGAAATAAGTTAAAGGCATTGCCTATGGGGCAGAGTAACCGGCACTTCCTGTTCGAGAAGTGTATGTGTTGGGTATAAAGACCTTCATTTCCCTAGCAAGCAACAATTATTTTGCCTAAGTGCCCCTGCCATCAGCCCCAGCTGTCTCAGTTTGTTTCTGTGATGGAGAAAATAGAGGAGCTGGCTACAGAAGTGGTGTGGCATACTACTACTACTACTACTTAACATTTCTAAAGCGCTACTAGGGTTACGCAGCGCTGTACAATTTAACATAGAAGGACAATCTCTGCTCAAAGAGCTTACAATCTAAAGGACACATGAACAGTCAGACTGATAGGGGCAGACAAATTGGGGCAGTCTGGAATTCCTGAAAGGTAAGAGTTACGTGCCTAACGCAGCATTGAAGAGGTGGGCTTTAAGCAAAGACTTGAAGATGGGCAGGGAGGGGGCTTGGCGTAAGGACTCGGGAAGGTTGTTCCAAGCATAGGGTGAGGCGAGGCAGAATGAGCGGAGCCTGGAGTTGGCGGTGGTGGAGAAGGGTAATGAGAGGATACATATTATCCAGAAAAACATGGTAGCCGTGCCATGGTGATATGCATCGCTCTGGAGTGAATTCAATTTAACATGCACTGAAGAAAAATAATTAAAAAAAAAGATGGATCTTTGAGAGAGTTGGTATCTGATTATAACAAGGAGAAGTTTTTCTAAATGGCCATTAACTCTTGATATGAGCTTTTATACAAAGACAGGTGTATGTTGAATTGACTTGTATGGTTGAACTACTTGCATAATGATCAATGTGAAATAAAGGGTGGCATTCACACAAGAGTTAGGTTGTGCTGGATATTTGCTGTTGCCACAAACACCATGGATTGTGAACACAATAGATTAGGTGTTTTACAACACCCCAAGACTAATGTCTAGCTGTAGGTTTTGCTTGGTAGTATATATGCTAGAATATAATTTTACAATACACTTCTAGATAATTGTGTGCCCAGTTCTAAATCCCCCATGCGGCTCTGAAATGTCTTGCAGCTAAAAAAAAAAATTGTTTTGTTTTCAACAGATCTTAGAGGGATAACTTGCAAACCAAATTCCAGCAGAACGAAAACATTGCAAAAGCAGAAAAAAAGTTTTTATAGTTTCATTTTAAAGATGTAAACTGGTGTGGTAGTTGTGTTAATCTACTTTTAAAGGTAATAGAAATGAAACAAAATACAGAAAAGAAAATAAGATGATACCATTTTTATTGGACTAACTTAATACATTTTTCGATTAGCTTTCGAAGTAACCCTTCAGATCAGAAATGAACAAATGTTGACAAATAGAATATATGAGAAAAATAAAACATTCCAATGACAGTCTCACAGGAAGAGGGTGGGGTAGGTTAGGTGAGAAACAGGGAGAGAGGGATGGCTGACAAGAAGGTATCAAAAAAGCAGTATAATTTTATGGTTAATAAAAACCCAGATCTTTAAATCCTGGTGGGTGTCAAAAATATTTCATCATTTTGATTTCAAAGATTTTCCGTTCCTGGATTGTCTTATTTTCCTTTTAGTAGTCTCTCCATAAAATTATTGATGCAGTGTTGTTTTGTAAAGCGCTGTCCCATAGACGTGACATCCTGGTTGGCATTGTGATGTTTGATATGATGTCTATGTAAATTGATTCTCGTCTTTAACATCTGGCTTGTCTCTCCAATGTAGCACCCTTCTTCACACTTTTTGCATTGAATGATATATACCACATTTGAAGATGAGCATGTGAAGGATCCCATTCTGCTGAATGTTTTTCCCATGCGAGTGATTGTGGGATCCTATGAAATATGTTGGCACAGTTTGCAACTTGGTATATTGCAGGTACCTGTGCCGTTCTCCTGTTTTTTGAGCTTGTATTCAGAGCTTGCTTTTCACTCATTTTATTTATTTATTAGGATTTGTGTTTCAAATTAGGTGGCTGTTGGAAGGCCAGCACTGGTGGAGCTGGGAATATCTTTCAGTAGTTAATCCTGGTGTAGATCTTTTATGATTCTTTTAGTTTGAAGAATTCAGTCAGAATTTTGAGGTGTTTATTTCTGTCTCTTGGGTCATTGACGATACGATGGTATTGTGTGGCTTGGTTATGTATAATGGATTTTTTTTGCATGTGAAGGATGGACTGGAGTTGTGGATGTAGCTGCATCTGTCCTTAGGTTTCTAGACATCACTATTTCCAGCAACAATGGCTATATACAGGAAAGCTATGGACAGATGCAGCTTCCTCCACAGCTCCAGCTTCCACCCTTCACATACAAAAAAATGCAGGAACAAAACACTTTTGAAGTCAAAATGATGAAATATTTTTATACCCACCAGAGAGGACTTAACATAGATTTGGGGTTTCTATGCTATTATAAACCATAAAATTCTATTGCTTTAGACACCTTCATCATCCATCCATCTCTCTCTGTCTCTCACCCACCCAGCTCTCCCTGTTTCTCACTTAACCCACCCTACCCTCTTCCTGTGAGGCTGTCATTGGAATGGTTTTGTGTTTCACTTATATATTCTGATATTTGTCAACATTTGCCCATTTCTGATCGGTTGAAGAAGGATTACCTTCCAGTAAGTTTGTCCAATAAAAAAGGTGTCATATTTTCTTGTCTATGATTTGTTTTAATTCTATTTATTAAGCTTAGAGGTGAAGGTTCTGAGTCATTTCTAAAGTCTTTGGTTTTACTTCAGGGTATGGAAACGTATGGTTCTCGTTATTAGATTTGCAGACTAAACCCTGCCTTGTGTGCAGAGAGATTTATTCCCAATGTGCTGTTTCATGCAAGTCATTTTGCCATCCTGTTTCAGTGCATTGATCGATCATTTCCTGGGCATCTCTTTAACTTTGAGAGCTGAATGTAATGGTGCATGTCAGTACCAGCATGTCAAGAAATGGATCATCTATTGGTGAATTAAATAAATCTTTTAATTGATCCTTCACACAGAACATTAGGCTTATATATGTCCTTAGAGGGATGCAGACCACAAAGCCCAAAGTGTCTGATAAACTAAGAACAATTTGCTAATATGTGAAACATTTATAACCTGTTAACCAATAGAAGAAATCTATCAGTTTGCAGGTTTCTTACGCCATTGAAGAAAGAAATGTGGAGTAAATATATTTTTCTATCATGATATTTCCTATAAATCTTCATCTAAGAATATCTAACTGTAGCTTCAAATGCTACTCAACTGATTCGATAAATGATCTTAACAGCAATTTAGTAGGTTTTTACCTGTCTCCAATTTTAATGTTTGTAAAATGAGTGAAAGCCATATCACAAATCTGTTTGCCAAAACAGAAGACATAAATTGCAATTAAATTTGGTAATATATGATGGTATGCTTGAATGTTTCTTTGTGATTAAATGTGAACAATCGCTCCTTTAAGGTAAAGGTCTGTGCATGCGTGATTAATTAGACTGAAGTGACAGTGCAGACAGCTCATGCTATGCTTAGTTATCAGAATGATTGATTTTAGTTTGTGGTGCTGAATTAAAAAAAAAAAACCCCTGTTAATAACTGCAGTAGCAAAACTCCTGATGTCACCGATAAAACACATCATTTTTGCGCTTCTGTATTTGTTTCATTTGCAGGAGTGGGAATACAAAATTATCCACTGGATGGCAAAATTATGGCGTGTGAATGTGACATACAGATTTATGCAGGAGTTATGAATGCACAACGCGTTTCATCTGTAAGAAGTTCCAAATTGCTGCCGTTGTAGCAGCTGTCACGGGCATGCTATTTCCCTTGGTATGTGGACGCAAAGTACGCTGTCGAGTTTTATTGTGGAAACTGATGTTTTTAAGCAGCTGTTTTTCCTAGTGGTACAACATTTCAATATCTGATTCTCATTAAGAATAATTTGAGCAGGATTAATATTTTACTAATTTGGGGGTCCTTTTGCTCAGCTATGGTAAGAAATGGCTTTAGCGTGCCTTTATGCTGGTCTTTCCTGTTTGCTAAGGCCATTTTTATGGCAGCCATAAAAATGACTTTTTTTCCCAATTACTTTCATTAATGGCCATTGCGCTTAATTTGGCTCTGTTTACTAAGCCGCGCTGTAGGCACGCTAATGTTTTTAGCGCTTGCTAAAAATTAGTGAGCACTAATGCATGGGTGTCTCTAGTATTAGTGCACGCACTAAAAATGCTAACGCACCTTAGTAAACAGGGCCATTGGCGCACAGACAGTTAAAAAAATTATTGCATGAACAGTTATTCACCTCTTTAGGAGGCAGTAAGGGCTCCTGAATTAACCATGCGTGTGGTAATGTAGATTTACTAAATGGTTAGCACAAGAATGCCTACTCTGTGCCCCTGACATGTCCCCTCCCAAAACATTATTTATTTAGATTTTGCTCATACCTTTTTCAGTAGTAGTTCAAGGTGAGTTACATTTAGGTACTCTGGATATTTCTTTGTCCCAGGAGGGCTCACAATCTGTTTGTACCTGAGGCAATGGAGAGTTAAGTGACTTGCCCAAGATCACAAGGAGCAGCAGTGGGATTTGAACCAGCCACCTCTGGATTGCAAGACTGGTGCTCTAACCACTAGGCCACTCCTCTACTCTGCATGATAAGCATGTGCATGCTTAAACTAATGTGAAACTCTTTAATGTGTCACACATTAGGCCATTTTTATTGCATTAGCATCTAATGCAGATTAATAGAAAGACGGTTAGGTTGTACTGAAAATAAACCATTTAACCCTGATATCGAAATACCATAGTCAGTATTAACTTCAAGCACTGAGGGGGTCTTTTACTAAGCCACGGTAGCCTTTTTAGCTCACGGTAAAAATCAGCTGGTGGTAAAAGCCGAGATGCCCATAGGAATATAATAGGCGTTTACCGCCAGCTGATTTCTACCGTGAGCTAAAAAAAAAAAAAACTACCGCAGCTTAGAAAAAGACCCCCTGACTGCGGCATTTAAATTTATAACTCAGATACACAGCACCTGGATACCGTACCCGGATTATACCATACCTGGATACTGGCACTGAATATCTGGGTGGCTGCTGGAAGATATATGCTGACATAGCGATTTTCATAGCTGTTCAACATCGGACTTTGTTCCATTCACTAGCTCTCCTTGCTTATCTAGCCATGCAACGTGTATGCTTACCATCCATTAGCCCTTTTAAAGGCTTAATTGGTTTGCTCACTTTTACTGCATCTACAAGTGATCTCCATATACAGACTCCTGAGGCAGGCGTTGTTCACTGAAACACGATGCCGTGTCGAGTCTTATCCACTGTATTTTATTCAGTATATTTAAGGATATTCCCTCCATCTCTCATCTCCTTGGTCATACTTGGAAGTGTCCTGTTGATCACGCTACTCCTTTGTTCTTGCATGCCCCTTGTTGAGGATCCAGTTTCTCCGCCTTTGTGGTTGTTTGCTGAAAGATATATGGGCACCACGGATATACACTGGTACTCTTTTGCCATCCTAACCTATCCTCATGTCAGGTACCAGTGTACAATACCGGTAGCAGCAGATAACTTCCAGCTCTGCCCTGGACTGCCCTGATTCCTGGGACAGTGAGTATAGATTTTCGATGGCATTAACTCGATAATTTCTCTGAAGTCAGTTGCTAACCCGAGTGAGCAAGAGATGCTTCTTTAAAATTGAAATTTGTATTCCTACACTTGCAATAAAATACAATTACAAGATTAACCAGCCCACATCATGAGACGCAGAAAGAGTAACTAAAGAAATAAATCTAAAAGAAACATAGGATATTAAAAATTATCCAAAACAAAGGTCCATTAATTATTGACCTTGCTTTTCCACCTTTTCTTTTGTTACATTTGTACCCTGTGCTTTCCCACTCATGGCAGGCTCAATGTGGCGGGCAATGGAGGGTTAAGTGACTTGCCCAGAGTCTTAAGGAGCTGCCTGTGCTGGGAATTGAACTCAGTTCCTCAGGACCAAAGTCCACCACCCTAACCACTAGGCCACTCCTCCACTCCACTAAAGAGAGGATTCTAATTGAGAAAGGTCAAATATACATATCTGCATTTGTAAAGTTAATTAAACATCGACATGGATAACAGAGCAAGAAAGATGCTCTCAAGGCCGACACACATTCCTCATGAGCTAAAAACCGCTTCCTAAGTTGCTGTGTGGCCCTGGTCACATCCGAGAAAACTTGAATTAGGCTGACCACAGAAGGAAATGTCTTTCTTAGAAAAATATAATTTCAATATTTTCACTCTTTCCTGCTGTGTACTGAAGGTCACCAACAGGATAGTCCTAATTTGAATAATATCTTGGGAAGATTCCAAAAGCTCAGTTAAATTAAGGGAATCTGCCCCATGTGACTCTTCCTGCCTTGATTTAGGAATATATATTCATAGAAGTGTTGTACATCAAGTTATTGTCAAGTGCTTGGAGTGGGGATGCAGTGCAGCTTGGGGGAGGGGAAGAAATGTTGACTGGCAAGTTGAATATTCATCAGCAATACTTGGGGATGATGTGCGGTTATTACCAAGACTATATCAAGTGTGGCTGCTTATATGGTGTGCATGGTGGAGACTTGTCAACCAGTGTTTACGCATGGGTGACTGGGACACACACAGAGGGATGGGCGTGGCTCTGGGCACCTTGTTGGGCAGACTGGACGAACCATGCGGGTTATTATCTGCCATCATTTTCCGCATGTTTCTGTGTTTGTAATGTGGGTTTTGGCAGTGGCATAGCTACACTGGTTATTTTACGTGGACCCACAATTATTTTGGGTGGGCCCCCCCCCCCCCCCCCCCCCACACTTTTGTCCTGCCTCTTTTCTACCCCCGGATTAGGTATTTGTCCTGTGCCTGCTACCCGGGAACTCCCCTTCCCCGGTGTACCTCACCACGTTCACAAGCGGCAGCATCAAACCACTTTGGCAGCCACATCCTGCCAGAGGAAACAGGAAGTGACGTCAGTGAGGACAGCACGCAGCAGAGGGAAGCCTGCAGAGACCACTGCAGGCAGTGGATGTGCGTAGCTCCTGCCGCTCGCAAACGTGGTGAGGTAGATAGGGAGGGAGTTGCCAGGACATGGACGGATCCGGGAAAGGAAGAGGAAGTGAGAGCAGCCAGATGGCCACCCCAGAAGTGTTGGGTGGCCAGATAGGGTGGGCCTGAGCCAAGAATGGGCCCACTGGGTTGCAGTCTGAGGACTGATCTTGAGCACCCGACGATAAAAACACTTACGCATGCAACTGTCCTCTTAGAACAGGCTCGCTGCCTGTGTTAGTTGTCTAAGTAAAGGTGCCACCTACAGGTATAGCAGACACCGATGAGGGCTCGCCACATATTTTCTGTATCTGGGTATTGACACTGAAAACCCATCTTTTTTTAAATGGAAAAATTATCTTTTTAAAAGAGTTTTCGAAACAAGTAACTCTTTAAAATGTCACATCATATACACAAAACACTGGTATGAAGAAAGATCTGCAATTCCCTACTCTCTTAACAATTTTAATCACATTGAGATGCTATCCCCCCTGCTCCCTCCCCTTCCCCAACCCCAAACACATCCAAATTTGACTGCAAACTGCTAAGATCAAAACTCTGCTACTGAAAAGAAAAAAAAAGTAGTATCTATTCAAGTTTGTAATTTCCCCACCATGGCTGAATATTAGCTAGACACTGATTTACCAAATAATTGAACAGGGGCCAAGGACCACCCCCCCCCCCCAACCCAATTTTTGTTTTGAGAAAATGGTAGTTTTCAGATATGGTAAAGGCCTAAATGTTGTGTAATTCAAGGATTTCTGAAATATTGTACAGAACAGGGAATCTTGATGGTAGAAAGTTAACATCCCTTGAGCTTTACCAAAATGTCTTTTTTTTTTTTTCCTTTTGCTTGCAGCATTGGAACAAAACACTATCAGCGCCATAATCGAAAGAGAAGGACGCCCATCTTCTGACACAAATCGGGAGATGGGCGTCCTCTCAGGGTCACCCAAATCGGCATAATCAAAAGCCGATTTTGGGCGTCCTCAACTGCTTTCCGTCGCGGGGACGACCAAAGTTCACGGGGGGGGGGGGGGGGGGGGGGGGTGTCGGCAGTGTACCGAAGGCGGGATGGGGGCGTGGTTAAGAGATGGGCGTCCTCGGCCGATAATGGAAAAAAGAAGGGCATCCCTGACGAGCATTTGGTCGACTTTACTTGGTCCAATTTCTTTCACGACCAAGCCTCGAAAAGGTGCCCGAACTGACCAGATGACCACCGGATGGAATGGGGGATGACCTCCCCTTACTCCCCCAGTGCTCACCAACCCCCTCCCACCCCCCCAAAAAACATTTTTTTGCCAGCTTCTATGCCAGTCTCAAATGTCATATCCAGCTCCATCACAGCAGTATGCAGGTCCCTGAAGCAGTTTTTAGTGAGTGCAGTGCACTTCAGACAGGCGGACCCAGGCCCATCCCCCCCTACCTGCTACACTTGTGGTGGTAAATGTGAGCCCTCCAAAACCCACCCGAAACCCACTGTACCCACATGTAGGTGCCCCCCTTCACCCCTTAGGGCTATGGTAGTGGTGTACAGTTGTGGGGAATGGGGTATTGGGGGGGGGGGGGGTTAGGGGACTCAGCACCAAAGGTAAGGGAGCTATGCACCTGGGAGCTATTTGTGAAGTCCACTGCAGTGCCCCCTAGGGTGCCCGGTTGGTGTCCTGGCATGTGAGGGCGACCAGTGCACTATGAATGCTGGCCCCTCCCACAACCAAAGGGCTTGCATTTGGTTGTTTTTGAGATGGGCATCCTCGGTTTCCATTATCGGTGAAAACCGAGGTCGTCCATCTCTAAGGTTGACCATCTCAACATTTAGGTTGACCATCTCTTAGGTCGACCTAAATGTTGAGATTTGGGTGTCCCCGACCGTATTATCGAAACGAAAGATGGATGCCCATCTTGTTTCGATAATACGGGATGCCCCTCCCCTTCGCAGGGACGTCCTCAGAGATGGGCGTCCCCGTTCGAAAATGCCCCTCTATGGCACTTACTTTTGAAGCATATGGAGATCCCAAAATGCCCAAATACATTCCCTGTGCTCGAAACATCCAAATCTCAGTTTGGCAAAGGCAGAAAAGGGACATCCAATACTTAAGTACATCCAAATAGCAAGGGGGCGTGTTTTGGGCAGGACTAGGGAGGGCCCAAAATAAGGACATCCAATAGCGATAACCAAACAGGAAGAAATGTCTAAGTCTAAAAAGGATCTTTTTATTTAGACCTGTTTCAATTATGTTTAGGGTACAAAAAGTGCTCTGAGCAGCCTGCCCCTGGAGAAATTAACGTATGACACCTCCTTATTACCCCAGTGGTTGCTGTCCCCCTCCCTCTTCCCTGAAAGTGAAACTGGAAAGGAATACCAGGATCTGTCAGGAATTACGGTCATTCCGAACAGAGCAGTATGCAGAACTAAGAAGTTGTCTCATGTAGTCCAGTGAGTGTAAACAAGGGACCCAGGTTCAAATCCCACTTTAACTCTTAAAATTTTTTTTTTATTTGCATGAAGTCTTTATTTACTTTTATAACATAACAGAAAGCTCTTTGAGCAAAACACGTAGTATACTATAACTTGATTTATACAGACATATGTGAAAGGGCATAATCGAACGGAAACGTCTATCTCCATGGGCGTTTATCTCCGAGAACGGGTCCATGAAGGGGCGGACCGAACTGTATTTTCGCAAAAAATAGACGTCCATGTTTTCGACAATTTGTGAGCTGGGCGTTTTTGTTTTTCAGCGATAACGGAAAATGAAAGCGCCCAGCTCAAAAACGAATAACTCCAAGACATTTATTCGTGGGAGGGGCCAGGATTCGTAGTGCACTGGCCCCCCTCACATGCCAGGACACCAACCGGGCACCCTATAGCCCTAAGGGGTGAAGGGGGGCACCTACATGTGGGTACAGTGGGTTTGGGGGGGCGGTTTGGAGGGCTCCCATTTACCAGCACAAGTGTAACAGGTGGGGGGGGGGAGGGCCTGGGTCCACCTGCCTGAAGTCCACTGCACCCCCTAATAACTGCTCCAGTGACCTGCATACTGCTGCCAGGGAGGTGGGTATGACATTTGAGGGTGAAAATAAAAAGTTGTGAAACCGCATATTTTGTGGTGGGAGGGGGTTTGTGACCACTGGGGGAGTCAGGGGAGGTCATCCCCGATTCCCTCCAGTGGTCATTTGGTCATTTAGGGCACTTATTGGGGCCTTATTCGTGGAAAAACAGGGTCCAGGAAAAGTGCCCTAAATTCTCACTACAAACGCATATTTTTTTTCCATTATCGGCGAAAGGCGCCCATCTCTGATCGTCCGATAACCACGCCCCAATTCCAGCTTCACCACGCCTTCGACACGCCCCCATCAACTTTGTCCGCATCCGCGACGGAGTGCAGTTGAAAACGTCCAAATTCGGCTTTCGATTATACCGCTTTATTCGTTTTTGTGAGATAAATGTCTATCTCCCGATTTGGGTCACAATATAGGCGTTTTTCTATTTCGATTATAAGCAGGACAGTCATCTTGGGCTCTTCTATCCAACAATTTCAACGTCTATATAGAAATCTCAAGGAACTTCAATTTTTTTTAAAGTTTTGACTAGAGAATATATCTCCCACCAGTACCCACCCTTCTCCCTCCCCCCCCCCATCCCTCCCTTCCTACCATTCCATGAAGGAGATCCTTAGCACATCTATCCATATACCACTCTCACAGATCTCACTACTCACTCTGTACGCTAACAATGAAAGGTTTCCATACAGAATGCCATTTACTCTTCTGTTGCCTACGCACTGCTAAGAGCCTCTCCATTTCACAAACATGCTTCAATTTTTGGAGCCATCTCGTAACTGGGGGGACCACAGCCTGCTTCCAGTAGAGAGCTATGACAACCCTGGCTGCACCCACTACGTGCCTCATCAGTGCCTGTTGAGCAGGCGTTAAGCCCACTGCCTTTACAGAGAAAAGGAAGATTTCAGGAGCCCAGGTGACTGCGCACCCCATCCATCTCTGCAACCTGCTATGAATTGCTTGCCAGAACGCTCTGACTTTACACAGTTCTGCCACACCCCCTCCAGCACAAGCCTGAGGAGGCTGGGTATAAACGTTGAAGACGATCTGGTGTAAGATACCATCTAAACAGTACTTTCACTGCATTCTCTTTAAAGGGTACATGAGATGACACCTTCGCCGCTGCCTGTTTTATCTTTTTTTTTTATTTTTTAAAAAATGTGAGCCCTCCAGGAGCAGAAAAATACCTACTGTACCTAAATATAGAAGCCACCTGCAAGCCTGAAGGCTACTGAAGTGGTGTAGATTGATGTACAGTAGGTATTTTTCTGTTGCTGGAGGGTTCACAGTTGCAAATTAAGCACTCTGTTTACTAAGGTGCGCTAGTGTTTTTAGCATGCGCTAAAAATTAGTGTGCGCTAACCATGTAGATGCCCGTAGGAATATTATAGGCATCTACACGGTTAGCACACGCTAAAAATGCTAAAGCGCCTCTAGCGTGTCTTAGTAAACAGGTCCTTTAGAGTCAAAGTAGGATTTGAACCTGGGTCCATTGGTTTAACGTCCACTGCACTAACCACTAGGCTGCCCCTTTGCTCTGCAGGGATGCCTGTGTGGCCAGTCTTCTAAGAATGATGCCAGACGTCCTTGTCCCTGCTTTTTTGCCGTTCATATGTTAGACGTTCCAGTTTGTAAACTGGCCGTTCATGGTGGATGTCCTTGTACACAGATGTCCATCTCATGTATTTTCGAACAGGAAATCCTGACGTATTGGACGTTATGAGCTAGCTGTCTCTCATTCTGACTTGGATGCCCCTCCACCGCTCCCATCATTTCCAGTTTTTGGATTTTAGAAAGGATATCCTGTAAAGGACTAAAATACAAACTGATACATTCAACTACCTTCTCTTACATGAGCACGCAGTTGTGGAATGCATTACCTACTACCTTGAAAACTATTGACGAAACCACCAACTTTCGTAAATCTCTGAAGACACATCTCTTCAACAAGGCCTACAAAGAAAACCCACAACCTTACTAAATCACCTCGCCAACCCACCCAGTTATGAAAGTCTACTTTCTATACCTATCCGCCTAAATCTTCTCTTCTCTCCCTTATTTAATATTTTCACATCACTACTTGTATCTGACATCCTGGAATGACAAAGCCATAACAGGACTCTGTAAGCCACATTGAGCCTGCAAATAGGTGGGAAAATGTGGGATACAAATGCAATAAATAAATAAATATCCAACTCAGAAAAAGGATGTCCAAGTCTGTTCGTCACGGTGCCACAATCTTAAGGGGCCTGAACCCAAAGTGAGGAGGCCCAGACCCAAGCTACCACCCGAGGCCCTGCGCAATGGGTAGAATCAAAGACTGTATGACCCATACTGCTTTCAGATGTAAGTTCAGAACTAGGGTTGCACAAAGTCTCCCTCCTGAAAGCGAGTAAATTGGAATCTTTGCATTAGAGTGTTTGCTAATCAATTGCGTCCAATAGTTCTGTTACACCCACATGAGTTTTACAAAGAGGGGAATAATCGAACGTCGCCGGCGAAATAGGTCACCGGCGATCTATTTTGGCTGCGGTGCAACAGCTGGCCGGAACCGTATTTTCAAAAAAGATGGCCAGTCATCTTTTTCTTCGATAATACGGTGTGGGCCGGCGAAATGCCTTGGATTTTGCCGGGTTTGAGATCGCCACTTTTGTTTTTCCGCGATAATGGAAAAAACTGCCGGCGATCTCACACCCGGAAAAATCCAAGGCATTTGGCCGTGGGAGGAGCCAGCATTTGTAGTGCAATGGTCCCCCTCACATGCCAGGACACCAACCGGGCACCCTAGGGGGCACTTCAAACATCTTTTATAAACAACCAAATTAGCTTCCAGGTGCATAGCACCCTTCCCTTGTGTGCTGAGTCCCCCAAATCTGCTCCAAAACCCACTGCCCACAAGTGTGCACCATTACCCTAGCCCTAAGGGCTGAAGGGGGGCACCTACATGTGGGTACAGTGGGTTTTGGGGGGTTTGGGAGGGCTCAACATTACCCACCACAAGTGGAACAGGTGGGGGGGGGGGGGGGGATGGGCCTGGCTCTGCCTTTCTGCAGTCCACTGCAACCAACAACAACTGTTCCAGGGACCTGCATACTGCTGTCAGGGTGCTGGGTATGACATTTGAGGCTGGCATACAGGCTGGCAAAAAAGGTTTCTATTTTAATAATTTTAGTGTGGGAGGGGGTTGGCGACCACTGGGGGAGTAAGGGGAGGTCATCCCCTATTCCCTCCGGTGGTCATCTGATCAGTTGGGGCACCTTTTTGAGGCTTGGTCGTGAAAATAAAAGGACCAAGTAAACCTGGCGAAATACTGCTTATCGCCGGGTTTTATTTTTCCATTATCCTCAAAAGCTGGCCATCTGGTAGCCACGCCCAAGCCTGCCCATGTCCTGCCTTTGCTTCGCCGCCAACACGCCCCTTTGAACTTTCGCCGGCGAGGCGAAGGGAAAGCGGCGAAGCTATCACAAATGTAGCTTTCGATTATACGCTTTTCGCCGCTTTTGCGAAATCGCCGGCTATATCCCGATTTGTGTCGGGAAATAGCCGGTGATTACTTTCGATTATAAGCTGGAAAGTCACCCAGGTAGGCTTTATTTCCTGCTCCTTAAAGGAAATATTGCCACTGAACCTTGACCCAACCTTCAGAATGGTTATCATCAGCTGAATTTGCCTTGATCCTCAGACCACACTATCCTAGTTCACTATCGTCTATGATATAATTTATGCTTGACTGCAAAGTAAATATATCAATGATCAGTTTCAGTCCATACCATCATGTTATAATCAATTCTGTGTACATTGGCTGATCCTTCACAGCAATCTTTGTAAGCTGTGTCATTTTCCCACCGTGAGCCTATCTAGATTTTCTACTCTCCTTGGACATGAAACTCATTTCCTTGCCTTATCTGATGGAAAAAAAAATTCCTTTCCTTTGGGTTTCTGAAATGCAGTTACCTGCTGTGTGCATTTTACAACACCAGCAGCATCACTGCCATGACTACCCATAATATATTAAAGCAGAACAGGGCACGGCACGACTACAGTTTAAGTGGTGATGCGGCCTTCCCTGTGAGTGAAATGTTAAGAGAAAATGAAATCCTGGCTTTTGTGGCACAGTTCAGACTCTACAGCTGGTCACCGATCAAACGCGGCAGGTTTTCATTCTAAGTGGAGCAGACCGGGGTTTAAAATTGCCTTCCAGCTTTGGACATTTCACACAGTCTTTGGGTAGGTCCTCGGAGAATAGTGGAGTTGTCTGCAGAATGATTGTGGGAATCTGACGATTTTTAGCAGGATGTACTGTAATTTTGAGCTAAGTCTTCATTGTGTGTTCAGAGCACATCCAGAGATCTTTTCCTTTTTTTCTTACATTCAAATTTAGGTCCTCCCACCAGCCAGGTGCATTGAAAGTCAAACTGCTTTACTTAAAAAAAAAAAAAAAAAAAAAATGAAAGTTGACTTTCCACTATCATTTTAACAATTTTCTTTTCTTCTCCTCGATTGTGTAGTGATTCCTTAGAGAACAATGATAGCCCTGCTGCAAGAGATGTCTTAGCATACTATCGGCCTTATTTTCAAAAGTGATGGGCGTCCATATTTCGACCCAAATCGGGAGATGGGCGCCCATCTCGCAAAGGCGCCCAAATCGGTATAATCGAAAGCCGATTTTGGGCGTCTTCAACTGCACTCCGTCGCGGGAATGAACAAAGTTGACGGGGGCATGTCGGAGGCGCGGTGAAGGCGGGAATGGGGGCGTGTTTATCGGCCGAGGAGAGATGGGCGCCTTCGGCCGATAATCGAAAAAAAAGGGCGGCAGAAGCGAGAATTTGGGTCGCTTTTGCTGGACCCTTTTTTTTTCACGACCCAAGTCCAAAAAAAGTGCCCCAACTGGCCAGATGACCACCGGAGGGAATCGGGGATGACCTCCCCTGACTCCCCCAGTGGTAACTCACCCCCTCCCACCACAAAAAAAGAACTTTAAAAACTTTTTTTGACAGCTTGTATGCGAGCCTCAAATGTCATGCCCAGCTCCCTAACAGCAGTATGCAGGTCCCTTGGAGCAGTTGTTAGTGGGTGCAGTAGACGTCAGGCAGGCAGACTCAGGCCCATCCCCCCCTACCTGTTGGGAGCTATTTTAATTATTTTTTTTAATTTGTAAAAGTGCCCCCTAGGGTGCCCAGTTGGTGTCTTGGCATGTGAGGGGGACCAGTGCCCCTCCCACAACCCAATGCCTTGGATTTCTTAGTTTTTGAGCTGGGCGCCTTCGGTTTCCATTATCGCTGAAAACCGATAGCGCCCAGCTCAGAAACGCCCAAATCCTAGGCATTTGCCCTGCACAACCTGTATTATCAAAAAAAAGATGGACGCCCATCTTTTTTTGAAAATACGGTTTGTCCTGCCCCTTCGCATGGCCGCCCATGGAGATGGGCACCCACTTTCGATTATGCCCCTCCTTGGGGCTCATTTTCGAAAGAGAAAAACATCCAAAAAAATGTCATAAAGAACCATTTGAATGGATTTCTTCTCAAGAAGTTCAAATCGTTATTTTCCAAATCTGTTTTGCAGATATCTATGTAAGCATTTTGCAAGCAGTGTACCCAAATCACAAGGGGGCATGTTGGGGGCGTTTCAAAGGTGGGATTATTGTGGTCTTAGGGTGTGCCTAACACTTGAATGTTTTACACTCATAATGGAACAAAACAGAAATGTCTAGGGCGAAAACTTCAATGTTTTGGTTTAGACCTGTTTTCAGAACGAATAAGGCACAAAAAGGTGCCCTAAATAATCAGATGACCACTGGAGAGAATCAGGGATGACCTCCCCTCCCACCCTCCAAAAATGTGAATAAAAATAGTACTCACCAGCCTCTTTGACGGCCTCAGATGTTATGGCCAGTAGTGTAGTGGTGGGTGTAGTGTACAGGTGGACCCAGGCCCATACCTCCCCCTACCTGTTACACTTGTGGTGGAAAATATGAGTCCTCTGAAATCTGCCAGAAACCCTCTGTACCCACATATATGTGCCCCCCTTCACCCATAAGAGCTATTGTAGTCGTGTACAGTTGGGGATAGTGGGTTTTCGAGGAGTCAGCAGACATGATAAGGGAGCAACCATGAGATGTGTACCTGGGAGAATTTATATGACGTCTACAGAAGTGCCCCCTAGAGTGCCCCATTGCTCTCCTGGGATGTATGGGGGACCAGTCTGCTAAAAATGCTAGCCCCTCCTACATCTCAATGGTTTGACTTTCTATGTTTTTAACTTGTACTTTTTGTTTTCAAAATTGGCCTGAAAAGATAAACGTAGAGAGTACAAATCTTTGTTACAAACGGTATTATCGAAAGAAGAGAGATGTTATGTGGTTTTGAAAATGGCCATGTTTTCTATTCGGATTGTGGACGTTTAGGGCAAAATATCCAAAGTCCGACATAGACGTCATATTGAAAATGCCCCTCCACATCTACAAAAGTGTTGAACTGGAATGGTAAAACTGTGCATGTATGCCGACCGTCCTTCATCTGTCATGCAGCTCACTTATAATTCACCCCGACCCTCTCTGATTGTAACCCAATTTCCAATGATACTTTGAACCCCTTAAAAGCATCATCCAACCCATCCCTGACTCCCTCCAATTCTCCTGATAGTAGCGTTATTGGAGTGGAGGAGTGGCCTAGTGGTTAGGGTGGTGGACTTTGGTCCTGGGGAACTGAGGAACTGAGTTCGATTCCCACTTCAGGCACAGGCAGCTCCTTGTGACTCTGGGCAAGTCACTTAACCCTCCATTGCCCCATGTAAGCCGCACTGAGCCTGCCATGAGTGAGAAAGCGCAGGGTACAAATGTAACAAAAATAAAATAGATACTATTGGAGATTCTACATGGAATGTTGCTACTACTGGAGATTCTACATGGAATGTTGCTATTCCACTAGCGGGCTGCGCAGGCTTCTGTTTCTGTGAGTCTGACGTCCTGCACGTACGTGCAGGACGTCAGACTCGCAGAAGCCTGCGCGGCCACATCGGTGATCTGCAAGGGCCGACCTCTACATGGAATGTTGCTAGTGGAATAGCAACATTCCATGTAGAATCTCAAATAGTAGCAACAGTGGAGGAGTGGCCTAGTGGTTAGGGTGGTGGACTTTGGTCCTGGGGAACTGAGGAACTGAGTTTGATTCCCACTTCAGGCACAGGCAGCTCCTTGTGACTCTGGGCAAGTCACTTAACCCTCCATTGCCCCATGTAAGCCGCATTGAGCCTGCCATGAGTGGGAAAGCGTGGGGTACAAATGTAAAAAAAAATATATATATATATATATATCATTCCCCACACCAAAGAGGCAGTCAATTCTCCCTGGCATTTCTGGTGGGAATCATTGGTGGTATACTGTCAGGGCAGGAGTGACCCCCCTTCACATTGCACTGAAGCAAAGGTAAAACCTGGACTGGAAAACCAGGAGTTGGAGTCTTGGAAACAGGAGGCTTTGAAACATGGCATAAAACTACAGACTTTGGAGCATGTGAGGGAATCCCAAACCTGAGGGTCACGGCAGTTAGTTTTTCAGATTGCACAGGAGTGGGCTGTTCCCATCCAGTAGGGGAGTAACACAGCATCCTCCATCTTGATCTTTTTTCCTCAGAACATGGAAGAAGCTGATTTTACGGGATGAGGAGTGCTGTTATTGTTCCTATGGTTAGAAAATTTAATTTGTATGCTGATAGCTGATGAGAATGTTGGCATTCGCTGATTTCAGAATACAGGGTCAGAAAAACCAGATTGTTCCGTGCTGAGTTGCCAGTATAAAAATTGTGTTGGTATTTGAAGCTTGAAGAGCAAGGATTTGAATCTGTTTGCCTTCGTTAGAGGACTTTTGAGCCACTTGGTTACGGCTCATACTTCTGCACTGATTCATTATTTTTGGAACTTATTTCCATGCTAGACCATCTATGAGGGACTGTTATATACCCTGTCAGCTAACACATTTGCTTATTTCTGATCTGAGGAAGAAGGGCAACCTTCGAAAGCTAATCAAGAAATGTATTAAGTTATTTCCAATAAAAAAGGTATCATCTTATTTTCTTTTCCATGTTTTATTTTGTTTGATTTCTATAGATTCTACATGGAATGTTGCTATTCCACTAGCAACATTCCATGTAGAAGTCGGCCCTTGTAGATCACCAATGTGGCCGCGCAGGCTTCTGCTTCTGTGAGTCTGACGTCCTGCACATACGTGCAGGATGTCAGACTCACAGAAGCAGAAGCCTGCGCAGCCTTCTACATGGAATGTTGCTAGTGGAATAGCAACATTCCATGTAGAATCTCTAATAGTAGCAACATTCCATGTAGAATCTCCAATAGTATCTATTTTACTGTCATAGTAATGCTTTGATGTTTCTCTTATATATACTATCTGCTACCACATTTGCTTATTTCCAATCTGAGGAAGAAGGGCAACCTTCGAAAGCTAATCAAGAAATGTATTAAGTTATGTCCAATAAAAAAGGCATCATCTTATTTTCTTTTCCATGTTTTATTTTGTTTGATTTCTATAGATTCTACATGGAATGCTGCTATTCCACTAGCAACATTCCATGTAGAAGTCGGCCCTTGTAGATCACCAATGTGGCCGCGCAGGCTTCTACATGGAATGTTGCTAGTGGAATAGCAACATTCCATGTAGAATCTCCAATAGTAGCAACATTCCATGTAGAATCTCCAATAGTATCTATTTTACTGTCATAGTAATGCTTTGATGTTTCTCTTATATATACTATCTGCTACCACATTTGCTTATTTCCGATCTGAGGAAGAAGGGCAACCTTCGAAAGCTAATCAAGAAATGTATTAAGTTATTTCCAATAAAAAAGGTATCATCTTATTTTCTTTTCCATGTTTTAATTTTGTTTGATTTCTATTGATTACCTTTAAGAGTGGATTAACATGGCTAACACACCTCTTTTACTTAACATGCTACAATAGAAAGGCTGATAAACCGGATAGGAAATTGTGCTCTGTCCCTGCAGTGCATTGGATTAATCAATGCCTGACTGGTATTAACTGCTTTTCTGTTGCCAATCACAGAGAATTTTATTCTAAGTTCTCTTGAAATTGCTGTATGTGTTACATTAGCTATGGTACTGTGCTGGTCTTAGATGGCATGTATTGTGGTGTTCTTCAGTGCTGTCATTTCTCTTTTAAATCAGGTTGTTTGGAACAATAGAAAATACTTTGTTACAATGAAACAATAGGAAGCAATCTAAGAAACGCTAAAAATCCTTGGAGTCACTATCGACCGCCACCTAACACTTGAAACCCATGCAAACAACACAACCAAAAAGATGTTCTACTGCATGTGGAAACTGAAAAGAATAAGACCATTCTTCCCAAGATCCGTCTTTCGCAGCCTAGTGCAATCCCTCGTACTCAGCCATCTGGACTACTGCAACTCACTATACGCAGGTTGCAAAGAGCAAATACTGAGGAAACTTCAAACAGCCCAGAATACAGCAGCCAGACTCATCTTTGGAAAACCAAAATATGAAAGTGCAAAACCCTTACGAGAGAAGCTACACTGGCTCCCACTTAAGGAACGCATTACTTTTAAAGTATGCACATTAGTCCACAAAATCATTCACGGTGAAGCCCCAGCCTACATGTCTGAGCTAATAGACTTACCACCCAGAAACGCTAAAAGATCATCCCGAACTTTCCTCAACCTCCACTTCCCTAATTGCAAGGGCTTGAAATACAAGACGCTGCACGCGTCAACCTTTTCTTACATGAGCAAGCAGTTCTGGAATACAGTGCCGCGCAACCTGAAAACGATCTACGAGCAAGCCACCTTCCGCAAACTATTGAAGGCCCATCTTTTTGATAAAAGTTACGGAAAGAACCAAAACACACAAAGTCCACACTCACTATTCAGTAATGCATCAATACATCCACTTCTGAACTCTCATCCCCCGTAATCTCACCTCACTCATACCTTTACTCACAGAAAAATGTATACCATATGTCTTCCTGTTATTATAAATTGCCCTTTTAGCTTCCCGTTGTCTCCTCCCAATGTTTCACGGTTCTTTTCCATTGTTATATTCCTTAACGATACCTTGATTTTGTCTCGCATAACTCTTCTCAATGTAATCCATAACCGAGTTGTAACAAATTGTATTTCCACCATTCATAATGTATTGTAAGCCACACTGAGCCCGCAAAAAGGTGGGAAAATGTGGGATACAAATGCAATAAAATAAATAAATAAATAAAGGTGGGGCAGAAATGCTCACTCCTGCCCTGGGATGGTCTCTGCTGAGCCAATCAAGAAACAGGAGCTAAGAGTACCAGAAACAGAAACACAACTAAGAACAAACTGGCAACAGTTTCTGCCTACATCTTTGGGTTTCCCATCCGACCAGAACTGACTTTTATATGGCAATGGAACAATCAACCTCTATTTGCAGCTATTACCGATGGAGAGAGAACCTCCACTTCAACAAATCTATAAAATTGTGGGATTTGAATTTGGAACAAACTTACTCTGAACTACTACTGAAAATTGTGAACTGAATCCAGAATCTCTTTTCTTTGCCTCTCCTACTCTTCCTGCTTTTTGTCTAAGTTGCTGACATAAACCATAACTGCTGCTGCCCAGTATCTCTCCACACTCGTCCTTCCCTACACCCCTTCCCGTGCACTCCGCTCCATGGATAAATCCTTCTTATCTGTTCCCTTCTCCACTACTGCCAACTCCAGACTTCGCGCCTTCTGTCTCGCTGCACCCTATGCCTGGAATAAACTTCCTGAGCCCCTACGTCTTGCCCCATCCTTGGCCACCTTTAAATCTAGATTGAAAGCCCACCTCTTTAACATTGCTTTTGACTCGTAACCACTTGTAACCACTCGCCTCCACCTACCCTCCTCTCTTCCTTCCCGTTCACATTAATTGATTTGATTTGCTTACTTTATTTATTTTTTGTCTACTAGATTGTAAACTCTTTGAGCAGGGACTGTCTTTCTTCTATGTTTGTGCAGCGCTGCGTATGCCTTGTAGCGCTATGGAAATGCTAAATAGTAGTAGTAGTAGTTTTTGCGACCAGAAGTGCATATCTGATCTAGGGGTTTTATGCCAAAAAGCAAAATGAATTTTTTTTTGTGTGGCCTGAGATGTGCAGCACTTCAGATCCAGAAAGTCACGCTATAATTTGTTAGAAGCTGTCTTTAGTCAAGCAAGACGTAGTATGGTATCGAGGAACACAAGAAGATCAAAATTAATGTAGTCCCTTTGAACCCAGTGATAAGCTAATACTGCATTTACCTGTGCCATGACTCTGGAATTCAATGCTGCCAATCTTTTGCTTTATCTAATTATGGAATTATTTTATTTATTTATTCGGATTTTGCTCACACCTTTTTCAGTAGTAGCTCAAGGTGAGTTACATTCAGGTACACTGGATATTTTTCTGTCCCAGGAGGGATCACAATCTAATTTTGTATCTGAGGCAATGGAGGGTCAAGTGACTTGCCCAAGATCACAAGGAGCAACAGTGGGATTTGAACTGGCCACCTCTGGATTGCAAGACCGGTGTTCTAACCACTAGGCCACTCCTAAAATTAGCTTGGCATTATACAATGACCTACACCATAAATAAGCTAATCTGTATTTCAGTGATTTTTTTTTTCCTTCCCCTATGTTGGTCAACATAAATCCATTATTACCAGCTTCTGCTCATCCTTTTTGCAGTATTGTTGTCATAGCGCTTGAGAATATTATTGTATCAGATTCTGAAATATCAGAGATAGTCATTATTTTGTTGCGATTAGATATAACCCACTGATTTTATTTATTTATTGCATTTGTATCCCACATTTTCCCACCTCTTTGCGGGCTCAGTGTGGCTTACAATAAGATATGAATAATGGAAGTACATTTGTTACAACTTGGTTATAGGTTACATTGTACAAGTTTTGTGAAACCATCGAAGTATCATTAAGAATATAACAATGGGACATCAACATTGAAACGTTGGAAAGAGACAATGGGAAGCTTAAAGGGCAGTGTTAAGACACAGAGATATATGGTGTACATATTCCTGTGAGTAGATGTATGAGTGACGTGGAATTACGGGGGATGAGGGTTAGGAGTGGATGTATGGAGCATTGATGATCAGTGAGTGTGGACTCTATGTGTTTTGGCTCTTGCCATAAATTGTTTCAAACAGATGAGTCTTCAGTAATTTGCGGAAGGAGGCTTGTTCGTAAATCGTTCTTAAGTTGCGCGGCAGTGTATTCCAAAGTTGCGTGCTCGTATGAGAAAAGGTTGACGCGTGTAGCATCTTGTATTTCACGCCCTTGCAATTAGGGAAGTGGAGGCTGAGGTATGTTCTGGATTGGGTTTGGTAGATTATAATTGATCATGCAGTAAATCTTTATCCCCTAGTGCAATAGCTTGTGTTTGAGCCTCATTTTTTATTTGTAGCACTATATTTTCTTGCCCCAGGAAGGTAATTGGGGTGATAAGTTTTTCATTTTATTTATGCAACGTTTTTGAGTAGCTCTGTTTAAGCATTCTAGAACAGGTGGCCTCAATTTAAGTGCTATTTGCAAGGTTAAATTGATAGAATTCTGCCATTCAAGTGGTTAAGTGTATACGTAAAGGAGGGAATTCTATAAACCGTGCCAAAACTTGGGCACTGAAAAAATTCAGCGCTAAGTGCTGTTCTGTAAAGGATGTGTGCCTTATATAGAATAGAGTTTAGTGCATATCCCGTGACTGGACTTATACCTGCTAAAACCTGGTGTAAATGCCAGTTCTCAAGTTAGACGCTGTAAGGCAGTATTCTGTAATTCCCGTGCACAGCGTTTTGGAATGCCCTGGCCATGCCGCCTTTTCAGAAACCTTCTGCTCAGTGTGCTGCTGCGGCTAGGAAAGTGAATAGAATGTTGGGTATTATTAGGAAAGGTATGGAGAAGAGGTGTGAGGATGTTATAATGCCGTTGTATTGTTCCATGGTGCGACCGCACCTTGAGTATTGTGTTGAATTCTGGTCACAGCATGTAAAGAAAGATATAGTAGAATTGGAAAAGGTGCAACGAAGGGCGACTAAAATGATAGCGGGGATGGGACGACTTCCCTATGAAGAAAGACTAAGGAGGCTAGGGCTTTTCAGCTTGGAGAAGAGACGGCTGAGGGGAGACATGATAGAGGCATATAAAATAATGAGTGGAGTGGAACAGCTGGATGTGAAGCATCTGTTCACGCTTTCCAAAAATACTAGGACTAGGGGGCATGCGATGAAACTACAGTGTAGTAAATTTAAAACAAATCGGAGAAATGTTTTCTTCACCCAACGCATAATTAAACTCTGGGATTCGTTGCTGGACAACGTGGTGAAGGCGGTTAGCTTGGCAGAGTTTAAAAAGGGGTTAGACGGTTTCCTAAAGGTCAAGTCCATAAACCACTACTAAATGGACTTGGGAAAAATCCACAATTCCAGGAATAACATGTATAGAATGTTTGTACGTTTGGGAAGCTTGCCAGGTGCCCTTGGCCTGCATTGGCCGCTGTCATGGACAGGATGCTGGGCTCGATGGACCCTTGGTCTTTTCCCAGTGTGGCATTACTTATGTACTTATGCAGATATGCACTATGAGAGCTAGGTACCAAATCTTTTATAATAGCACACAGCCAGTTGCATGTGCAAATCCTAATTTAACTGCAGTAATTGACCCAATTATTGCTTGTTAAAGGCTTGCTAATTAAGTTGCAAGTGCAACTTTGAACGCACGCTCAAATTTCAGCACACAGCTTTGGGCAACATTTATAGATGCCGGGGAAAAGTGTAAATGCCAATAGCATGCTTAACTGCTATTCTGGAATTGTGCTAAAATGGCTTAGCCTACAAATTCAAAGGGGGGTTTAACATGGAAAGGCATGGCATGTTATTCATTTTTTATTTATGCATTCTTGTATCCCACTATTATCCAAAACAAGTTTCGATTGAAAATGGCTTACAATTTACAGTAAAATTAAAGTAATGTTGTAGTTGTGCCTTAAAAGAGGTCATTTGTGTCTTGCGTGGTTATCTATAGAATTTTTTGAAGGTTACATTTTCAATTCTTTTCTGAATTGAAGATAGTTGTACATGCTTCTCATGGTTTTTAGTATTGAGTTCCATCATTTTTGATCCCAGGTAGTTGAATCCTGTTGAGTAGATGGTTCTATATTGTGAGCAAGCAGGCAACTACAAGGACCAAGAGAGCCAGAGTCGGGGGAAGGACTCTAGGCAGGAGAGGGTAAAGCCAGAAGTTAATTGGAAAATTGAACCAGCTGTGAGAGGGTTTGAGGCAGTTTCATTAAGAGAGGGGTGGAAAGCTGTAGGGAGTTGGAGTAGATGGAAACACTGGAGCAGCTCTTTCTGGAAACGCTGACAACTGGAGAAGGAAAGTAAAGACTTCTGTTTGAGTTTAAGAAACTGTCTTAAGCTGAGAAGGTTTTATCTAGCAGGCTCTGAGAAAAGGGCCCTTTTGTTGTGTTTGAGTTAAAGAGAAAATGTTTATGTTAAAGAAGCAACAAGCCATAAGGGGTGTGTTAAATGGCCATTAATAAAACCCTTAACTCAAAGAAGCCTGATGTTAGTGAACGTTTATGGTGAAGAGAAAAGAGGAGGCAGCAAGCTCTCCAGTGTGTGAGGCAGAGTCCTGGTGTGTGGCCGAGCAGGGAAGAGCCCAGCAGTGACTGTCTGTGAGAGAAGCTAAGGAGGGTCAGCCCTGGCTGGGTCCTGGAGGGTGACCAGCTTCACAATATGTAATGTTTCTGCAGTTGGGTAGGTGAAGAAGTAGGCAACTTTTGGTTTCTGGGCTTGTGTTTCTTGGTGATAACTCTATCATGTCTTACATGTATACAAGCGCCATTCTGAATGGTATCTTGAAAATAAGGGTCTAGCTTTGAAGATTACCCTTGCTTTGATTGGGAGCTAGTGTAGTGATTCCAGTTGTGGGGTAGCGCTTTCATATTTCAACGTTTTGAAAATCAGTCTTGCTGCTGTGTTTTGAATGGTTTGTAATGATTTTTATCATAAGCAGACTCTCGGCGGCCCTGGCATCAAGTTCCATCTCTGGCTGTCTTCAAATCTAAGCTAACGGCCCATCTTTTTGATGCTGCTTTTTTCTCCTAGCCCCACTTGTTCATTACCCATGTTTTATCATTCCCACCTTAGTAATTCCCTTATTTGTCCTGTTTGTCCTAATTGGATTGTAAGCTCTGTCGAGCAGGGACTGTCTCTTCATCTTCAAGTGTACAGTGCTGCGTACGTCTAGTAGCGCTATAGAAATAAGTAGTAGTAGTCTTTGGGATTCCGGAATCTTGCTACTCTTTGGGATTCCGGAATCTTGCTTCTCTATGTCCTTATCCCTTAATTGTCCTGTTTGTCTGTCCTGATTAGATTGTAAGCTCTGTCGAACAGGGACTGTCTCTTCATGTTCAAGTGTACAGTGCTGCGTACGTCTAGTAGCGCTATAGAAATGATAAGTAGTAGTAGTAGTAGTAAATCATTCTGCATGTGCCCGGTAGCAATTTAGAAATAAGTAGGGGTGAAGTTTGAGTCACCTAACTTACAGTCCAACAAAAATAAACGCCACGAATCCCAATTAGAAGGAATTGTCTCTGCTGTAAAAGATAAAAGAAAAGATGGCATGAGGTCTAAATTAAACCGTTGTAATGTGTGTATCTCGCTGTTTGCCCAGTTCCAACCTTAGTCTGTATTATGCGATACCACAATCAATCAAGGATGGACAGAAGGCACTATGACATAGATAATTGTGAACCAGATGCACTGCTGCTTAAAGAGAAGGCAAGCTAAAGAATGATTAGTATTAAAAATAGGGATGGGTGCCTCCAGAAAGCGTCATGTTTATACAAAGAAAGTTAATCATTTGTGGGTTTTATACTTTTTCTTTGGATACTTTTTGCTGTTTTTGTTTGAAAGCTGTGGATCAGCACTTCATTTGAAAACTCCATCTGGTCATTTAGCATATATCTATTGCCCAGATCTTACACAAAAGGATTACCCACTTGTGAATGCTCATTTTAGTTGGCAGACACTCAGTAAATATTTCCTCAGGACCTCCGATGAATACTGCTTCTGGATACCAACAAATAATTAACGGTTGTGTACGAGTGATAGAAAAGCATTGCCAATTTTGCAGACATTCCAAATTCACATAGCTTGTACCTGGCCTTCAATCTTTCAACTTCAGTCCTGGATTTAATTAGCCTGCAGTGTTCAACGAATTTTAAGCCGGAGTTTAAGTACATTCACCTAGAAATTAATTGGGCACCTACTGATATTTAGAATAGTGCTTGGTTAACGTGGAGGGGCATAATCGAACGTCACCGGCGATCTATTTTGGCGGCGGCGCAACAGCTGGCCGGAACCGTATTATCGAAAAAGATGGCCGGCCATCTTTTTTTTTCTCGATAATACGGTTTAGCCTGGCCAAATGCCAGAGTTCGCCGGTTTTGTTTTTCAGCGATAATGGAAAAAAATGCCGGCCATCTCAAACCCGGCGAAATCTAAGGCATTTGGTCGTGGGAGGAGCCAGCATTTGTAGTGCACTGGCCCCCCTCACATGCCAGGACAGCAACCGGGCACCCTAGGGGGCACTTCTAAAAATGTTTAAAAAATACACAAATAGCTCCCTTCCCTTGGGTGCTGTGCCCCCCAAATCTCCCCCCCAAACCCACTCCCCACAACTCTACAACATTACCATAGCCCTTATGGGTGAAGGGGGCACCTACATGTGGGTACAGTGGGTTTTGGGGGGGGGGTTGGAGGGCTCAACACTTAGCACCACAAGTGTATCAGGCAGGGGCGTGGCCAGACAGCAGATTTTGGGTGGGCCTAGTCAAGAAGTGGGTGGGCACCAAGTGTTGTCCTCCCCCCCCCCCCCCAATGCGATGAGGCCAGTATCAGCAGCTTAGGAAGCTTAGACTGCTGAAGTGGAAAGCAGTGTTTTCAGCACCATCAGGGGGGAGGTCTTCAGCTGGCAAAGCTTGGGATCCCCACTAGCTAGCACTAAATATGTGCAGCTGTTGGGTGGGCCTGAGCCCTAAGTGGATGGGCCCCGGCCCACCTGTGGCTACGCCACTGGTAACAGGTGGGGGGGGGGGATGGACCTGGGTCCACCTGTCTGCATCGAAAGCCTATGGCGATTTTGTCTGAGAAGAACATTTTGTGGAGCTGGAAATAGTGTCTGGCGTTTAACCCGAGTCCCTGAGGAAAGTATTGAAACCCGCAGTGTCGGCGTTACCAGGGGAAGCCTTGTGGATTAAGCCTTGTTACTATTATTCTTCAGACTGAGAGTAGATTTGAGAGGCTTCATTATTAGAAGCAAAAGAAGAAAAAAACAGGACTAACGAAAAACGTCTAAAGATAAGTTTGTTTATTATTATTTTTGAGCACATTGCACTCTTTAGCACGCTTGTATTGGCGTAATAGCACGTACATTCACTTATAAAGAGAGAGCCCTATGAAAGAAGTGCTATGCCACCGGGCAGAAAGAAATGAGTTTCCCTTAAAAGCGGTGGTTTTTTCTGAGGGCTCTCTTTCAAATACTTTCAAAAACATATAATATGAAAGAGTGGGTCTATGGATTAGTACGGTGCTATTTGCCCGTACAAGTAGTATTAAATCTTTGGTTGAGTAATTTTGGTTGTTGTTTTGTACCAAGGATTGTGGGGAGTTTTAGTGTATTATTTCCACTTTTTAGTCGTAAGAAAAACACATCCAGATGAAAATGTCCAAGTGTTTGTCAGGGACTTCCTTGTTTTTTTTTTTTTTGATTATGGGTCAAGGACTTCCAAGTGTTAGGCACACCCAAGTCCCGCCTTTGCCACGCCTCCGACATGCCCCCTTGAACTTTGGCTGTCCTTGCGACGGAGTGCAGTTAGAGACGTCCTAAATCGGGTTTCAATTATACCGATTTGGACGTAAGATGGACATCCTTCTCTTTCGAAAATGAGCCCATTAGGTGCCTTCCTGCCTGACTAATCTAGACACCCTGTTACAGATGAACTCTCCTCATGGCCTATTCACCATTTTCCTTCCACACCTATAACTTCCCTCTGGTTCTGCATTTCTCACCCTCCTTAGAGTACCATTCTTCCATCTTTTTCCCACAGCCTTCCTAAGACTCCTTCCCCTGTTCTTCTTTTGCAGCTTAACTCCTCCTCCTTCCTTTAGAGCTTCCTAAGCTTCCCCCACCAATTCTGATAGCTGTACTCATTCTGGCAGTACAAGTGCAGCTGTATTAAACATGCTGGCAATTCTCACAGACACAGAGACCAAAGGTGGGTGGGGCTCTTCCAAAAGACACAAGAGATGCGATGATTCTTGCATATGATATTTTACTAAAATGCATCAAAAGACTCAACACAGCAGCCGTGTTTCGCTGCTTAGACGCCTGCCTCAGAAGTCTGCAAGTATGATGTATGCTAATGTAGACTCTTCATCCGATCCAGCACTCGGGGCCGCCGAGAGCCGGAGCCAGGCCCGGGACAAGGCCGCCCCCGGGCCCCCCCCACCACCCACCCACCCACCCGAGGTCACCAGGCCCCCCTCTACCCGCTATCGGGCCGGGCCCTCGTAACTAACCTTAAGCCTCCTTTCACTTCGCAGCAAGCAGCGGCAGGGCAGACCTCTCCTCTCCTCCTTCCTTCCTTGCCCCGCCCTCGCGGATGTTACATCAGGCAAGGGCGGGACATGGAAGGAAGGAGTGGCCTGACCTGCTGCTGCTTGCTGCGAAGTGAAAGGAGGCTTAAGGTTAGTTCTGCCAGCACTAACGAGAACAAATCCAAGGACATCCAAATCTAGGGATGTCCAAATTTAAGGACTTCCTTATTTAAAGATGTCCTTGGATCTGGACGTCTTTGACGGTATTTTCGAAACGAAAGATGGACGTCCATCTTGTTATGAAAATATGATTTTCCCCGCCCCTGGATTTGGACGTTTTACAAAGACGTCCAAATCCAAACATAGACGTTTCTTTCGAAAATGCCCCTCTCTGTCACCTGGGTACTCCTGAATCACTCTTTGACCTGGCTACAGTTTTAGGCTTGAAGGGGTATCATATTGCACATAGAGTCAGAGGCCAGGGAAGCAAAGAACCAAAGACATAGCAAGACAGATATTTGTACTAGTGGAGTGACCTACCAAAATGACTCCTTCCCCTGAATGTAATGTGGTACTACCAGCTACTCCCTTTTCCTGGAAGATGTCCAAGAGTCATGTAGTGCTCTGCCTGGCAACTACTGATGCCTGATAAAAGGTAAAATTACACTGCTTAAAGTGTAGGCATTAGAAAGCCTTCTAAAAACACATTTCTTCAGTCTGGCCTTTCTGAATACAAAGAAGTCTATCTGAATTTTACCCACATCCTTTTCTTAATCTCGTTTCTCATCTAGTCCTGCCTAATTATGCTCTCACCTATCCACCCTTAATTATTTGTTTGTCCTTGAGATAGTTTAAATCCCTGGTTACTTACTGCACATGTATTAATTTGCTTCTTGAATTTATTGTAATTTGTGTTCTATTCTGTACATTATGTTTTATTCACTTTACTGTTTGTTTGTAAACCAAATTGAACTTGAATCTATTTTGGGCTAAAGAGGGGTATAAATGTCATGAATGAATGAATGAATGAATAAATAAATAAATAAACACCCATATAGCAAGATTCCAGCTGTCCTACATAAAACTTTCCATGAACTTAGATTTGGAAAAAGGTAAATAAATCTAAAATCCAACTCCAAACTTGTAGAGGACTTATTTCAAGTAGGAAAGACACAACCTTGTGTGGCACCTGAATATAATTCATCTTCTGCAGGCACAATGCCTCTACTGTAAGCAGCGTAATTTTACCTTTTGGCAGACATTACTAGTTGCCAAGCAGAGCACTACACTACACAACTTGGACAGTCTAACATCTTCCAGAAAGAGAGCGCCATTTTGAGAACTCTTTGGTTCTTCCCAAGGAGGTTTGATAACAGGAGATGGCATGATGTCAGAAAGCTGAAGCCAGTCTCCACCCAAGGAGGTTTTAATTCTCCCCAGTGCAGCTGCTGCCATTTTGGTACATCCAAAACAATGAAGTTGATAGGATGACAAGCTCCACCTATTGGCTTCAGCCCACATAATGGGCCAGATAGGCTCATGCCGTCTCTTGTTTTCAAACTGTCTTGGTTCTCCTAGTGCTTACTTGAAGGCTATGAACATAAAACAATATAGTTGAGGATTAAAAATCCTAGAGAACAGAATAAACACACGGCCTCATCCTCTCATCACCACACAACGCGAAAAAACCCATGCATATAAACACCCCAGACTACACCCTTCCTATTTCAGACAGCCTGAAAATTCTTAGAGTGACAATTGACCGAAATCTCACGCTAGAAAGCCAAGCGAAAAATACAACACAGAAAATGTTTCACTCAATGTGGAAACTTAAGCGAGTAAAACCTTTCTTCTCGAGGGAAATATTCTGCCGCCTGGTACAGTGAATGGTTCTGAGTCACCTAGACTACTGTAATGCAATTTATGCTGGATGCAAAGAGCAAATCATAAAGAAACTCCAAACTGCCCAAAACACCGCAGCAAGACTTGTATTTGGCAAAACAAAATACAAAAGTGCCAAACCCTTACAAGAAAAACTACCCAATCAAAGAGCGAATTGCATTCAAAATCTGCACCCTGGTTCATAAAATCATTCATAGCGAGGCCCCAGTCTACATGGCAGACCTTATAGACCTACCAACCAAAAACACAAAAAGGTCTGCACGCATATATCTAAATCTCCACTACCCCAGCTGCAAAGGACTAAAATATAAAACAACGTACGCATCCAGCTTCTCTTACATAAGCACGCAAATATGGAATGCACTTCCAAATGTCATGAAAACAATGCACGACCTAACAAACTTCTGGAAATTGCTAAAAACCAACCTGTTCACAAAGGCACATCAGAATGATCCAACCTAAACACCTGAACCCTCCAACACAATCGAAACTACTACCAGAACTGGACGAAACGTATCTCTCTCTCCTTGAATACTTACATACTCTGTCATCTATGATCATTAACACTTGACCACTCTGTATTTCTCTTACCGGAACTGGCGATTGCCATCACGGTACTATGTTAGCCACAAATAGGTGGGAAAATGTGGGATACAAATGCAACAAATAAATAACTTGGCACCTTCTGTTCGGTGCCTCGATGCTGTGCGCTGAGTGCCAAATCTACACTGGCATCTTGGCATCAAGACTCTTTTACAGAATACTAGCACATCAGGAGCCATATGCCTATATTTAGACATAACCTCTCACACTAGGCCTATGGCTAATGCAAGTTGGCATGCCTTTGCAGTACACCTAATTTATAGTATTGTGTAAGATATATGTGTAAAATGGCTTCATGCCATGACGTACCCATGCTTCACTCATTTGTACATCCTTGCATTAAAGCACTGCAGCACTTGTATACTACCTTATAGAATATATAGTAACATAGTAGATGGCGGCAGAAAAAGACCCGCACGGTCCATCTAGTCTGCCCAACAAGATAAACTCATATGTGCTACTTCTTGTGTATACCTTACCTTGATTTGTATCTTCCATTTTCAGGACACAGACCGTAGAAGTCTTGCCCAGAACTAGCCCCACCACCCAAACACCAGCCTCGCCTCCCAATCTCGGCTAAGCTTCTGAGGATCCATTCCTTCTGCACAGGATTCCTTTATGTTTATCCCACGCATGCTTGAATTCCGCTACCGTTTTCATCTCCACCACCTCCCGCGGGAGGGCATTCCAAATATCTACCACTCTCTCCGTGAAAAAATACTTCCTGACATTTTTCTTGAGTCTGCCCCCCTTCACTCTCATATCATGTCCTCTCGTTCTATCGCCCTCCCATTTCCTGAAAAGGTTCGTTTGCGGATTAATACCTTTCAAATATTTGAACGTCTTTATCATATCACCCCTGTTTCTCCTTTCCTCCAGGGTATACATGTTCAGGTCCGCAAGTCTCTCCTCATACGTCTTGTAACGCAAATCCCATACCATTCTCGTAGCTTTTCTTTGCACCGCTTCCATTTTTTTACATCCTTAGCAAGGTACGGCCTCCAGAACTGAACACAATACTCCAGGTGGGGCCTCACCAACGACTTATACAGGGGCATCAACACCTGCTGGTCTCACCTCTCTCTATACAGCCTAGCAACCTTCTGGCTACGGCCACCGCCTTGTCACACTGTTTTGTCACCTTCAGATCCTCAGATACTATCACCCCAAGATCCCTCTCCCCGTCCGTAACTATCAGACTCTCCCCGCCTAACACATACTTCTCCCGTGGATTTCTACTCCCTAAGTGCATCACTTTGCATTTCTTCGCATTGAATTTTAATTGCCAAACCTTAGACCATTCTTCTAGTTTCCGCAGATCCTTTTTCATGTTTTCCACTACCTCCCCGGTGTCCACTCTGTTGTAAATCTTAGTATCGTCCGCAAAAAGGCAAACTTTACCTTCTAACCCTTTGGAATAGTATATAGTGCAGCATTTCCCAAACTGTACGCCGCGGCACCTTGCTGCGCCATGGCAAATCTTGACCTCCCTCCTGCTGCCCACGATCCAGCATCGCTCCCTACTTCCCCTCCCACAGGTCCAGAATTTGCTGTTTCCTGCTTCTTCCCCCTCCGCTGCTGCATTGCTTGCAGCTTACATTTCGGGCCATCTGCGATTCATACAGGCACTGCAGGGACTTCCCTCTGCCGCATCCAGCCCTCGCAACAGGAACTTGCATCAGAAAGAGCCAGGCGCGGCAGCCTGGGAAGGCCCTGAAGTGCCTGCCTGTGTGAATTGCAGACGGCCCAAAAATGTAAGCTGCAAGCACTGAAGTGGTAGCAGGGGAAGGAGAAGGAAGCAGCAGTGATCCTAGACCTGCAGGAAGGAAGGTAGCGAGCGATGCTGGATTTGGGGAGGGCAGAGGTGTGCTGGATTTATGGAAGGAGAGGGGCTGCAGGGAATGGTGTGCTGGACTTTCTGGGAAGAGGGGGCTGCAGGGAAAGGGAGACCCATGTGGCCGGGGCGTGTGTGTGCAGAGACCCATGTGGCTGGAGGGGTTGTGGTGAGGAGACCCATGTGGCGGGGGGGGGGTGTGGTCCGTAAAAAATTGCTCGGACACTAAGGGTACCGTGAACCAAAAATGTTTGGGAACCCCTGGTATAATGCATTTGGGGGCATACGTGGCACAGGTACATTTGCATGCGCAGAGCATGAGTAACTGCACATGTCAAGTTATAGAATTACCTTTTAACACTCATCTCTATAGAAGACAAATGCTTTCCTGAGTTCAGTCCTTCAGTGTGTTTTACAAAACTTGAATTCTGACAGGTAGCCCTAGCTCTAATACAGGGACCTACTCTGAAGGTGTTCTGGATGCTTGAGTATTCCCAAATCTGGCTCCTTCAGCTCCTCTTTCATCTCTTGGACCCTCGACAGAGGGGAGGAGAATTTGAAGAGGCGATGGAGGCTGAGATGATATTCGGGGTGCTCAAGAATCCACATGAACCATGGAACTGTCACCCATGGTCTCTAGACAAGACAAAGGAGACAAGTTTTCTTTTTTTAAAAAAAATCCATTAATGCCACGAGATACTGTAAGTGAATTGAGACACAGAAAGAAAAAAAACATGGTGTTTCTTGCATTAGTTACAGCAAATATATTCATGAATTTGTGAAGTGGAAAGCAAAGCTATGCCTGTCAGCCTGATGTTAATGAAAAGTCTCCTTATGTCTGCTTTCTTAGTATTACATAAGATAGCTGAATGAGAACTGGGCGTCTTGTCTATCTGCCTAAGAAAAGCAGTACTTAAAAGAGGCTTCTGCCACCATTTGCGTTGCCGCTAGAACGGCGGGCTTCGCTGATTTTGCTTATTGTGCATGAATGCCACATAGTACTTGATGCCAGGTGGATTTATATTGCTCTTTGACTGACTCAAGTCTCATTCTCAGGTGCCCAAGTCATAATACCAGAAAGATTTACAAATGCCTCCCAATCACTCTGGTTGCTCATCCACTTACATACATTATAGCCTGCTACTGCTGTTCACCATCTTCCAGCATTTCTTCATTTCTTGGCTTTGAGAGAGTGAACAGTGAGGGAATATTTGGGTTTTGCAGAAGAGCAACTGTCATCAAAGGAGATTTAAGATAGTCATCAAGAAAAGAGTGTCATGACTGAGAATAGCTACTCAAGGTGCATGAGCCTTATTTAAGTACATAACTATTGCCATACTGGGAAAGACCGAAGATCCAACAAGCACAGTATCCTGTTTCTAACAGTGGCCAATCCAGGTCACAAGCACCTGGCAAGTTCCCCAAAAAGTACAATACATTATATGCTGCTTATCCTAGAAATAAGCAGTGGATTTTCTCCAAGTCCATTTTAATAATGGTCTATGGACTTTTCCTTTAGGAAGCCATCCAAACCTTTTTTAAACCCCGCTAAGCTAACTGCTTTTACTACATTCTCTGGCAAGAAATTCCAGAGTTTAATTACACGTTGGGTGAAGAAATATTTTCTCTGATTTGTTTTAAATTTACTACTTTGTAGCTTCATCGCGTGCCCCCTAGTCCTAGTTTTTTTTGGAAAGAGTAAACAAACGATTCACGTCTACCCATTCTACTCCACTCAGTATTTTATAGACCTCTATCATATCTCCCCTCAGCCATCTTTTTCCAAGCTGAACAGCCCTAGCCACTTCAGCCTTTCCTCATAAGGAAGTCGTCCCATCCCCTTTATCATTTTCGTCGCCCTTCTCTGCACCTTTTCTAATTCCACTATATCTTTTTTGAGATGCAGCACCCAGAATTGAACACAATATTTGAGGTGCAGTCGCACCATAGAGCGACACAAAGGCATTATAACATCCTCATTTTTGTTTTCCATTCCTTTTCTAATAATGCCTAACATTCTAATAATACCTAGCATTCTGAAGCTGGATGATTTGAACCCTTAGAGAAACTGATCACTCATGCCATGAATGTTCTTTTATAGCTGTCAAGAACAGTGTTTCTCAAGCAGGTCTGGGTTTCATAAGTACATAAGCATCGCCATGCTGGGACAGACCAAGGGTCCATCGAGCCCATCACCATCACCGACAGCGGCCAAAAGAACAAGTAATTTGTCCCGCCCATCCTAGAAATACTGTATTATTCCCTCGTCCATTCAATAACATTCTATGGCTTTTTCCTCCAGGAAACCGTCCAACCCTTTTTTTGAAGTCCGCTAAGTTAACAGAGTATGCAAAATGAATATGCATAGTATAGATTTTCATGTAATGATCATAGGGTAGGCAGCATCTTTCTCATGCATTCTCTCTGTGGATATCCCGAAAACCTGATTGGCTAGGGAGTAATCCATGATCAATTTGAGAAACACTGGTGTAGTGAGCTCCTCGTGCAATGTAGTATGAAGAGTTTTATTCACTTTGGTTCTCTAGAGTAAATTCAAATACTTGAAGACCTCTTTGTTCATTACTTTGCTCTAGAGCAGTTTCTTTCAGAGTTTAATAAGTCTCATGGACCTTGAAGGGCTGACAGACAGAAACATCCCCCCCCCCCCCCCCCCCCCGATATTCAACACAATTTAACCGGCCAGGAATAGCTCCTGGCCAGTTAAATGGCACTTAACCAGCTTTCCATGAATATTCAGTAGGGATATCTGGTTGTCTCCCGCTGAACATTCATGGTCAGCGCGTAGTGCAGAGGTTCCCAAACCTGGTCCCAAAGGCACCCCAGCCGAATTAGGTTTTCAGGATATGCGCAATGAATATTCGTGAAACAGATTTGAATACACTACCTCTGCCTCATGCAAATCTCTCTCGTGAATATTCATTGTGGATATCCTGAACACCTGACTGGCTGGGGTGCCTCCAGAACCCGATTTGGGAACCACTGGCTTAGCGGCTAACTGGTTACATTGCCCGATATAACTGGCTATCCGTGAAAATTCAGCAAATTGCAAGCTAAGGGTTCTTTTACCAAGCTGCGGGAAAAAGGGCCCTGCGCTGGCGGCGGGAGCTGTTTTACCCACGCGCCAGGGCCCTTTTTACCGTAGCGGGTAAAAAGACCCCAGGAACACATGGCCATGCGGTAAGAGAACTCTTACCGTATGGCCATGCGAAGGGGAGCCCTTACTGCCACTGCAATAAAGGCTGCCACGCTAACCCATTGGTAACCAAGCAGGGCATGGCAATGCCCGATTACTGCTGGGTTATCGCCGCACAAGCCATTTCTGGGTTTCTACTATTTCTCCCGGAAACGGCGCAGGCTCGAGGAGGGACTACCACCGGTGGCCGTGTTGGGTCATCAGTAATCCTGAAAAAGCAAGTGGTAAGCCCACATTGGGCAAATTAGGCCACCCAAAATGCAAGCCTATCTGTGGCTGCTATAAACTTACCCGGCAAGAGCTGAATATTAGCTTGGCTGGTTAAGTTTAAGCCGGCCCAAAATAAACAGGATATTAAATAACGGTCACTGGAAACAGTATTGAATATCTGGCCTCACCGCCGACCGCAGGAGTTAGCCAGATATGAATATCGGCCCCATTGACTTTAGGTGAAATGATGTAAGTAATCCCATGAAACGTCCTGGGCAGGATGAGACTTATAGAATAAAATGATCATTTTCTGTCTAAAGGACAATACGGTGTTTGAGGGGAGGGTGTTTTCTCAGGACTTTTTCCCTTCTAGGGAGTTTTTTTTTTAATTTGTACCCTGCGCTTTCCTACTCATGGCAGGCTTAGGTACTTATTTGTACCTGGGGCAATGGAGGGTTAAGTGAGTTGCCCAGAGTCACAAGGAGCTGCCCATGCCTGAAGTGGGAATTGAACTCAGTTCCTCAGTTCCCCAGGACCAAAGTCCACCACTCTAACCACTAGGCCACTCCCACTGTTGGTGCTATTTGAGATTCTACATGGAATGTTGCTATTCCACTAGCAACATTCCATGTAGAAGCCCTTGCAGATCACCAATGTGGCCGCGCAGGCTTCTGCAAGTCTGATGTCCTGCACGTACGTGCAGGACGTCAGACTCACAGAAACAGAAGCCTGCGCAGCCTTCTACATGGAATGTTGCTAGTGGAATAGCAACATTCCATGTACAATCTCCAATAGTAGCAACATTCCATGTAGAATCTCCAATAGTATCTATTTTATTTTTGTTACATTTGTACCCTGCGCTTTCCTACTCATGGCAGGCTCAATGCGGCTTACATGGGGCAATGGAGGGTTAAGTGACTTGCCCAGAGTCACAAGGAGCTGCCTGTGCCTGCAGTGGGAATCGAACCCAGTTACCCAGGACCAAAGTCCACCACTCTAACCACTAGGCCACTCCTAGTGGCTATCTAGCATCAAGGACATGGCATAAAATATATTAAAAAGAATTTATAATATGACATATATAGTATTAAAAAATGTTGGATATGTAACCATCAAGACCAGTATAAGACAAAGATTTCCATCATTTTGAAATCAGTTTAGTCTTCATTTTAAATGCATAAGGTGTCTTGTACGTTCTGTGTATTTTTTTTTTTTTTTTTTGCCCTTAAAATGGAACAAGATTTCAGAATGCCATTAATACATCAGTGGCACACCAGAGAGCAATGGGAGATATTTAATATCCTAAAGCTATTAAACTACAGAGAGCCCCAATTTAGATTAATGCCATGGATGACTGAGTGAGACAGGACTTTTAGATCCATAAATGCTTGCAAATTTTCAGCTAGATCGTAATGTGTTACGTCTATGTTAGCGTACGCTAACAGCATTAATGCACACTGGTTTCCTAGTTACTAATGACAAGATGTTATTAGTAACTAGTAACACATCAATATTTTTAACTGTTTATTTGTAGTAAGACATTGGAACTGAGGCATTAAATTACAATTAGCATCCACCATTAATATGAATAAACATGTTTGTTACATGTGGAGGGGCATAATCGAACGGGGCGGCCAAGTTTTCCTGAGGGCGTCCTCGCAGGACATCCCCACGAAGGGGCGGGGAAACCCGTATTATCGAAACAAGATGGGCGGCCATTTTTCATTTTGATAATACAGTCAGGGACGCCCAAATCTCAACATTTAGGTCAACCTTAGAGATGGTCATCCCTGGTTTTCGGCGATAATGGGAACCGAGGGTGCCCATCTCAAAAACGACCAAATCCAACTCATTTGGTCATGGGAGGAGCCAGCATTCATAGTGCACTGGTCCCCCTCACATGCCAGGACACCAACCGGGCACCCTAGGGGGCACTGCAGTGGACTAACTGATGCACTAACTGAACGGAAAAAGCCCTTCCCTTACCGATCCCTTAGCGATTCGGAAAGGAACGGGCATGCATGAAGGAAATCGAATACAAATGAGCTGTTTGCTGTTAGCTCATTTGCACACGATTTCCTTCCTAAGGAGGGGAAGCCAGTGCAGAGCAGCCAAGCGTTATGCGTGGCTGCTCTGCGCATGCCAAAGATGGCTTCATACATGCAGACAAGCTGCGTGTATAATAGCCATCTACAACCTTAAATAAATTGCCATCTACAACCTTAAAAAGCAGAAGTCCAGGTGAAAATCCAGCTTATTTTCGAAAGAGAAGGACGCTCATTATTCGACCCAAATTGAGAGAAGGGCGCCCAAATCGGTATAATTGAAAGCCGATTTTGGGCGCCTTCAACTGCAGTCTGTTGCAGGAACAAACTAAGTTGACGGAGGCGTGGTGAAGGCGGGACTGGGGCATGTTTATCGGGCGAGGAGAGATGGCCGTCCTCGACCAATAATCAAAAAAAAAGAAAGGCGTTTTAAGCGCGAATTTGGGTCACTTTTTTTGGACCTTTTTTTCACGAACAAGTCCCAAAAAAGTGCCCTAAATGGCCAGATGACCACCGGAGGGAATCAGGGATGACCAGCCCTGACTCCCCCAGTGGTCACTAACCTATTCCCACCCAAAAAAAAACAACTTTAAAAACTTTTTTTTCCAGCCTGTATGCCAGCCTCAAATGTCATACCCAGCTCCATCACAGCAGTATGCAGGTCCCTGGAGCAGTTGTTAGTGGGTGCAGTGGACTTCAGCCAGGTGGACCCAGGCCCATCCCCCCCTACCTGTTACACTTGTGGTGGTAAATGGGAGCCCTCCAAACCGCCCCCAAAACCCACTGTACCCACATGTAGGTGCCCCCCTTCAGCCATAAGTGCTATGGTAATGGTGTAGAGTTGTGGGGAGTGGATTTTGGGGGAGATTTGGGGGGGCTCAGCACCCAAGGGAAGGGAGCTATGGACTTCAGAGGTAGTTAACTTTTTTTTTTTTAATTGTTACAAGTCCCCCTTAGGTGCCCGGTTGGTGTCCTGGCATGTGAGAGGGACCAGTGCACTACGAATCCTGGCCCCTCCCACGACCCAATGCCTTGGATTTGTTCGTTTTTGAGCTGGGCGCCTTCGGTTTCAATTATCGCTGAAAAACGAAACCACCCAGCTCAAATCCGTACAAATCCGATGCATTTGGCTGGCACAAACCGTATTATCGGAAAAAAGATGGACGCCCATTTTTTTCCAAAATACGGTTTGTCCCGCCCCTTCACGTACCCGTTCTCGGAGATAGACGCCCATGGAGATGGGCGTTCGTGTTCGATTATGCCCCTTCACGTGTTATTTAACCGGCCAGGAGTAATTCCTGACTGGTTAATAGCACTGAATATCAGGCCCATAGTGTTCTATAAGCAGTGCGTTTTTGCTAGCAAAAAAGGTGCTGGTACTCAAATGCCAGGCCACCCTTCAGAGGTGGGGTAATCACTGAGGAACCCACCCCACAATAGCCAGGCCAGTCACAGAATCTATGGCAAGGCAGAATTGTTGTGTAGAGCCTGAGCTCTTCATTAAAACTTGGGGACCATGGGTCAATTTTAGCAGACAATGGAAAAGGTGCCGGTACTCAGTACCCCCCAAGTACCCCCTCAAAAAAAGCCCTGTCTATAAGACTAGAAGTACAAGAAAGACAAAGGGACCTTAGCAGAGCCTATGGCCTGCTGAATAGCTCTCAAAAGATGAGTCGGTGAATTGCAGAGCCCCCAGGTGATGGGGTGGGCTATAGGCTGGTTCACATAAAATTAAATACACTCATAAACTTCTAACCGCAAACAAAACTCCATGCCCTGCCTTAGTTTTATTTCCTTTTCCGCCTACTGTGAAAACTGACCAAAAGAAATCTTTTATTTTTACCAAATCCTCAGAGTTTTCATCTCTCCCTGTCTGAGGAGGGTTTAATTTCTTCCTTTTATGGACTGGACAGTTCTCTCCTTAGTTTGGCCTTTGCTCATCTGATGATCCTTCTTGCTTTGATTAGTTTTTTTCCTGATAATTTGCCTCCCTTCCTTTTTTTTTTTTTTTTTTAATTTGTTCAGTGTCAGCTTTTTCAGTTACATCATTTCTGTTGCCTCCTTAGAGAGCCATATTGGTCTATTTCTTGTTTTCCATTTACTAACCTCCCTTACACAGTGATTTGTTGCCTTTTCAGTGCTCCCTTTCATTGTTGACCAACGTTTCTCGGTACCCTTCAGCTCTTGGATTCTCAATAGGGCCTGATCTCTATATTATCTCTTGAACTTCAAGCCCCCGTCTTCCAGTTCAGTTTAGGTCAGAGTTTAATACAGAACTACACAGTACAATGATTAGTAATCCCTACGTTTCCCCTTACCAAGAGGTCAGTGGCACTGTCTCCATTTGCCAGTACTAGAACCCATGCCTCCTCTTACATAAGTACATAAGTATTGCCATACTGGGAAAGACCAAAGGTCCATCGAGCCCAGCATCCTGTTTCCAACAGTGGCCAATCCAGGTCACAAATACCTGGCAAGATCCCAAAAATGTACAAAACATTTTATACTGCTTATCCCAGAAATAGTGGATTTTCCCCAAGTCCATTTAATAACGCTCTATGGACTTATCCTTTAGGAAGCCGTCCAAACCCAGTAAATTTATTTATTTATTTATTGCATTTGTACCCCACATTATCCCACCTTTTTGCAGGCTCAATGTGGCTTACAGAGTAAGGTTATGATAAAGCCAATACATGATTTAAATACAGTTGATCACAAGCTGAGGTAAGAGATGTGATAAATGGGCTGATGTTGGGTAGGTTGTGTGAGAAATGTTTTAGGTGTGTTTGGGTGATTTAGGGGATGAATTGTATCATTGAGGGTGGTTATTGTAAGCTTTGTTAAAGAGGTATGTTTTCAGAGCTTTGCGGAAGCTGCTTAGATTGTTCATATCTCCTAAAGCAGGGCTTCTTCTTTACCTGCCATCCTCATGGTGCTTCTTCTATCTTCTTTCCCTGTGCTTGAGCTATGCACAATACTCCTAGGGAGGGCAATTTTCAAAAGCCATTTAGCTGGATAAGAACTGAATTACCTGGGTGGAAAGGCTGTCTGGAAACTGGCTACCCTGAACCCAGCTAAAATGATGTGCAGGAACCCAGCATAAGTATAATATAGCCACCTTCTACCGGATCTATATAGCCTGCCTAGTGTTCCATGCCAAAGTCTAAGCGTATTCCATATCAATGTGCGTAACTTAATTGGCTTAACAAGCTAATCAGCATTGATAGCAGCACTTAACAAGCAATAATTGGCAATAATTAGAATTTACGTGCATAACTCGCTAAGCATATTCAGTAACATACTGCGTCTAAATTCTAATACACACAGCTCAAAAGGAGCATGGTCTTGGCAGGGAAATGGGTGTTTCATGGATGTTCCAAAATTTACATGCGTTGTTATAGAATATGGCTCTCTATACCTAAGTCTACGTGCCAGGATTTATGCCATGTTTTCATTAGTGTAAATGGAGGTGCATAGATTTAGGCGCTAGGATATCAACTAAGTGTATTCTATATACAGTACCTAAATGTAGGCACCGCTTATAGAACTGGTTTTCCACGTGGATATTTTAGGCACCGTATAAAGAATTTGGCCCACTAGGTGAAGGCATTTCAGGGGAAGGGGGTGGAACTAATGCATGTAGATTTCATTTTCAAATTATGGGCATTCTTTTCCATGCAAAAACTATCCACAGAAAAATCGAGTGCCAATGTCCCAATTTTCAGAATGAAAGTATGTGTGTACTTTCATTTTGAAAATTGATTCTAAGACTGTGGACAAAAATAGCCACCGACTTTGCAGAATTATAGGCATTTTTAAAATCACCACAATTTTTTAAAAGGTTTTTCCAGGAGAACTCGGAGAAATTCAACTTCTCTATTTTCCCTTCATTTTCAATAGCTACACTTTTATTTCTAATGCAAAGATTTATTCCATCAGTACCTCTCTTTACTTTCTTCTTTTTGAAAAGATCATATGCTGTGACCTTAGTCTACATTCCTAGTCTTCAAGGACTGGCAATTGATCAGTTTTTCAAGGATATCTATAGTAACTATACATGAGAGATTTACCTGCCTGCTACCACCACTGTATGCAGATCTCATGCATATTCATTATGGGTATCCTCAAAACCTCATCTGTTGATGGCCCTCGAGGACAGGGAGAAAAGACCAAGGGCCTAAGATGTCCCGTCCCAATCATGGTTTCCATAGGTGATTAGAACTTCATTAACGTTCATTTCTTCCATGACTATCTTCAGGTCTATGATTTTGTTATCAAGACTTTGAGCATTGGCATGCATGACTTTCCAAGATGATGCTTTGTGTCTCTTCATCCCTCTTTACTTCTTTTCACTCTTTATTTTTCCTCTACCCACTATGGCAACCTTCTCTCCTCTACTTTTGATTGGTGTCTTCTGTTTGTTGGATTCACTTTGGGCTTTTATCCCATCAAGGCTTACTTTTGCCAATTTTAACTTGCAGAAGGATAGTTATTTGCGACTCTCTGGCTTAATTTGAATGTTGGTCTAAGTGGGACCTGAAATCATGTTGAGCACTATTATAATCTTGAGTGGATGAAAAAATCCCCCATCTAATTTGTAAAGATCCTGCTTCTCTTAACTGTACCCCCCAGTTGCCAATATTTCAAAATCATCTTTCCTGCATTATTCTTCTGATTATAAATTAAAATTCTTTGTGAGTACAGTTCCTTCTGTACTTCTATTGCTAAACTGGTCGTAGATTACGCTACCTGTTCAACTTCTTCAACTGCTTTTAGCATCTTCACTTTCTCACTGTTTGCCAGTTCGTTTGTGTCTAGATGTACAGTGAGATCCAGTTCACATAACCTTTGCATTTCTGTAGCTGACGTCTGGAACTGACAAAGATTAATGAGATTATAAGAAGAATTTCAAGCCCAAGATTGATTCAGTGACTTGAGTGAAAATGGAAGAAGAGGTGCAGAAATTTGAAGTAGTTGGCTTCAATCTATCCTTTGTTACTGTATCCTTCTTACATTTATCACTTTTGACGACCTGTTTTCTGGATCTGGTGCCCTGTCATCTATTAATGGAATACCCAGATCATGGGATAAACGTAAAGGAATCCTGTTCAGAAGGAATGGATCCTCAGAAGCTTAGCAGAGATTGGGTGGCAGCACCGCTGGTTGGGAGGCGGGGCTAGTGCTGGGCAGACTTCTACGGTCTGTGCCCTGAAAATGGCAGATACAAATCAAGGTCAGGTATACATATAAAGTAGCGCACGTGAGTTTATCTTGTTGGGCAGACTGGATGGACCGTACAGGTCGTTCTCTGCCGTCATCTACTATGTTACTATATGCTGATTTGAATGGAAATAATTTTAAACAATTATCACAGGGCTATGTACCCATGCAACTAAAGGAATCAGTTATCCCAATTATACAAAAGGCACTTTAGAAATGACAAACTATGGGCTTCTTTTACCAAGCTGCGGCAAAAGGGGGCCTGCGCTGGCTTCGGCATGTGTTTTTGATGTGCGCCCAGGCCCCCTTTTACTTTCACACAGAGGTGGCAGTAAGCACTCCTGTGCTAACCCAGAGGTAACTGGGCAGCACTTGGCACTGCCGGATTACCGCCGGGTACACACCGGTGCTACAAAGATAAATATATTTTTGCAGTACCTGATATGATGGTGCACTGAGGGTGGGAAGTACTGCCGGGCTGCTGCGGTAACCCGGTGGTACTTCCTTTTTAGTGAACGGTAAACCTGCGTTGGGGGCCCTATGCTAGTTATAGGTCATTTAAAAATGTATCCTTAATTTCTAAACTCATTGGGAAAGAAGTGGTTTTTAAAATACATAAAGCTTCCACCCGGTGAAATGAAACCAATCCGATTCATTCGGCACAATTTTCCTTTGGTAAAATCATGTTGGCTTGGGTCTTATGGTCCACTATTTTTTCCTTGAGCCGTGCCTCCATTACCTTTTCAACCGCAGAAGTAAGGCTTACTGACCTGTAATTTCCCACATCTTCTGTCTCCATTTTTGTGAAGAGGGACTACATCCGCTTGTCTCCAATCCCATCGGAACTCTCCTGTCTCCAAATCTTTGAGGCCCCACCAGAACCTCTCTGAGCTCCCGCAAGTTTCTGGAATAGAAACCATCCGGGCCCCATGGATTTGTTCGCTTTCAGTTTTTCAAGGTGTTCATAAACATTTTCTTCTGTGAATGGTGCAATATAAACTTAATTCTCATATGTACCTTTATCAAGCCGACTTGAGGTCCTATACCAATATTTTCTTCCGTGAAGACAGAAGTATTTGTTTAATACGTCCGCTTTTTCCTCATCACTCTCCACATAGTGGTCCTCAGCATCTTTCAGTCTTACAATTCCATTTCTAGCCTTTCTGCATTCACTAAAATGCCTCAGTCTTGACACCATTTTTTCCTTCTACCTGAGCATTTGCCAGCTGTGTCTCTTTGCTTTTTTTCAGTTTCATCTGGTAGCCTCTTCTGTGTTCTTCCTCTTGTGTTCCTTTGTGTTTCATGAATGCTACCTCTTTTGCCTTTATTTTGTCAGCCACTTGTTATGAAAACCATATAGGTTTCCTTTTTCTCTTGTTTACCTTCCTTACAAAAAGATCTGTTGATTTTTATAACCCCTTTCAGTTGTAACCACAGATTCTCTACTGCTCTTATGTCTTTGCATCCCATCAGCTTTCTTCAGGTACTTCCCCATTTTACAAAAAGTCAAGTGTGCTTAAAATCCAGGACTTTGAGCTTTGTGTCTGCCCTTCGTTTTAGCTCGTACATCAAACCGTACAGTGTGATGATCGCTATTGCCAAGGTATGTACCCATCCGAACGTTGGACACATTATCCCCATTTGTGAGCACAAGATCTAGGAAGTAGGAAGGCCAAATGACAACAGGCATAGTTTAAAAGTGAGGTGAAGGAAGCTATTAGAGCTAAAAGAAAATCCGTCAGAAAATGGAAGAAGGATCTGACTGAAAATAATAGGAAACAGCATAAGGAATGGCAAGTCAAGTGCAAAGCACTAATAAGGAAGCCAAAGAGACTTAGAAAAGAAGATTGCGTTGGAGGCAAAAAAACACATAGTAAAAAGTTTTTTAGGTATATTAGAAGCAAGAAGCCGGCAAAAGAATCAGTTGGACCACTTGACGATAAGCAGCATACAATATGTTTAACTCTCATGGGAACTTTTGTTAGGTACTTGTGACCTGGATTAGCCACTGTTGGAGACAGGATACTGGGCTTGAAGGACCTTCGGTCTGTCCTAGTATGGCAACGCTTATGTTATGTTAATAAGATGGGTTGTTTTACCATGTCATGTTAGCACAGGGTCTCATTTTATGCAATGAGACCCTGTCCTAAAATAGCATGATTTGTGGTAAAATAACCTATCATAAATGGTAACCCACTTTGATAACTCCCCCCTCCCCCCTAATTTCCAGATTCTTAACAAAGAAACTGGTTCTCCTTTGGGAGATAAGGCAATTGAGTTGAATGCTGGGGGTACATGAAAAGTGATGTGGTGATGGAGCCTCATAGGACAGGTGATACTAATGCCTTTAGATTTGCTTCCCTGTGTTGATACATGGAAAGGAACTGCAACATGAAGAGGCCATAAGGCAGAAGCTGAGCATTAAATGCTGTCCAATGGGGGTCCTATGAATCAGAGGCATAACCATGGGTAGGCTATGACCCCTCCACCTTGGGATCAAATTCATTCATGTCAACCTCAGGTCCCATCAAAAAATAAGCCCAGGCTACTCCACTGCTCTGAATGCTGACCCTTCAAGGTTAAGACAGCTGTGAGTGAAGGATGAAGAATAAAAAATGTAAAATGTGTGATTTCTAAAAAAAAAAACAAAAAACACCTTTCACCATTAACCTTGCATGCCAGATGTTCCTCCTGCCAGGCAATTAACATTTTGTTTTCTCACTGTAATATGCAGTTCACTAGATGTGTGAGAGTTCTGTCCTCTGGAATGGAGCTGAACCAGCGTTGGAGGAAATATTCTGATGAAACAGGCCAGATATTGAAATGTGGGAAGTGTTTTTGATGCTCTTACTTTGACTTTCATATTCTTATTGTTGTTTTCCTGCTTTTATCTATAGGGGCTCATGCTTAACAGCTTTTTACTTCTCTTTTCTATAGGGGCTCATGCTTAACACCTTTTCCCTTCCCTTTTCTATAGGGGTTCACATTTGCATAGTGCGGTTCCTGCCTTTTTGTCTATAGGGAACACACATTGCTGTTTTTAAAAAAAACAAAATTCTATAGGGGTGCACTCATGCTTGTAGCCATGTTCCTGCTTTTATCTTTCTATAGGGGCTCAAACGTGCTTAGCGCATTTTTCCTGCCTTTTTTATAGTGGACACACTTGTTTATTGCTATTTGGTTTTCTATAGGGGCGCACACATGCTTATTGCTGTTTTCCTGCTTCTATCTATAGGGATTCATGCTTGCTTAATGGCCCTTTTCTGCCCTTTATATAGGGGACACATTTCCTTATTGCTATTCTATTTTCTATAGGGGTGCACATATGTTATTGCTATTTTCCTGCCTTTGGAGCCCTTTTACCAAACATCGCTGCACGCTGAGGCCACCTTTTCCTGCCGTGGATAAAAGTTTGTGTGTTTATTCAAAAGGGGCATTAAATGACCGTGCGATAATTTAAAAAAATTGCTGTGTGGCCACTTACTGCTGGAGCCCTTACCGCTCACTTCCCACCCACCAGCGCTAGAAAATAGAAAATATTTTCTAGCACCGGAAATAGACGCGACAGGCCCGGAACTACCGGCTGGCTCCTAGGCGAGCTCGGCGGTAGGGTCGATTTGCTTTGCGTAAACCCAGCAGTAGCCCTATCGACAGGTGATAAAAGGGCCTTTCTATCCATAGGAACTGATTTGCTTAATGCCTTTTGATTGTCTTTTTCTATAAGGGTTTACACTTGCTTGTTGCAGGTTTTTTGTTTTGTTTTCCGTAAGGGTGCACACATGCTTATTGCTGTTTTGCCTTTTTCTATAAGATTGACATCAGTAAAGCAACTTTGCACAGCCAAGAAAGGCTATTGTGATACATATGTATATCATGCTAGCACGACTGGCAGAAACAGGTATCAATGGAGCAATACTTGCTTGGTTCAGAGCCTATCTATCAGACAGGCAGCAATCCGTAATGTTTGGCAGTACCTCATCACTACCATGGGCACTGATCTGTGGGGTACCACAAGGATCAATACTGTCATCTTTTCTGTTCAATATCCACCTCAAACCACTAGCCAAGCTGATTCGGTCAATGGACACTCAGTTCTACATTTATGTGGATGATGTGCAGCTACTCTTGCCCATTAAACCTGACTCACCTAAAGCTCTGAATAAACTGATTACTTTTACTAAAGCTTAGCTCAAGTTATCTGCATGGGTCCTGCTCAGCTGTAGTAAAAGACCCCCTATGTGTTCCATCTTTGCTTATACCCTACGCTGTCTATTAAAATGTTCTATTTCATATTGTGTTGACATTGTAAGTAGTATACCATGCCATACTTTGTATTGTTATTTGAATATTTTTACTGCTGTAATTGTCTATTGCTTATGTTTGATCTATTCTTACTGTACACTGCCTTGAGTGAATTTTTTCAAAAAGGTAGTAAATAAATCCTAATAAATAAATACATATTTATTGAAAAGATGTTGATGCCTCATTAGACAATCATCTCTCAGATCGCTACCATTTAATCCTGAACATCCCCTGCCAAAGCATTAAGAAAGTAAGATGTGCCAGGCTGCATCAGACCAAAGATCCATCAAACCCAGCACCTTGTCTTAGACGATGGCTGATCTTAGAAGTACCCCACAGATCTGAAAATAGATCCATTTTTAGTTGAACCGTTCCTTGCAGAATAAATATTCATGGACTTTCCCTCTTGGAACTTGTCTAATCCTCTTTTAAACCCAACTGCACTAGATGCCTTGGTAATATCCTCTGGCAAGAAATCCCAAAGCTTTCTTGTCCCTCGAGTAAACAATATATTCTCCAGTTAGTTTTAAATCTGCTATGTGTTAGTTTCATCGCATTCCTCCTAGTCCAAGAACAATTTGAATCACAGATGTTCATTTTTGTTTTTTTTTTAAATAAATGCAGTCTGAGATTCCTGGGATAGATCCCAAAATGCATTCAAGTGAGATCTGTTCCAAAATTCACAGTAGTGATATGCATGCTTTCTTGATCGCTTTTTCTTGTGACCAAAGCTGAGTTTGGCTTGAAAACATGTACAGTAGTTTCTTATAGCTTGTAAAGAGAGAGCTTAAAATACAAGGAAAATGAGTACCTGACACAGATGCAAATGTTTATGCAGTGATGCCCCACTTGTGATGCGTTCTTTTATGAAGTACCAGGTAGATGTTCACAGCATGCAAGGATGATTCCGTGTTATCTTATTACTGTATTGCAGTGATTCCTAAACTTTGTTCAATGGCAAAACCCCTAAAATACTTTTCATCCTCTGATGAACCCTACTCCCTCCACCTCCCCAAGGAACCCTCTCTGCCAGAACCACACATAGGCCCCCCCAGCCACTCCCCCCCAGCCTAGAGGGGGCAGAAGTGATCCCCAGTCACTCCTGTCCATGCTGGGTACACCGATAAAATGTCTTGAGAGATCTTGGCAGCCATTTTGTCAGTGGAGCAGGCATTGGCAGGAGCGACTGGGGATCGCTCCTACACCGACTGATGTGGAACCCCTGAAGAGTTCCTCAGAACCCAGTTTGTGAATTACTGCTCTATTAGAAAGACTGGCTGAACTGCCCTATGTGTGCAGAAGGTTCAATAATATCTAGCGTACACACGTACTTTATATGCCAGCATTTACACCTGTTTCCGAGAAGTCATAAATACCCTCAGTTTCAATCTAGCCATAATCTCTTCCAGTTTATCACTAGCATTTTATAAAGATACGTGGAGGGGCATAATCAAACGGGGGCACCCATCTATAAGGGTGGCCATCTCTAGGGATAGGCCTGTGAAGAAGCGTACACGATCGTATTATCGAAACAAGATGGGCGGCCATCTTTCATTTCGATAATATGGTCGGGGATGGCCAAATCTCAACATTTGGGCCGCCCTTAGAGATGGCCGACCTCGGTTTTCGCCTATAATGGAAACTAAGGGCGGCCATCTCAAAACCGGCCAAATCCAAGCCATTTGGTCGTGGGAGGAGCCAGCATTTGTAGTGCAATGGTCCCCCTGACATGCCAGAACACCAACCGGGTACCCTAGGGGGCACTGCAGTGGACTTCACAAATTGCTCCCAGGTGCATAGCTGAGCCCAGGTGCTGAGCCCCCCAAATCCCCCCCAAAACCCACTCCCCACAACTGTACAACACTACCATACCCCTTAAAGGGTAACGGGGGGCACCTAGATGTGGGTACAGTGGGTTTCGGGTGTGTTTTGGAGGGCTCCCATTTACCACCACAAGTGTAACAGGTAGGGGGGATGGGCCTGGGTCCGCCTGCCTGAAGTGCACTGCAGTACCCACTAAAAACTGCTCCAGGGACCTGCATAGTGCTGTGATGGAGCTGGGTATGACATTTGAGGCTGGCATAGAGGCTGGCAAAAAAAATGTTTTTTAATTTTTTTTTTTTTGGTTCGGGAGGGGGTTGGTGACCACTGGGGGAGTAAGGGGAGGTGATCCTCGGTTCTCTCTGGTGGCCATCTGGTTAGTTTGGGCACCTTTTCAAGGCTTGATTGTGAACAAAAAGGGACCAAGTAAAGTCTGCCAAATGCTCGTTAGGGCTGCCCTTCTTTTTTCCATTATCGGCCGAGGACGGCCATCTCTTAACCACGCGCCCGTTCCGCCTTCGGTACACTGCCGACACACCCCCTTGAACTTTGGCCGTCCCTGCAATGGAAAGCAGTTGAAGCCGGCCAAAATCGGCCTTCGATTATACCGATTAGGCCGGCCTTGCGAGAAGGGCGCCCATCTCCCGATTTGTGTCGGAAGATGGCCGCCCTTCTCCTTCAAAAATAAGCTGGATAGGTGCCCATCTGTCGTCATAAACCAGACTGGAAAAAGTGCCTTATTGCCCTTTCAACCTAGGCAACCTGGCATAAAAAAGCCCTCTACACTTGTAACTTCTAGGTATAAGTTAGGTCAGAAAAAAGCAGGTCTGTCTTGAATGTAGAAGTGGCAATGCAATCGCATGCTGAATATACAGAAAGTAAAGTACCCACTGCCAGCCTTTTACTTTATACAGTGGCCACAGCTGCTCAATTAGGCTCACAAGGGTCGATATTTAATGCAACTTAACTGGCCAGAAACGGCTGCTGGCTGGTTAAGTCACTTGTGCGGGGCTATCCATGGATATTATAATTTATAGTTTATTAAAACTTATTATTCTGCACAAGCTGACTTGCAGAACTGCGTGGTGTACAGTCTCTTTAAAATAATATGAGAGGAATGTCAAAAAATAAGGACAGGACAGTATCTCTATACATTCAAAGACCAGTCAGTCATGGTAAGAATAAAATAGAGTATGATGTCTATAATGAAAACTACAGACCTAGTGGTAATTAAAAGCCTCATGGAATAACCAAGTCTTTATGGCCATTGTAAAGTTCTTCAAGGAGGGGCTTCTTACGAAAGCTTAACTTAGGGACCCTTTTACTAAGCTGTGGTAAAAAGTGGCCTGCAGTAATGTAGACGCGTGTATTGAGCGCGTGATGGGTCAGTCTTTATGGCATCGCCAAAAAAGGGCTTTTTTAATGGGACGGGAAAAGGGCCTGCGGTAAATTCCCTTAACGCCACCCATTGATCTAGCGGTAAAGGTTCACGCACTACATGCGTGGTGACCGGTCAGCGTGCGCCAAGTGCATGTAAGAGGAAATAAATAAATAATTCATCCATGTGTTATGGGCGTGGGCCAAAGCTGAAATTACCACCAGGAGGGTGCACTGGCCTGGCGGTAGTCTCATTTGGGTGCGTGCTTTACTTGCTGGCCGGCCATTTCCTGCAGGAAAGCGAGACTTCCCTTTTACTAGCTGCGGTAAAAGGGGGCCTCGACATGCGTGTAAAACACACGCCGATGCCAATGCCGACCCCCTTTTGCTGCAGTTTAGTAAAAGGGCCCCTTAACTGGTTAATGCCACTGAATATCACCACAGACTGCTAAAGTAAAAGCCAGCTATTTTGTGGGCGGCCCAGGGGCAGAATCGGCACTTATGTGGTTTTCAGCACTTAACTACCTAAAGCACAGTCCAATATTTATGTGAGGCCTGATATGCAGACTGTGGGAGGTAGCCTGGCTATTCAATGCTGGGCCATTTCTGGTGACCAGCATTGAATATCCTATTTATTTTTGGTTGGTTGAAACTCAATTGGCCAAGCTGATATTCAGCACTGGACAGTTATGTTTGAACCAGCCAAAGAGAGGCCTAGTATTCACACAGCCAAATATGGCTGCCAAACTTAGCCAGCGATGGACTGAAAATGGGCGGATAGCCAGTTGTATTGTGCGATATAACAGCTCTCCGCTAGCTGCTAATTACGAATTTTCAGTGGGTCATGGCTGGCCACATCCCACTGAAAATTCATGGATATTTGTTTATGGGGCATTTAACTGGCCAAGTGCTGATCCTGGTCAGTTAAATGCTTTTGAATATCTTGGGGGGGGGGGGGGGGGGTGTTGCTTAGGTGGTTAAGTGCTGAATATTGCATTGAACCGCATAAGAGATAGCCAGCCATATAAACCCTGGACATGGCCCTCCATTGAATAACCAGAAATAACCGCAGCGGCAGCTAAAAAAAAATGCTCACTGCCACCGGCTGTATATCTACCTTGTGGATTTTATTGAAACTTCTGCAGGCGTGGGCAGTTCTGACATAAAGGGGCATAATCGAACGGAAACGTCTATCTCCATGGGCGTTTATCTCCGAGAACGAGTCCGTGAAGGGGTGGACCGAACCGTATTTTCGTAAAAAATAGACGTCCATGTTTTATTCGACAATTTGTGAGGTGGGCGTTTTTGTTTTTCAGCGATAACGGAAAATGAAAGCGCCCAGCTCAAAAACGAATAACTCCAAGACATTTATTCTTGGGAGGGGCCAGGATTCGTAGTGCACTGGTCCCCCTCACATGCCAGGACACCAACCGGGCACCCTAGGGGGCACTTTTACAAAAACAAAAAATAAGGTAAAAGAGCTCCCAGGTGCATAGCACCCTTCCCTTGTGTGTTGAGCCCCCCCCAAATCCCCCTCAAAACCCACTGCCCACAAGTCTACACCATTATTATAGCCCTAAGGGGTGAAGGGGGGCACCTACATGTGGGTACAGTGGGTTTGGGGGGTTGGACGACTAATAAGCATTAAGCAGCACAATTGTAACAGGTAGGGGGGATGGGCCTGGGTCCACCTGCCTGAAGTCCATTGCACCCCCTAATAACTGCTCCAGTGACCTGCATACTGCTGCCAGGGAGGTGGGTATGACATTTGAGGGTGAAAATAAAAAGTTGTGAAATGACATATTTTGTGGTAGGAGGAGGTTTGTGACCACTGGGGGAGTTAGGGGAGGTCATCCCCGATTCCCTCCAGTGGTCATTTGGTCATTTAGGGCACTTATTGGGGCCTTATTCGTGGAAAAACAGGGTCCAGGAAAAGTGCCCTAAATTCTCGCTACAAACGCATATTTTTTTTCCATTATCGGCGAAAGGCGCCCATCTCTGATCGCCCGATAACCACGCCCCAGTTCCGGCTTCACTACGCCTTCAACACGCCCCCATCAACTTTGTCCGCATCCGCGACGGAGTGCAGTTGAAAACGTCCAAATTCGGCTTTCGATTATACCGCTTTATTCGTTTTTGTGAGATAAACGTCTATCTCCCGATTTGGGTCACAATATAGGCGTTTTTCTATTTCGATTATAAGCAGGATAGTCTTCCCAATACAGTAACAAGATAATATGTTATCCTCATGACATGCTGTGAACAACAACTTAGTACTTTATAAGAGATCTATCATGATGGAGCATCACTACAGTTTCTCATTTCCCTTATAGTGTAACACATTATACACATGTGTTAAACATACAAATAAACTGTACCCCCCCCCCCCACTCATGCTTCATTCAAACTTCACCCCAAAACACACTTGCATGCCTGTCACCTAAATGCACATCTTTTTAACACTGTTTGTATTTTCACATGTGTAACCCCTGGGATAATTTCATAAGAGTCATTTTATGCATGCAAAACAGGGTTTTATGCATGGCAAAAGTTTATAACATAACCCCTAAGCATCTGAATTTCACCACTCTCCCCAGATTCTATGTATGGTGCCCAAGATGCACACACACCTTAAGTGAGTAACGAGCTCTTAACTATCAGTAATTACTGTAAGTGCTAACAAACAATTATTGATAATTGGCTCTCATTAAAATTTGTGCATGCATCTGGCTGTGCATAAGGCCCAGTACCTAACCCTGCTAGCGTGTAACTTAAAAGGGGATGTGGCCATGGGCATATCAGGGCAATCTGAAACGTTGCATGTGAAAGTATAGAATACAGTTCCGGTGTGCCTAAGTTGCATGCCAACATTTATGCCAGGTTTCAGCAGGCATAAATGGTGTTGCTTACAGTAAGGCATAGGAATTGGCACTAAGCGTGATTCTATAAAGGGTGCATGATCTTTAGCACCAATTATTTTTTGACTGTGCTGAATTTTGAGCACCATTTATAGAATTTCTTTCTCTATGTATAACTTTACCACCCTCCAACCAGCTCCGAACCCAGCTCTCTATATAAGACTTCCGTGTAGAATGACTTGCGGGGGCATTTTCGAAAGAGAAGGGTGCCCATCTTCCGACACAAATCGGGAGATGGGCATCCTTCTCTCAGGGTCACCCAAATCGGCATAATCGAAAGCCGATTTTGGGCGCCCTCAACTGCAGTCCGTCATGGGGATGACCAAAGTTCACAGGGGCGTGTTGGAGGCGTAGCGAAGGTGGGGCGTGGACGTGCTTAAGAGATGGGCGTCCTCGGCCGATAATGAAAAAAAGAAGGGCGTCCCTGATGAGCATTTCGTCGACTTTACTTGGTCCATTTTTTTTCACGACCAAGCCTCAAAAAAGTGCCCGAACTGACCAGATGACCACTGGAGGGAATTGGGGATGACCTCCCCTTACTCCCCCAGTGGTCACCAACCCCCTCCCACCCTCAAAAAAAATTTTTTTAAATGTTTTTGCCAGCCTCTATGCCAACCTCAAATATCATACCCAGCTCCATGACAGCAGTATGCAGGTCCCTGGAGCAATTATAGTGGGTGCAGTTCACTTCAGGCAGGGGGACCCAGGCCCATCCCCCCTACCTGTTACACTTGTGCTGGTAAATGTGAGCCCTTCAAAACTCACCCGAAACCCATTGTACCCCCTTCACCCCTTAGGGCTATGGTAGTGGTGTACAGTTGCGGGGAGTGGGTTTGGGTTTTTTTTTGTGGGGGGCTCAGCACCCAAGGTAAGGGAGATATGCACCTGGGAGCAATTTGTGAAGTCTACTGCAGTGCCCCCTAGGGTGACTGGTTGGTGTCCTGGCATGTCAGGAGGACCAGTGCACTACGAATTCTGGCTCCTCCCACAACCAAATGGCTTGGATTTGGTCATTTTTGAGATGGGCATCCTTGGTTTCCATTATCGCCGAAAACCGGGGACAACCATCTCTTAGGTCAACCATCTCTAAGGTCGACCTAAATGTTGAGATTTGGGCATCCCTGACCGTATTATCAAAATGAAAGATGGACGTCCATCGTGTTTCAATAATACCGGTTTCCACGCTCCTTCATGGGGCTGTCCTGCGGGGACGCCCTCAGGAAACCTTGGGCGCCCCATTTGATTATGCCCCTCTTGGTCTACACATAAAAGTTTATGTGGAATGGAGTAATTTCTTTTTTTCAGAAAAGGCGTATGGTTGGCATCAACTTAATTTACTAACCCACACCACTAACATTAACCATACCTCTATCCTTCCCCCATTTCTTCATCCTATCATTCACTACACAACGTGTCTCTACTACACTTGTTTCCATACATTGTATTGCAAACTATCATTCTCTACACAACTTTTTATCTCTATCATACTTTCCTGCTTATAATCGAACAAGAAAAACGCCCAAGTTCCGACCTAAATCGGGAGATGGACGTTTATCTCACAAAAACGAATAACGCGGTATAATCGAAAGCCAAACTTGGACGTTTTCAACTGCACTCCATCGCGGAAGCGTACAAAGTTGACGGGGGCGTGTCGGAGGCGTGGTGAAGGCGGGACTGGGGCATGGTTATCACCCGAACAGAGATGGGCGCCTTTCGCCGATAATGGAAAAAAAGTATGCGTTTGTAGCTAGAATTTAGGGCACTTTTCCTGGACCCTGTTTTTTCACGAATAAGGCCCCAAAAAGTGCTCTAAATGGCCAGATTACCCCCAGAGGGAATCGGGGATGACCTCCCCTGACTCCCCCAGTGGTCACTAACCCCCTCCCACCACAAAAATATGATTCACAACTTTTTTATTTTCACCATCAAATGTCATACCCACCTCCCTGGCAGCAGTATGCAGGTCCCTGGAGCAGTTGTTAGGGGGTGCAGTGGACTTCAGGCAGGTGGACCCAGGCCCATCCCCCCCTACCTGTTACAATTGTGCTGCTTAATGCTTATTAGTCGTCCAACCCCCCCCCCCCAACCCACTGTACCCACATGTAGGTGCCCCCCTTCACCCCTTAGGGCTATAGTAATGGTGTAGACTTGTGGGCAGTGGGTTTTGAGGGGGATTTGGGGGGGCTCAACACACAAGGGAAGGGTGCTATGTACCTGGGAGCTCTTTTACCTTTTTTTTTTGTTTTTGTAAAAGTGCCCCCTAGGGTGCCCGGTTGGTGTCCTGGCATGTGAGGGGGACCAGTGCACTACGACTCCTGGCCCCTCCCATGAACAAATGCCTTGGATTTATTCGTTTTTGAGCTGGGCGCTTTCATTTTCCATTATCGCTGAAAAACAAAAACGCCCAGTTCACAAATTGTCAAATAAAACATGGACGTCTATTTTTTTTCGAAAATACGGTTCGGTCCGCCCCTTCATGGACCCGTTCTCGGAGATAAACGCCCATGGAGATAGACGTTTTCGTTCGATTATGCCCCTCTTTGTATCCATACACTGTGTTACATATTTTGCAACCATACTTTGTGTTATCTCTGTAATGCTTTGTAAGCTGCACTGAACCTGCTATTGAGCGGGAAAGAGCGGGGGTATAAATGCTACAAATAAATAAAATAAAAACTGAGTAAGCCTTCTTAAATATCAGGCCCTGTGTTCCTATTGCATCAATGTTAATTTATATTCCTTAAAATAAAACAACACGTAAGATTTTGTAATAATAGAAGAACTACATCCAGAATCAACCTATCCTTTTTCCAAGGATGAAACCTTTGCTTAAGTATACCCAGGGGAAAACCTATGTAATTAAATCCTTAATCATATAACTCATGAAGACTCTTGTTATGTCAGGGTAGCTACTCTTTTGAGGCATGGACTCATTTTGCACCTGTGAATTTCTCACATTTTCTTCTCATTAGCAATATAAGTGCAAACAATAATAGCTAGTAAGATACAAAGGTGGTTTGGCATCGCACTCCATGTACAGTATAGTACAATAAAGCAAATGTTGTGCTCAAAAGAATTGTCCAAGAAATGTGAATTTGCTATTGCAAAAATGCTCATAAGTACATAAGTAATGCCATACTGGGAAAAGCTCAAAGGTCCATCGAGCCCAGCATCCTGTCCCCGACAGCGGCCAATCCAGGTCAAGGGCACCTGGCGAGCTACCCAAACGTCCAAACATTAGAAGCGGTCTATGGACTTGTCCTTTAGGAAACCGTCCAACCCCTTTTTAAACTCTGCCGAGCTAACCGCCTTCACCAGCTCTTCTACCAAGACAGAATGACTTTGTGGTGAGACTGGATTATCTATTTAGTACATAAGTAGATAAGTAATGCCATACTGGGAAAAGACCAAAGGTCCATCGAGCCCAGCATCCTGTCCCCAACAGCGGCCAATCCAGGTCAAGGGCACCTGGCGAGCTACCCAAAGGTCCAAACATTTCATACAAGTTATTCCTGAAATTGTGGATTTTTTTCCCAAGTCCATTTAGTAGCAGTCTATGGACTTGTCCTTTAGGAAACCGTCCAACCCCTTTTTAAACTCTGCCAAGCTAACCGCCTTCACTATGTTCTCCGGCAATGAATTCCAGAGTTTAATCACAGCAACCTTACCCCTTGCCCCCTTTAACAGAGCCGCACAGCAATGCCGACACAGCCCATTCACTTTGAATGGGCTGTGTCGGCATTACCGCACCAGCAGCTGCTAGCGAGGCTTTGTAAAAGGGGGAGGGGGGTTAGTTTGGTGTGAGGGGGTTCAGTGTGAGAGAGAGGTGAGAAACTTAACCCATATGTGTTTCAGACGCTTCTGTATATAATGTCAACTAAATTAGAAGAGACTATGTTAACTGATGCATAGTAAATGCTCAACACTAATGCAGGGTTGCTGTGAGACTGAGCTGGGCCCGGGGCAGGGCTGCTGATGCTGGGCCCCCTCCCCCAGGATCGTCGCTGCCGCTGCCCCCCCCAGGATTATCGCTGTCGCCACCCCATGCCAAGGATTGTTGATGCTGCCGCCCTCCCCCCAAGGATTTCTCTGCCGCCCGCTGCCGCAACTGTGAATACCTTGACTGGCAGGGATCCCAAGGCCCCGCCAGCAGAAGAGTCTTCCTCTAGCATTGCTCTCTTCACTCTGCCGCATGGCCTGCCCCTGGGGCTGTTTTTTCTCTCGGATCGCTCATGCTGGGTTTCAAAACCGAGCATGCACGGCCTGAGGGGAAAATCAGCAGCTTGGAAGCCAATGCAGCAGACTGTGAAGAAGAGCAGAGCTGGAGAAAGATCTCTTCTGCTGGCAGGACCCCCGGCCAGTCTGCTGTGTTTGCTCCTCTGGGTCCTCCCCAGTCTCCAAGAGGGGCCTGGCGCCAGAGTTTTCTCTTTCCTGCTCCTGTGGGGATGCGATCACCTGGGTCCCATCAGGAGCAGGAGAGAGAGAGAGACCCAGGCTCCAGCCCCCACCCCCCTTGGAGGCCTGGGCCAAGGGAATTTTGCCCCCACCCATGCACCCCTCTCGGTGGCCCTGCACTAATGGAAACACACGTGATGATAAAATGTACTCAAGAAAACTGCTGATCGTTGGATACTGTGAATTTATTCTGAGTTTCAAAGCTGTCAATTTTGTAAAACAGCAGTTTTATATTTCAAGAAGTAAACGGGGAAATCTGAGTCGGAGCACATCTTCTAGAGAAACCGATTCACGTCTTTTATTGTACATGAAGATAATTTCTGCAGCAGAGGTACTGCATCTGTTAAGTACTATTTCTTGAAACAAGATAGCTATTTGTAATAGAGAAAATTTGGGGTAGACAGTCCATGGTTATAATCAGTAACAAAATGCAAGGTGCTAGCATTCTTACATGGATGGCGTCCAAATGCATACTCCTTCCAAAATATCTGCACTGAATACTTTTGCGAGACTAGAAACTTGTTTTTCAGAAGATTGATAAATGGACGACAGTCAAATCTCCTAAGAGAGATTCTCTGGGTTGACAATAAGGGAAAAGTGATCTCTGATAGGTGGTCCAAATAATAAGGAACTGTTTTCCTGTCACATAATAACGTCCAAATCTTAAGAGTTTTGATTAACTCTGCACTTATTATGGAAACCGGGTAAATGCAGTTTATTAAGATGGCATTTAATAATCTGTGTGTAGGCAGATTAAACCTTTCTTTGTCAATCAAGCCTAAAGCAGATTATGCAAGTATCAATGTTGTCTCATGTGGACAATTATAATTTAGTCTACTTAGGTAATTCAGAAAGGAAATTAGCCGGGCCCCAGCTAGTGCAAAATGCCGCTACAAAGATCATTACTGGTGGAAAGAGCTAGCTTTCTCTGTTTGGCTACCGGTCTAGCAAAACATTCATTTTTAAGCTTCTCATTATAGTTTTTAAACCTTAGAGATATAAACTCTACATTTCTTGGACAGTATATCAATCGATAATATATTCCTATTTGGTCACAACAAAACTTGTGCTCTATAATAAGGGCTGCCAACAATTTAGATGATCAAAACCACTCTAAAATATAATATTCAAGGATGAGCCTCACTGGTTTGGAACTTTCCTTTCTGATTTAAAGTCTGAGCTAAACTATCTGGTTTTTAATTGAAGTCTCTCTTACTCTCAGTTAATGGAGTTTAACTAAGACTACATGTTGTAAATATTGGCCAAGGGGTTTAGGGTCCTGTTTACTAAGCTGCGCTGTAGGCTCACTAACTTTTTATCGCGTGCTTAGTAGATTTTATATATATTGTGATGAGGTGGGAGAATCCCGGCCCGGTAAGATAAAGTGTGGGGCCAAATTACACGTCCCGGATCCTGATACAGTCACTGGTACTAAGCCACCTGGACTATTGCAACGCACTCTACACTGGCTGCAAAGAACAAACCATCAAGAAACTCCAAACAGCCCAGAATACCGCCGCCAGACTCATATTTGGAAAAACCAAAATTTGAGACTGCAAAACCCTTAAGAGAAAAACTTCACTGGCTCCCACTTAAGGAACGCACCACATTCAAGATCTGCATGATTGAACACAAAATCATCCATGGAGACGCTCCGACTTACATGCTAAACCTTGTAGACCTGCCTCCCAGAAATGCCAAAAGATCATCTAGAAAATTTCTGAATCTACACTTCCCCAACTGCAAAGGATTAAAATATAAGCTTATACATGCGACTTCCTTTTCCTACATGAGCACGCAGCTATGGAACGCTTTACCTGCCGATCTGAAAACAATCGATGAACTACCTAACTTTCGTAAATCCCTGAAGACGTATCTCTTCAACAAAGCCTACAAAGAGAACCCATAGCTTAACTTTACATCCACACTAATCCTCACCAGTCTGAAACTCTTCTTTAATCATTATTTTCTTAGAACTCTTTCCCACTCTCAATCTCTTTACATCACCAATTGTATCTGACTCACTGGAATGGCATTGCCATAACAGACATCTGTAAGCCACATTGAGCCTGCAAATAGGTGGGAAAATGTGGAATACAAATGCAATAAATAAATATTAGGAAGGGGAAGCAGGAAGGTGTACTCAAAAACCAGCCAGGGACTGCACATTGGGGAGGTGGAAGGGAAGAGTGGAGGGAGCAGCTGCTATGGTGATCAACGTCCAGAAGGGGGAGCAGTGATGAGAAGACTCAATTTCTGTGGGTCAGAAATCAATACAAGGTATCTTCCACCTGCAAGGGGGTGGGGTGAACTAACCGGTAGGCTGTGAGGGAGCCTGAGTTAATGGAGTTTATGGAGGAAGGAGGAGGAGAGAGGACAGGATTGCCAGGTTTGGAGAAGCAGTTGGATATGGACTGTGATTGTACTCTGGTGGAGGGTTGCAGAGGTTTGAGGGCGGTGGGTGGTCACAGGAATCATGTAGCTGTGAAGAGGGAGGTGTACTACCATTCTGCAACCACTCAAAAGAAGAGACTTTAAATAACCGAAACCAGAAGGACTGAACTTTGGACTGGGATTTATAAAGGGGGGTTTGCTTTTGCTGTGGTTTCTTTTTCTTTGTGAAACTGCCCAGGATATTGCCTAAGTGAATGGAGCTGTAATAGGGCTGGAGAAGAGAAGAATAAACAGACTTGAACTATAACCTGTGTTGCCTGGAAAGACTGGATGCATGGACTACTGGAGGAAGGATTGGGATTGCTGAAAATCCTGGAGTTTTGGAAACTCAGAGAGGAGGATTACTGGCGAGCCGGCCACCACCCCAGAGGAATTGTGACCAGGTTATTACAGTGCCTTCTGGGATGTGTAGTTTGGCCCCACACTTTATCTTACCGGGCCGGGATTCTCCCACCTCATCACAATATTTTATTCATTTTTACATTGGTTTTGTGCATGCTTTCATAATTAGGGGTTCTTAGGTATTTAAAATTGTAAGTTTATGTTTATTTTCCAGTCCATTAGGAATTGTTTCTTGAAGGTACAAAAATCAGTGTTGGAGTTTTGTGCCACCGTTAGTATTGTGATGACCTTTTCTGGTAGAATCCAAATATTTACGTTTGCATCGCTTGGATGGCCTTTCGAAAATGACCCTCTAAGTCAGAATAGAGACGTCCAGCTCATCCATCTCGCATGTATTTTCCAGCAGGATATACGTTGGGATTTCCTATTTGAAAATATGTGAGATGGACGTCCAGCATGGACAGCCATTTTACAAACTGGAACGTCCAACATATTAATAGCAAAAAAGCAGGGGCAAGGACATTTGTCTGGCAGCATTCTTAGAAGACTGGCCATATAGATTTCCGTGCAGAGCAGAAGGGTAGTCTGGTTGTTAGTGTAGTGGACTTTAAGCCAAGGGACCCAGGGTTCAAATCCCACTTTAACTCTTTTAGGGCTCCTTTTACTAAGCAGCGGTAAGCCCAACACAGGCTTACCGCTCGCTGTACAGGAAGTACCGCCGGGCTACCACAGCAGCCTGGCGGTACTTCCCACCCTTTGCACGCAATCATTTCCAGCGCTACAAGAATGTATTTATTTTTGTAGAGCCGGATTGTACCTGGCAGTAATCGGGCAGTGCCGCGCACGCTGCCTGGATATCACCGGGTTAATACAGGATCCCTTAACGCCACCTCAATGGGTAGCGATAATGGCTCCTCCTTGAAATGGCTGCGGGGCTCAGTGGCGTTCCTAGGGGGGGCGGTGGGTGCGGTCCACCCCGGGTGCACGCTGCTGGGGGGGGGAGGGGGTGCTGTGCGCGCCTGTCCGTCATTCGTTCCATGCTCCCTCTGCCCCGGAACAGGTTACTTCCTGTTCCGGGGCAGAGGGAGCATGGAATGAACGACGGACAGGCGCGGGCGGCACCCCCCCAGCGGCATGCACCCGGGCGGGGGATTCTTTCGCAGGGGGGGTGTCCCTTCACCGGGGGGGGGGGGGGTCGCGCTGCATCCAGGGGAGGGGGGCGCTGTACCCGGGGGGCGGGGCGCATCGGCGCTCTGCCCCGGGTGTCAGCCCCCCTAGGAACGCCACTGGCGGGGCTAGTGCTTTACTTGCCGCCCTGCCATTTCCTGTAGGAAACACACGCCGATGCCAATGCCGGCCCCCTTTTGCCGCAGCTTAGTAAAAGGGGCCCTTATTTTGTAATTCTGAGCCCTCCAGGAACAGAAAAATACCTACTGTACCTGAATGTACACTTCTTTAATAGCCTTCAGGCTTACAGGTGGCTGATATATTTAGTTACAGTAGGTATTTTTCTGTTCTTGGAGGGCTCACAATTTAAAAGAAAAAAAGTTAAAGTGGGATTTGAACTTGGGTCCCTTGGTTTAAAATCCATTGTAACATAGTAACAAAGTAAATGACGGCAGATAAAGACCTGTATGGTCCATCCAGTCTGCCCAACAAGATAAATTCATTTTATATAGTATGTGATACTTTAAATGTATACCTGAGTTTGATTTGTCCTTGCCTTTCTCAGGGCACAGACCATAGAAGTCTGTCCAGTACTGTTCTTGTACTAAGTTCTGAAGCTAACATTAAAGCCCCTTAAAATTTACACTCCAGCCCATCCCTATCAATTCAGTCACGATCAGGGCGTAGACCGTAGAAGTCTGCCCAGCTCCCGTTTTATTTCCAGTTACTGGCGTCGCCACCCAATCTCCGCTAAGATTCCACGGAACCATTCCTTCTAAACAGAATTCCTTTGTGTTTATCCCAAGCATGTTTGAATTCCATTACCGTTTTCATCTCCACCACCTCCCGCGGGAGGGCATTCCACATATCCACCACCCTCTCCATGAAAAAAAATACTTCCTGACATTAGTCCTGAGTCTGCCCTCCTTCAACCTCAATTCATGACCTCTAGTTCTACCGCCTTCCCGTCTCCGGAAAAGGTTCGTTTGTGGATTAATACCTTTCAACTATTTGAACATCTGTATCATATCACCCCTGTTTCTCCTTTCCTTCAAGGTATACATATTCAGGTCAGCAAGTCTCTCCTCATACGGTTTGCAACGCGAATCCCATACCATCTTCGTAGCTTTTCTTTGCACCGCTCCCAGTCTTTTTACATCTTTAGCAAGATACGGCCTCCGAAACTGAACACAATACTCCAAGTGGGGCCTCAGCAACGACTTGTAGAGAGGCATCAACACCTCCTTTCTTCTGCTGGTTATGCCCCTCTCTACGCAGCCTAGCATCCTTCTGGCCACGGCCATCGCCTTGTAGCATTGTTTCTTCACCTTCAGATCCTCCGACACCAACACCCCAAGGTCTCTCTCCCGAGTCGAGCTTACTAATCTCTCCCTTCCTATCTGGTAACCACAAGGCCTACTCCTCAGACTTGCTTCCTGCTTTGCTAAGAATACCCATAATACCTGAAGCTGTATCCCTTTTCAGTTTCATTTTCAGAGGAAAGGAATGGAGACAGCAACCACTGGGTTATTAATGAGGTGTAATGCCTTAATCCCTCAAGTGGTTAGCTGCTCATTCAGTATACCTTTTTGTGCCCTGGATGCGATTGAAACAGTTCTAACTTAGGACATCCTACCTTTTTGGCTTGGATATTTCTTCTTGTTCAGTAATTGCTATTGGACCTCCTGATTTTGGGCCTTCCCTAGTCCCGCCCAAAACATGCCCACCACAATTCACACTCCCTTTCTATTTTGATGTACTGCAGAGTTGGACATCCCTTTTCTGCCTTTGCAAAATTGGGATTTGAACGTTTCAAGCACATGGATGTCAATTTGGGCGTTTTATTTATTTATTTGTTACATTTGTATCCCACATTTTCCCGCTTATTTGCAGGCTCAATGTAGCTTGCATAGTACCGTAGATGCGTTCGCCAACTCCGGTATGAACAAATACAAAGTGATGGAGTGGTAGAATGTTTTGAGATGCTCATCTGCTTTGAAAATAAGCTCCTTAGGCAACTAGTGCAGAAAAGGCACCGAAACTGAGTGGAGGATAAGACAAGCCAGTGGAGAGATGAAAGGCTACTAGGGGAAGTTTTAGCCAATAAACTACCTGTTGAAATATTTTTGCATCAGGTGTTTAATATTTATCAGTTAAGATGTAAAATCAGAAGCCTTCTTTATAATATTATATTGATTTGAATTAGGCATTATATAAATTATTTGCATTATCTGATGTTTTTTTATGTATTTTTCTTGATTTGTACATGCATTTTGTTTGCACTGCACTGTGCATTGGCATACTGGCTAAATGGACTACAAATGAAAGTAAATTAAAATTAAATTGAAACTCTTTTTGACAATTTTGTGTTCACATATCAATAGCAAATGCTTATAGAAAAGTCAACTAGAAAATACCATTCCATTATAAAGTAATATGACACAATATACAGTACAGGAGTATTGCCAGCTGGATTGGCCATATGATCATCTGGCGTCATTTTCCATGGGCCCATCGTTCAGCCTGCAGTTGAAAGCAGCTGGCAAGCTGTTTTCAACTGCGGGATGAACTAACCCTTTGGTCCTGGGGAACTGAGGAACTGAGTTCGATTCCCGGCACAGGCAGCTCCTTGTGACTCTGGGCAAGTCACTTAACCCTCCATTGCCCCATGTAAGCCGCATTGAGCCTGCCATGAGTGGGAAAGCGCAGGGTACAAATGTAACAAAAATAAAATAGATACTATTGGAGATTCTACATGGAATGTTGCTACTATTGGAGATTCTACATGGAATGTTGCTATTCCACTAGCAACATTCCATGTAGAAGCCTGCGCGGCCACATTGGTGATCTGCAAGGGCCGACTTCTACATGGAATGTTGCTAGTGGAATAGCAACATTCCATGTAGAATCTCAAATAGTAGCAACAGTGGAGGAGTGGCCTAGTGGTTAGGGTGGTGGACTTTGGTCCTGAGGAACTGAGTTCAATTCCCACTTCAGGCACAGGCAGCTTCTTGTGACTCTGGGCAAGTCACTTAACCCTCTATTGCCCCATGTAAGCCGCATTGAGCCTGCCATGAGTGGGAAAAAGCGCGGGGTACAAATGTAACAAAAATAAATAAAATAAAAAAATAAAATATTTAATACTGGGGCATTTGTGGCTCCTGGCATTGAATATCTGGGTATGACCGCCAATCCAGAAGTTAACTGGGCACCAGCCGGTATTCAGACCGGTGCCAGGTTACCTCACTATATAAAGATAGGATAAGGATTTTGATGTCCTAATTTTATACAGTTATTTAGCCAATTAGCAGATAGAAAATTGGCACTAACCTGCTAAGCTTCCACTGATACAGGTGTCACAAAACATTTAGCACCCGCCTGGTGTTAACGCTGTGGCCACCTGGAGGGTCTGTACTGCTCAGGCCTGCCTGCACCTGGACACTTGCTATATACTAGCACCCTCCTCCCACTGACTGGATCCCGCTTGCCTCTGGGCTAATCTCCCACTCTCAAGATATTCCCTGATGATTGCTAGAACACAGGGGCCACACTCCAAAGATACCACAGTTCCTAGAAAGCACCCCCAGACCCAAAAACACAAACCAGGATTCTTAGTCCAGGACAGTAGAGTCAATAAACTAATAAGGTTTATTGTCATAGAACTTGAACAGTGAACAGAAAAAGGTGAAATCAGCAAGCAAATAACAGGTAACTGAATATGGATCAATTATAAAACTATTTAAACATTTGTTACTACCTGAGTAGCACCTGGGGAGTAAAGGAAATGAACTGTTCGCAAGCCTTGAACAGGACTTCAGGACAGAGATGCTTCTTCTATGTACCCTCATATTGAGATTAAAAAAGATGCAGTACCTCCAGGGTAGATTTGAAGTCCAGAACCAATCAGAGCCCAGAGCACCAACCTTTGAAAGTATCTGGCCAATGGTACTACAAGTTCCCCTTTTCTCAAGGCTAAATTGGAAAAGAGAAAGTAATCTTTTCTGCAACAGCATTAAAACTGAAAACAACCACCACCTGCAGGCCAATTAGAAGAAATAAGTTTTCATGAAATTGTTTATTACAATTCCCAGGCCTGAAAACCCACTGTTTCGTCACAACAGTATACTAGCAAAATATAGTCTGTCAGATCGACCACCCCCTGGCTGCTAACAGCATTTTCTTTTAAAAGATGGGTAGTTTTATTTATTTAAAATTCATACAACTTTATTAAACAAGGTAAAATAAGTTGATAAATGGTGACAGGTATTTAGAAGAGTGAACCTCCATTGTGCAGCCCCTGGGCTGCCTTGGATGAGAGAGGTCACTTGGAAAAAGAACATTTTTTTGAGGCAAGAAGAAAAACTGTAGCCATGATCTGCCCTTCAGGTAAAGCAATATCCTCTTGCACTAACGATGTGTCCAAAAGGGAAGGGTTAAGACTGCCATTGCAGCTAGCAGTTTGATCTTTAGGATTGTAAATACGTATCCTCTAAACGTGAGGCTTGCTTTGTAAATTGCCTGCTTGGATTGAAGGTGATAGACGTTGTGCATGGCCTGGATAAGATTTTGGAGTACTGGGGAGGAGCCAGCTGCCATGATTCTCGTGGGTACCAGTGATATAGGGGCCGATGCAGAAAGCAACTGAAGGCATAGCCGCAGGGTTACCGAGGGTTGAACGCCAGTTGTACATGCCGAGGAAAGCAGAGAAGATTTGTGCGAGGGTGTTAGTCATACGGAAGACAGAGCTGAAAATTGTATTCCAATGTTTGCTGATAATTTAGGTATTCCGTGGTATGCAGAGAGTACGTTGCCCACTTTTAACACCTGCCCGACGCAAGTATTTTCCGTGAGGGTCTGTGATAGTGTAGAAAGGTTTTGCAGAGTGGATTTCTTGTCTATTTTTCACATTAAAGTGCTGGTCTTATGTTATGCAAGTGGAAGGAAGCCTGTGCAAGTTATAAAGTAAGTAAAGAACATATGAGCTTGTCTGAGGAAAATAAAGTAAAAATATATGTCAGCATCTGTTCTTCTGTGCCTGAATACAAGCCTCTCAATAATTTCAAGTGGAATCAATTTCTGCAAGCTCATGTGTAGGCACAGAAAAACAAGCATCAGTTGCACTGTATTTGGTTTGGGCATGCACAAAAAGAAGTTGACCTATAAGTGAATTCACTCTGCAGCTCCTCAGTACCTCTCCACTCTCATCTCTCCCTACATTCTTCCCCGGGAACTCCGTTTACTGGGTAAGTCTCTCTTATCTGCACCCTTCTCCTCCACTGCTAACTCCAGACTCCGTTCCTTTTATCTTGCTGCACCATATGCCTGGAATAGACTTCCTGAGCCGGTAGGTCAAGCTCCATCTCTGGCCGTCTTCAAATCTAAGCTAAAAGCCCACCTTTTTGATGCTGCTTTTAACTCCTAACCCTTATTCACGCATCCTCACTTTAATATTCCCTTATCTCTTGTTTGTCCTGTTTGTCTGTCCTAATTAGATTGTAAGCTCTGTCGAGCAGGGACTGTCTCTTCATCTGCAAGTGTAAAGTGCTGCGTACGTCTAGTAGCGCTATAGAAATGATAAGTAGTAGTAGTAGTAATCTTTGGGATTCTGGAATCTTGCTACTCTTTGGGATTCTGCACGGAATCTTGCTACTCTTTGGGATTCCAGAATCTTGCTTCTCTTTGTCCTTATCCCTTATTTGTCCTGTTTGTCTGTCCTAATTAGATTGTAAGCTCTGTCGAGCAGGGACTGTCTCTTCATGTGCAAGTGTAAAGTGCTGCGTACGTCTAGTAGCGCTATAAAAATGATAAGTAGTAGTAGTCTTTGGGATTCCGGAATCTTGCTACTGTTTGGGATTCTGCACGGAATCTTGCTACTCTTTGGGATTCCAGAATCTTGCTTCTCTTTGTCCTTATCCCTTAATTGTCCTGTTTGTCTGTCCTAATTAGATGTAAGCTCTGTCGAGCAGGGACTGTCTCTTCATCTTCAAGTTTACAGTGCTGCGTATGTCTAGTAGCACTATAGAAATGATAAGTAGTAGTACTAGCTGCATATCCCGCAAAACCTTGTGCGCATGTGCCCAGCATACTGCCCCCACATTTGCTGCAGGTTTGCTTGCTGTGCATAAAATTTGTATGCAATTTGCTTCCTGCAGACATCTACCTACCACAAGCCTTTCTGCATCTCCCTTATTGGAAGGTGTAGGAGGGAAACTCTGACAGGGGTGTAGACAGACCTCGAGGTGGGAGGGGGCCAGAGTCCAAGGTGGGGGGGGGCACATTTTGGTCTGCTTCGCCGCCCCCCTCCGCCGCCCTGCCGCTCCCCACCCACTGCCGCCGCTGTAAATCTTGGCTGGTGGAGGTCCTCAACCCCCTGCCAGCTAGAGCACCGCCACCACAAACACCTTGGCTGGCGGGGGTCCCCAACCCTTGCCAGCTGAAGCTTTTGTCCAGCGCTGGTTTCTGGCACTGCCGCATTGCCAGCCTTGCTCTCTCTTCCCCTCATGTCTGGCACGAGAGAGCAGGGCAGGCAATGCAGCGGCGCTGGATGAAGGCTTCAGCTTTGTGGGGGGTTGGGGACCCCTGTCAGCCAAACCAGGGGCCCAGAGCAAATTTTGGGGGGCTCAGGCCCCCATGGCCCCCCATAGCTATGCCACAGCTCTGGCAGGCAAATTTAAGTGTTTAGGTAGAAAGCTGAAATTCAGAACCATTAGGGTAGCATTTTTAGAAATGCTTCCTTCAGATTGCCATCCCTGTGTCTAATTTATCATGCTGTTTAAGGAGAGCACCTGTTTCAGGTAGGCAACTTTGCAATTCTGTGGGTTGAACAGACAGGGAGAAATCTTATTTTTTTATACAAAACTCCTGAACGCTGCACCTGGATTGACTGATTGTAGATCATATCTTGGAGATTGGAGCACTAATATATTTACAGTATGATATTTTGGACTGGTTGCCTTTTTTGCTTATGACTTGGCTACTTCATCTGACGGCACGTTTGCCGACTGTGGCTTATATCCTATTTGAAAGACGGCAGTCTGTTTTGTTTGATGTTCATGCGACAGTGAACATTCCTGATCTTCTGCTTTTGATCTTGCTGAAGAATTAGACATGTTTCTAGCCCTATGGATATGCACAGTGGTTGGCTTTTCTGTAAAATACACTGGCAGTTTTGTTGGGGCTAATGTAGCGTTAGCTGTTTGTTGATTTTAACAATGTCTAGATCTAGCAATTCCATTGATGATGACAATGGTTATATCAAAAATGCAATCTTGATGGATATTTTCCGTGATGTTGTGCTCTCTTTTGTCATTTTTGTAAGAAATACCTTATTCATGGAACATTCCCCAGAGAGATCCCCGGCTCTGTTTTACTTGCTTAAGCTCTTGAGTTCTTTACGGAAAGAAACGATCAGCCTTACAGCTTTTTACCACAGGTTTATCTGTAAAAAAATGACATAAACGCTTAAGCATTTTTATGCATGCTTATTGTATTTTTCTTTTACTTTGATTCTGTATTTCCCGTTTTGTTTTATTATTCTAAATGGAGTGCCAGGGAAGCTTCATATCAAGATGTCCATTGATTGACAGTTTAAAAAAAAAGTTATTATTGTACAGCCAGGTGCTGCACAATAATAGATCTAAAATTAGCAGCTATTTTAGAAAATCTGTCATGTAGAATTAAAAGGATCACAGGACTTGGGTGACTGGCAATTACTGCTGCTGTGGATGCTAAAGGTGGCTTCCCACTGGAGGTAGTGGAGACCAAACACATCAGAATTGAAGAAAGTATGGAATACTGGCAAAGTTGTGAGGAATGGAGGGAAAAGTCCTGGACTCAATGGCATCATACCTGGAAAAAAAAAAGGTCAGAAGAGATGGTCCTAATAAGTACATAAGTAATGCCATACTGGGAAAAGACCAAGGGTCCATCGAGCCCAGAATCTTGTCCACGACAGCGGCCAATCCAGGCCAAGGGCACTCTACTGTTGGCGTACCTTTTCTGTACTGCTGTCCCTGTGTAACTTACCTCCACTTTCTTCTGGTGGTGAAAGGAATATGGAAAGTATGTTCATGATGATAGAAGTTGGGTCTAACCATGACCTTGGTCCTTTAACTGCCTCACCATGGCTTGCTTACGTGGAGGGGCATAATCGACCGGCACACTAAAGTTTTCCTGAGGGCATCCTCATAGGATGTCCTCGCGAAGGAGTGGGGAAACCCGTATTATCGAAACAAGATGGGCATCCATCTTTCGTTTCGATAATATGGTCGGGGACGCCCAAATCTCAACATTTAGGTCGACCTTAGAGATGATCGTCCTTAGAGATTGTCGTCCCTGGTTTTCAGCGATAATGGAAACCGAGGACGCCCATCTCAGAAATGACCAAATGCAAGCCCTTTGATCATGGGAGGAGCCAGCATTCGTAGTGCACTGGTCCCCCTGACATGTCAGGACACCAACCGGGCACCCTAGGGGGCACTGCAGTGGACTTCACAAATTGCTCCCAGGTGCATAGCTCCCTTAATTTGGGTGCCGAGCTCCCCAACCCCCCCAAAAACCCACTACCCACAACTGTACACCACTACCATAGCCCTAAGGGGTGAAGGGGGGCACCTACATGTGGGTACAGTGGGTTTGTGGTGGGTTTTGAAGGGCTCACATTTACCACCACAAGAGTAACAGGTGGGGGGTGGGGTGGGCCTGGATCCGCCTGCCTGAAGTGCACTGCAGTACCCACTAAAACTGCTCCAGGGACCTGCATACTGCTGTCATGGAGCTGGGTATGACATTTGAGGCTGGCAAAAATATTTTAAAAGTTTTTTTTTTAAGGGTGGGAGGGGTTAGTGAGCACTGGGGGAGTAAGGGGAGGTCATTCCTGATTCCCTCCGGTGGTCATCTGGTCAGTTCGGGCACCTTTTTGAGGAAGATGTAACAGAGATTCCTCAGCCACGTTTAGGTGTTGAAGACAATTGAAGGGATATGACAACATAGAGGACTTCTATCCAGTTACAGGCACTGGGATTGGAGCAGAATAAAATTTACAGTGCAAGTAATGGTCATGAAGAAAAAGAGATAAGTGGATGGTTTATCTTATGCAAAGGTTTGAAGAACAACCATTTTAGTGCACATAAAGAAGAAGGCAGACCCCCTTAAGGGAATGCCACACACAAACGGGCGGAAGGCCAGGGGAACAAAGGGAAGGAAGGGAGGGGCAGAGGAAAGAAGGGATAGAAGGAGATAGGGTCAGGGAAGAGGTTCAGGCAGAAAGTAAGGAAAGGGTTAAGAAGGTGAAGGGCAGAGATGAAGAGGAGGGGCGTGAGAAGTATAAAAGGGACATGGGAGGGAACAGTCAACCCCCTTTTGAGCCAGCCAACACAAGAAGCAGCGCGGACCCAACCCGCCCACCCAGGAATGGGCAGCTGTCGCAGCTAGGCGTAAAGTTACAGCAGTGATACGGTCACAGCGACGGGTACACAGCCGACGGACAGACAAACCGATAAGAAATGTGATACTGTTAAGTGAAACAGCTTAGTGTAAAGTTAAAACGTAACCAAGAGTCATATGCCGCATGGTAGCTGAGTCACAGCTTGTCTCCTGGCTCTGACGGCCAGGAGGCCCACATCATCACGGGGTGCATCCTTCGACGGGATGCACCGGAAGAAAAGGAGCGTGGGTGTGTCCTCTAACGCAATACACCGGAGAGACGAGAGGCACCACAGCGGGAGAACAGGCTGCTTCAACGGCACGACCTGTGGGACAGAAGAATCTGTGTACCCATACAGGCATGCATATGTAATGTTATTAGTCATAATGTCAAATATTAGAAATTATATGTGTTAGAATGAAAATTGTAAATGTAATTGCACCTGGCTGTGGCCAAATAAACTCCAAATGATATCTGAAGTAGACTCCAGTGTATTTGAGTAGCTGACAGGAAGTATGTAGGCATAGGCGCCCGGTATAAGAGGCTTGGAGAGGCTAAGCCTCCCCTGCTGTGCTCTGAGGGGTTTAAATAGTTGATTTACCTCCATCCTCACAGCAGGAGCTGCAGTGAAAGCCCTCTAGCCTTGTGTAACCAGTTGTAGAAATTGGTTTATGGTTTGTTTACCTTACTGCTGGGAGAGGGGGGGGGGGGGGTTGGCTGGAGGTGTCCTGGGTTGCCAGGGAAATATTTAACAAGGATGACTTCCTGACCTGCACTGAGGACAGATAGCAGCAGAATGGATACTGGGCCAGCATGATCAGAAAAAGTCACCAGACAACAAAGGTAGAAAAGATCATTTTATTTTCATTATAGTGTTTGGAATATGTCCACTTTGAGAATCAGGTGCTCAACATTAAAAGTTTATATTTATTTACTTATTTATGGCATTTTATCCCACATTAAACATGAATTAGGCTGTTTTGTGGCTCTACACGTATCATGATCCCTTGTTTCATATTGTTGACGGTCTGCATTTTCTGTATGGGTGGTATATTGGTGTATTAGGTTCTGCCCAGTGTAATATTTATGGTACAGTAAGGTTCTGAGCGTGTTTTTGCACAAAGTTGTGCATAGTGTTTTGCAGTTGAGCGATTGTGCTTAGAATATGCTTTGAGCAACCACTTTATTCTTTGACATATGATACATATCTAATATCTAAATTTAATAAAAGGTATTAATTGTGACTTTTATTTTTATTTATTTATTTTTTCTGTGTATTATCAGACAATTATGGATTTAAGCTCCACCCTGGCCCCACCCCTAACCCCGCCCCCTTTAGCCTCCCCAAACAGTTGGGCCACCGACCGCCTATATATGTAGGAGTGTGTGCCGACTGCCCGCATAGTGATTTGTGCCAACTGCTACACAGAGACGAACTTTTTGAGTGCAAGTGGTAAAGAACTCAAAAATTGAGACTCATGATAAAAGATAAAGTTCCTATGATATTATGCTTAACTTAGCCATTTGCTGTCAATTTCTAAAGTTTTGTGATTTAGTCTTCAGCAGTATGAATGTGGAATGAGTGACAACTTAATATATATTTTTAGTCATTGATATGTTTATAGGAATTAAGATATATTGTTATAATAAACGGTATGTATTAATTTACAACAGGCTGTTGAGAAAATTATTTGCTCTGGAGCTCTTAGGAATATTTATTTAACATTACATACTCTGGTGTTTAATAATTGTCCCCTTGTATCTGTACAATTAATTTTTAACTGCCAGACCTTTCACCATTCACCTAGTTTTTCGAGACCTCTTCCAGTCTATTGACTATCTTTGTGTCACCTGCAAAAAGGCAAACTTTTCCTTCTTACCCTTCAGCAATGTGTCTCACAAATATATTAAACAGAATTGGCCCCAGTATCGACCCACTCTGAGACACTCACTTTCCTTTCCTCTGAGCGGATTCCATTGACCACCACCCTCTGCTGCCTGTTGGTCAGCCAGTTTCCAATCCAGTTCACCACTTTGGGTCCTAAGTTCAGCCCTCTCAGCTTATTCAGGGGTCTTCTGTGAGGAACCGTATCAAAGGCTTTGCTGAAATCCAAGTAGATTACATGTATTACATTTCTTTTATCCAGTTCTTTGGTCACCCAGTCAAAGGAATCAGATTTGTTTGGCAGGATTTTCCTTTGGTAAAGCCATGTTGCCTCAGATCCTGCAACCCGTTGGATTCTAGAAAGTTGACTATCTTTTCCTTCAGCGACTCCATTATTTTTTATACCACTGACGTGAGGCTTACCGGCCTGTAGTTTTCCACTTCTTCCCTGTCCCGCTTTTGTGAAGAGGGACCACATCAGCTCAT